>NC_058524.1:293792202-294393631 GCF_904849725.1 Hordeum vulgare subsp. vulgare | reverse complement strand
GGAAGGTTCTCGTGCACCACATGCAAGGCAACTCTTCAGTTTGGTTGGCTGCAGGCTGGTCGCAAGTTTTCTTGCTTCGACTTTCATAGACAATTCCTGGATCCTGACCATAAGTTCAGAAAAGACAAGAAGAATTTCATCAAAGGTAGAGTTGTCGAAAACACTGCGCCAGCTACGTTGACAGGCCAACAGACCCTTGGTCAGTTAAACGCTCTCGAGCGTGATCCTTTGCGTCCAGGATACTTCAAAGGTTATAATACGGAACACGCCTGGACTCACAAGTCATGCTTATGGGATCTGCCTTACTTCAAAGACCTCCTTTGCCCACACAACATCGACGTGATGCACACTGAAAAGAATATTGCGTAGGCCATTTTTTGTACATTGTTCGGCATAGAGGGGAAGTCAAAAGATAATCCTAAGGCTAGAATCGACCTGGAGGCTCTATGTGATAGACCGTTGCAAAACTTGCGACAACGGAAAGGAAAGCAAAGCATAGCGAAGCCAAATGCATGGTTCAATCTTGAAAGGCCAGGTATGAGGGAAATTCTATTGTGGGTGAAAATGCGGTTAATGTTCCCCGATGGGTATGCTGCGAATCTAAAGAGGGGAGCGGGTCTTGAGAAATTGAAAATATTTGGTCTCAAGAGTCGTGATTGTCACATATGGATTGAGCGGCTTTTTTTTGTCGTCTACTTTGCCGTCTGCTGACCGACGGCAAAGCCTTTACCATCCGTGGTTCCCCCCTTTGCCGTCAGCCATGGCAGACGGCAAAATTATAAATTCCAGTAGTGAATACTCTATGTGCTTCACTTACATATTTTGAGCTAAGCAATTGCTGTAGTACTTCTCTTATATCTTCTAGAGCACGGTGGTGTATAGATTTTATAGAAATAATTGCACTCTTGTTCTTCACTTAAATTTGTTTGTAACTTCAAAAATATTGATGGTAATTTGCGTGGGTTACAATACAAGTCCATAAATAATAGGTATTCAAGGAGTGCATAATCAAAACATTCATGTAGTACAAAAAGAGAAATTGTCGGGTAACCAATATCCATATGAACTGGTTATAGATATCAGTATAAACCGAGCATTTAGCATCCCATGTCCAAACATAAAGCCAAGTCGTCTGAGTTAGCTCATGAATCATACTACCATCTTTCTGACACAATCACCTTTCTCACACACGCACACTTTGTTTATGTGAAAACTTCTAGGCGTAGTTTAAGCAGCACCACACTACTGTCTTGATCATGGACACAACTATTTGAATAGTTATACAATCTACAGAGGTTGCGCTCTGCACCCACAAGACTCGGGGAACCTCTGTGTCATGCACGAGTCGCGGTATGTTACATACCCGAGGTAAGCACCTGAACAATGCCTTTCCCCTAGCGACACTAAAGAAAGAGTCCACTCTTTGGCCCACGTCCTCATGATGTACATCATGCGAGCCTCGCTCAAGATCGTACAATCCTTGAGGGGACACAATGGTGTGCCCGATGTTTGTAAAAACAACCCATGGTTGCCCTGCCTAGCATGACCCCATCTCGAGAGGGTGACTGACCCTCCCGCCACAAGTAATGCGGTCTCTCTACTAGCATCGTCCAATGTAATCAACAAAGCCCCGTCCCATAAATGGCTATAATGGTCGCACATGTAAGGTTGGGACAGTCGACAAATCTTAGATCTAATCCCGTTTTCGAAAGAACACACAACTTACCTCGATACACTACTTCTTTATCAAGTAGTTACGTAGCTCAACACATCTCCCTCGGGCATTGGTGGCACCCAACGGGGTTTTTGAAAAGTCTTTGAAACCATTTCCTTCATTGTCATCATGTATAATCCCACCCATTTGCGTAGCAACTACTAGCAACCTAACTTCTTCCCACCCACACAACCCTCATAAGAAGGTAGGGTCATGCTCAAGTGCAAGTGTCAATGCGGGGTTATGGGAAACAACCCACCAAGGTGGTTACTGATTCAACATGATTCAATGCATCAGATCAGAGTGCTACATGACATGCATAAAAATAGTTTTGAGACATGGTCAAAGGGCTTCTTGCGTGGCTCAACAAAGTCTCCGGGGTCTTCAATGTCCTCTGGCCCAAGTCCCTCATCAACAACGCAATCTATCATCACATTTTAACGGGCAAAAATAAGAGCACGAGAAAAACAAAATAAATAAAGTCTTTCTAAAAATGTCACACTGTTTTTGTTAAATAGCAGGATACTTGTAACCTTGGTAAAAATTATTGGATTTTGATTTTGAAGTGTAAAAAGTTTTGAAACCCATTTTAATAGATAGTTAAAATATGTTAAATTAGGTTATTAAATAAAACAATGTGTAAAAGTTTCTATGAAAATTACACAAGTTATACCATTAAATAGCTTAGGTTTTTAGAAAAAAAATAGGATTTAGAATCACTGCATTTGGGCTATTATTTAATCCCGGGGGATTTTTTGCAAATCTGCCAAAATAGCTAACTGTGCCCTATGGGCCAAAAATGTCCTCAGTCCAGCCGGCCCAGGTGAAAACGGCCTAGGGCATAGGGGTGCGCGCTGGAGGTTTTTATTCAAACCTACCCGTGGGCCAGGCTTGACAAAGAGAGAGGAGGGCAGGAGTATGACAGGTGGAGCCCACCTGTCATCTCCATCCTCGAGGCAGAGACCACGGGAGCTCACTTGTGATGCTGTGGATGACGGCGAGGCGTTCTGATGATGAGGATAAGCTCCTAGACCTCCCGCTTCTTGTCCTAGGGTGGAGAGGGGCACCGGGGTGATGTGGCTTGTTGGCGCCGAGCACCTGCGGTGGAGATGCTTCAGGAGGGAGTTTTCGGAGATGCCCCTTTGCTGTAAATGATCGGGGGAGAGGGGGGAATGAGTCACGAGAGTGAGTGACGGCCACGAGGGAAGAAAATGGTGGTCGGGTATGTCCTTCACCGCGAGAACCTCGGCGACCGGAGGCGACGAGCCTCAGCTTGTTCCTGAGTGTCTAAGATCGAAATCGAGGGGGAAGCAGTGCGAGCATGCGATTGGGAGGTGGGGGAGATGAGTGGAACATGTGGTGGAGCCAGGGGATGCTTTATATAGGCTGCACGGTGGTCCACCATGCGCTGATGCACTAGCGAAGCCGTGGCCGAGGCCAGAGGGTATGGGGCTCAAGGGGAAGTGCATGGGGTTTTCTTGGAGTCAGTCTAGGACTGAAGAGGGAGAGAGACAAGGGAAGGAAACGCGCGCGTGCCAGGGATAGGATTGACCGGCTCACACGGCGTCGGGCACGCGCTTGGGAGAACCGTTCGAGAGAGAGGAAGGAGGGGTTCGGCAGTCCAGCATGTTGCAAACACCAAGGCACCTCGACTAGCGCGAGGGGGGGGGGGCTCGAGGTGGCCGTGATATGGGCAGGCGGTGAGGTCAACTCTCGGGATCACGACTTTAGCCGACATGATTGATATTTTGACGTGCCCTGATGCGCCCATCAGTGTCCACCATTTGAGGGAGGATTAAACAAAGGGTGACGGGCATGTGATGCTCTCAAAAAGCCATGGTTGGAGGAGAGAAGAGACATGGGGAAGAAATCTGTTTTCCAGGGGGTTGCAAGTGTGGTTTCACCCTGTAAAAATCGACCTGGGTGCCAGGAAACTTGGTGGGGTGCTGGGGATTCGTATGAACCAGTGGTAAAGTTTCGTGCTGAAGGGGAAAACCTTTCGATGCCATAGCAATAATTTCAGGATTCTACGAGAAGGTGTTTGATGGTGTTTTGGGCTACATTCCTTGGCCCGATTGTTGTGAAACTTAACAGGATGGAATTGTGGGTAAACTCAATAGGGAATACCAAGTTTGAGCTCCTTTGAGGAAAGTTGGCATTGTAAACATGAAAATCCCTAAAAATAGACATAATTAGATTCCTGTTGTCCTAGGTGATCAAATCAACTACCAAAAATGCAAAAATTGGTTTAGAAGCCTTATTTGGGGGCTAGATCACTCGTTTAAAGTTTGGGATCAATTGGATAAACTTGGCAATGTAAATTTTCTCAATTTTGGTTCTTGACAAAGAAGGTTTTGGGATATTTTGCTGAACCAAATCAACTTCGATTGAGATGAAACTTTGCAGGATCACCACATATATCATGTGTGAATTTCTAGAATTTCCTAGAATTTATTGAGAATATTCCTATGGAAATATTTCAACAGCTTGAAATAAGCAAAAAGTGTTTTGATGGGTTTTGTCCACTATTTTGAAAATGCCCATGTGTTGAAACTCTTATGTAAGGAAAATATATG
Source organism: Hordeum vulgare subsp. vulgare (assembly GCF_904849725.1). Taxonomy (NCBI): domain Eukaryota; kingdom Viridiplantae; phylum Streptophyta; class Magnoliopsida; order Poales; family Poaceae; genus Hordeum; species Hordeum vulgare. The sequence goes on along the minus strand of NC_058524.1, from coordinate 294,389,341 downwards.
TCCACTGAGTTTCCCCAAATTTTATCAACTATTTTTGAAGTAAGAAAATCATTTCCATCCACAAAAGGTCATTTCCGGACTCAGAAAAGTTATTTAAATAAAATAGGAAAATACCTTTTAAATTAATTATATTGTGGTTTTCGGAGGTCTTTTTGACAATACGATCCAAATAAAGTCTATGGGGTAAAACATTCATCCTAAATTGAGGACTTGTAGTACAAATCTCAACTTCCGGGTTTTTGGAAGCTTAAAATAAATAAATGCCTTTTCATTGAAATAATATTTTATAAAAATAGTTTCTCGTCCTATGCACATGGCATGATGAATTGAGGAAGGGTTTGGGGTCAAGTAGAGGAGTTGTTGAGAGAAGAATATTTTTTGTGATTTATACACAATCAAACACACAAGCAGGTAGCAACCAAATCAATCACACAATCACACAAAAAGTTTTAAATGGTTCTAAATTTTGTTAAAACATAATGTGGCAAAGTGGTGGAAACACAGGGTGTGACAAAGCTACCTAGCTTACAAGAATCTTGTCCCCGAGATTCCTAGGTTATGCGCTAAAGAAATAAGGGAACTCTGATCTAAGGTATTCTTCATGCTCCCATGTTGCTTCTGCTTTGGTGTGGTTCCTCCACTAGATCTTGAAGTAGTTGATGGTGCAGCTTCTAGTGCTAGGCTCGGCTTCATCCAAGATGCGAATTAGTCTCTCACGATATGTGACGTGTTACTGAAGGTCGATGGCTTGATGATCGATGTCCTTGTAGAGGTCGGGTGGTTGGGAACTTGAAGGAACTTCTGTAGTTACCACACGTGGAAAACGTTGTGCATGTTCAAAATTTCGGATGGTAACTGTAGCGACGTGTTTTTTAGAAAATAATTTGCAGAAAACAAGTCTCTGTGTTTACCAACCCCAGGATTTCTGTTAGCTGGTAGACACTTACTTGATACATAATATCCAAGCAAAATACAAAATCTGGGTTACAAGACCATCAAGGTCTATTGGGTTGAACAAAAGTTTGAGGTTGACGACGGAAGCGACTCGAGGAATCTCCAGTGCCCATTGGACTCCATTCCCACAAGAACAACTAACCTGGACAAACTCCTATCTCACAAGTCTGTTATCCTTGACTCCTAGGTTCCGGGGTTGACGACATCTGGCCAAGACAATTCCCAGGGACAAGCCAGTGAGTACTTTGAATGTTTAATTCCACTAATAATAGTATCTTGCCATTAAGAAGGTGAGTTGCATGCAAATTCCACTAATAATAATATCTTGCCATTAATGTTTAATTCATCGATGCCTTCATGAAGATATGCTATGTTTCCACCAATGATTAATAAACAAGCAATGATAATAATGCTGAAAAAGTAATAATATACGTGCCACAGTTGGGCATCTGAGCGACACCACATAAAGGGCTTATATGAAACAATAAACATGCAAAAGTCGGGCGTCTGAGCAACACCACATAAAGGGCTTATATGAAATGATGATAAGCATGCCACAGTCGGGCGTCTGAGTGACACCACATAAAGGGCTTATATAAAACAATAATAAATATTTAATATCCAGGAGGTAGAACCGTCCCAGAGATATCCAAAAACAAAATAATAAGGGTTAGTCCAGAGTAATAACCATAATATGATCATCCACAACATCATCATATGATTTACCACAACCATCATTATTATCACCGTTTATACTCCAAAGACCGACTCTAGGAGTGACACTTGACTCGTCAAACAACGTCCTTGATCGGGGACACGGCTACTCGAATAGTTTTGACTCTGCAGAGGGTGTACGCTTTACCCATAGTTCACGGTTTTCAATAGCCATCATGACTAATCCTGTGTATGACATTTTAGAAGAGGACACTTAGAATCAGCACACACCGATCTTCCTCTGCGAATCCTGGCATCACCCTGACTACGCTACTAAGGCAAAACCATAAGACGTGGAGGCTCCGACCTTGACTAGCATGCGATCAAAAATTGATATCGCGCGCTCACTTGGAAGGGCTATTCCCTTCCGGTCCCAGACCGGAAACACCCATGCCCCCTAACCGGATGACTGGATTTATTCGAAGGCCATGGAAACCTTCATACCGGCCCTCTACTTGGTTTTTGACTGATAATAGGTCTACAACCGACTTTACCGAATCCATTATCCAGGAAACTCTGGTCGCACGTAATAGAATTATGAGACGGACAAGACCCGATCTAGGTCGATACTAGAGTTAACCAAGTTTTTACCGGCATCATCGTGCTCATGTCATGACCAGGCCATAACCTATTACGTTCTGCGTGACTAGGTTATTCCACGACCTCTCATAACTAGCACATGCCATCACCATATTTCACCATTGGTATAATGTGAGTAGCATGCATGAAGAATGCAAAGTATTAGTTCATGTGATGCTAATATTAAGCGATATAAGTACCACCACAATCATCGCACAACTCATGCAAATATGGGTTCAAGATGCTTGCCTTAGGTGTGTAGAGAAGTAGTTTTGCACTCCAAAACTTTTGAAGGTTTACTTCTCTCTCCATCTCCTATTTGAAAATAATGTCATTCAACACGCAATTCCAAAACAGTACATAAAATTTTTCTTAAAATTTGCAAATTAATCTTAAAATAAACTAGAGGAAATTCTAAACCAGTAGGAAAAAGAATCAAATGATTTGGAGTTTCCTATAGAAAGATATAGCCAGTCAAACTTGCTGGTCAAATCTGTTTTTTTTTAAATCAATATAAAGGAAACGCTTCGGGCTATCTACTCTTTCTAACAGAGAAAGCGCAATCACAGCAATAACCGTGAGGAAATACGCTTTACCAGCACGGAGGGGTACCAGGGGGCTTGCGCTACTTGGGGCTGGGGCTCACTGACCGACAGGCGAGGCCCGCTTGTCGGGTTCTTCTCCCTCCTCCCGCGCGTGCCTCGGAAGGAAACAGAGGCACTACGGCGAGGCTCACCGGCGCTAGGAGGCACCGTTCGTGGTGCTGAGCACACCGACAAGCTTGGGATAGAGAGCCCCATCCTCTGGATAGCTCTAGGACAGCTGGGGAGCTCGGGGTTGACCTCACCTTCGGCCATGGCAGAGAGGGGGTCAGGCATGGATTGGGTTGCACATGTTGTGGCTCTCGGACAGGGTTGAAGGGTAAAACGGGTTCAGGGGCTCGAGGGGAGTCTAGCAATGGCCAAGGGAAGGCGGAAGGGGTTCGGGGCTGCTCGAATTTATCCGTAGGCCGACGGTGTCCTGATGACAGGGTCGAGCAAAGAAGGCAGCTCCGGCAAAAGTGGTCGATGGGGAGGGAAGCTGCTGGTCTTGGGAGGTCGATGCGATGCTCAAAGGACTCGGGGGCTCCTTAAATAGCCGAAGTACTTCAGTTCTGCGGTGGCCTCCGGATAAGAACACTGGGGACAACGCTTCAGGAGCGCAGCAGCGACAACAGGGCGTTAGGGCAGCGGGGCAGCGAGCAGCTGAAGCAGGGGGAAGGACCGCGACACCTGGCGCGTTGGAGGGGCTCGGGAGGCACCGTTCACTGCTGCGGCAGTGCTGACGACGGCTAGCCGCCAAGGCTGGCACGCTGTTGCGGCTCTACGCGCGCACAAGAGCGGCGACCAATGGTCGGGGGAGAGGGGTTGACGCGGCCTGCAGATGGTCCAGAGGGCAAGGGCAAAACCTGCACTCTGGCCACGTCCAGAGCACGCATGACACCTGCTTGACAAAATGCCAAGCACCACCACTGAATTCCACACCTGCTCTAACTTAACATGGTTAGGCTAGGGTCTAAGGTAAAGCTACTAGACATGCTGGCTTGAGTGGAGGGGCATCTCCACAATGCAAACATAGACTCATGCCAAATTCGGTCATGCTCCAAGGTGTTTGATGAAATGCCAGGGACACCTATGTAGCTCTTCTACCACCAAAATTACCAGATCAGGGTCTCTCTAAGTGCTAACAATGGTGGTAGGGTTAGTTTGGCAAAAATCAAAACTAGCGAATTCAAACTTTTGAAAAATGCAATTCTGGGCACAAACTTGGGGTTGTTATCACATGCATCTAATTTCATCCAATGGGGTTCAAGTCCTCGAGTTAAGGTTTTGGTAGGGTTGCAAATAAGCATGCAAAATTTCAAAGCATTCAGTGTAAAGCATCGAACTAGAACAGAACAGAAAAATGGTTGTACAGCTAAAAATTTACAAAGCACATAGTGGGATTTTTGCATAAAAGTGAGTCTTATGCTATACTGGAAATCCCCTAATTTTTGTGGAATTTATGAAAGAATATTTCTATGGGTTGTAGTACAAACTCAATTCTGGACCAGATTAGAAAAGTAGTTATTGTGCTTAAAACATTCAAAATACTTGAGTAGGTTATTGTATAAATGTGACCTAGTAACATCAGTGGTCACCTACAAATTTTTATAGAACTTTTAGAAGTGTTTATCACAAGGTTGTAGTACAAATCAGCCCAAAAAGGAACTATAAATCTGTGTTTAATAAAAGAAATCTTGGTAATACTATAAAATAAATATCCCAAGAGTTTACGAGAAGAAGGAAATGCTTTTATGCAAGTATTTAGGTTCCAATATAAATTATCAAAAATATCTACCTAGGGAAAATATCTTTATAAAGGAAAAGAATTGTTCCTAATATTAATTAAAAACCCAGAAATTCAAATATCAAATGGACATAGACAAAATAATATTCCCTTCTTAGCAAATAAATAATTCAAATGGTCTCAAGCAAGGGCTTAATCATGAAAGATTTTTTAAAAGCCACTTGAAATAAAAAGTTTTTGGAAAAAGGCTTTGAAAAGAGCCATGAAGCAATTCATTTACTCAAGAATTTTATTCTAGGCAAAATTTTATTTTCAGAAAAATATTATTAAAATTTTGGGGTGTGACAGAACTACCCCCTTAAAAATAAATCTCGTCCCCGCGATTTGCTTAGGACAGAAAAATAATACACTCAGAAAAAACACTAGACATGGTCGGCCAAATGCACGCGCAAACAAGAAAGTAACATGGCACACAATCACTCATATGCAAGTGCATACAATGCAATCAAATGATACACCATTATTCACATGGTATCCGGAAAACATACCACTCGACTAACTGTCACACCCTGTTTTTACTACCACATTATGTGTATTGTGAAAATTTGAGCTTGTTAAAACTTTTTCAAAACTAATGATGTGAGTGTCATGATTGTAAATGTATGCTTGTGTGTGTGATCATGAGATGACAAAAACACATATCACAATATTGAATTGTTTCTAAAAACCTTTACTTTTTTCCGACCAAGGTAAAAACCCTACTTTGAGTTGCACTACATGCCCTTGATGGCAACACGTGCTTCTACACAAAGTTGGTGATCTGATTTTAACTTGTCTTTATATTCCAAAACCACAAAAATAATTATTTTTATAAGTATTTCCTAATTTAATTGCATGTCCATTTCTGAGGCCAAAATTGGTATTCCTACATGGAAAAATACTTTTCTGCCTTAGAAAAATCTAATTCAATTTGGAGATGATCAGAAAGACATATATTTTCCATACATAAGATTTTAAACCCTATTTTATATTAAAATTATTTGAGTAAAACCCTGGAAGCAATTTCGGTCTATTTTGACCTTTTGAAATATTTACAAAGGAAATATTCTCAATAAAATCCTAGAAAATTCCAGTAGTATCCCTAAGACATGTTTGCTGTCCACATAAGGTTTCACCTTGATCCAAGGTAATTAAGGAGCCCAAATAACCCAAAAACCCCTTTTGTCCAGATTGAAGTTAGAGAATCTCTACATAGCAAAGTTTGTCCAATGATGCTGAAAATTTGCAGGAGTGACTAAAACCTCAAATGAGGGTTCCACACCAAAAATGGGATCCGTGGGACTTAGTTTGCCCACAATATCTTTGGAAGGGACAGATCTGGTCAAATTGAAGTGTTTTCAAGTTTACAAAGCTAAACTTGTCCAATGGAGCTCAAACTTGGTGAAACCCCATGTTTTAGCACCAAACCCTAACCTGTTAAGTTGCAGCACCAGGGGTGGTGTGCAAACCCATCAAACCATTGTCGAGCACCTTCTGACAGATGGGGAAAAGCCACCTTAGCGACAGCTAAACCCAACCCCTTTGCTCCAAACTTATAGATTAGGTGGCCAGTATCCATATCTAACCCCAGTCAACTGGCCCCTCACTGGTTCAAAGTGGAAAGGCCAAAAACTCCCATTTAGGCTTCAGTTCAAGGCTGATAGCACCAGTATTTCTTGTCTCCCTTGACCAGTCAAAGCTCCCACGAGACCCAAACAGCTAGCCACACTCCCAGCCAGTGCCAGGACATGCTAGACACGTCCAAAGTGCCTCAGAGCATACCAGCATGCCGCCGCATGCCAAAACTGCGCTCCGGTCATGCTACAGGAAGCCACCAAGGTGGGGGCGATGCTCTCGGCCAGTTCTAGCCTCCCCCGAGGTGTCCAACCTCTTTCTCGACAACCCCTCTGCATCGAGCAACCCTCAGGGCCCCTCCTTCCCCGCGCTAGAGCTCGTGCGATGCGTGCCCGCGCGCACCAGAATCGGCCAAGGTTGCGCGGCCATGGATGCTCGACTCCTCCCTCTCTCCCTCTGCAGCAGATGGTTCAGGCAGTCCAAAACCATGTCCAGAGACCGTGGTTTCAACCCCAGCCCCTCTCTGCAACCCCATGCGCGCAACGGTGAGTCAACGGTGCTCCCAAATCGGCTCACCTTCGCGGGCCTATTTATAGCCCTCCCCCTCGCTCCCGCACCCCTCAGATAGCTTCATCACGACCACTAGCAGCTCCCTAGCCTCGCCAGCAAACCAACAGAGCCCCGGTGCTCGAGATCGACCGAGGCCCCTCCGCCTCGGAGCACTGGTCGATATCCGGCTACACGACTGCTCCTGCGCCCCTCGACCCACCAAACTGATTCCCTCAACCCGAGGAAGCTTTCCCCCAACTCGCCCGAGCATTTCCATGTCGTTAGCCACCTCCTCGACCACCTCCCGAAACTCCTCCGTTGCGGTCTTCTCGTTGCCGGCGAACCCCTACCTCTCCGACATTGTTCTGACCACTAGCAGGTAGGCGACGTCATGGCGAACCGATTCCAGTCCTTGTTGGGGCTTGAGAGCGTCGCAGCCTCACCGGCATGCTCCTCCTCCTCTCTGGCCAGAGGTAGGAGACGACCCTGCAGGTGTGCCCCACCTGTCGGTGGCCTAGCCTCCTCCCCCACGCTGCCCACAACCACTGACCGCAGGGCCCCTCACGTCAGGTTCAAACCTGACGGCGCGTGTGCCTGGGCAGGGTGTCGGCTGGCCATGGGCTAGCCCAGTTCCAGGCCGAGCAAAGCCAGGGACTTACCCCGTTTTCTTTTATTTTTAAAACCTGATTTCTAACATTTTATAAAAAAACAATTACCCAGTGTAAAAATATAATTTTTCCACTGTTATTATTCTAAAAATATGTAGTATTTAATGATATGATTGGATCAATTTTTCTACAACTATTCTGTTTTTCAATAATAAAAAGGACTAAATTGGAATACTTTTGCTTCTGTTTGGTTAATTTTAAAAATGTTCCTTCTAGAAAAATTGAGGCAAATATTTTTTAAATGACAACTTAGATATATGAGTAATAAAGAACATTTTTAAGATAACTTTGTGATCTGGTTTTGTGTGAGATATTTCTTCTTTATTCTTTTATCGACGATAGAAAATCGGAGCGGAAGACCTCGGAGATCCCGGATACCTAGCTGACCAAGGCAAGAAGCCCTTTGACCATGACTGAGAATATGTTATATTGCATGTTAAGATAGCAAGTATTTCCGTTGCATATGACCATAAGTGCGGGTAAATCATTTGGTGTGATGTTAGCTATGGCTCCTCCGGAGCACATGCATTCAGCCTGATCCTACCTTTTTGAGGATCATGCTAGTATCATGTTGACAAGTAATACTAGAGTAAATAGCATGAGCATGTTTTTGGTATATAAATCAAGATTTATGAAAACCCCGTCGGGTGCCACTAATGCCCGAGGGTGATGATGAGTTAGGTTGCCACTTTTGGTGCAGTGGTGCACCGTGTATTTGTGTGAGTATGGTTTCGGAAATGGGATTAGATTTATGATGTGTCGATCGTTTCAACCTTACTAGTACGATCACATTACCCCTGATGGGACGGGACTATGTTAATTCTCTAGTCGGTGCTAGCAAAGAGCCACATTACTAGTGGCAGGAGTGATGTGTGGTCACTCTAGTGATGGGGTGGTGCGAGGTAGGACGTCTATGCCATTTTTATGAGTTCCACGCACACCTTTGGTTCCCGCATGGTTGATAGTGTCCAGAGTCGGTGCTCATAAGGCGTACAACATGTGGGTTGGGTACCAATCGAGTGGACCTCTTTGTCTAGTATCCTCAGGGGAAAGGCATTGATCGGGTACTTACCTCGGGTATGTTATATACCGCGAGTCGTGGATGACACGGAAGTTTCTCGGATCTCGTGGGTCCGGCATACTACCTCTGCAAAGTGTAAAACTATTCGAATAGTCGTGTCCACGGTCAAGGACAGTTTGGTAATCCTACTTAAACTACGTCCAATCATTTCTGCATAAATCAATTGTGTGTGTGTGGTGATAGAAAGGTGTTGTTATGAAAGTAATGATATGACCAAGTTTGGTGACTTGGCATATAGGGTGAACCCGGATGGTTCAGCCCTCGACATATATATTGATATCTGTAATCTGTTCTTCAAAAGTAATTCTTTAACTTGATGCATACCTGTGATCATGTTTATTTACCACCAAGAGACATCCACCACAGATGCATGCTATTGTTATCCTTCACTTTAATTGTTCATGTGATGGGCTCTTTGCGAATACATTCGAAGTACTCATTGGCTTGCCACTGGTTATGTTATAGACCAGACATGGAAGGACCAGAGTTTGGAGACGAGTATGTCTTCGGAGATGCCCCTACAAACTAGGACGCTTCCAAGTCAGAATGCCTGTCGGCGTAGAATAAATGGCATGGGCACCCGCTTAGCCCCTATGATTTCCGCTTCTAGTTGTATTTGAGTGATTTGGCCTTAGGCCCTGCTTTGTGAACCTGACCATTCGATCTTGTGTTGTAATAATCGGTATTTGGATGTAAGACTCTCTTATTCGGTATCTGTGTTTGGTGAGCATTGATCTCTGGGATCACTGAGCACGGCGATGTCAACTCATAAGTCAGGGTCCCCACAGAGCTGGTATCAGAGCCATCCTTACTATAGGAGGCCTTAGGTAGCATGGACGATAGTTGAGATGATTACTGCACATAGACCTTAACCTGAGATTCTGCACCCACTAAAAAAAACTTTCTAACTCTCTCCTCTACATCTTGTAGATGGCCACCGTACCTGAGATGCTTCTGGAGACGGGCTTTCCTTCGCTTTTGAGTGATAGCCTCGAGAAGTGTCAAGTACGTCGCGCGCCCATCTTTCTCTACCACGAGCACTAGGTCAACGCCGACACCAAGGAATATCACGTGGACATGATAGTAAAGCCTAATGACTCCCCGACTAGCTGGTTCTTTGAAGGACCGCAGATGGAGGACCCGATGTTGGTTGTGGAGACCTTAGCACGAGAGGCGGTCGTGTGACTCCGCGACATCCTACCCGAGATGGCTGACGAGCCAGCTACTCGTCACCTACTTTTTGTTAAGGATGGGGTAGACGGGAGTTGGACACTCAACCCATCTTCCGAGGACGGGACGCCACTGAGGTTTCAGACCTACTTCGGTCTCTCCTCCGACACTTTAATGCACCTTTTGATCACGGAGTCAACTAGGATTCGCCAAGAGCTGCACCAAGTCAAGGATCTGCTTCGCATGGAGAAGATGAAGAATCGCAAGGTGAAAAAGGAAGAAGCACCCGTAGGACCACCTGGTTTTGCTTTCTGAGGAGGAATACCACCGCTTCAGGCCACTCCTCTTCAGAGTCGTCGCCTGACCGCGGAAGAGTACACCGAACTCTTTGCCACCTGGCCAACCAAGATACACCGTGATGGTCCTCTTCCTTCTCCTACTCCTTCAAAGAAAGGAAGCACTAATGAAGATCAAGATGAAGGTGAAGATGAAGACGAAGATCCCGCCGAACCCGCTTATGAGACCGCACAGTCGGCCGCTTAACTTTAGCAGCGTAGGCAATTATGATGTACCCCCGAGCGTAGGACTTCTTGTATTGGTTTGTATGAGCCACGAGTGTTGTGTAAGCATGTTGGATGCAATTCGCATTCTGCCTTAGGCAGCTTGTGAGAGACTACATCGCTTGTTTTTAATCTAATGAACTAGCTCTTTCAAAACCATTGGCTTAAAATTTTCACACTAGCACAACACCAGACCCCCTCTTTACTAGAGCATCATCCCTTATGATTTCAGCCAGTTCGGCAAATTAACATGTCTACTCCCCTAATAGGATGGTGAATGCAACTCGCAATAGCACCTTCGGCAACCTCGGCTCTGCCTCTTCAGGTCAGCAGCAGGGAACCTGAGGGGAAGCTCAAGTTGGAGATCACCACGAGCAGCAAGACGATGTTCTGCCGCCACCGCCTCCACCTGAAAGCTTGTGTATGGATCAGTTCCTTCAAGCTCTTCGAGAGGAGTGTCAAGCCAACAATGCCGCTATTCAGTAGCTGGCTCAAACCTTGTTGAACAACCCACCGCAGAACGGGAATGGCAATGGTCTCTCTACTCTCTCTGAGTTCATGCGAACTACGCCAACCATACTCACGGAGACGACTGAACCATTGGATGCCGATGAATGGATCCGTACTATCAAAGACCTCCTCGCACTGATCTAGTGCCCTGATGATCGTGAGAAAGTTCTCTATGCTTCACACTGTCTCGGAGGCACAACCAGAGCTTGGTTGGATGGATTTCAGATGATGCGAGCAGGGCAAGTCATCACTTGGGCTGTATACAAAGATGGATTCCGCGCTGCTCACATTCCGCCCGCAATGATGACCATTATGAAGCGGGAATTCCGAGCCTTAAGGAAAGGCAGTGGATCAATCAAGGAATATTTGCAGAAGTTCAACCTCATGTCAAGGTATGAGCCTGAGGACGTCAACACTGAGGCCGCCAAAGTGGAACGCTTTATGGAAGGACTACAACTGTCACTCTAGTATCAACTGGTTGTTTGTGAGTGCCGGACCATCAGCGATCTGGTTAATAAGGCCCTTATGTTGGAAGACAAGCGTCGTGCTATGGACGACACCGGTAAGCGCAAGCTAATGGGTAATGGAGGACTGAGTAACACGAAGCCACGCCCATGCCAGTCAGCTCCAGGAAGACGCAACTATCAGCAGCAGTAGTACAAGTATCCAACATTTTGCTAGAACTACCAGCCTCAGCACCAAGTCAACACCAAGCCACCAAGCAATCCTCCGAACAACGGTGGAGTCAAGACCAATCTTCCAGCGCAAGTTACCTGTTTCGGATGTGGACAAACAGGGCACTATTCCAGGCAGTGCCCCAACAAGAAGCCCGATGCTCCACGCCACAACGTGCCAAATCCAGGCCAAGGAGCACCATGCAGGAATGCGTGCTCCCCGCAAACAGCAGTATCACAGCAAGGGGCAGATTAATCATATTTCCACAGAAGAGGCACAGGAAGACCCGGACTGCATTCTGGGTACGTTCCACGTCAACTCTACCCTAGCAACAGTATTGTTTGATTGTGGTGCTTCGCATTCTTTTGTTACGCAAAGGTTTGCGGAAAAATGTGGTTAAGAACCTACCTTGCTTGATGGGCATATGGCAATTCAAACCCCGGGAGCAGTATTGAGGATCAACCTAGGGTCTAGGAAGGTCGGCATAGTTATCAACGGGACGAGCTTCTCAGCGGATCTCATTGTGCTTAAGTCGCTAGGCCTAGAAGTAATTCTCGGCATGGATTGGTTGGCCAAGCATCAAAGCATCTTGGACTCTGCCAACAGGGCCATTACCATGACAAGCGACCAAGGGTTCAAAGTCAAGTATGTCTCTGAGCCAGTACTCGCTCGAGTACCATGGGTTAACAGCCTGTCAGAGGAAGAACTCGATCGAGTGCCAATAGTCTGTGAGTACCCGGACGTCTTTCCTGATGAGCTACCGGGAATGCCTCCTAACCGAGACATCGAGTTCATCATTGAGATCATGCCCGGAGCAAGGCCTATCTATAAGAAGCCTTACAGGATGGGATCCGAAGAGCTAGCAGAATTGAAGAAGCAGCTAGATGAGCAACTCAGGAAAGGATTTATTCGTCCGAGTGCGTTACCTTGGGGATCACCTGTTCTTTTCGTGTCCAAGAAGGATGGGACTATCAGACTTTGCATCGATTATCGTTCTCTCAATGAGGTCATGATTAAGAACAAGTACCCACGGCCCAAGATTGAAGACTTGTTCGATCAGCTAAATGGAGCTAAGGTATTCTCCAAGATCGAGCTCCTATCTGGATATTACCAACTAAAGATCCGACCCGAGGACATACCCAAGACTGCGTTCATGACCCGGTACAGTTTGTATGAATGTACTGTCATGTCTTTTGGGTTGACTAATGCCCCAGCTTACTTCATGTACCTCATGAAAAAGGTCTTCATGGAATACCTAGACAAGTTTTTCATCGTATTCATTGATGACATATTAATCTTTTCCAAGTCCGAAGAAGAGCATGAGCAAAACTTGAGCTTAGTATTGGGGAAGCTTCGAGAGCAGCAACTTTATGCCAAGTTCAGCAAGTGCCAATTCTGGCTGAACTAAGTTGGATTCTTGGGTCATACCATGGCAACAAGTGGATTGGCAGTTGATCCCTCCAAGATTACTACGGTAACCAACTGGGAATCGCCAACTGAAGTGAAGGAAGTTAGGAGCTTCCTCGGACTCGCGGGATATTACCTCAAGTTCGTAGAAGGATTCTCCCTCATCGCTCGACCCATGAATCAGCTCTTGAAGAAAGGCAAGAAGTTTGAATGGACGCCGGAGTGTGAAGCGAGCTTCCAAGAATTAAAGAAATATTAACCACCGCCCCGGTATTGGTCACTCCAGATATCAGCAAGGAGTTTGTGATATATTGTGATGCCTCCAGGACCGAACTCGGTGGGGTTCTAATGCAGGATGGGAGAGTCGTGGCGTATCTGTCATGGCAACTGCGCCCGCATGACGAGAACTATGCCACCCATGATCTCGAGTTGGCAGCAGTAGTGCATGCCCTGAAGACATGGCGACATTACCTTCTGGGGAAGTGATGTGAAATATACACTGACCACAAATGTCTGAAGTATATCTTCACCCAAAGGGAATTGAATATAATGCAACGAAGATGGTTGGAGTTAATCGAAGACTATGACCTCAGCACTCAATATCACCCCGGTAAGGCCAATGTAGTGGTTGATGCGTTAAGACGGAGGACCAACACCTCGAACGTCGTGCTTAAGGAAAGGCAACCCACCTTATATGAATAATTGGAGAACTATGGGTTGGAGCTAGTGGAATCAAGATTCCTAGACAACCTCAAAGTCAAACCAACGCTGGTGGAGGACATCAAGGAAGCCCAGAAGGGTCATAATAGCATTAAAGGCATCAGGAAGAAGATTCAAGAAGGCAAGGCCCTAGGATTCTCGTTGGATGAACGAGGAGTGGTGTGGTTTGGGAAATGTTTATGCGTACCCAACAAGGTTGAACTCAAGGACTTGATCCTACAGGAAGCACATGATACACCCTACTCTATTCACCCCGGTGGTACCAAGATGTATCAAGATCTCCGAGAAAGATTCTGGTGGCATGGCATGAAGAGGGAAATAAGGTTTTATGTTGCCAAGTGCGACGTGTGCCAACAAGTCAAGGCTGAGCATCAGCGACCTGCAGGACTGCTACAACCTCTCAAAGTGCCAGAATGGAAGTGGAACAAGATAGGCATGGACTTTGTTACCGGCTTTCCAAGGTCTAGGAGAGGCCATGACTCTATATGGGTTATTGTCGACCATTTGACCAAAGTGGCCCATTTCATTCCTGTAAACACCACTTACGATGGGAACAAGTTGGCTAGTCTCTATATTGAGCGTATTGTAAGCCTTCATGGAGTTCCCAGGGATATTGTATCTGACCGAGGCACGTAGTTCACCTCAAGATTTTGGAAAAAGTTCCAAGAAGCCCTCGGAACCAAGCTCTCTTTCAGCACCGCTTTCCACCCGCAAACGGCCGGACAAACGGAAAGAGTGAATCAGATACTCGAAGATATGCTCCGCGCATGCGTCTTGGCGCATGTAGCTAAATGGGAAGACTGTCTGCCATTCGCTGAGTTTTCATACAACAACAGCTACCAGTCCAGTCTCCAGATGGCCCCATTCGAAGTGTTGTACGGACGAAAGTGCCGCACCCCGCTCAATTTGTCCGAGACCGGAGAAGGACTGATTTTCGGGCCGGAAATTTTGCACAAGGCAGAAGAGAAGGTGTAACTGGTCCGAGAGAATCTAAAGGCAGCCGAGTCATGACAAAAAAGCTATGCGGATTCTCGCCGCAGGGATGTGGAATTCATTCCCGGAGATCTGGTGTACCTCCGTGTCACCCCTCTCAAGGGAACCAAGCATTTCCACGTTAAAGAGAAACTCGCTCCAAGGTTCATTGGACCTTTTAAGATCACGGCAAGGCGTGGAGAAGTTTCTTATCAGTTGGAGCTACCTCCGGAACTTTCGGGTGTGCACAACGTCTTCCACATGTCACAACTTCGGAAGTGTCTTCAAGCGCCAAATCGTCCCAATCTTTACAAGGACATTGACCGTCAGGCCATTGACCTTCATCCTGATCTCACCTACCGCGGGAAGCCGATCCGCATTCTGGATGAAGTTGGGCATTGCACCAGAAGCCGCACCATCAAGTATTTCAAGGTTCAGTGGAGCAACCACACCGAAGCAGAAGCAACATGGGAGCGTGAACACTATCTCTGATCTGAGTTTCTAACCCTTTTTAGCACCTAGCTTAGGAATCTAGGGGACCTTAATAGGTCTGTCACACCCTGATTTCACTTCCAACTTTCTTTGTAATTGAAAAATCTGAGTTCCGAACCTTTTTAGCACCTAGCCTAGGAATCTCGGGGACGAGATTTTTGTAAGGGGATAGGTCTGTCACACCTTGTTTTTACTACCACATTCTCTGTATTGTGAAAATCTGAGCTTGTTAAAACTTTTTCAAAACTAATGATGTGAGTGCCATGATTGTCATTGTATGCTTGTGTGTGTGATCATGAGATGATAAAAACCCATATCACAATATTTAATTGTTTCTAAAAACCTTTACTTGTTTGTGATCAAGGTAAAAACCCTACTTTGAGTTGCAATACATGCCCTTGATGGCAAGAGGTGCTTCTACCCAAAGTTGGTGATCTGATTTTAACTTGTCTTTATATTCCAAAACCACAAAAATAATTATTTTCATAATTATTTCCCTAATTTAATTGCATGTCCATTTCTCGTGCCAGAATTAGTATTCCTACATGGAAAAATACTTTTCTGGCTTAGAAAAATCTGATGAAATTTCGAGATGATCAAAAGGACATATATTTTTCATGCATAAGATTTTAAACCCTATTTTATATTATAATTATTGGTATTCCTGTAGATGATCAAAAGGAAATAATCTCAATAAAATCGTAGAAAATTCTAGTAGTATCCCTAAGCCATATTTGGTGTCCACATAAAGTTTCACCTTGATTCAAGGTGATTAAGGACCCCAAATAACCCTAAAACCCCTTGTGTCCAGATTGAAGTTAGAGCAACTCTACATAGCAAAGTTTGTCCAATGATGCTGAAACTTTGCAGGAGTGCCTAGAACCTCAAATGAGGGTTGCAGACCAAAAATGGGATTTGTGGGACTTAGTTTGCCCACACTCTCTTTGGAAGGGACAAATCTGGTCAAATTGAAGTGTTTTCAAGTTTACAAAGCTAAATTTGTCCAATGGAGCTCAAACATGGTGAAACCCCATGTTTTATGACCAAACCAAAACCTGTTAAGTTGCAGCACCAGTGGTGGGGTGCCAATCCCTCAAACCACTGTCGAGCACCTTCTGACAGATGGGAAAAAGCCACCTTAGCCACAGCTAAACCCAACCCCTTTGCTCCAAACTTATAGATTTGCTGGCCAATATCCATATCTAACCCCAGTCAACTGGCCCCTCAGTGGTTCAAAGTGGAAAGGCCAAAAACTCCCATTTAGGCTTCAGTTCAAGGCTGACAGCACTAGTATTTCTTGTCTCCCTTGACTAGCCAAAGCTCCCACGAAACCCAAACGACTAGCCACACTCCCAACCAGTGCCAGGACATGCTAGACACGCCCAAAGTACCTCAGAGCGCACCAACATGCCGTGGCATGCCAAAACTGCGATCTGGGCGCGCTACAGGAAGCCACCAAGGTGGGGGCCGACGCTCTCGGCCAGTTCCAGCCTCCCCCGAGGTGTCCAGCCTCCCCCGAGGTGTCCAACCTCTTCCCCGACAACTCCTCTGCATCGAGCAACCCTCAGGGGCCCTCCTTCCCCGCGCTAGATCTCGTGCGACGCGTGCCCGCGCGCACCCGAATCGGCCAAGGTTGTGCGGTCACGGATGCTCGACTCCTCCCTCTCTCCCTCTGCAGCAGATCGTTCTAGCAGTCCAAAACCATGTCGTGAGACCATGGTTTCGACCCCAGCCCCTCTCTGCACCCCCATGCGCGGCACGGTGAGTCACCGGCGCTCCTAAATCGGCTCACCGTCGCGGGCCTATTTATAGCCCTCCCCCTCGCTCCAGCACCCCTCAGATAGCTTCACCACGACCACTAGCACCTCCCTAGCCACCTCAGCAAAACAGTAGAGCCCTGGTGCTCGAGATCGACCGAGGCCCCTCCGCCTCGGAGCTCTAGTCTGTCTCTGGCTACACGACGGCTTCTGTGCACCTCGACCCACCAAACTGATTCCCTGAACCCCAGGAAGCTTTCCCCCACCTCCTCGACCGCCTCCCGAAACTCCCCCGCCACGGCCTCCTCGTCGCCGGCGAACCCCTGCCACTCCAACGTTGTTCCGGCCACCAGTAGGTAGGCGACGTCATGGCAAACCCATTCCAGTTCTTGTTGGGCCTTGAGAGCGTCGGCAGCCTCGCCGGCGTGCTCCTCCTCCTCTCTGGCTAGAGGTACGAGATGACCCCGATAGGTGTGTGATACATCTCCATCATATCTACTTTTCCAAACTCTTTTGCCCTTGTTTTGGACTCTCATTTGCATGATTTGATTGGAACTATCCCGGACTGACACTGTTTTCAGCAGAATTGCCATGGTGTTGTTTTTGTGCAGAAATGAAAGTTCTCGGAGCGTCCTGAAAATTTATGGAGATTATTCTGGAAAATATGAAAAATACCAGCGCAAAGATCCACCAAAGGGGACGGGCCAATGGGCCACAAGCCCTGTTGCACGCCCCCCCCCCCCGGCCGTGGCAACCAAGCTTGTGGGGCCCACGTGGCTCTGTCGCCCCCAAACTCAGCTCTATAAATTCCATTTCGTCCTGAAAAAAATCAGAAGAGAAGATTTCATCGCGTATGCGATACGGAGGCGCCGCCACATCCTGTTCTTCATCCGGAGGGCAGATCTGGAGTCCGTTTTGGGCTCCGGAGAGGGGAAATCGTCGCCATCGTCATCATCAACCTTCTTCCCTCTCCAATTCCATGAAGCTCTTCATCGTTCGTGAGTAATCTATTCGTAGGCTCGCTGGGCGGTGATGAGTAGGATGAGATCTATCATGTTATCGAGTTAGTTTTGACGGGGATTGATCCCTAGTATCAACTATATTCTGAGATTGATGTTGCTACTACTTTGCCATGCTTAATGCTTGTCACTAGGGCCCTAGTGCCATGATTTCGGATCTGAAATTATTATGTTGTCACCAATATATGTGTGTTTTAGATCCGATCTTGCAAGTTGTAGTTACCTACTATGTGTCATGACCCGGCAACCCCGGAGTAATAATAACCGGAACCACTCCCGGCGAGGACCATAGTTTGAGGACTTCATGCGTTCACCAAGTGCTAATGCGTTGGTCCGGTTCTTTATTGAAAGGAGAACCTTAATATCCCGTAGTATACTTTTGGACCCCGCTGCCACGAGAGGGATGGACAATAGATGTCATGCAAGTTCTTTTCGCTAAGCACGTATGATGACACACGGAATGCATGCCTACATCACATTGACGAACGGGAGCTAGCCACATATCTCTCCGTGTTATAACTGTTGCATGATGAATATGTCATCCAAACAAATCACCGACCCATTGCCTACGAGTTTGTCCCACTGCTGTTACTTGTTTTGGTCTGCTGCAGTTACTACTGTTGCTGCTACTGTTACTTGTTTTGCTCTGCTGCTAGTTACTACTGTTGCAAATTGCTACTTCTGTCACTACTGTTGTTACTTGCTTTGCTCTGCTGCTGTTACCACTCTTGCTGCTGTTGTTACTTGCTACTGCTGTTACTCACTACTGTTGTTCCTTGCAACTGTTGTTACTCCTTACACTGCTGCTACCTGCTACAATACTTTTTCTCGCACCATTGCCGGGAAAAGACTATTTCCCGTCCACGGGCTACTTTTGGCGCCATTGATACAGCCATTAGCAATAGTCTGCCTCGTCACCAGATTGTTTTTGGCATCGTTGCTATCATACTACTTTGCTACTGATACTTTGCTTGCAGATACTAATCTTTCAGGTGTGGTTGAATCTGACACATTCAGCTGCTAATACTTGACAATATTCTTTCACTTCCCGTCGAGCGAACCAACAAATTTGGGTTGAATACTCTACCCTCGAAAACTGCCGCGATCCCACGCGCTGGTGGGCCACTGCAAGAAAATTGCTAATTGCTGAGCAACTCGGAGCAGTTCTTTTCTGGTTCCGTTGCCGTGTAGGCATCAAGTCAGGAATAGTTGCACGTCAACAACATTTTTCTAGGGCCGTTGCCGGGGACTGCTAGCAGTGTGCCCCACCTGTCGGTGGCCCAGCCTCCTACCTCACGCTGCCCACAACCACTGACCGTAGGGCCCCGCACGTCAGGTTCAAACCTGATTGCGCGCGTGCCTGGGCAGGCTGTTGGCTGGCAATGGGCCAGCCCACTACCACGCCGTGCTAGGCCAGGGACTTATCCCATTTTCTTCTATTTTTAAAACCTGATTTCTATGATTTTTATAAAAAAACATTTACCTAGTGTAATAATATAATTTTTCCACATTTATTCTTCTAAAAATATGTAGTATTTAATGATATGATTGGATGAATTTTTCAACAACTATTCTGTTTTACAATAATAAATAGGAGTAAATTGGAATAGTTTTGCTTCTGTTTGGTTTATTTTAAAAATGTTCCTTCAAGAAAAATTGAGGCAAATATTTTTCAAAATGACAACCTAGATTTATCACTAATAAAGAACATCTTTAATATAACTTTGTGATCTGTTTCTGTGTGAGCTATTTCTTATTTATTCTTTTATCGACGATAGAAAATCCGTGTGATCAGGGAATCAGAGTGGAACACCTTGAAGACCCTGGATACCTAGCTGACAAAGCCAATCAGCCCTTTGACCATGACTGAGCATATGTTATATTGCATGTTAAGATAGCAAGTATTTCCGCTGCATAAGTGTCGGTAAATCATTTGATGTGATGTTACCGATAGCTCCTCCGGAGCACATGCATTGAGCCTGATCCTGCCCTTTTGAGGATCACGCTAGTATCATGTTGACAAGTAATACTAGAGTAAATAGCATAAGCATGTTGTTGGTATAAATCAAGATTTATGAAAACCCCGTCGGGTGCCACCAATGCTCGAGGGTGATTATGAGTTAGGTGGCCACTTTTGGTGAAGTGGTGCACCGTGTATTTGTGTGAGTATGGTTTCGGAAATGGGATTAGATTTATGATGTGTCGACCATCCCAACCTTACCTGTACGACCACGTTACCCCTTATGGGACGGGGCTATGTTAATTACTCTGGTCGGTGCTAGGAAAGAGCGACATGACTAGTAGCAGGAGTGATGTGTCGTCACTCTCATGATGGGGTCGTGCCAGGTAGGACGACTATGCCATTTTTATGAGTTCCAGGCACACCATTGGTCCCCGCATGGTTGATACTATCCAGAGTCGGTGCTCGTAAGACGTACAACATGTGGGCTGGGTACCAATCGAGTGGACCTCTTTGTCTAGTACCGTCAGGGGAAAGGCATTGATCGGGTACTTACCTCGGGTATGCCATATACCGCGAGTCGTGGATGACACGGAAGTTTCTCGGATCTCGTGGGTCCAGCATACTACCTCTGCAGACTGTAAAACTATTCGAATAGCCGTGTCCATGGTGAAACACAGTTGGGTAATCCTGCTTAAACTATGTCTAGTCGTTTTCCGCATAAATCAAGTGTGTCTGTGTGTGGTGATCAAAAGGTGTTGTTATGAAAGTAATGATATGACCAAGTTTGGTGACTTGGCATATAGAGTGAACCCGGATGGTTCAGCCCTTGACAGATATATTGATATCTGTAACCTGTTCTTCAAAAGTAATTCTTTAACTTGATGCATACCTGTGATCATGTTTATTTTCCACCAAGAGACATCCACCAAAGATGAATGTTATTATTATCCTTCACTTTCATTGTTCATGTCATGGGTTGTTTGGTAGTACATTCGAAGTACTCATTGGCTTGCCACTGGTTATGTTATTGACCAGACATGGAAGGACCGGAGTTTGGAGATGAGTATGTCTTCGGAGATGCCCCTGCGAACTAGGACGCTTCCAAGTCAGAATGTTTGTCGGTGTAGGCTTGGTGGCACCCACTTAGCCCCTATGATTTCCGCTTCTAGTTGTATTTGAGTGATTTGGCCTTAGGCCATGCTTTGTGAACCTGACCATTCGGTCTTGTGTTGTAATAATCGGTATTTGGATGTAAGACTCTCTTATTCGGTATCTGTGTTCGGTGAGCATTCACTCTATGGGATCACTGAGCACGGCGATCTCGACTCATAAATCGGAGTCCCCACACTAACATACACTCTGAGGACGGGCAATGGGATACCGGCAAGGGGTTCCCGAGAAAATACTCTCGGTTTGGGAAACGTATACCACTTCTCCTATAAGGAGTCTTGGATAACATGTCCCCTTTGGTCTGACCACAATGAACTACCAATGGAAAATCTGAAAATTCTCCCTTAGCCTGCGTGTGGAATTATTCCACCCGCTGATGGGTCAACACCCTTGGTGATGACCTGAAGGGCAAGGGATGGGCAAACCAGAGATACTTTATACTGGGCTGCAAGGCAACACAGTTACCTTTGTGGGGTTGCATCCATTATTTCCGGATGAGTCCCAGTGGTTATTCATGGGGTCTCGCTCGGGGAAGCACACTTGGTGCGAAGTACTAAGAGTGGTCATGGGTGGTCTTACTAGGTACATGGCTTAGGGACACACATAGTATGATACTGGGGTGGCCTGGTGTATCGGGGTGAAAACTCGGGTATCAACTCTCAAGTGATACATAACTTGGCTGGCTGACTTCTGGCTAGGTGGTCACGCCCAAAATTTTACTCTAAGGCCACGCGAACTAGTTTACAAAAAAATTAATTATAAAAACAAGGGTGCAGGCATCCTGCAATTTTATTAAAAACCGTTCTATTACAAACACGTGAATACAACGTTACATGGTAAAAACTAGGGTACATGCATCCTGCAATTTTATTAAAAACCATCACTAGGGCTTGACAGCTACTCTGATGAACTCGCTCTGCCTTCATTGGCCTCTAAGCTAACGGCCTCAGTAGCCATTAAGGCTCCTCCACTTGCTGAGTCTCCTAAATCAACATGGCCAAGGAGTGGGGTTGCAGGGTTGCGATGGCGACGACGTCTCGGACGACGCGCTCTTGGCACAGCTTCATTGCAGAAGGCATCCAAACTGCGGTGAAGCTCTGCTGGGGTCATGGTAGGCGGGGCAAACCATAAGGGTCCAACAGGTCTTCCAACAAAAATGTGCTAGTTGTTGGAGGCAGTTGCGGCTTCATAGCTTGCTGGGGTCCGACAAATAGTTGGCGTGCGGCTCATGACCAAGTTAGAGGTGATCTGATCGATGAGTGCCTCCTGCGCTCTCAAATAGCGCACAACTTGCACCAGGGCAGGCTCTGTCTCTTGGTTTTTGCTAGCAACTCGGGTCAGACTACCATAGCCTTCATGACTAGGATAATAGCACAACGGTCGGCAGTTCATCCATGGCAACAGATGTCGAAGCTGGACTATAGCTTCTCGGGCTGCAAGCTGACAAGCTTGGGCTTCGTTGGTGGCTTCTCTACCAGTGAAATGGTGAGGGTACTCCAACGAGGGATTTCCTCCATAGGTGTGCACCGAGACCCAAAAGTAACGAATAGCATCACTCATAGGCTCCTCATGCACAACATACACTAGAGGTTCTACTATGACAAAAACTTGGCGGCTGAGGTCGGCGAGGATGACTATGAAGTCTCCAGGCTCGGGGATGGGGGTCTCGTTGCAAGGAATGCGGCCATTTATCTTGCAAGTCAAGGCGGTTTACTAGGGTAGTGGTCTCAAGGTTGCAGGTTGCTGGGTTGAGGCAAGGCCTTACTATATAGGCTAAGGAGTCTTTCATCGCATGCTAGGGGATGTGACAACTCCGGTGTAGGTCATAGACACATAGCTTAAAGGCTGAGCTGACAGGTTAGGCCCCGACTGCCAAAAAGGTGTCGGATGGCCACTGTGGTTGCCTATTGGGTAAGCTAGGTTTGGGGGTGGATATATAAATATCCGGTTTAGGGATAGCGCCTTGGCTAAGATAGGTTTAGCCAACGGTCAGCCTGAATCTGATAACAAGGTTGTAGCGACGTATTTTTCGGAAAATAATTTCTAGAAAACATGTCTCTGTGTTTGCCAGCCCGAGGATTCCTGTTAGCCGGTAGACACTTACTTGATACAGAATATCCAAGAAAAATACAAAATCTGGGTTACAAGACAATCAAGGTCTACTGGGTTGAACAAAAGTCTCAGGTTGACGGCGGAAGCATCTCGAGGAATCTCCAGTGCCCATGGGACTCCATTCCCACAGGAACAACTGACCTAGATAAATTCCTATCTCACAAGGCTGCTATCCTTGACTCCTAGGTTCCAAGGTTGACGACATCGTGCTCCTTTCCAAACGCAATCTGGCCAAGACAATAGGAAGGGACAAGCGAGTGAGTACTTTGAATGTACTCGCAAACTTCAAGAAAACAAACACATTAAGCAGGTAAGATGCATGCAAATTCCACTAACAATAATATCTTGCCATTAATTTTAATTCATGGATGCCTTCATCAAGATATGCTACGTTTCCACCTATGATTAATAAATAAGCAAGGATGATAATGCTGAACAAGTTATAATATGCGTGCCACAGTCGGGCGTCTGAGAGACACCACATAAAGGGCTTATATGAAACAATCAACATGCCACAGTCGGGCGTCATAGCAACACCACATAATGGGCTTATATGAAATGATGATAAGCATGCCATAGTCGGGCGTCTAAGCGACACACATAAAGTGCTTATATGAAACAATAATAAATATTGAATATCCAAGAGGTAGAACCGTCCCAGGAATATCTAACAACATAATCATAAGGGTTAGTCCTGAGTAATAATCATAATATGATCATCCACCACATCATCATGTGATTTACCACAACCATCATTATTATCACCATTTATACTCCAAAGACCGACTCTACGACTAACACTTGACTCGTCAAACAACGTCCTTGACCGGGGACACGGCTACTCGAATAGTTTTGACTCTACATAGGGTGTACTCTTTACCCATAGTTCATTGTTTTCAATAGCCATCATGACTAATCCCGTGTACGACATTTTAGAAGTGGACACTTAGAATCAGCACACACCGATCTTCCTCCGCGAAGCCTAGCATAACCCGGACTACGCTGCCAATGCAAAACCATAAGAGGGGGAGGCTCCGACCTCGACTAGCATGGGATCAAAAGTTTATACCGTACGCTCACTGGGAAGGGCCATTCCCTTCTGGTCCTAGACTGAAAACACCCATGCCCCTTGACCGGATGAATGAATTTATTCCAGGGCCATGGATACCTTCATAGCGTCCCCTCTACTTGGTGTGTGACTGATAATAGGTCTACAACTGACTTTAGCGAATCCATTATCCAGGAAACCGTGGTAGCACATTATAGAATTATGACACGGACAAGACTCGATCTAGGTCGACACAACTGTTAACCAAGTTTTTACTGGCATCATCGTGCTTATGTCATGACCAGGCCATAACCTATCACACTCCACGTGACTACGTTATTCCACAACCTCTCATAACTAGCACATCCCATCACCATATTTCACCATTGTTACAACGTGAGTAGCATGCATGAAGAATGCAAAGTATTAGTTCATGTGATGCTAACATGAACATAACCTCAATTCAAGCGATATAAGTACCACCACAATCATCACACAACTCGTGCAAATATGTGTTCAAGATGCTTGCCTTAGGTCTGTAGAGAAGTACATTTGCCCTCCAAAACTTTTGAAGGTTTACTTCTCTCTCCATCTCCTATTTGAAAATAATGCCATTCAACACGCAATTCCAAAACAGTACATCAAATTTGTCTAAAAAATTTACAAATAAATCTTAAAATAAACTAGAGGAAATTCTAAACCAGAAGGAGAAAGAATCAAATGATTTGGAGTTTCCTATAAAAAGATATAGCCAGTCAAATCTATTTTTTTAACAAATCAATATGAAGGAAATGCTTCGGGCTATCTACGCTTTCTAACAGAGAAAGCGCAATCGCAGCAACAGCCATGAGGAAATACACTTTACCAAGAGGGAGACGTACCAGGGGGCTTGCACTACTCGGGGCTGGGGCTCACTCACCGACAGGCGGGGCCCGCTTGTCGGGTTCTTTTCCCTCCTCTCGTGCGTGCCTAGGCAGGCAACAGAGGAACTCCGGCGAGGTTCACCGGTGCTAGGGGGCACCGTTCGCGGTGCTGAGCACACCAGCAAGCTCAGGCGAGAGAGCCCCATCCCCTGGATGGCTCTAGGGCAGCTGGGGAGCTCGGGGTTGAGTTCACCTTTGGCCATGGCGGAGAGGGGGTCGGGCATGGATCAGGCTGCGCATGTCGTGGCTCTCGGGCAGGGTAGAAGGGGAAAATGGGTTCAGGGGCTCAAGGGGAGGCTAGCAATGGCCAAGGAAAGGCGGAAGGGGTCGGGGCTACTGGAATTTAGCCTGAGGTCGACGGCGACGCTGATGACACGGTGGAGGACAGAAGGCAGCTCCGACAAAGTTGGGCGATGGGGAGGGAAGCTGCTAGTCTTGGGAGGTCACTACGATGCTCAAAGGGCTTGGGGGCTCCTTAAATAGCCGGAGTACGTCGGTTCCACGGCGGCCTCCGGATAAGAACGCCGGAGACAAAGCTTCAGGTGTGCAGCGGCGGCTGGAGGGTGTCAGGGCAGCGGGCAACTCATGCACGGGGAAGGACCGCGACACCTGTCGCGTTGGAGGGGCTCGGGCGGCGTCGTTCACTTCTGCGATAGTGCTGACGCCGGCTAGCCGCCACCGTTGGCGCGCTGTTGTGGATCTGCGCGCGCATAGGAGCGGTGACCAACGGTCGGGGGAGTGGGTTGACTTGGCCTGCAAATGGTCGAGAGGGCAAGGCCAAGTGCCAAGTGCACAGCTCGGCATTCACACGTGCAAAACGTGCGCTCTGGACATGTCCAGAGCATGCACGACACCTGCTTGACAAAGTGCCAAGCACCACCACTGGACTCCACACCTGCTCTAATTTAATATGGTTTGGCTAGGGCCTAAGGTAAAGCTACTCGACATGATGGCTTTAGTGGAGGGGCAACTCGTGAATGCAAATATAGACTCATGCCAAATCTGGTCATGCTCCAAGGTGTTTGATGAAATGCCAGTGACACCTAGGTAGATCTTCTGGCCACCAAAATTACCAGATCAGGGTCTCTCTAAGTGCTAGCAATGGTGGTAGCTTTAGTTTGGCAAAAATCAAAACTAGCTAATGCAAACTTTTGAAAAATGCAATTCTAGGCAAAAACTTGGGGCTGTTATCACATGCATCTACTTTCATCCAATGGGGCTCAAGTCCTGGAGTTAAGGTTTTGGTAGGGTTGCAAACAAGCATGCAAAATTTCAAAGCATTCAGAGCAATGAAAATTAGGGTTGCAGTGTAAAGCACCAAACTGGACTAGAACAGAAAAATGGTTGTACTCCTAAAATTTTACAAAGCACATAGTGGGATTTTTGCATAAAAGTGAATCTTATGCTATACTAGAAATCCCCAAATTTTTATGGAATTTATGAAAGAATATTTCTAGGGGTTGAAGTACAAACTCAATTCTGGACCAGATTAGAAAAGCAGTTGTTGTGCTTAAAACATTCAAACTACTTGAGTAGGTTATTGTATAAATGTGACCTAGTAACGTCACTGGTCACTTGCAAATTTTTATAGAATTTTTAGAAGAGTTTATCACAAGGTTACACTACAAATTAGCCCAACACGGAACTATAAATCAATTTTTAATAAAACCAATCTTGCTAAAAGTATAAAATAAAATATCCGAAGAATTTACGAGAAGAAGGAAATGCTTTTATGCAAGTTTACAGATTCCAACATAAATTATGAAAAATATCTACCTATGGAAAATATCTTTAGTAAGGAAAAGAAGTGTTCCCAAGATTAATTAAAAATCCAGAAATTCAAATATCAAATGGACATAGCCAAAACAATATTCCCTTCTAAGAAAATAAAATTCAAATGGTCTAAAGCAAGAGCTTAATCATGAAAGATTTTTGAAAAGCCACTTGAAATGAAATGTTTTTGGAAAGAGGCTTTGAAAAGAGCCATGAAGCAATTCATTTCCTCAAGAATTTTATTCTAGGCAAAATTTTATTTTCAGAAAAATATTATTAAAATTTCGGGGTGTGACGGTAACTCCTGCTAGTAGGCAACTTCTCCTCATCTTGCGGTGATATTGATGTTGGGGAACGTAGTAAATTCAAAATTTTCCTATGCCATACAAGGATCTATCTATGGAGAGACCAGCAACGAGCAAGAGGGAAGAGCATCTTCATACCTTTGAAGATAGCTAAGCGGAAGCGTTACTAGAACGCGGTTGATAGAGTCGTACTCGCAGCGATTCAGATGGCGGTCGGTTCCGATCTATGTGCCGAATCACGGCACCTCTGCGTTCAACACACGTACAGCCCGGTGATGTCTCCCATGCCTTGACCCAACAAGGAGGAGGGAGAGGTTGAGGGAGAGCTTCGGCACTACGATGGCGTGTTGGCAGTGGAGCTACGAGGTATTCCGACAAGGCTTCGCCAAGCACCGCGGAGGACGAGGAAGGAGAGGGGTAGGGCCGCACCAAGAGAGAGAGAGAGAGTTCGTGTCCCAAATCAGCCCCAATAGTCCGGGTATATATAGGAGAGGGAGGAGGGTGTGCACCTATAGTGTTCCCACCATAGGGGTGGCGGCAGCCCCATCTGCGCGAGGAGGTGGCAGCTAGGGCAAGGAGAGGAGGGTGGCGCCCTTTGTTGGGGCTAGGGCCTTCTGTTCTAGGGTTTGCCCCCTTCCCTCTCTTGCTGCGCCTTGGGCCTTGGTGGGACACGCACCAGCCCACTCTGGGCTGGTTCCCTTCCACCTTTTGGCCATGCCAGCTTTTGGGGCTGGTGGCCCCTCCCGGTAGACCTCCGGAACCCTTCCGGTGGTCCCGGTACGTTACCGGTGTCGTCCGAAACAATTCCGGTGACCAAATCCTCACTTCCTATATATAACTCTTTACCTCCGGACCATTCCAGAACTCCTCGTGATGTCTGGGATCTCATCCGGGACTCCGAACAACCTTGGGTAACCACCCTGGCGTCTTCGAACCTTAAGTGTATAGACACTACGGGTTCTGGAGACATGCAGATATGACCGAGACATCTCTCCGGCCAACAGCCAACAGCGCGGTCTGGATATCCATGTTGGTTCCCACATGTTCCACGATGATCTCATTGGATGAACCATGATGTCAAGGATTCAATAAATCCCGTATGCAATTCCCTTTGTCTACCGGTATGATACTTGCCCGAGATTCGATCGTCGGTATCCCTATACCTTGTTCAATCTCGTTACCGGCAAGTATCTTTACTCGTTCTGTAACACATCATCATGTGGCTAACCCATTAGTCACACTGAGCTCAGTAAGATGATGGATTGCCGAGTGGGCCCAGAGATACCTCTTCGTCACACGGATTGCAAAATCCCGGTCTCGATTCGTACAACTCAACAGACACTTTCGGAGATACCCGTAGTGCACCTTTATAATCACCCGGTTATGTTGTGACGTTTGGTACACCAAATGCACTCCTAGGGTATCCGGGAGTTGCCCAATCTCACGGTCTAAGGAAATGATACTTGACATTAGAAAAGCTTTAGTAGACGAACAACACGATCTAGTGCTATGCTTAGGATTGTGTCTTGTCCATCAGATCATTCCCCAATGATGTGATCCCGTTATCAATGACATCCAATGTCCATGATCAAGAAACCATGATCATCTATTGATCAACGACGTAGCTAACAAGAGGCTTACTAGGGACACATTGTGATCTATATATTCACACATGTATTACGGTTTCTGGTTAATACAATTATAGCATGAACAATAGACAATTGTCATGAACTAGAAAATATAATAATAACCATTTTATTATTACCTCTAGGGCATATTTCCAAGAGTCTCCCAATTGCCCTAGCGTCAATAGTCTAGTTCACATCACTATGTGATTGCAATGAATCCAACACACATGCAGTTTTGGGGTTCGATCATGTCTTGCTTGTGAGAGAGGTTTATTAGTCAACAGGTCTGAACCTTTCAGATCCGTGTGTGCTTTAAAAATCTCTATGTCTTCATATAGATACTGCTACCATGAACCATTTCGAACTATTCCAAATGACTGCTCCACTATACGAATCCGGTTTACTACTGATAGTCATCCGGATTAGTGACAAAGCTTGCATCGACGTAACCCCTTTACGACAAACTCTTTAATCACCTCCATAATCGAGAATAAATTCCTTAGGCCACTAGTTACTAAGGATAACTTTGACCTCTGCCCAGTGATCCATTCCTTGATGACTCTTGTACCCCTTGACTCACTCATGGCAAGGCACACTTTAGGTGTGGTACACAGCATAACATACTTATAGAGCCTACGGCTGATGCGTAGGGGACGACATTCGTCCTTTCTCTTTCTTCTACCGTGGTCGGGCTTTGAGTCCTACTCAAATTTACACCTTGCAACATAGCCAAGAACTCCTTCTTTGTTGATCTATTTTGAACTCCTTCAAAAACTTGTCAAGGCATGCATTTCGTTGAAAGTTCTATTAAGCACTTTGGTATATGTCCATAGATCTTGATGCTCAATGTTCAAGTAGCTCATCCAGGTTTTGCTTTGAAAAACTCCTTTCAAACAACCCTTTATGCTTGCCAAAATTTCTACATTATTTTCGATCAACAATATGTCAACCACATATATTCATTAGAAATTCTATAGTGCTCCCACTCACTTCTTTGGAAATACAAGTTTCTCATACACTTTGTATAAAACCAAAAACTTTGATCATCTCATCAAAGTGTATATTCCAACTCCGAGATGCTTGTTCAAGACCATAGAAGGATTGCTGGAGCTTTGCATACTTGTTAGCACCCTTTAGGATAGACAGAATCTTCTGGTTGTATCACATACAACCTTTCCTCAAGGAAATCGTCGAGGAAACAATATTCTGACATCCTATCTACAATATTTCATAAATGATGTAGCAACTGCTAACATAATTTCAACAGACTTTCAGCATCGCTACGAGTGAGAAAGTGTCATCGTAGTCAACTCTTTGAACTTTGTCAAAAACACCTTTGTGACAAGTCGATCTTTCATAATGTTGACTTTTCACCATCATCGTCTGTCTTCCTTTTAAAGATCCATTCAAAGTTAATAGTCTTATGACCATCAAGTGGTTCTTCCAAAGTCTATACTTTGTTTTTCATACATGGATCCTCTCTCGGATTTCATGGCCTCCAGCCATTTGTCGGAACCCGAGCCCACCATCGCTTCTCCATATCTCGTTGGTTCATTGTTGTCCAACAACATGACCTCTAAGAGAGGATTACCATACCACTCTGTAGTAGTACGCGTCCTTGTCCACCTACGAGGTTTTTGGCAGTGACTTTATTTGAAACTTCATGATCACTATCATAAGCTTCCACTTCAATTGGTGTAGGCGCCACAGGAACAACTTCCTGCGCCTTGCCACACACTGGTTGAAGTGATGGTTCAATAACCTCATGAAGTATCCACCATACTCCCACTCAACTCTTTCAAGAGAAACCTTTCCTCGAGAAAGGATCCGTCTCTAGAAACAAACACTTTCGTTTCCTCATCTGAGATAGGAGGTATACCCAACTGTTTTGGGTGTCCTATGAAGATGCAATTATTCGCTTTGGGTTCGAGCTTATCAAGCTGAAACTCTTACACATAAGCATTGCCGCCCCAAATTTGAAGAAATGACAACTTAGGTTTCTCTAAACCATACTTCATATGGTGTCATCTCAACAAAATTATGTGATGCCCTATTTAAAGTGAATGCGGTTGTCTCTAATGCCTAACCCATAAACGATAGTGATAAATTGATAAGAAATATCATAGTATGCACTATATCTAATAGGGCACGACTATGATATAGGGACACACCATCAGACTATGGTGTTCCAGGTGGCATGAGTTGTGAAACATTTTTCACGTGAAACAATTTTCACATTATCTTAAATGTTTACCAAACTCGTAGCTCAGATATATATGTTTACCTCCACGATCACATCGTAGACATATTATCCTCTTGTCACGATAATCTTCAACTTCACTCTAAAATTCTTGAACCTTTCAATAATTCAGACTTCTGTTTCATCAAGTATATACACTAGTATCTACTCAAATCATCTATGAAGTAAGAACATAATGATATCCACTGTGTGCCTCGGTACTCATTGGACTTTACACATCAAAATGTATGATTTCCAACAAGCTACCTTCCTTTTCCATCTCATAGGAAAACGAGGTCTTCAGTCATCTTGCCCACGTGGTATGATTTGCATGTCTCAAGTGATTCAAAAATCAAATGAGTCCAAACGATCCATCCACATTGAGTTTCTCCATGCGTTTATACCAACACGCATGGTTTGCATGTATCAAACGTTTCAAAAATGAGAAGTACAAAGATCCATCAGCATGGAGCTTCTTCAGGCATTTTATACAAATATGACTGAAGCAGCAGTGCCACAAGTAAGTGGTACTATCATTACTACTTTGTATCTTTTGGCAACAATATTATGAACATGTGTATCACTATGATCGAGATTCAATAAACCATTCATTCTAGGTGCAAGACCATTGATGGTATTATTCAAGTAAATAGAATGAAGATTATTGTCTTTAGATGAATAATCATTTTGCCATTAACATAATCCAATTATGTCTATGCTCAACGCAAACACCAAATAACAAATATTTAGGTTTAACACTAATCTCGATGGTAGAGGGAGCATGTGATGTTCGATCATAACAACCTTGGAAACACTTCCAACACACATCGTCACCTCGCCTTTAGCTAGTCTCTGTTTAATCCGAAGGTTTCTTTTTGAGTTGCTAACACTTAGCAATCGAACCGGTATCTAATACCCTCGTGCTACTAGGAGTAATAGTAAAGTACACACCAATATCATGTATATCCAATATTCTTCTGTTGACTTTGCCATCCTTCTTATCTACCAAGTATGTAGGGTAGTTCCTCTTCAGTGACTGTTCCCCTCATTACAAAAGCACTTAGTCTCATGTTTGGGTTCAACCTTGGGTCTCTTCACTAGAGAAGCAACTGGTTTGCCATTTAATGAAGTATCCCTTCACGCCCTTTCCCTTCTTGAAACTAGCGGTTTCACAAACCATCAACAATTGATGCTCCCTTTTGATTTCTACTTTCGCGGTGTCAAACATCGCTAATGGCTCAAAGATCATCATATTCATCCTTTATATGTTATAGTTCATCATGAAGCTCTAGTAGCTTGCTGTCAATGACTTTGGACAACTATCACTGTCTCATCTGGAAGATCAACTCCCACTCGATTCAAGCGATTGTAGTGCTCAGACAATCTGAGCACATGCTCAACGATTGAGCTCTTCTCCTTTAATTTGCATACAAGGAATCTTGTTGGAGGTCTCATACTTCTCAACAAGGGCACGAGCATGAAATCCCAATTTCATCTCTTGGATCATCACGTATGTCCCACGACGTTCGAAACGTCTTTAACGCCTCAATTCTAAGCCGTTCAAGCAATATGCACTGAACTATCATGTAGTTATCAAAAACATGTATGCCGGATGTTCGGAACATCCACAGATCACGCTTGGGGTTCAGCACACGGAGCGGTGCATTAAGGACATAAGCCTTTTGCTTAGCAATGAGGACAATCCTCAGTTAACGGACCGAGTCCGCACAATTGCTACTTCTATCCTTCAACCATATTTTCTCTAGGAACGTATCAAATACCTTAGAGCTATAGCATAAGTTACAACATAATTTCCAAAGAACTATTTGACTATGTTCATGATAATTAGGTTTATCTGATGAACTCCCATTTAGATCGACATCCCTCTCGTCATCCAAGTGTTATACGATCCACGTCTACTAGCTCGTGTCCGATCATCACGTGAGATGGACTAGTCATCAATGGTGAGTATCTCCATGCTGATCGTATCAACCATACGAATCATGTTCGACCTTTTGGTCTCCCGTATTCAAGGCCATGTCTGTACATGCTAGGCTCGTCGAGTCAACCTAAGTGTTTTGTGTGTGTAAACTGGCTTACACCCGTTGTATGCGAACGTTAGAATCTATCACACCCGATCGTCACGTGGTGCTTCGAGACAACGATCCTTCGCAACGGTGCACACTTAGGGGAATACATATATCAAAAAATTTATGAGGGATCATCTTATGTTTGCTACCGTCGTTCTAAGCAACAAGATAGAAAACATGATAAACATCACATGCAATCATATAGTAACATGATATGGCCATTATCATCTTGCTACTTGGATCTCCATCTTTGGGGCACCATGATCATCATCGTCACCGGCATGACACCATGATCTCCATCATCGTGTCTCCGTGGAGTCGTCATGCCAACTATTACTTCTACTACAATAGCTAACCATTAGTGATAAAGTAAAGTAATCAACATGGCGTTGCATCTCATATAATAAATTAAGATAACTCATATGGCCCCTGCCAGTTGTCATATTCATCGACATGCAAGTTGTGAATCCTATTACAAGAAGATGATCAATCCTATACATCACACATGTAACATAACATTCTTTTGGACATATCACACCACATAGAATAACCCGCAAAAACAAGTGAGACGTCCTCTAATTGTTGTTGCAAGTTGTATGTGGCTGATTTGGGTTTCTAGCAAGAACATTTGTTACCTACGTGACAGCCACAATGTTGATATGCCAATGCTATTTACCTTTCATAAGGACCCTCTTCATAGAATCCGATCCGACTAAAGTGGGAGAGACAGACACCTGCTAGCCACCTTATGCAACTGGTGCATGTCTGTCGGTGGAACCATTCCCACGTAAGAGTATGTGTAAGGTCGGTCCAGGCCGCTTCATCCCATGATGTCGTCGAATCAAGATAAGACTAGTAACGGCAAGCAATTGACAAAATCAGCGCCCAACACTTTTGTGTTCCACTCGTGCATAGAATCTATGCATAGAACCTTGGCTCTGATACCACTGTTGGGCAACGTAGTAAATTCAAAACTTTCCTACGCCATACAAGGATCTATCTATGGAGAGACCAGCACCGAGCAAGAGGGTAGAGCATCTTCATACCTTTGAAGATCGCTTAGCGGAAGCGTTACTAGAACGCGGTTGATGGAGTCGTACTCGGAGCGATTAAAATCGCGGTCGGTTCGGATCTATGTGCCGAATCACGGCACCTCCGCGTTAAACACACGTACAGCCTGGTGACGTCTCCCACGCCTTGATCCAGCAAGGAGGAGGGAAAGGTTGAGGGAGACCTCCGGCAACACGACGGCGTGGTGGCGGTGGAGCTACGAGGTATTCCCACAGGGCTTTGCCAAGCACCGCGGAGGACGAGGAAGGAGACAGGTAGGGCTGTGCCGAGAGAGAGATAGAGAGTTTGTATCCGAAATAAGACCCAATACTCCGGGTATATAGGAGGAAAGGGAGGAGGGTGCGCACCTCTAGGGTTCCCACCCTAGGGGTGGCGGCAGCCCAATCTGCGCAAGGAGTTGGCGGCGAGGGTAGGGAGAGGAGGGTGGCGCCCTCTGATGGGCCTAGGGCCCATCTGTGCTAGGGTTTTCCCCTTCCCTGTCTTGTTGCACCTTTGCCCTTGGTGGGAGGCATACCATCCCACTCTAGGCTGGTTCCCTTCCACCTTTTGGCCCATGCCAGCCTTTGGAGCTGGTGGCCCCTCCCGATGGACCTCCGGAACCCTTTCGGTGGTCCCAATATGTTACCGGTGTCGCCCAAAACAATTCCGGTGACCAAATCCTCACTTCCTATATATAATTCTTTACCTGTGAACCATTCCGGAACTCCTCGTGATGTCCGGGATCTCATCCGGGACTCCGAACAACCTTCGATAACCATGTACACTATTTCCCTATAACCCTGGCATCATCGAACCTTAAGTGTGTAGACCCTACGGGTTCGGGAGACACACAGACATGACCGAGACATCTCTTCGGCCAATAACCAACAATGGGGATTGGATATCCATGTTGGTTCCCACATGTTCCACGATGATCTCATCGGATGAACCACGTTGTCGAGGATTCAATCAATCCTGTATGCAATTCCCTTTATCTATTGATATGATACTTGCCCGAGATTCGATCGTCGGTATCCGTATACCTTGTTCAAATTCGTTACCGGCAAGTCTCTTTACTCGTTCTGTGACACATCATCTTGTGGCTAACCCCTTAGTCACACTGAGATTAATAACATGATGGATTACCGAGTGGGCCCGGAGATACCTATCCGTCACATGGAGTGACAAATCTCGGTCTCCATTCGTACAACTCAATAGACATTTTCGGAGATACCCATAGTGCACCTTTATAATCACCAAGTTATGTTGTGACATTTGGTACACCCAAAGCACTCCTATGGTATCTAGGAGTTGCACAATCTCACGGTCTAAGGAAATGATACTTGACGTTAGAACAACTTTTGCACACGAACAACACGATCTAGTGCTATGCTTAGGATTGGGTCTTGTCCATCACATCATTCCCCAATGATGTGATCCCGTTGTCAATGACATCCAATGTCCATGATCAAGAAACCATGATCATCTATTCATCAACGAGCTAGCTAACTAGAGGCTTCCTAGGGACACATTGTGATCTATATATTCACAAATTTATTACGGTTTCTAGTTAATACAATTATAGCATGAACAATAGACAATTATCAAGAACTAGGAAATATAATAATAACCAATTTATTATTGCCTCTAGGGCATATTTCCAACAATTGAAGGGGCCAATGTATCTTGGTGCAAGCTTTCCCTTGACATGGAAACACATGGTTCCTTTGAAAGGGATGACTCGAAGATAGACATAATCTCCGGGGTTTAGGTCCACTTCTCGGCGGTGGGATTCGTCGTAGCTCTTCTCTCTTGACTTGGTGGTCTCCAGATGCTCTTTGACTAGCCGAACTTGTTGTTCTGCTTCCCGGATGATATCCGGTCCAAAGTCTAGCCCTTCTCCGATTTCTGGCCAGTTGAGGGGAGTGCGGCAGTTGCGTCCATACAACACCTTAAATGGTGCCATGTGAAGGCTGGACAGATAGTTATTCTTGTAGGAGAACTCGGAAAAGGGAAAACAATCTTCCCGCTTTGCTCCATATGCCAAACCACTAGCACGAAGCATGTCCTAGAGTATCTGATTTACTCGTTCCGTCTGTCCGGCCGTCTGAGGGTGAAAATCGTGGTCAAGGATAGGTTGGTTCCCATGGCTTCTTGAAACTTCTTCCAGAATCTCGAGGTGAACTAGGTGCCACGATCTGATAGGATCTCCTTAGGAACTCCATGAAGTCAAATGATGCGGTTGATGTAGAGATCGGCTAATTGTCTTCCATCATAGGTCATATTGACGGGATTGAAGTGGGCTACCTTGGTCAGGTGGACGAGAATGACCCAAATGGAATCATGTCCTTTGCTTGATCTCGGCAGAACAGTGATGAAGTCCATCCCGACTTTGTCCCACTTAGATTCAGGTACTTAGAGAGGTTGTAGCAGTCCAGCGGGACGCTGATGCTCAGCTTTGACCCTCTGGCATATGTCACACTTAGTGATATAAGAAGCCATCTCGCTCTTCATGCCATGCCACCATAATCTTGTCTTCACGTCTTGGTACGTCTTGGTTCCACTAGGTCGGATGGAATATGGAGTGTCATGGGCTTCTGGATCTTCACTTTCTTGGGTACACCAATGCGGTTTGCAATCCACAAGACTCCTTGTCCATCCACTAAGAATCATGGGCCCTTGCCCTTCTTGATCTTCTTCTTGATACCTTTGATGCTCTC
Organism: Hordeum vulgare subsp. vulgare; assembly: GCF_904849725.1. Lineage (NCBI taxonomy): Eukaryota > Viridiplantae > Streptophyta > Magnoliopsida > Poales > Poaceae > Hordeum > Hordeum vulgare. The sequence continues at coordinate 294,352,551 of NC_058524.1, read as the reverse complement.
GTGTCCTTTCTGAGCTTCCTAAATATCATCCAACAACGTAGGCTTTGCTTCGAGGTTGGCCAAAAATCCTGGTGCAACTAGATCCAACCCAAAGCTTTCTAGTTCCTCATACAAGGGGTAGCATTTCCTTGATCATTGCATTCAAGGAACAAGCCTTTCTGCTTAAGTCATCAGCTACCACATTGGCCTTTCCGATGTAGTATTGAATACTAAGGTCGTAGCCCGTGATCAACTCCAACCATCTTCGCTGCCTCACGTTCAATTCCTTTTGAGTGAGAATATACTTCAAACTCTTGTTGTGTGTGTATATCTCGCATTGCTTTCCGAGAAGGTAATGTCGCCATGTCTTCAAGGAATGAACCACTATGGCCAACTCAAGATCATGAGTGGCAGAGTTCTCTTCATGAGGGTGTAGCTATCTAGACAAATATGTTACAAGTCTACCTTCCTGCATCACAACAACTCCAAGACCGGTTCTCGATGCATCACAATATATCACAAACTCCTTGTAAATATCGAGTGTGGCCAAAAGTGGGGACATTGTCAATACAGTCTTGAGCTCCTGGAAACTTTCCTCGCACTTCTGCGTCCATTCAAACTTCTAGTCCTTCTTCAAGAGTTGAGTCATTGGTCAGGAGATAGTTGAGAATCCTTCAATGAACTTGCAGTAGTATCTCGCGAGTCCGGGAAAGCTTTTGACTTCCTTCACATTGGTCGGAGATTGATACTCCATCACGACTTCAGTCTTGGCAGGATCAACTGACAGTCTTTCTGCTCTCAACACATGACCCAAGAATCTAACTTCATGCAACCAGAATTCACACTTGCTGAATTTGGCATAAAGTTGGTGCTCTCGAAGTTTGTCCAGGACCATCCTCAAGTGCTACTTATGTTCTTCTTCAGACTTGGAAAATATGACTATGTCAGCGATGAAAACACACACAAACTTGTCCAAATACTCCATGAAGACTTTGTTCATGAGGTACATGAAGTAGGCTCGGGCATTGGCTAACCTAAATGACATGGCCGTGTATTCATACAGGCCATACCTGGTTACAAATGTTGTCTTTGGAATATCCTTGGGTCTCATCTTCAATTGATAGTACCCAGAGCTACGATCGATCTTGGAAAACAGTTTGGCACCATTTAATTGATCGAATATGTCTCCAATCTTGGAGAGTGGATACTTATTCTTTATTGTGACTGCATTGAGAGAATAGTAATCAATATAGAGCCTGATAGTTCCATCCCTCTTTGAAACAAATAGAACAGGCGATCCCCAAGGATCAGGGTAGGGAGAATCCCTCTTTGGCACTAGGGGAATAAATCCTTTTCTGAGTTGCTGAATCAGTTGCTTCTTTAGTTCAGCCAACTCTTCGGAACCCATTCTATAGGGATTCGTATAGATGGGTCCTACTTCGGGCTTCATCTCAATAGTTAACTCGATGTCACGGCGAGGAGGCATTCCGGGTAGTTCATCACGAAAGAGATCCGAGTATTCGCATACCACCGGCACTTCATCCAACTCAATTCTCGACAAAAAGTTGACCTGAGGGACTGGAGTAGAGGTAGGGTTGGGAACAAACTTGACTTCAACTCCTTGGTTATTGGTCATGGTAACCGTTCGCTTGGGACAGTCCAACAAGCCTTGGTACTTGGTTAACCAATTCATGCCAAGGGTGATGTCCAAGCCTGGTGAATCCAAGACTATGAGGTCTGCTTGGAAGACTACCTCGTTGATATTAATCCCAATACCCTTACAACATATCTTGGTCCTTACCACAGCACCCGGGGTTTGTACCATCATATGATTACCCAAGGGTGTAGGCTTCATACCACTCTCTAGTGCAAACTTTTGGTTGAAAACAGAGTGGGAAGCACCACAATCAAACAAAAATGTTGCTGGTGTTAAGTTGAGAAGGAATGCACCCAATATAACATCGAGCTTTTCCTAGGCTTCCTCAGCGGTGACGTGGTTCACACGAGCTTTGCCATTATTGGGCTGGTTGCAGGGAGTTTGGTTCCTCGGTGGCGCTCCTCGGCCTTGTCCTAGATTTGGTGCATTGGGGAGTGGTGCATTGGGCTTCTTATTGGGGCATGACCTCGAGTAGTTCCCTCAGTGACCACAACCAAACACATGACTTGGCCTGAGTTGCTTTTGTTGCCACCATTGTTGTTGGGGTTGATGTATTCTGGCCTGGGCTTGGCACACTGTTGAAGCTGGTATCTCGGACAAGGTGTAGGAGTCGTAGAGTGGTGAGGCTGATAGCTTGGCTTTGCTGGGAATGGTTGCCAGTGGCGAGTCTTCTAGTTGCTGGAACTACTGGTGTTTATCATCTTGTGTTTGTGTGTGTCTTCCATGGCACGACGCTTGTCTTCAACACAAGGGCAATGTTCACCAGCTCGAAGAAAGTACATCAGTCGTAGACAATGAGTTTATTTTTTAGTGATTGCTGACGTCGTTCTCTGAAGCATTCTATCTTGGTTGCCTTAGTGCTGACATCATGACGCACGCATCTAGACAAGAGATTGAACTTGTGTAGGTAGTCCTTAAAAGAGCCACTTCCTTTCTACAGTGATCGAAATTCCCGATTCTTGATGGCCATAATCTCAGAAGGGATATGGGAAGTGCGAAATCCCTGCTTGAAATCAGTCCATGTGATCTCACGCTTGCCTTGCATGACCTTGAATCCATCCCACCAATCTCTCGCGGTACCTTCGAGGCAGTGAGAAGCATACAGAACCTTCTCGCGATCCTCATTGCAGTTGACCAATGCAAGGAGGTCCTCTATGGTGCGGATCCAATCATCAGCATCCAATAGTTGAGCTATCTTGGTGAAGGTCGGGGGCGAACTCTTCGTGAACTCCAATAGAGTGGAACGACCATTGCCGTTTCTGCCTTGCTGCTGGTTGTTCACAAGAACTTGAGCCATCTACTGAATAGCGGTAGTGTTGGCTTGGCAGTCATCCCGGAGAACTTGGAGAAGCTGAGCTACGGTCAAGTTCTCTGGTGGAGGCGGTGGCGGGCGAATGTCGCCTTGTGGCTTCTGCTAGTGAGCTCTAGCTTGAGCAGCCCCACCGGCCTCCGGCTGCTATCTAGTGTTGTCGGAGTTGGGGTTGCCAAAAGTATTGGTGCTGGTAGCAGTCGCCATCCAGTTTGGGGCAGCCAAGTCAAACAACTAGAATAGAGGAAAGAAATAGAAACAAGAGGAAAATGTGCCTAAGGGGTTGGTATAGTGCAAGTGTGACAATCAAAAGGTCGAAAAACTCAACACATAACATTAAGATAAGATAGGTGATGTAGGCGCTTACAGGTTTGCCCAAAGCAAAGGCACGACTTGCATCAAAACACAAAAAGTGAAACAAACAACAAGCACACATGTTTTCATATGAACCATTACACGAACTCAACTTCACATGAGGGATACATGAATTATCCTACCATAGGGGTCCTCGGATTTAAGTGCTGGAGTGCTTGGTCTCATACTCGTCCTCCTCTAGGTCTTACTCCTGGTCATCCGTGTGGGATCGTCTCTCGTCGAGGGGGTTGGAGGACGAGGAGGTTCATCCCAATGATGCTTCCTCGATGGATCAATCAAGAGTGCTCGATACTCCTGCGCACTCATGCGACGACGACGTGTGGGTGCATCTCTAGCTGGGGGTTCTCCTCCTCTTTAACCGACACCTGGTCGTCCTTCGGGGGCTCCATCCTTCTTGATCTTGTCTGTATTTTCCTTGGCTAGTCGGAGTAGTTCGTGAGTCTGGTGAAGTTCCTCGCGGAGTTTCACACACTCCTTAATCACGGCGTGGGACAAACTATTGGCGGAGAGGCTGAAGTAGGTTTGGATCTAAGTGGTGTTCCATCCTCCGGGGATGGGATCAACGTCCAAATCTCGCCAATATAATCTTTCCTCAGAGGAATATGGTGAGTAGCCGGCTCGTCAGCCATCTCTGGAATGATGTCTCAACGGTGCATGAGTGCCTTCCGTGCAGGTGTTTCAACTACTAACATGAGGGTCTCTATCCATGGCCCTTCAAAGAACCAACTCATCCAACAGTCGTTTGCCATCACGACCACATCAACGTGGTACTCCTTTGTGGTGGCATCGATCCACTGCTCGTGGTAGAGGAAAATGGGTGATCGGCACAACTCGCACTTCTCCAGGCTGTCCTGAAAGAGTAGGGGAGAGCCGGATACTAGGAGGTCTTTAGCTACAACGACCATCTACAAGGTTTAAGGGGAGGGTGTTAGTAATGCTTTTGAAGTATACTCGAAGAGGTAAGAAGTGCAGGAACTCCTAAGTATAGGTGTCGTGGTTATAAGCCTAACAGTAGAAGTGTAGGGTACGAATGAGATGGGCATAGTCCTAGCTACGGCGAGGTTGTATGAGTTCAGGCCCCTCTGCGGTGGAGGTAACAGCCCTACGTCTCAGTGCTCTCGGAGCTTGTTGTCGAGTGTAATATGGAATACAATGATTTGCTAACCCCTCTACCAGTGGGGGAGGGCGGCTTATATAGAGTGCGCTGCCCTCCACAACGGTTCCGGTATGGAGGCGGAGTAGTGGGGATTGAATGCATACGTTACAGGTAACGTATGCTCTAAATGCTAATAAATGCACCCGGAAACGTATGACCGTTTCCCTCTAGAGAGGTTAAGATGTACCGAGTGTATACAGTCGGTTAGCTTGGTATTCTCCGATGCTAGTATCCGACTGGATGATACAGGACCTGTTGCCAACTGGATAATGGGGACTCCTTAATTCAGTCGGGGCAGACATAGGGTCCTGTCCTTTGTGTGGTGTAGTCCTTGGGTAGGGCCTGTATGGCAGGCCTATGACCCTACCCTAGGACTATGACCCCATCATTAGTCCCTGAATGGATTGGGGTTGAAATGACGAAGCGGTGCTTGAAGTTCGGATCCGACTGGATTAGATTCGGCTTGGGCGTTGCTTGGCTCTATCCATTTTATCTTTTCTGACCAACGAGCCGAGTGGAAGTGCTTGCGAAACAGAATGTCGGGAGCCGAGTGTTTCCGCGGCATCTTTCGATGAGACCGGTCAACTGACAGCGGCGTATTTTCCAGGATCTCAAATTTCGGGTTCTGCACGCTCAGCGGGGACGACGTCAGCACACTCGAGTAGCGCCTGACGCCTCGATTCTCGCACCTTAAACTCCTCCACTCATATCGCCGCGGTCGGTCGGGCGGATAAGGTTTCGGGGCCACCCGCCAGTGACCCAGTCGGAACCCTATTTAAATCTGGGCGGCGAGGCTTCTTCGTTACGCTCGCCGAATCTTTCGCTCTCGCCTGCTCCGTCTTCCTCGCCACCTCCAGCGCTCCTACACTCCCTCCTTCTCCTTCCTCTCGAGGGTTCGCCGTCGCCTCCATGGCCAAGGGTCAGACCAGCAAGATGGAGGCGAGGAAGAAGAAAGGCAACGCGGCGGCGCCAGCTCAGCGGCGGCAGCGGCCGCTGCCGGCGGGGTGGATCCAAGGAGACTTCCTCCCATCCATGGTGACGGAGGGAGATCTGCTGTAGCTGGTGGAGCACGGAGTGCTCGTGCATAAGTCCTGGAGACTGCCGGCGGAGGACGAGGTCAAGCCAGCGCCTCCAGAGGGGGAGCGCGTCCTGCTCCTCAGCCATGTCCATCGGGGTTTTTCTTTGCCCCCGCATCCTTTCTTCAAGGGCATCGTGAATCACTTCGGGTCCCAACTTCACCATTTTCCTCCGAATGCCATCGCCCATCTTTCCGCCTTTATAGTTTTGTGCGAATGTTTCATCGGTTGCCCTCCCCATTGGGGTTTGTTCAAACACATCTTCTCCGCCCGATCCCAAACTATCAAACGACTTAGCCAGTCGGATGATAAGACGCACCTCCTCCAGCTCTGCGGGGGTTTAGGATTCCAGAAGAAGAGTCGGAGTAGCTATCCTGCTCTCCAGTTAAGTGAGTCGGTTAGGAACTGGCAGCCGACGTGGTTCTACTGCCAGGATATCGCATATCCGAATGCGTCGACTGGACTGCCTCCTTTTAGTCTGGACCGACCCGCCCCGCCTAAGCAGCTCGCGCTCTCGAAGGCGGAGAAGAACGACGTCCAGCCCTTGGTTGAGGCACTCATGGACGTCGTCAGGAGGGGGGTCACCGGTATAGACCTGCTGGAAGTCTTTCTGGGTCGGCGGATCCAGCCTCTGCAGGCTCGCGACTATGCCATGTGGCATTATACGGGGCCCGAGGATTCCACTCGGACCAATGTTGTGGGCGTGACTGAGGAGAGGGTGACCTCGTGGGTGCTCCAGATCACGGGCCCCTGTGAGAATCCCAAAGGATCACGGCGAGTGAAGCCCTTCTGCGCGGATAATCCTCCGCCGAATCAGGTGAGAGACTCTTGTCGAGTGCTCCTAACTGTCTTAATGTTGTCGTTTGCTTGAATCTCTGTGTGATGTTTGATGTCGCCGACTGAATTTTATGCAGGAGTGGACCAACTGGTTTTCTCCCGTCTCGAACGGGAACTCGGCCTAGGAGGAGGAGGGCAGCCAGGAGGGCAGCGTGGAGAGCGCGGAATATGTCTCCAACAGTGGGGAGTCGGAGGAAGAGTCCATCGAGGAGGAGGGAGAAGACGAGGAGCAGGACTCGCCACCTCCACAAATGGATCATCGGACCAAGCGCCGAAACGAGCCCGCTGTCCCCTCAGCTCCTCTCGCGTCTTCGAGTGCTCCGCCTACTGCTCCAGTGGTCCCGAGTGTTCGAAGCGCAAAGAGGACCAGGGATGTCGCCGCTGAGCCTGCGGGCCAATCTTCTAAGCTGCCCAAACCGAGTGGGCCTAAACCTCGGAAAGCTTTGCCGCGAATGAGGGTCGCTGTCCCCGTCACCTCCATGTAAGTGTACTCAGCTTTTAGTTTTTTCTGATATCCGAGTGAACTTCTGTTTACTAGCCGAATGGATCTCACTCGACAGGGTCGCTACTTCTGCGACCTCTCCGGCGCATCAGGAAGACGACCCCATGGATACGGACAACGTCGTCTCGTCTCAGCCAGGTGCGTTGTAGAAACGTCGAGTGTTTTATACCATCGCGTCCCCAGCCAGGTGCTTCTTTCTTTTTCTGAGACCTCGTGTCATTCGGCCTATCAGGGGCGATCTGCCTGGATGAGGGGGACCAGGGGAGAGCCGACCCGGCTGTGGAGCCTGTTCTTGAGGCTGCTCCTCCCGCTGCCGCTCTCGCCGCCGACGTGCTGCCGACAGAGGCGCCACCACCGACTGAACCAGTGCTGGTGGAGGAGGAGCCGCCGACTGGGGCGGACCTTGGGATGCCTCAGGAACCTCCAACGATTCCAGGTTCGTCGAATGCTGAATTCAGCATCTAGCGTCTTCCGGAGAAGCAGGTGGGAGCGGCCAAGGGGGCTATGGTGCAGGCAGAGCTGATGGCTGGAGAAGCCAAGAGGGCCTATGACTCCATTGCGGCCTTGTACCAGCGAAGCTTGGAGCTGCGCGATGATATCCGAGTAAGTGGTCTAGTAAGTATTTACTTTTCCCCTGTAACCCACTGGCTGTTATTGAATATCGGCTGTTGTTTGCAATGGGTTCACTCTGAGTGAACCCAGTGGGTGTAGTCCCCGAGACTTTTGTCGAGTGCTTGCACCGACAGTTGTCTTTATACACTTTGCTTTGAGTTTGGTTGTGTCTGTAGATAGGATTACCGAGTGCGAGTAGTTGTTGAAGTCAGAGTGCACTTCCGGTAAGAGTCCCCGAGAGTATGTTGTACTTAGGTCGGGTAGTATTAGCCTCGGAGGCGTAGGTTATAACATGCATTTCAATAGGGCAGGCCTGCTTGAGGTGCATGCTAGTGGGGTCACTCTTAGTGAACCCACTGGGTGTAGTCCCCGAGACCGCTGTCGACTGATTGCGTCGGCAGGGGTCTGAAGAATTTAGACTGTTAACTGTTGAATTTTCTGATTGTCCCTTGTTTCTTGTTGGCAGAAAACTTGTGAAATGGGGACGGTCTATGAGGCTCTGAAGGCGGAGAGGAATCAGTTCGCTGGTGAACTTCATGCGGCCATGCTTGCAATGGTCGGCATGAAGGATGCTCTGGCGGAACGGGAGAAGTCATTGGAGCAGGCACGTGAAGTGAACAAGGTGTTGACTGAGGAAGTGGAAAAGATGGGGAAGCAGAGGACTGCGCTGATGAGTCAGATGGATGTGCTGAACAAACGATGCAGAGCAAAAGAGAAATATGTCAGCGACTGGGCTCGGCAGATGATGACGCGTCTGGCTGGTAAGTCCTTATTTTTCCGAGTGGTTGTGCTATGCGCGTAGCACTCGGCGCTTATTGTGTGTTTGTCTTATTGTCGCAGATTTTTGCTTTGACGCCGAAGCTGAAGCGGCTGACGTGGAGCATTCGATTCTTGAGAACGTTCCACTCGGTGACGACGCCAATCGGGATCTGCTCCGTGTGCACATCCGCGTGGGCAAAGTTGGTCCTTTCATCGGTCGACTGAGAGAAGTCGTCGGCCGAATCGACAAGGAGCTTTGGCCAGAAGATGAGTCGCGGCAGGAGATGGAGAAACTGATGACCCGACTGGAGGAGATTCCCAACAGAGTGCAGTCGTGGAAGATATTTGCAGCTCGTTGCGGTGCAGATGTTGCTGTGTCTTTGGTCCGAGTCCATTGCAAGGAGGTGCGTGAGGAAAAAATGAAGACGCTGAAGGTCGCCAACACGAAGAAGCTTCGATTCGAAGACTTCATTGAGACGTTCCTTGAGAGTGCTACCCGCATCGCCGATGGAATCGACTTGGACACTTTCGTGGAGCCCTCCAGTCCTGGCGCCGGCCCAGTTGACGCGTAAGAAACTTTATCCTCGGTATGCCGAGTGTTTATCTGTAAGGTACTTTGGCCACTTCTGTTGGCCGTCATACTTTTAAATCGGTGCGGGTAAGCTTGATCCGCACCGAGTTAGCTATCTTTGCGAGGATTTTGGAGATTTTTGCTCTTCTGTTGCAATGTTGATTCGAGTTCTTGGTGAAGCCAAAGGCAAACAGTCGATGCTGGATCGCTGTTAAGCCCCCGAGTGTGACGTGAAGTGCACACTCGGAGAAGGTTAATACTTAGGCGATGCTAGATCGCAGTTAAGCCCCCGAGTGTGACGTGTAGTGCACACTCGGAGAAGGTTAATACTTAGGCGATGCTGAATCACAGCTAAGCCCCCGAGTGTAATGTGTAGTGCACACTCGGAGAAGTCTAGTACTTAGGCGATGCTGGATCGCAGCTAAGCCCCCGAGTGTGACGTGTAGTGCACACTCGGAGAAAGTTAATACTTAGGCGATGCTAGACCGCATCTAAGCCCCCAAGTGTGACGTTAAGTGCACACTCGGAGAAGGTTAGTACTTAGGCGATGCTGAATCGCAGCTAAGCCCCGAGTGTGGCGTTAAGTGCACACTCGGAGAAAGTTAATACTTAGGGGATGCTGGATCGCAGCTAAGCCCCCGAGTGTGACGTGAAGTGCACAGTCAGAGAAGGTTAGTACTTAGGCGATGCTGGATCGCAGCTAAGCCTCCGAGTGTGACGTTAAGTGCCCACTCGGAAAAAGTTAAACTTAGGCGATGCTGGATCGCAGCTAAGCCCCCGAGTGTGACGTTAAGTGCACACTCGAAGAAAGTTAACACTTAGGCGATGCTGGATCGCAGCTAAGCCCCCGAGTGTGACGTTAAGTACACACTTGGAGAAAGTTAATACTTAGGCGGTGCTGGACCGTAGCTAAGCCCCCGAGTGTGACGTTAAGTGCACACTCGGAGAAAGTTAATACTTAGGCGATGCTGGATCGCAGCTAAGCCCCTGAGTGTGACGTGAAGTGCACACTCAGAGAAAGTTAATACTTAGGCGATTCTGGATCGCAGCTAAGTTTTTTTTGAGACCGGAGTCTGTGACCGCGGAAGAACTTTGAACCTGCAAAAAACTCAATATGCTTTATATTATTTCGCCAATACTTGTTCGTTACATCGCTTCAGTCGACGATCACGTGTAGAAGCGCTTCAGGAGATCTCCGTTCCATGCGCGCGGCTCGTCTGTCTCCCTCTCGATGTTGTAGAGTCTGTATGATCCGTTGTTCAGCACCTTGGAGATGATGAAGGGTCCTTCCCAGGCCAGAGCCAACTTGTGAGATCTTTGTTGATCCACTCGGAGCACCAGGTCGCCTGCTTGGAACGTCCGACTTCTGACGTGGCGTGCATCAAAACGCCGCAGATTTTGTTGATAAATGGTCGAGCGAGTTAACGCCATCTCGCGCTCCTCTTCCAGAAGATCCACTCCGTCTTGCCTTGCTTGTTCTGCTTCCGCTTCGTAGAACAGTTCTGTAGATCTGTTCGGGGTTGTGCGAAGTCCCCAAAGCACTGAAGGTAGCTCGGTCCAGCGGCATGTCCTATCTCTCGCATGAGTCGGGGCTTCAATCCTTGCAAAATAAGCCCGTTTGCCCGCTCTGCTTGTCCATTGGACTGAGGATGTGCTACGGAAGCAAAATCCACTCGGATGCCCTAGCTTGTACAGAAACCTTTGAATCTGTCCGAGTCAAAGTTTGTCCCGTTGTCCGTAACTATGCTGTGAGGTACATCGAATCTAAAGATGATGTCCCTGATAAACTTGACGGCTATCGAAGCGTCGAGCTTCTTGATGGGCTTCACTTCGATCCATTTCATGAACTTGTCAACTGCCACCAACAGATGTGTGTATCCACCTTGGCCTGTCTTGAACGGGCCGACTGTATCTAATCCCCACACAACAAACGGCCACACCAGAGGGATCGTCTTCAACGCGGACGTTGGCTTGTGGGACTTGTTGGAGTAGAACTGGCAGCCCTCACATCGATCAACCACATCCTTAGCCATCTCATTAGCCTGTAACCAAAAGAAGCCAGCCGTGAATGCCTTGGCTACGATTGCTCTCGAAGAGGCGTGATGACCGCAGGTCCCCGAGTGAATATCCTCCAGAATCAGCTGCCCCTCCTGTGGGGAGATGCATCGTTGAAGAACGCTTGAGATACTCTCCTTGTACAATTGGCCTTCAATGACAGTGAATGACTTCGATCTGCGGACTATCTGCCTGGCTTGGACTTTGTCTTCTGGAAGTTCTTGCCTCAAGATATATGCCATGATCGGCGCAGTCCAATCGGGAATGACAGCCAGAATCTCCATGACCAGATCAACCACAGCAGGTACATCGACTTTAGTCGGATCTGTTGTGCTCTTGGGTTGTACCGGTTCCTCTGTGAAAGGATCTTCTTTGACTGAGGGGAGGTGGAGGTGCTCGAGGCAGATGTCACTCGGGACTGGTCTCCGAGTGGATCCGAGTTTTGCTAACTCGTCAGCTGCTTGGTTCTTCAGTCTTGGAACATGGTGGAGCTCTAGACCTTCAAACTTCTTCTCCAGCTTCCTCATTGCATTGCAGTATGTGTTCATGGTGGGGTTCCTGACGTCCCACTCTTCCATCACTTGATTGACCACCAAATCCGAATCGCCGTAGCCCATCAAGCGACGGACGCTGAGTGAGATGGCCATGCGCAATCTGTAGAGGAGAGCTTCATATTCTGCCTCGTTGTTGGAGGAATCAAAGTGTATCTACAACACGTACTTGAGCTTGTCGCCCTTTGGTGATATGATCACAACACCAGCGCCGGAGCCATTCAACATCTTAGACCCATCGAAGAACATTGTCCAATGAGCCGAGTAGATGTGGGTCGGTTGCTGTTGTTCTACCCATTCTGCTATAAAGTCAGCCAGGGCTTGAGACTTAATAGCTTTCTTGAACTCGAACTTGATGTCACAGTACAGCATCTCCATTGCCCACTTCGCCACTCAGCCTGATGCGTCTTGATTGTGGAGAATTTCCGACAACGGAGCATCAGAAACGACAGATACCGAGTGGTCTTGGAAATAATGATCCACCTTCTTCGCAGTCATATAGATCCCATAGATAAGTTTTTGATAATGGGGATACCTCTGCTTGGAAGGAGTCACGACTTCGGTGACGTAGTACACTGGCCGCAGAACTTTGTATCCTTTGCCTTCTTCTTCTCGCTCGACTGTAAGAACAATACTGACAACTTGATTTGTAGCCGCGATATATAGAAGAAGGGGCTCTTTACTGAGCGGAGCACTAAGAACCGGCTGGGTGGAAAGTAGGACTTTGAGGTCGTCGAATGCGACTTGGGCTTCGTCTGTCCACTCGAAGGTATTTGATTTCTTCATGAGTCGGTACAGAGGAAGTGCTTTTTCGCCGAGTCGACTGATGAACCTGCTCAAAGCCGCTAGGCAACCTGTGAGCCGTTGAACATCGTGTATTCTGACCGGCCACTCCATTCGAACGATGGTCCTGATCTTTTCGGGGTTGACGTCGATCCCTCGTTCAGAAATGAAGAAACTGAGTAACTTTCCGCTGGGAACACCGAATGAACATTTGGCTAGGTTGAGCTTGATATCGTACCTACGAAGGTTGGCGAATGTTTCTGCCAAGTCAGTCAGCAGGTCGGAACCTTTGTGTGACTTGACTACGATATCATCCATATATGCGTCCACATTGCGACCGATCTGGTCGAGGAGACATTTTTGGATCATGCGCATAAAGGTAGCTCCTGCATTCTTCAGACCGAAAGGCATAGTGATGTAGCAGAAGCACCCGAATGGGGTGATGAAGGCTGTCTTTAACTCATCGGGACCATACAGACGGATCTGATGATAGCCTGAGTAGGCATCAAGAAATGATAGACGCTCGCAACCCGCAGTCGAATCGACAATTTGATCTATGCGGGGGAGCGGAAAATGGTCTTTCGGGCAGAACTTATTGAGATGCTTGAAGTCGATGCACATTCGGAGCGACTTGTCCTTCTTGGGCACCATGACGACATTGGCGAGCCACTCGGAGTGGTGAACCTCGCGAATGAAGTTGGCTGCCAGCAGCTTGGCCACCTCTTCCCCGATTGCCTTCCTCTTGTGCGCGGCGGACCGGCGCAGGCATTCTCGGACAGGCCGAGCCGTGGAATCCACGTGCAGTCGGTGCTCAGCCAACTCCCTGGGTACACCTGGCATGTCGGAGGGCTTCCATGCGAAGATGTCCCAGTTCTCACGGAGGAATTGGGTGAGCTCGGCTTCCTATTTAGGATCGAGGGTGGTGGAGATGTTCGTCGGCGCAGCAGTGGCGTCCGTCGGGTGGATGCTGACCTTCTTCGTCTCTCCCGCCGACTGAAATGCAGACTCTGAAGCCGACTTTTTCGAGCGCATCAGGTCGGCGGGGTCGACTGTTTTCTTGTACTCGTCCAGCTCGAGGACGGCCATCTGCTGCTCGGCAATTCTTGATCCCTGCTGCAGACACTCTTCAGCCCGCTGCCGATTGCCTGTGATGGTGATCACGCCTTTCGGGCCTGGCATCTTCAGCTTCAGGTACACGTAACATGAACAGGCCATGAAGTGCGCATACACGGGGCGAGCCAGAATTGCGTGATAAGCGCTCTGGAAGTCAACCACTTCGAACGTCAGCTTCTCCTTGCGGAAGTTCTTGTCGGAGCCGAAAACGACGTCCAACATGATCTGGCCGAGTGACTTGGCCTTCCGTCCAGGGACGACTCCGTGGAACTGCATGCTACTCTCGCTGAGTCTGGACATCGGGATGCCCATCCCCTTGAGGGTGTCGGCGTACATGTTGTTCAAGCCGCTGCCACCATCCATGAGGACTTTGCGCAGTCGGACTCCTTCTACCACCGGGTCGACGACTAGGGCCTGTCTTCCCGGGGTGGGTACATGTGCCGGATGATCCGACTGGTCAAAGGTGATCACAGTCTGGGACCATTTGAGGAACTTGGGGTTGGAAGGGGTGGCCATGTTCACCTCTCTGTTCACCAGCTTCAGTCGGCTTTTGCTCTCGACGTCAGCAAAGATCATAAGGGTTGCATGGACTAGGGGGAACGAATCATCCTTATCCTCCTCGTCCTGTTCATGGTCTTTCTCACTTGGTTGTCCTTCACTGAACCCCTGGATCAGGAGGCGACACTGTCGAGTGGTGTGCTTCGCGTATATGGGGTTGCCTTCTTCATCCATCTTCGTGTGAACCGGAGAGGGCTGGTCCCGGATGGGATTATTGAACTGTTTCTTCTTGGGGGTGAATTGAGCCTTCCCTTTCCCTTTGAACTTGGCATTGGTTACGGCTGTAGCTTCTGCTTGCGGAGCGGCCGGAGCCTTGTGCTTCTGCTTCCGAGTGTTGCCCCCATCGCCGTCAGCGACTGTTTTGTGTTTGCCGCTCCGGATGCGGTCATCTTCTTCGCCATTCGCGTAGCGCGTTGCTATCTCCATCATCTTGCTCATGGAGATGTCGCCTGTTCGGCCGAACTTCAGGTACAGATCCCTGTACCGCACGCCTGCCTTGAAGGCGCAGACTGCATGATGCTCGGTGACATTCTCCACCGTGTGATAGAGAGTTGTCCAGCGCTGGATGAAGTCACGCAGGGGCTCATTCTGCTTCTGGACGCAGTGCTAGAGCTCCACAAGGCCACCAGGGCGCTTGCACGTCCCTTCGAAGGTCTTGATGAACACTCGGGCCAGATCTGCCCAACTGTAGATGCTTGAGGGGGCCAACTGGTTCAGCCACGCTCGTGCCGAGCCGTCGAGCATCAGAGGGAGGTGCTTCATGGCGACATGGTCGTCCCCTCCTCCGATCTGGACTGCCACTCGGTAGTCATCCAGCCACGTTTCTGGCATGGACTCTCGTGTGAACTTGCAAATTCCCGTCGCCAATCAGAAGTTGGGAGGGATGTCAGCCGAACGGATGGCTCGACTGAAACACTCGAGACCAGACACGGTGGCCCTGCTACCACTCGGACGGTCGATATCGCGACCATCGCGGTGGGCTCGACCTCTATCGACTCTTTGCTGGGCGATACGTCCTCTTGCGTCGGGTCTTGGGTCGTAAGTGTCGCCGACTGAACGCCGGTCATCATGATGTCGGGACCCATAGGGCCCACCCCGCGGAGGGGTGCGTGAGCGGCGACGATCTTCGTGAATCATGGAACGGCTGCCTCCCCTGTGGCGCTGATGGGAACCGGGGCTGTGAACTGATCAATGCGTATTCGCGTGGACGGAGCTGTTATAGATCCGGTTGTGTGACTGGGAGACTGCCGAATTCTCCTGCTGCGCCGTGTGCAACAGGGCTCGGATCTGCTCGATCCCTCTACCAGCCTCTAAATCAGTCGGCTGGGGGGAATCGGGCATCTTGGCAGCTGCAGCCAAGTTGAGAAGGGGTGTGCGGAACAGCTCCACATTGCTCCGCCGAGTGTGCCGACTAGCAGAACGGCGAGGTGGACGACGTGCGCCGGACGTTTCGCCGATCTCGTGGCCGTTCCGGCCAGCCTCACGGGGATCTTCATGGGAGTTGGCCATGTGTACCTCTGCTGCGGGCCCGTGACCCGCATACTCGGAAGGAAACTCTGTCGGAACCGAGTCTGAGTGCTGGGCCGACGGGGCAACCACAACGAACTCAAGAACCGCCACTTGTGAAGATACGTTCTGGCGCGCCTAGGCGTGTTGCACCCAACGCTGGAGCCGCGGACGGCGGGATCGCTTGCTGCGGCGTGCGGAAGCGGCGCAGGTCGACACCGGAGTCGACTGTTGAAGAAGAAGGATGCCGCGAGCGCCGGCACAGAAGTGCGTAGCCCCACGACGGGGAAGCGCCTCGATGTGGAGGGGCGCATCCCGAAGCCACGCCGAGTCGTCAACGATGAAGGAGAGGGCGCCGAAGAAGATCTAGAGACCCATGCTCGAATCTCCGCCGGACGACATGATGAAAAGAAGTAGTCGCAAACTCGCCGAAAGTCGCTTAGACGCCTGTCCCATGGTGGGCGCCAACTGTCATGGGTATAAGCCTGACAATAGAAGTGTAGGGTACGAATGAGATGGGCAGAGTCCTAGCTACGGCGAGGTTGTATGAGTTCAGGCCCTCTGCGGTGGAGGTAACAGCCCTACGTCTCAGTGCTCTCGGAGCTTGTTATCTAGTGTAATATGGAATACAATGATTTGCTAACCCCTCTACCAGTGGGGGAGGGCAGCTTATATAGAGTGCGCTGCCCTCCACAACGGTTCCGGTATGGAGGCGTAGTAGTGGGGATTGAATGCATACGTTACAGGTAACGTATGCTCTAAATGCTAATAAATGCACCCGGAAACGTACGACCGTTTCCCTCCAGAGAGGTTACGATGTACCGAGTGTATCCAGTCGGTTAGCTTGGTATACTCCGAATGCTAGTATCCGACTGGATGATACAAGACCTATTGCCGACTGGATTATGGGGACTCCTTAATTCAGTCGGGGCAGACTTAGGGTCCTGTCCTTTGTGTGGGGTAGTCCTTGGGTAGGGTCTGTATGGCAGGCCTATGACCCTACCCTAGGACTATGACCCCATCAATAGGTACTAGGTATAGTTTCTAGAAGGGGGTTTATCCTATCTCATGTCCATGCAAACTAAGGCTTCCTACAGTCAGGAAGGCTCTGATACCAGCTCTATGGGGACGCCGACTCATAACTCGTGATCACCGAGTGCACGTCTAGAGTGATCCCCGAGATCAATGCTCACTAAACACACAGAAGCTGAATAACAACAGTCTTACATCTATACATGCCGTCTGATACAAATAGAGACAATTAAGGTCAAGTATTACATAGATATGGCATCGAAGGCCATTACACCAGACTTAGCTAGCAGCGGAATTCTTGGACGAAAGCGTGAACCCATGCCATGTGCCTTTACCTAGAGGTATTCTGACTAGGAAGCGTCCTAGTTCACATGTTCGTCTCCATGAACTCTTCTCCATATTCCTGCTCTTCCATGCGTGGCCAACTAAATATCGAGTGGCAAGTCAATGAGTACTTTGAATGTACTCACAATAAACCCATGTCATGGAACAAGGAAATGACAAAGCATGATATAGCACTAAATAGGTAATTTCTAGAAAGCTAACTTTAGGAGCAATGACATGATCAATATCTTGGAGGGTATGCAGAATCGGGTAACCAATATCCATAGGAACTGGTTACAAATATCTTTATCAACCGAGGGTTGAACATCCCATGTTCACCAGTCAAGCCAAGTCGTATGACTTAGCTCATGAATCATACTACCATCTTTATCACACAATCACCTTTCTCACACACGGACACATGGTTTATGCGAAAACTTCTGGACGTAGTTTAAGAAACACCACCCAACTATCCTTGACCATGGACACGACTGTTTGAATAGTTTTAAACTCTGTCGAGGTTCCGCGTTGTACCCACAAGACTCGGGGAACTTTTGTATCATCCATGACTCACAGTATGTTACATACCCGAGTAAGCACCCGAACAATGCCTTTCCCGTGGCGACACTAAACAAAGACTCCACTCATTGTCCCACGTTCTCATGATGTACATCATGCGAGCCTCGCTTAAGATTGTACCATCCCTAAGAGGAGACATGGTCTCCCTACCTGGCACAACCCCATCTCGAGAGGGTGATTCAGCCCTCTCGCCACTAGTAATGCAGGCTCTCTGCTAACATCGACCAAGGTAATCAACAAAGCCCCGTCCTATAAAGGGGTATCATGGTCACACAAGGAAGGTTGGTGTCACGCCCAAGATGCGACCCTATCCTCAATTTGGCGCGAGGGCCTCGTCAGGGATAGAAGCGCATCTCGTCTTGTCGCAAGAATGGATATCGTTACAAGTACATGTACTGAAAAGGAGAGATATATAAAGAGTTGGCATACACTCGCCACAAGCTACATCAGAGTCGCATCAGTACAATACATAATCATCAAGAGTAAGAGCAGGGTCCAACTGTTGGCGAAAACAAATGACAAAAGAAGAACGACGTCCATTCTTGCTATCCCAGGCTGCCGGCCTGGAACCCATCCTAGATCGATGAAGAAGAAGAAGAAGCAACTCCAAATGAACAATCAACGCGCTCGCGTCTAGTAACCTTGACCTGTACCTGCAACTGGGGTTGTAGTAATCTGTGAGCCACAGGGGACTCAGCAATCTCATTTCCAAAGGTATCAAGACTAGCAAAGCTTTATGGGTGAGGTAAGGTTAAGTGGTGAGGTTGCAGCAGCGGCTAAGCATATGTTTGGTGGCTAATCTTACGAGTACCAGAAATAAGAGGGGGAAGATCTACGCATAACGGACGTGAACTATAGATGATCAAATGAATGATCCTGAACACCTACCTACGTCAGACATAACCCCACCGTGTCCTCGATCGGAGAAGGAACTCACGAAAGAGACAATCACGGTTACGCACACAGTTGGCATGTTTTAATTAAGTTAACTGCAAGTTATCTAGAACCAGTGTTAAACAAAGTATCCACGTTGCCACATAACCGCAGACAGGGCTTTCCGAAAGATTTAACCCTACAGGGGTGCTCCAACTAGTCCATCACAAATTACCACAAGCCGCATAGAAATCCTCAATCACGAAGCTCGCGATCTCGTCGGATTCCCTAGTGGAAAACCTCAACTCTGAGATTACCGAAAGCATCACCGGAATCCCGATGCACAAGATATCTCATCAAAGGTAAAACTAATCCAGCAAGGCCGCCCGACGTGTCGACGTACCCGATAGGAGCCGCGTATCTCGTTCTCAGGACACGACGGATGGAACTAGGTACAAGTGCCAAATCTCGAGTTTCCCCGCGGTGGCCCCGCAGGCAGAACGTTTGGGACCAACACCATCAGCACTGGCCCCCCTGTTTATGTAAAATTACTCCTCGGGTAGCGCTAACTCCCTATGCATTTCAATTTATCAAAATTATTATGTTGGGCAAAAGAAAAACCAAAGTTGGGCCTTGCCAGACCAGCTTTAATCTAAAACGAATTATCAAGGGGGTCCCCATAACAACCTCGATCGTGTTAGGAGCGCTCGTGTATGGAACATAACACCGGTAGCCGAAACTAAGGGGGCAAAGGGGGAACAAAACACCAGGCTAGAAAGGCCGAGCCTTCCACCTTTTACCAAGTATATAGGTGCATTAAATTCAATAGGATTAATAGGATGATATAACAAGGAACCCATGTTTTCACATGGAAGCAACTGCACCTGCATCGAGCAACGCTAACAACATGGATAAGCAAGCGGTAACATAGCCAATCAGTGGTTTGCTAGGTCGAACAGGTTGAAGGCTATCATGACATTGTTGAGAAGCTGGTATTTAACATGTGGTAGGCAACGAGATATAATTGATAGAAGCGGTAATACTAGCATGGCAATGATAGTAATGGTATCTGGGAAATGATCATCTTGCCTGAGATCCCGCTTGGAAGAAGAATGCCTCCGTGAAGCAGACGAACCGATGTAGTCGAACGGGTCCTCACATCCGACACGCTTGCGTAACTCTATCGACACGGGGAACACCGTAAACAAGCATCAACACACGAAATTCACCACACGATGCAACAACACAAATGATGCATGAGCAGCTGAAAACATGCAAGACACGACATTACAATTCACGACAAACAAACACTACACATTAAGTGAAGTTTAATATGCAACAAGTTGCATATTGACGAAACTCCACGCTTATTATTTAGTTATATCCCGAATAGATACACGGCAATATTAAATGTGGTTAAACATGGCAAGAGGTGAAGCGTAATTAAACTACCTATCTATGCATTTTAAATGAGGTCGGAAATGTCATATAGACCTCCGTAACGACCTCACATGTTAATTTACAATTCTGTCCAGATCTGAACTAACCCATTTAACTGGTTGTTAAACAGCAAGACAAATAGGTTCACGTGATTCTACGCGTCAAGACAAGCAATCTACACATAGAGATCACCTCCAACGGAGCTACGGTTCAAAAGATACAAGCACCGCAAGATATGATGGCATGAATGCAATATGTGTGCAATGATGGTCACGAGCACTTCAAAACATACAACCAGAAAGAGAACATGAAACTACGCGAGATTCTAAGCAAGTTTCATGTAGGACACGATCAAATCGGAGCTACGGTTCAAAAACAACGTGCAAAACAAGAAATGACTACAATCTGCCAAAAACAGCCACATAGCATTTTCTATGCCCCACAACTACGGCTACACAACTCCGATAAATTCAAGCAAGGCATGGCACAAAAGAGGTCAAGACGCTCTACTACAAACAACTAACAACCACTAGCATGGCAGCAAGGAGCACTAGGACAAGAAGACACAAAACGGCATCCCACACACTATTTCAGACTTAGTGAAAATTACACCTCATGAAAGTGCAGTTTTCGATCTGAAGCTATATTGACAGCAGCAAAACCTATAGCTACAGGACTCCAAATGGCATGATAATTTACAACATGCTAGAGAAACACAAGGGGTACAACGAACTCCATTGGACCAACCTCAAAAAAGCTACAGATCTAAAGATAGAAGCAAAACAAAACAGCAACAAAATATAACAGATTCCAGACTTCGAAATATTTCAGCTCCTCTAAAACAGCACTATTTCTAGCAACTTGAGGGCAATCAAAACACACCTAAACATGCATTTCTATTGCAACCAAAAATACCAGGGGCTAAACAAAACATCTAAGAAGAACTCCCTAGTTGACAACTAATTCAAACAAGGCACGGAATAAATCCTACGAATTAAACAAAAGGGCAACATAGCAAAATATCTCGCGAACTAACTTACTCAAAAGCTAAAACTAATTGCATAGGAAAATCCATGGGATTTTTCTACCGCGGAAACATATAAAATATGTGGGGTTTGCAACACAAAATAATGCCACACATTAATGCGGGCAAATAACCTATACACGAGAAAATAAACTACCGGCAATCCATACATGCAAAAATACCTGTGACCGCTCTAAAATACATGGCAAAGGTGTCCCTAAAACATGGGCATTTTATCTAAGGCACACGAGCAATTCGGACTTGCGCAAAAATTAAATACGGGCACTTTCCTATCTAGACAGCACCTAAACCTAGGCGGTAGTCATGCTAAACGACGTCAAACAATTATGCCTGTTTGAAATTCGTATTCTACGCGCAAAACTACCACAAAAGCATATGCTATACGTCGCGAACCGACTTACGGTTAAATTTCTACAGGGGTTTTCAAATCTAGCATAAACCTGAAATTAAATAAAATCCGAAAACTGAAAAAAATTGCTACGGGCCTAAACAAAGGGCGTAGCATAGCAAAAGATAACTAGGGCGAGGATTAGAGGCGGCAGGGGACTCACCCACTGGCTGTGGCCAAGAGGAGGCGGTTTGGAGGAGGCTTGGGCCGGCGCTCGCGGTGGGGAGGCCGAACGGCCCAGCTGAGCCCAGGCGGTGGAGGCCGAGCGAGGCCCAGGAGCGAGGTTTCGGTCGTCGTTCCCGGGGAGGCCCCCTCGTCCTCCCGTGAGGAGCCATGGCGGCGCAGGAGGGAGCCGCTGGAGGAGCTCCAGCCTCGGCAGCTAGGGGAACTAGAGGGGAATGGCGGCATGGGACAGATCCGGCCACCGGGGCTCCATTCCCGATGGTGCCGGCGCGAGGAGGAAGCCGGGCAGGGAGATCGGCCGGCGGGGCGTCGAGCACGGGTTGCAGTCTCAGGCGGCGGCGGGACCGAGATTCTGGCGGCGCGGCTCGGGGACAGCAGTGACCTGGCGCGGCCGGCGGGGACCTCCGGCGAGGGGAGGGGCGCCGGCGAGCGGCACCGAACGCCGGGCCGACGGGGCTAACTAGAGGCGCTAGCGGGAGGCACGGGAACACGGGCTCGGGGTTGCTCAGGCGAATGCGGCGGCGCGCAGATGGGCTTGGCGGGCCTCGCGTGGGCTCACGGGCCCGGCGATGCGAGGAGGAGGTGGGAGGTGAGAGAGAGAGGTGGGAGAGGCAGTTAGGGTTGGCTGGGCGGATCCCGAGGTGGAAGGGGGGCTGTCTAAAAAAATACACACGGGGACTATATATAGACAAATGGGGGGGCTAGGTTTAGCGAAATTTCGATCCGGATACAACCGTGCGGTCGGATTCGGACGATTCCGAACGCGGGAACGGGTAAGTGGCCGTGTAGGGTGGTTTACCGGAGACGAGAGGGAAAACGGGCGGCGCGACACGAATTTTTAAGACACCGACAGACGTCCGATGAGTAACCGGAGACGGTGCCGCTACGGTCGACCGTTCGGGTACCAGACGGACTCCGATCGCGACGAAATTCGACAGGCGGCCTATCTATATATAAATAATACCGCACAAGAAATTCCAGCTCAATCGGAGAATGTTTTAAACACACTTTAAAAAAAGGGTTTCGACGATGCCGCGGGCGCGTGCGAGTGCGGTCGGGCTCGGAACGAACAACGACGATAACCGACAACTAACAACGGATGCAACGTTTTTAAAACTGGCGGCAACGGAGATGCCGATGCAATGCAGATGATGCGCATGATGCGATGATGATGCGACAAATAAAATAAATCACACGACGAAAACGGAATAGAAGGGGAATCTTCTGGAACGTCGGCATCGGGCTGTCACAGTTCGTGAGGTCAACAAATCTTAAATCTAATCCCGTTTTTGAAACCACACACACAACTTTCCTCGGTACACCACTTCTTTATGAAGTTGGCAACTAGACCAACACATCTCCGTCGGGCATTAGTGGCACCCGACGGGGTTTTTGAAAAGTCTTTCAAACCATTTCCTTCATCATCAGCATGCATAATCCCATCCCTTTTGTGTAGCAACTACTAGCAACCTAACTACTTCCCACCCTCAAATCCATCATAGGATGGTTGGGTCATGCTCAAGTGCAAGTGTCAATGAGGGGTTATTGGAAACAACCCACTAAGGTGGTTACCGATTCAATATGATTTAATGCATCAGATCGGAGTGCTATATGACATAGATAAAAATAGTTTTGAGACATGGTCAAAGGGTTGCTTGACTGGCTCAACAAAGTCTCTAGGGTCTTCAAAGTCTTCTAGTCCAAGTCCATCGTCAGTAATACAATCTATCATCACAATTTAATGGGCAGAAATAAGAGCACGACAAAAAGAGAGAAAATGAAGTCTTTCTAAAAATGTCACACCATCTTTGTAAAATAGCAGGGTACTTGGAAGCTTGGTAAAAACTATTGGATTTTGATTTTCAAGTGTCACCCCATCTTTGTAAAATAGCAGTTTTGTAAACCACTTCAACAGATAGTTGAAATATTTAAAACCAGGTTTTTAAATCAAACAACGTGTAACAGTTTTTGTGAAAATTACACAAGTTATACCATTAAATATCTTAGGTTTTTAGGAAAAATAGGATTTCGAATCAGTTCATTTGGACTATTATTTAATCTTGGTGACTTTTGCAAGATCTGCAAAAAACAAAAAAAACAAAAGCTAATTGTGCCCTCTTGGCAGAAATTGTCGTAAGTCCAGCTGGCTCAAATGAAAACGTGCCAGGGCGGAGGGGTTCCCGTGGCAGGTTTTGATTCAGACCTTCTCGCGGGCCAGGCTTGACAGAGAGAGAGAGAGAGAGAGGGTGACGAAATATGACAGGTCGAGCCCACCTGTCATCTCCCTCCTCGAGGTAGAGAGCACGGGACCTCGCCGGCGATGATGCAGCCGATGGGGAGGCGTTCTAATGATGGGGATCAGCTCCTAGACCTCCCGCATCTCGGCCTGAGGTGGAGAGGGGAACCGGGGTGTTGTGGCTTGCCAGCGATGAACACCTGCGGCGGAGATGCTTCGGGAGGGAGTCGACGGAGACACCCTTTGTCGGAAATGATTGGGAGAGGGGGAAATGAGTCAGAAGAGGGAGAGATGGTCATGAGGGAAGAAAATAGAGCCGAGGGAGGTCCCTGCTACTGCGACAACAGACCTTCCCTGGTACGTAGCCAGGAATCCTGCTGCTATGGCTACGCCTTTAGGGACTTCCTTGGCAAATATTCAAAGGATTTCCACGCGGCCTTGGAGCCTTGCGTTGGTGTTCCCTTGAAGAGGAAAGGGTGATGTAGCAGAGCGGCGGTAAGTATTTCCCTCTGTTTTGAGAACCAAGGTATCGAACCAGTGGAAGATCTCGTCAAGACACAAGTACATGCACAAACACAAAGAGCTTGCACCAATGCTATGAAGGGGTTGTCAATCCGTTATAGATTGCTTGCACCAATGCTATGAAGGGGTTGTCAATCCGTTATAGATTGTTTGCAAAGTGAGAACTGAAAGCAACAAAGTAAACAAGCAAAGTAAAAGTGAAAGTGGAAACGATAGATGTGAATAGACCCGGGGGCCGTAGTGTTCACTAGTGGCTTCTCTCATGAAAGCTAGTAGACGGTGGGTGAACGAATTACTGTCGAGAAATTGATAGAACCACGGAAAGTTGTGACGTTATCTAAGGCAATGATTATATCTATAGGCATCACGTCCAAAACAAGTAGACCGATACATTTCTGCATCTACTACTATTACTCCACACGTCGACCGCTATCCAGCATGCATCTAGTGTATTAAGTCCAAAAGAACAGAGTAACGCCTTAAGCAAGATGGCAGGATGTAGATGGATAATCTCATATCTACGATAAAATCCCATCTTGCTACCCTTGATGGCAACAACACGATGCGTTCCTTGCTGCCCCTTTTGTCACTGGGAAAGGTCACCACACGGTATGAACCCAAAACCAAGCACTTCTCCCATTGCAAGAATCATAGATCTAGTTGGCCAAACAAAACCCAAGACTCGGAGAGACTTACAAGGATATCAAATCATGCATATAAGAAATCAGCAAAGACTCAAATATAATTCATAGATAATCTGATCACAAATCCACAATTCATCGGATCTCGACAAACACACCGCCAAAGAAGATTACATCGGATAGATCTCCATGAAGATCATGGAGAAATTTGTATGGAAGATCCAAGAGAGAGAAGAAGCCATCTAGCTACTAACTACGGACCCGTAGGTCTGAAGGGAACTACTCACGAGGCATTGGATGGGCGATGATGTTGATGAAGAAGCCCTTCAACTCCAAAGCCCCCTCCGGCAGGGCACCGTGAAGGGTCTCCAGATGAGATCTCGCGGAAACGGAAGCTTGCGGCGGCGGAAAAGTGTTTTCGTGGATGCCCTAATTTTTTCTGGATTTTTAGGGAATTTATGGGCCAAAGACCTATGGCAGGAGAGTGTCAGGGGGGCCACAAGATTGGTTGCCGCGGCCTCCCCCCTGGCCGCGGCAACAGGGCTTGTGGTCCCCCTGTGGGCCCACTGCCATGGCCCTCAAGCCTCCCGATCTTCTTCAGTTCTGGAAAAATTTATTTCGGGGCTTTTATTCCGTTTGGACTCCATTCCAAAATCACATCTCAAAAGAGTCAAAAACAAAGAAAAAATAGGAACTAGAGCATGGCACTGAATTACTAAGTTATTCCCAAAAAAGATATGAAAGGTAAAAAAACATGCAAAGTTGACAAGGTAGCAGCGTGAAACCATCAAAAATTATAGATACGTTTGAGATGTATCAGTCCCTCACCACAATAACGTCGACGATGAGAGGCGGCGAGCCTCGGCTCGACCCCGAGCATCTGAGCTCGAAATCGAGGGGGGTGTAGTGCAGACATGCGATTGGGAGGTGGGGGAGATGAGTGGAACAAGCGGGGGAGCCAGGGGTGGCTTTATATAGGCTGCCCCGTGGTCCATCATCCGTCGTTGCGTAGGTGAGGTTGTGGCCGAGGCTAGAGGGTACGCGGGCTCGAGGGGAAGTTCATGGGGCGTTCCTGGGGTTGGTCTAGGACTACAGAGGGGGAGAGAAGAGAGGGAAGCAAGCGCGTGCGAGGGAGAGGATTTGCCGGGTCGGGCGGCGTCGGACTTGCACTCGGGAGAGCCATTGAGAGAGGACAGATGGGGCTGGCAGTCGAGCGTGCTGCAGAGGCCAAGGCACCTCGACTGGCGCGAGGGGGAGGCTCGAGGCGGCCGAAGTATGGGCAAGCGACAAGGCTAACTCTCAGGAGCGTGCATGCATGCTCTAGCACTACTAGGAAAAGGGCTATAGATGATATAAACACTAATGGCGCACCAGACAAGTAGTGTGCCACTTCTATATAGCAGTGGAGCACCATGTGCAGGTGTGCCATTTGTGTGATGGACACTAATGGCGCACCACACACTCGGTGCGCCACTACTGTAATTTTATTTTTGCAGAAGTACTAATGGCGCACCGGGGCACAGTGCACCATTACTAGTTTAACTAATAATGGCGCACCACTCACCCAGTACGCCACTACTATAAATTTTTTTT
This sequence comes from Hordeum vulgare subsp. vulgare, assembly GCF_904849725.1. Classification (NCBI taxonomy): domain Eukaryota; kingdom Viridiplantae; phylum Streptophyta; class Magnoliopsida; order Poales; family Poaceae; genus Hordeum; species Hordeum vulgare. Next base: position 294,326,296 of record NC_058524.1, on the reverse strand, counting down.
GTAAAACTACTAATGGCGAACCACCAGCTGGTGCGCCATTACTAACCAGGGTTACTAATGGCGCATTTGTAGGTGGTGCGCCACTACTATTTTTTTTGCGAAACTACTAATGACGCACCACCAGCTGGTGCGCCATTAGTAACCAGGGCTACTAATCGAGCATTTGTAGGTGGTGCGCCACTACTAATTTTTTTTCAAAACTAATAATGACGCACCACCAGCTGGTGCGCCATTAGTAACCTACTATGGCAAACTTTGTCTTGTCGTCACCGTAAAGCAAACCCTCCTTCTTTCCTTCCCCCACTAATAGCTGAGAAGAGAAGAGAAGTAGATCTGCGATCTGATCCGGCCGGCGATCCCTTCTGCTCGCGGCGCGGCGGTGGCGGGTGGACAAGATCCATCCATCCATCTGTTTGTGGAGCGAGCAGCCATGGATTCATCGACGGCATCGTCCTCTCATCCGCAGGCGCATCCCGACTTCGACTACCTGTTCAAGCTCCTCCTCATCGGCTCCTCTGGCGTCGGCAAAAGCAGCCTTCTCCTCCGGCATCGGTATGGGGCGCAACAGCGAAACGTCGGTGGCCGGAGAGGGGAGCGGGAGCGGCAACCTTCGGAGGAGGAGAGGGCGCTGGCAAATGGCACACGAGGAGGCCGGGAGAGAGTAGCGACGACTCCAATCCAATCGATTCCAGACCCCCTACGCCGGCCTATAATCCCATTCCCACCTGCTCCGTCACTCAATCATTGCCGGAACCGATTCATTTGTTCCTTGTCTCGGGGGACCGGAGGCAGAGGAGGGAAACAATCCAAAGCCATTTCCCGGACCTACAGCTAAGGTAACAATGATCAATCTGCTGCATTTATTTTCATCCGTTGGAATCATCTCATCTAGCTCGATGAAGGGGGTTACTATTTCGTTCTTGATTCGTCGTTGCCATTTCCTGCTAGAAGAGATTGGTTGGTTAGGATCAATTGGGCACAGCGAATTCACGGGTGTCTGCTATCTCTGGGAATGCAAGATTCGTGCTGGCCTAACTATCGCTAGGTTCGTTCTTTCTGAATTTCTTATATGTATGTAACATTTGCAGTCTAGTATTTTCAAACTTTTCAAATCAATTAGAGATTTGTTCTGTGACTTCTCTCTTTGATCATAGATACTGATGTGATAAATAACCATGTTAGATATAACTTTCAGGTGCGTGGCTTCATTGGGCAACAATAGCTTGAGGAAGCCCAACAGAGCCTGCATCTGTTCAAAAGGTGAAGCTTTGTCTACCCAATGATCTGAAGGAAGTGATGTGAAGCCTGGGGGTAGCCCAACAGAGCCTGCATCTGTTATCAAAGCATACTAGGTAATTCCATGGACTGAAGGTTATATATGAATTCAGAAGAGGGATGGTTCGCATAACTCAACATGGACGTGCACCTTTGTTAGGATAATATAAATGTTCATCTAGTTCTCTATAGCATTGCATCTCAAACTTTCAAGAATGCACGTGAGATCATTTTGTCGTTTTACCTTTGTGGTGGCAATTCGATGGGGCTAAGATTTATAAGGAACCTTTGGGATGGTGGAAAATCATAGCTTTTAAATTAGCCTCATATTTAAACAATTCAGAATCAGATGGAAGACTACTTGACTCAGATTTCCAACGACGCACTATATTGATGAATGATGTGCACTTGTTTATCTTGTTCTTCTAGGCGACCTGGTGAGATGCATAACGGGTGGTGGTGTCTTTTGCGGATGCTGATGCATGGTGACTCAAGCTCTCTGTTCTTTGAAGATTGAAATCCTTATGTCCTACTTGCTGTGGTTATGTTGAGAGCTTCATGTTTATCTGAATGTGTCTTTTGCGTGTGCAGTATTCTGGAATTTCCGACCTACTTGAACCTTATTTGTTGATTGCTTGTCATTTAATATGGTTAAAGGTCAGGTTATACATCATGTTAATTCGAAGTTGACACTAATATGCCTAGTCTTATTGCCTTGTAGCTGCTGGTTTGGTGCATTTTGGATTGCTCGGTTGATACTAATATGCCTAGTCTTATTGTTGCTAGCTATTTCTTCTTTAAGATTTGCTTTGCCAACGATCTGCATGGATCTTGTGGTTATTTTGTTGGTTGCTTTGTTGATGCCTTCCATCCTCAGCCTTGCTAATCAATGGAGCAACAGGTTGAGCCTGAGCCTTGTATTGTGTAGCACACTATCAAGCAGAGCTAGTCTGTTTCAACTCAAATCTACCCTTCGGTGAGCGCGTCCTCCGAATATGGTGCACCTACGAATGCTGAATGCAATGGTTTTACAATGCAGTTCATATGATAGGTATGTTTGTTGGCTTATCGCAATGATCTCAATATCATGATCTAAGTATTGTTTTCGAAAGTGTTCAGTTCAGTAAATTTATAGAACATTTAGTTGCATGGGTCAACGGCAGGAGCGTGAAATGCCTCGTTGACCATCCTTGATGTATATCTACTTATGTACTCCCTCCGTCTCAAAATTTTGGGATGGAGGGAGTACTATAACACTAAAAAGGTATAGAGTAACATTGTTAGTTTGCTACAGATTATCTTTACTAGTTCGAGAAAAATGGAGTTTAAATTTGTTGTGGCTTGGTGAACACAACTTTGTAAAGAAACAAATGTGCTCAGATATATAATAGATAATTCAATATAGAGAAGTGTGTACTTATAGTGTGAACAAAGAAGTCCAGAATTCACTTAATACTTTAGAGAGAAAAAATTTAGTTATAGTAGACAGCAACAAACATATAGCGGGTAACCTATACTAGTTGAAAATCAAATCAGAGTGAACCAACAGAGCAACCACTGCCAGTAGTGTGTGTCTGTGGCTGACCTAGAGGCACCTTGAACAGGACGATTCGTAGGTACGGCCAGCACATGTTCACCCACAATACGACGTTCCCCTGCATCAAGCAACCGCCTGGCGGTCAGAGGGATCGTTGGAGGAACCGGATGAAGACCAGTTTCATCGTGATTATGCTCATCGTGATGACCGCAACTCTCTTCTATGTGATGGTAGTTTAGATGATCGATATTGACTTGTAATGGAAGACAAACTCACTACTCGCGGTCTCAAGACATGTAATGTTCTAGCTTTGTTCGGTATTTTAAATTCGGAGACTAATATGATGAATTGTATTCGGAAACTAATCTTCTATTGTATTCGATAAATCTGTTGTTTATATGTTGTGCTTTCTATATTTTGTGCAATAATATTTTTTCTAACATGTGCAAATATCAAAAAAAAATAATACCTAATATTCATACTAGTGGCGCACCAGTCAACACTTTAGTGGCACACTGCAAAATAGCACACTAGTGGCGCATCGTCAACTAGTGCGCCATTAGTAAGCCAGAGCACATGGGTAAATATGGCCCATGGGAGGCATACTAATGGTGCACCATGAGCTCTACTAATGGCGCACTGCCTGGTGCTCCATTAGTATACCAGATACTAATGGCGCACCATGAGCTATACTAATGGCGCACTGCCTGGTGCACCATTAGTATACCAGATACTAATGGCGCACCATGAGCTATACTAATGGCGCACTGCCTTGTGCGCCATTAGTATACCAGATACTAATGGCGCACTTGTGGTGCGACATTAGTAAAAAATTCTAATGGCGTGATGCTAGTGGCGCACCTGTAGTGCGCGATTAGTAGCCAAAATAGGTGCGCCACTAGCAGGCCTTTTCCTAGTAGTGTAGAGCACACCTTTGGCCTGCATGATTGAGCTTTTGACGCGCTCTAACGCACACATTAGTGTCCACCAGTTGAGGGAGGATGAAACAAAGGGTGGAGGGGAATGGGATGCTCTCAAAGAGCCATGGGTGGAGGAGAGCAGAGAGATAGGGGGAGCAAGATGTTGTCCAGGGGGTTGCAAGTGCGGTTTCACCCCTCCAATCATGGAGGTGGGCACCAGGAAACGTGCTGGGGTGGTAGGGATTCCTAAGAAGTTGTGGTAAAGTTTTGGGGTGAAGGGGAAAAGCTTTGGATGCCTTAGGAGCAATTTCAAGATTCTGCCAGAAGGATTTGATGGGGTTTTGGGAAAGATACCTTTACCCAATTGCTATGAAACTTAACACCATATGCAAAGTTGTTTAAATTTGAATCTACACACAAAGGGTTTTGGAGCACTTTTGTGAACCAAAACTACTTAGACTGGGTTGAAAGTTGAAAAGATCATCATATGAGGTATATGTGACTTGCTATAATATTTCTTGTACTTATTTGACAATATTTCTTATGGAAATATTTCAAATACTTGAAATGTCTATGAAGTGTTTTGGAGGGCTTTGTCCAATATTTGGAACATGACCATGTGTTTAAACTCATATATATGGACAATATATGTCCACTAAGTTTCCTTCAATTTTCTCAAATATTTTTTGAAACATAAAAATATTTTTTCCTATAAAAGACAATTTTTGGCCTCATAAAAGGGAATTTAACTAAAATACAAAAATAACTTTTAAATAATATTTTAGTTGTTTTGGGAGGTCTTATATATAATAGTTTACAAATAAATATTTTAAGAAAAACATTTTCCCTTATTTGAGGACTTGTATTTCAAACCTCAATTTAGGGGTTTTAGAAAACCAAACTTAAATAAATGCTTTTTGGCCAAAACAATTTTGTGTAAAAATAGTGGTGGGACTATGCACATGTCCCGATCATTGGGAAAGATTTGGATCAAGAAGATGAGTTGTGAGAGTAGGAGGAATTTTATCATTTAGGAGCACAATCAGTTATGCAATCAAATAGCGATCATGTCAAACATCACAACCCACATAAAGATTTTGCTGCTCCTAGTTTTCAAGTTTAATTAATATAGTGACGTGAGGGAGAAAAAAGTGGTGTGACACAGCAAAACCTCCAACAAGGACTCCAGGATAGCACACTAGAGAGTGGATCAAGCCCGCTGACGACTTGCCGGAGAGCTTTGCTCGCAATAGCAAGAAGCCCAAGGTTGCTATGCCCAAGATGAAGCAAGTGTCCGCATGGGAAGATATATTGGGCGACACTTTCACCATAAGTGCCACCCTGGACATCAAATAGGAAAGTACGCTTGTTGCCTTCCTATGTGCGAATGCTGATGTGTTTGCATGAAAACCATCTGGCATCCCTAGCATTCCCAGGGAGGTAATTAAAGCACCACATTGACGTCTGTCCTCATGCAAGACGTGTCAAGTATAAGTTCATATAGCAAGCCTTGGAACAACAAGAGTTTATCCCCGAAGAGATCAAGAAATTGGAAGCGACATGCCTGATCGGAGGAGTGATCCACTCAATATGGTTAACCAATCTAGCTGTAGTGCGCAAGAATAATGGGAAGGGGAGGCTTTGTATCCGTTTCAATGATCTTAATAAAGCTTGTCCCAAAGACTCTTTCCCTTTGCCACCCATCCACCATATTGTTGAATCCACTTCTGGTTGTGATCTTATCTTTTTTTCTTGCGCCTACACTGGTTATCATCAAATCTTTATGGCCAAGGAAGCTGAGGAGAAAACTACATTCATAAATCCATGTGGCACATACTACCTCAAGTATATTCCTTTTGGATTAAATAGTGCAGGATCAATGTTTGGAAGGGTAGCCTAGTTCAGTTTTGAAACTCGGTTGCACAAAAGTTTGGAAGCATATACAGATGATATAGTGGTTGAAATAAGGACAAGGCAACATTGATCCAAGACCTGCAAGAAACATTTGCAAATCTATGCAAGATCAACATGAAGCTCAACCTCGAGAATATCATGTTTAGCATTCCACCCGACAAGCTTCTTCGGTTCTTTGATTCACAACATGGAATTGAAGCCAATCTCGACAAGACAATGTCCATTGAGCAGTTGGTGGCACCAAAGTATGTCAAGGATGTGTGGTGTCTTGTCGGTTGCATTGACGGCCTAAGAAGGTTTATTTTGAAATTGGGTGAGCACGCCTTGCTGTTATTCTAAGTTTTGAAGAGGACATGTCCTATGAAATGGACTCCAAAAGCAGAGGGAGAGCTACAAGATTTGAAGAATTACCGATCCTCTACACCAACACTAGTTGCACCAAGGCTACAAGAGTCATTGCTATTGTACTTGGCGACAGCCAATCAAGTGGCTAGTGTTGCATTAGTGGCAGAGAAGGAAGTAGAGGATGGAAAGACACCAATCACAGAAGCCCCCACTCAAAAATCCGGAATCTTCTTTGGCAAGTCCCAATGCTGACAACCCACCTTCAGCGTAGAATTAAATCAACAAGTTGCAAGGAAGAAAGTGGTGCAGCACCTAGTCTAATTTGTGAGCTCCCTCGTGCAGGGAGGAAGATCAAGGTACTCTGGAATGTAGAAGTTGCTCTTCGGCCTACTTATGGCCTCGAGGAAGTTGTGCTAGTACTTTCAAGCACATCAAATCACCGTCGTCACTCACTTTCCTATGCAACACATCCTGAGAAATCCAGGGGCCACCGACATGATAATGAAATGGGCATTGGAACTGTCAAGCTTTCATTTGAAGTTTTAAAGCACATCTACAATTCAGAGTAGAACTTAGTCATAATTCAATACAGAATGGACACCAACTCAAGACGAAGAAATTAACAATAAACACTCCCCGGCAAGGAAAGACACAAGAATGGATCATGTACTTCGAGGCTTATTCGCTGCAAGGCGCCGGTGTCGGCATGGTGCTTGTCGTGCCCACCTGAGAGCACCTCAAGTACATGGTTTAGATGAATCTTCCGTGGGAGGTATAAACCAACAATATTGCTCAGTACGAGGTATTGCTTACCGGCTTGCAGATTGTAGTGGATCTAGGCATTAGAAAGCTAATCGCACGAGGCGATTCACGGCTTGTTGTGCGGCAAGTTAACAAGGACTACCGTATCCTTTCATGGAAGCATCTATGGATAAGTGAGGTAGTTGGAAGAGGACTTTGACGCTCCACAAATAGACCAAGTCCCTCATGCAGAAAATAGCATTGGTGATGACCTGTCAAAACATGCCGCTCAAAGCCTACAAATTTAAACAGGTACTTTTGTGGTCCATCTAGCTTACCATCTTTTACACCATCAATGTGGCAGTCAAATAATTGAGATATCACTTCTTGTGATTACTTCCTCGCAGCCGTCGGTAGGAAAGTTGCAAGAGACAAAACAACGCTTGCCAGTGAGTAGCATGCTCTGGAAGGCTGAGAGGCCTTTGCCTTAGACATAAGTGCTCCTGCAGTAGAAGAGATGCCTTTAATCCTTGTTGTTGAGCCGCAATCTGTAGCAAACATATCATCCAGTTCCTTAGCCCGCGAACATATCATCCATTTCCTTCAAACAGGAGTACTTCATGAAGAGCAAGAAGAGCCGAGAGAGTAGCCCGCGAGTCAAGTATGTACCAGTTCATGGAGAGTGTTTTGTACATAAACAGACCAAATGGGGTGAAATTGAAGTGCATTTTTCAAGAATATGGACATAAGGTGTTGGTGGGGATACATGGAGGAGTGTGATGTTCCTATATCTTGTCTCACGCTCTTGCCGGCAAGGCGTTGCAACACGGATTCTACTAGAGGATATCCCTCGCGGATGCAGCGGTGATGGTGCCAAGGTGCATAGTGTGATAGTTCCACTCCAAGAAAATACATCAGCCAACCCAGGCCCTTCAAACAATCCCACTCTCCTTGCCCTTCGGTTTGGGGGATCGACATCATTAGCCCTTGATACGTATCCAATGTATCTATAATTTTTGATTGTTCCGTGCTATTATATTATCAATCTTGGATACTTCATATACATTTATATGCTATTTAACATTATTTTTGGGTACTAATCTGTAAATTCAATGCCTTTTGTCAATTGTTGTTTTTGTGTATTTTTGGCATTTCAAGAAGTCGGTACCAAACATAGTCTTAGTACAATGGAACTTTTTGATGATTTATTTAGATAAAAATAAGACCTCGAAGCTTCAGAGGGAAACTGGAGGCCACACGTGGTGGTACCAAGCCGACTGGCGTGCCGAGGGGGGTGGCTACGCACTGATTGGTTGGGACCACCTCGTGATGCCTCTTGACCTATCTCCACTTATATAAATTCTAATATGTTGGGAAAATAAAAAAGAGCCCACCATCGCAAGTCCCTATTCAACCATGATCCCATCTGAAGCCCTGTTTTGATGCCCTGTCGGAGGGGCGGTCAATCACAGAGGGCCTCTAAATCAACCTTGGTGCTCCCATGTTTATGAGTGAGTTGTTTACCACATACCTAAGGGTCCGTAATTAGTACCTAGATGGCTCTCACTCTATGTTCTTCAATGCTAAGATCACCATGATTCCCATGGTGATCTACCCTATGTAACCATCTTCGTGGTGTGTTTGTTGGGATCCGATGAATTGTGGGTTTATTTTCAGATTATTCATAAAAATATATTGAATCTTTGCTAGTTATATAGATGCATGATTACGAGATGTTTCTATTCCTCTCCGATCTATCGGCTTGGTTTGGCCAACTAGATTTATTTATCTTCAGTGCGGGTGGTGCATTGTAGTGGGTTCAATCTTGCAGTGCTCAATCCAAGTGCTAGAGGGGGACATGACACTATTTTTATTGCTACCATTAAGGATAAAAAATAGGCGATTATTCATATTAGTTGAGTTTACATTGTCTACATCTTGTCATGTTGCTTCAAGCATTACTCTGTTTTTACTAATACTCTACATGCATGCTCGATAGCGGTCGATGGGTGGAGTAACCGTAGTAGATGCAGGAAGGATTCGGTCTACTTCCTTATGGACGTGACGCCTACATATATGATCATTGCCGTGAATAAATATTTCATAACTATGCACTTTTCTATCAATTGCCCAATAGTAATTTGTTTGCCCACCATATGCATTCTTTGAGGGAGAAGCCTCTAGTGAAAAATATGGCCCCCGAGTCTTCACAAATATTAATAAGTTGGGGTAGGCTAGAGGTGAAACCGACAAGATCATCTCGCAAACAACTCATGGTTCTAGCACATGGATAACAACCTTCGACATGCCCTTGTCCATGGCTAGTTCTTTGGTGATGCTCCAATCCTTCAGGTCTCTCTTTATGGACTCCTCCCATGTCAAGTTCGGTCTACCCCGTCCTCTTTTGACATTATGAGTACGCTTTGGTCATCCGCTATACACTTGGGATTGCGGAGGCATGCACTGGATATGCCCAAACCATCTCAGATGTTGTTGGACAAGCTTCTCTTCAATCGGCGCTACACCAACTCTATCTCGTCTATCATCTATATAGATCTGGTGCTTCCTTGCGTGTCCACACATCCATCTCAACATGCTTATCTCCATCGCGCTTAATTGTTGCACGTGTGACCTTTTAGTCGGCCAACACTCAACGCCATACAACATTACGGGTCGAACCGCCGTCCTATATAACTTGAGTTTTAACTTTGATGGCACTCTCTTATCATAGAGAATGCGAGAGGCTTGGGACCACTTCATCCATGAGGCTTTAATTCGATGGTTAACATCCTCGTCGATATCCCCATCCTTCTCCAACATGGACCCCAAATATCGAAAGTTGTCCTTCTGAGGCACCACCGTTCCACCAAGGCTAACATCCTCATCCTCCTCATGCCTAGTAGTACTGAAAGCGCATCTCATGTACTCTATTTTTGTCCTACTAACTCTAAAACCTTTTGATTCCAAGATTTGCCACCATAACTCCAACTTCCTGTTGACCCCCACCCGACTATCATCGACTAGAACCACATCGTCCGCAAAGAGAATACACCATGGGATATCTCCTTGTATATCCCTTGTGACCTCATCTATCACCGAGGCCAAAAGATAAGGGCTCAAAGCTGACCCATGATGCAGTCCTATCTTAACCGAGAAGTCATCAGTGTCGCCATCAGTTGTTTGAAGACTTGTCACAACATTATCGCACATGTCCTTGATGAGAGTAATGTACTTTGCTGGGACTTTGTGTTTCTCCAAGTCCCACCACATAACAAACAACGGTATCTTGTCGTAGCCCTTCTCCAAGTCAATGAACACAATATGCAGGTCATTCTTTTGCTCCTTATATCTCTCCATAAGTTGTCATACCAAGAAAATGGCTTCCATGGTCGACCTACGAGGCATGAAACCAAAAACAAATTTGGTGACGCTTCTGATTCTAATTAGGAGGTGCTCAATGACTCTCCCCATAGCTTCATTTTAAGGCTCATCAATTTAATTCCACGGTAACTAGTATAACTCCGAACATGCCTGTCGGGGCGAGAGATCCACGAAAATCTATGCGACCTAAGGGGTCCCTTTATGATTCCGCATGGGTACTGAGTGCTTACAGAGCATCAAAGATCAGATTGCATGTTGGATTTATACAGGTTCAGGGCACTCGAGAGGATAAGACCCTACGCCACGTGTGTGTTTAATTGATCATGTGAGTTCAAGTATAGGGGCGTAGAACCCGACATGGATGGTCGAGAGGTGCAGCTACGCATGCAATTGAACATGGTGTCGACCCCCAAAAGGTAGTCTCGGGCCTCCTTTTATAGTTCAAGGGATTACCACAATGGCTATAATGGTCGTTTCCTGGGTGTACAGTATGTTCTACAGCTACACAGACTGCTTGTCAAGATAGGTAGTGGGAAATACCTAACTCTAACGGACTAGGACAAGCGCATTGAATGCGCCATGAGGTGGCGCGGTGGCGAAGTTCCCTAGCAAGGATTTCCTTTATTTTTGTCTCGTCCACCCAGTTACCTCCTATTCTTCTGCCACACTTCAGGATAGGTGTCATTAAAGCTGTAACAAGCCCTCCGTTGTGGCCACATGCATGTGCCAGCCCCACGTGTCCGCGTGCCCGCTCTACACCTGAGCTGATGTAGACAATCAGTCCCCTGGTGAGGTGGAGTGGTGGCTTGGTGGGTTGGAATCTTGCCGGGCGTTGCTAGTGGGTGATTTTATCGACTGGTGAGAGTCTTTCCACCTTGCTTCGGTATTGGCTTTGGCTTTCTTCGGAGGTAGGCTTGAGCTCGGCAAGGAGTTGCTGGCTCGAGGGTTGCGGTTGCCCGTGCATAAGTGTGGGTGCAAATAACCCCATTTCCTAGTGCACCGACAATAGCCCCCGGGCCTGTTCCATACACACGCTGTCACACCCGGTGTTTTGCCTTACTTTGCTAAGTTAATATAGCTAAAAAATTAGGACCAATTGAAACTTTTCATGTCTGATGTGATGCCTGAACTGATTGTTGTTTGCTTGCTTGTTTCCTTGCGTTTTAATTCACAAAAATTCCTCCTGTCCGTTAGACTCATCTCCTTGCCCCAAGTCTTTACCCAATGACCATACCATGTGTATAGGACCTAAAACTATTCTTATAAGATATTGCTCTCACCAAAAGCCTTTATTTAATTTAAGCTTTCAAAAACCCACGAGTTGGGATTTGTACTACAAGTCGTCAAATTAGGGAAGTTGTTTTGCCCCAAATATTTTATTTAAATCCTATTATCAAAAAGACAACACAAAATCACAAAAAAACTTATTTTAAAAGTTATTTTCCTATTTTATTTCAATATCTTTTTGTGACGCGAGAAATGGTCTTTTATGAGGACAAATTATTTTCTTGCTTCCAAAATATATGAGAAAATTTAGGTAAACCAAGTGGACATATCTTGTCCATATATAAGAGTTTCAACACATGGTCATGTTCAAAATATTGGTCAAAACCCTTCAAATCCTTTTCTATAAGAAATATTCCCAAACAATTCGAGTAAAAGTTTAGCATGTCACATATCATATATGTGATGATCTTGCCAAGTTTCATCGCAATCCAAGTTGATTTTTATCACCAAAATATTCCAAAGCCCTCTTTGTCCAGAACCAAATTTGAGCAACTCTACATTTCCAAGTTTCTGCTTTTACGATCATATTTTGTGGACATGTTCTAATACTCTAATAATACATGTACCCAAAGTGGTACATTTGGGAGAACAAATGAACTTGTCCAAAACCCCTCAAAACCTCTTCTACTAATTTCTAAAATTGGGAAATTTGACATTGTGAAGTTTCTCCAATTGACCCAAAACTTTTTGGGCATGCTCTAATCCTCAAATAATGCCACCACACCAAGTGGTGCATTAGTGGGAATTAATTAGAATGGATTTATCTACATAAAACCATTTCTACCCATTTCTACGGTTTATAGAGTACATTGGAAAATTTCACCACCAAATCCAAAATTTGGTGATCAACCTCATTTGCACCTAACATAGGATCCTGTTAATTCTCAGGGCAAGCATACTTCATTTGCTTGCCCAAAACAGCATCAAACACCTTCTGGTGATTTGGTAAAAACCACCTTCTCACCGCTTCCACTGTTGGCCTTGAGCTCAAACTTTTACCACGCCTTCTCCTAGACATATTCTACCGTCAGTAAGGAACCCAGCCCCATCTCAAAAATTGGTGGGGTAAAACCCCCCATTTGCCCCCTAGACAACACTCATTTCGCTCCCTCTCAGCTTTTGTTCTCAACCAGGGCACCCACAGAGCATCCAAGGGCATCCCCGCATAGCTTACTCCCTCCAAGGACTTGTGGACAAGTTTGGCCATGCCAGGACACAAGTGGTCGTGCCAAAGCACATGGAGACCCGTCCATGCCGGCCAAAAGCCCGCTCTGGAGCGTGCTGTGGTGCACTCAAGCACAAACCTGTGTCCCCCAACCACTTCGAGCCCCTCGCACCCATCCTCTGTCTCTCTGTCGTCCCTCCTTCGCACGCATGACGACCGCCTGAGGCCTCCAATCGGTGCCCCCGCATGCGTGCAATTCTGGCCTCACTCCACCCCTCTCTTCTTTTTCCTCGACATAGAACAACTCCACGAAGCTCATGGTCATGCCCCGAAGAGCCCAGGTTCCCCAAAGAGAACCGTGCCACGGCCGTGGACGCCATCCACGGTGGACTTGCTCCCCGGCTACTTAAAACCTCCCCATGCCCCCTCTTGACTCCTTCCACTCCCCCTCTCTCCCACAAACCCCCTGGACTGGTTCCCCCGTCCTCCTGTCCCGTCCTTCTCTCCCTATGGACGATATTGTCGCCCTGGCCTCCCTCCAAATTTGCACTGCCTCAAGCTCCTCCTCTCCCCCTAGCATCACAAGTTGAACGCTCACACCTCACCCGAGCTTCCCATGCATATTTTACTTCCTCCCATGCACAAGGCGTTGATTCTTTCATCGCCGCCTCGGATCTGCACTGCAACCATGCACTACAAGAAAAAGGCTCGTTTGTGAAAAAAATAGTGACGAATATCAAATTGGTCATGGATCTATGACCAAAATTTAGATATTGGTCATCGAGAGTTTGGGAGAGTCCAAACCGTATAATTTTTTGACCAATTGTGTCCATAAGGTCGTAATCGTCTTGCACAAAATGGACATTAAGCTATGTTTTACTGTTTTTGAGTTTATTCTGGCCTGTTGTGACCATAATATAAGGTCTGAATCATACGAGTCGAGGTGACTGGACGACACCTCATGAATTTTGCCTATGTGTCGTGTCTATGTGTGACTGTTTGCCTATGTGTCAACCACACATACACGTGGGGCCTATTTGTCACTAAAACCTATTATTCTAGTTGATAAGTGGACACACTCTAAAATGTGGGGCCCAAAGTCTTATGCCCGATGATCGTTTGACATGTCGAACCAATGGGTGGTACACTACCATGCGTGGGTCTCGAAATATTTGATATTCGTGTATTAGAGTTACATAGTGAATATTTCTTATATCTACATGTGCAAGAAATATTAGATAAATATGAAATGTTTATCAAAAACAAGATTACTCATTTTTTGTTCTAAATATGTATAAAGTATAACACTGCTAAAATAAAACATATGATGCCATGCCAATTTCAATAATTTGTAGTCCCTATTTAGATTTTGTAAAATAAAATTCCACTAAGATACCAATTTCAATAAAGTATAACACTGCTAAAATAAAAAATAATATAATTTCTAAGTATGTTCCCAACTAATATTTGAATTATTATACATTTAGGAATATGATAAAAAATATTTTATATAATTTCTTATAATAATAATGTTTGCTTTAGACACATTATTTGATATTCACGTGGTTCACATTTTAATTACATACAATGAATAGATTAAAAGTCATTTAACGTTTACATAATAGCACACACCAATGTAAAATCTATAATTTTGACATGAAAAATATGATGTATTGTTTTCGATGCAAAAAAAGTGGATTGCCATGAACATGTGTAATGATAGTTTATTTTCTTGTTAAGCAACACCACTACTTATGATAACCCATTTATGTTAGATTTGCATGTTATCTCAAACTCACATGATACAATAATGTAGTTTGTTCCACTTGATTTGATAAAATAATAATAATAATAATAGCTTTTCCAACAATGCGAGATCCTAACTAATACTTTCTATTGAGATAATTCATATCATAATTAAATAAAAAAAGTTTTATCAACAACAAGAGTGGTTTGAAAGGAAATTAAAATATATATATAACTTTTCTTTGCGCAATTATTTTTGAGTCAGCTACAAATAACTTTCTTTTTAGGGGAACAAATAACGTTTTTCAAGGGGAAGGGAAAGAAATAACTGGTGGTTACTCGGTAGAAGTGGAAGACAGATCAAGTCGTTTCCTCATTTGTTTTTATATGTGAACACATGAAATTTGTGTTCCTTTTAATTTTTTCCATGAAGGAGTAGTAGTTCCGGCTTTGTTTAAGTTAATATTGAAAAAGTATTGTATTGGCATTTGTTGGGCCAGGGATTTACTGAGGATTTGAAGTCTGAGGTAGTTTCTATGATGTCTATTTTAACTTGTATATATTGAGTTTTCACTTGAGTTATCAATGATACACCTATTTTGATGGGCCTATTCCGATCATGGACCTAAACGGTGAAAATCAAGGCTTCTGCCTAACATAAAATGGGCCATGTCAACAGATTAGATGAAAATATAAACATGCTAATTGGGCCCGCAAAAAACTGTTTGTAATATATGGGCTAAATTTTTTGGCTTTGCCCATTTAGACGCTTAATTTGCATCCTGCCAGGTCATATTCTTTGTGGTATCCACGTCATCAAGTTTTCCACATCATCACATTTTCCAAATAGATGATGCTACTTTAGGTAGCCATATCAGCATCCATGTAGTTCAGGTGTATGAGTAATAACCAAAGTTTTCGTCAAAGATTCCATGACAAAGATGTTTTGGTCATAATTTCCATGACCAAAATTTTAGGAAGGTCATGCTTTATCGTTCTTGATGGCCAACTGTTGACCTTGTGAATTTTGTCATAAAAAATTCATAAACAGACAATAATGACTATTAAATGACCAAAATCGAGGGTCAAAATTGACTATATTTCTTGTAGTGATCGTGGTGCTCGGCTCAGGCCTTCCCGGCAACTGTGTAGAGCATGGGGATGACTGCATCGACTCCCAGAACCCTCCAATAGTCCGAGTGCCTCAAATAGTGTCCAGAGTCGCAGGCAAACATTAGCCGGATCACTCTGTCCCCCCAGTCATGCGCAAGCGCGCAAGGAGGAAGAAGAGCCTGACAGTCGGGGCCCACCTATAAGTTGGTGTTGGCCGGCCCGCTACTTAAGTGGAGGTGGCCTCGGACGAGTCGCATCTTCCATCGTAGAAAGCATACTCAAGCAAGTACGTCTCCTATGTGGCCATGTGCATACGCACGGTTGAGCCATTGGGCTGGTCTAGTCAGGCTGCTGCTATCCTGCGCCAAGGGCAAGGTTTCGCCTTGTTACCGTTGGTAATTACTTTTACACTTATTCTTTTTCCAGAGAGGTTAATAAATTCATACATAATTCATATTAACTAATAATATAATGATTCAAGTTTGTAGGAGTTTCTAAAATCCGTACCTATTCAAATATGTGCATTGCATGTTTTTCCGCTGAACTTTTATATAGTGTTAATATTCATATTCAAATCTGAATTATTGAAGCCCCTCCATGCAAAAATTCATAGAGAGTCCGAATCCACTACAAACGGAGCGATTTAAATTCCTAGTTGTCTATAAAATCATGCTCTACTTTTGTTGCCTAGGTGAACATTTTTCTCATGCATTGTTTCTGCTAGGCCAAATAAGTAGCTCCTTTTTCCATTTGATCCATCTTAAAAATCCATAGGAAATTCTAAACAACAACAAATCCAATGAAATCACTTCCTAATTGCTTCTAAAATCATGTCCTATTTAATGGGAGCCTTCACTCATTTTTTGGAATATATTCTCTGTAGACTTCTTGTGTGGCTAGTGATGTATCCATTTCCACTGTTCAAAATTCTCTGATTGGCCAAATCCATAAGAACAAACTGTAAGTGCATCTAGTGCCCCTTAGTGATTTTGGTGGTTTGAAGACTTATAGGTTAAGAGACTAATTTCTTTTTGAGTGTACACAGGCTCTGTAAGTCGTTGAGGATTTGAAATATTCGATGAATATCACCCCTAAAAATGTATGTCTTCGGTTGAAGACTTTCGTCCTTCCTTGAAGACTTTAATCGCAAAAAATTGCGAAGAAATTGATATTCCTCATCAAGATATTGAATATGTGGAATTCAGTGTTTCCTAAAGAAAACACTTTGAAGACCTTGAAGTGTGAAGATTTACTCTTTCTATTTCATTTTCTTTGCACTTGAGTCATAGGAACACCATACTATTAAAGGGGGTCGAGGTAAAACTACGGAATGAATTTCCTCATGATGCTCAACCCAAGCCTAAATCTACCAAAGCCTCAAAGTGTGGAATCTGAGAGACATGAGGACTTTTAAAGTTGAAAGTTCCGTCCGTCGCAGCGCCGCCTCACTGATCTTATCCACCTAATGATCACATTATTAAAGGGCATTTATGTCAAATCATGTCAGGATGCTCCCAGGCTATAAATAGCCGCCCTCCACAACAACTTGTTGGTTGGCTGCTCCGAGAGACACTAACACTTGTCATTTTGAGCAACCCAAATTCCTCAGAGTCTTCGAGACAAAATCATCAATTGAGGAAATACCCCAAATACCAAACCCAAACCAAAACGCAAGTGATTGAGCATCACTAGAGAAGTTGTTCCTGTGTGGAGCCGACGCTTTTTACCTTTGAGGAATGCGCATCCTCCAGACGGTTAGGCGTCATGGTCTAGAGCATCCGGCAGTCAATTGTGGATCGCTAGGTAACCTAGTTTATGAGTGTTTGGAAGTCTGCCCTGAAGACTTACCACGCGTGTTTGGTGAGGACTGTGTGTCCTTAGCTCAAGGAGAATACGGTAGGGACTATGTGTCCTTTTGGTTTTAACAACAAGCCACTCCGAACCAGACATACGAATGTCACAACAATTGGAACTGGGTCATCAAAAATTGTCTCCATCGAGCTACGGGTTCTATTTCTTCAACTCTTTCATTTCCTCAATTGTATGTTGAAGACTTTCATCTGTGATGTTTGAAGGATTTGTTTGAAGACTTCCTCTGAATTTCCTCAACCTCAAATTCTTCACTTGATTTAATATTCAACTTCTTACTCTATACTTGCGAACCGTGCAAACCGAATCTCTTAAATTTCATCGAGTAATTTGTTGTAGTCGTTTTGCACTCCTGATCATGTACTACTTCCGCTGCACTAAATTCATAACTAAGGGCTTTCCTCAGTAGGAATTTCCTCGGTGATGAAATTGTAAAAATCTCCTAGTCACCCCCTCTAGTTGATATAACGCACTTTCCACTAGTATCAGAGCAAGGTACTCCCTTGTTCTGTGTGATTTTTGTTTAACCACCTCGAGTTTTAGTTATGTCCACTTCAGGTATGATCAAGGTTACTTCAGGATGTCCTACCTTCGAAGGAAAGGACTTTCCCTACTGGAAGACAAAAATTCAAATGCATATTCAAGCTATTGACAATGATCTCTAGTATATTGTGGAAAATGGTATTCCCTGCATCACTGCTACTACCTCTGCCGCTAATGTGAAGAAGTTCAAGCAACTTGACTCGCCAGCGAAGAATATCATTTGTGGCCATCTGAGCAAAGGTCAGTATGGCACAGTGAGTGGTTTGGGAACAGCTAAGATTATCTGGGATAGGTTGTCCAAAGTCAATGATGGAGTCTCAACACAGTGTTACTCTTGTGTTGATGTTCTTTGCAATCTCTTCAATCGCTTCAAGAGGCTCGACGATGAAAGATGCCAAGATACCCTTAATCGCCTCACTGACATCTAAAATTAACTGCAAGCACTCGAAGCTAGTGACATCACCGACCATGAAGTTGTGAAGAAACTGCTAAGATCTCTTTATCCATCATTTGACACACTAGTTCTGATGATTCAAGAATGAAGAGTATAGAAAATGTTTGATCCTACTGATATACTTGAGATACTCAATACTCATGAATTCCAACAAGAAGAAAAGAGATATCACTATGGACCAAGCTACTCAAGACCTCGTGCGCTGAAAGCTAAGGCTATTTCCTCATCTGAAGAACAAGACTTGGATTGCAGCATTGGTGACCGTGAAGAACTTGGACAGGAACTTGCAATGCTCGTGAGGAAATTCCAGAAGTTCACAAAGTGTGGCCAGTTTGGTAAATCTTCAAGAAGAGTCATGAGGAAATCATAATCTTCATCTGAGGAGTACAAGAAAAGAACGTACCACAAATGCAAGAAATCTCGTCACTGCAGTGCTAACTGTCCTCGCTGGATGAAGGAATCAAGGAACAAGAAATACAAGGATTAAAGTTCTGATGACTCAAAGAAAAAGAAGAAATCTTCAAAATCCTCATCTTCAAAGTCCTCCTCGCACAAGAAGAACAGTTTCAGAAAGGCTCGGGCACAAATTCGCAAGGAAATGGATTCTGAAGAAGGATCTGAGGAATATGATGAAGATGAAGGTTCTGAAGTGGAGTCAGAGTCTGTCATGGCAAGTCTTGCACTGGCTACCACATTCGTCAGCAAGTCAATCTTCAACCTTGAAGAAAACGACAACACTATCTACACTAATGAATATGCTGATGATTTTGCTCCAACCTATTGCTTCATGGCAAAAGGTTCAAAGGTACCAAGCCATATTTCCTCCTCTGATTCTATTAACTGTGAACCTGATGACTATCAAAAACCCAGTTACTATGAACTTTCCAACATTGCCACTAAGCAACAAAGTTCCATTGAAAAGCTTCGCAAACTACTAGACAGAAGCGATGATGTGTTAAATAATGAACTGAATCGTACTCTAGTCCTCACTGAAGATGTGAAAAGTCTTCAGTCTAGATTTGATAGTCTTCAAGATCATTATGGAACACTCCTCGCTGATCATGAGAAATTTTCTTATGAATTTCTTCAAAGGAAGCTTGATCTTGAGAAGTTAAGAATGTCTCATGATGATCATCGAATGGAACATGATTCATTGCTTGCTCAACAAATTAGTACCACTCAGGTTGAATTCATTCCACCATGTTTGAGAAGCATCAAACGTGAAACTGCTAATTCTTCACGAGAATCATCAAATACTTCTATCACTACAAATTCTTCAACTGTCCCTCTGGTTTGAAATTCTTCACTTGAAGAAACCACAAATGCTACTGAAGAAAATGCAGGGTTGAAGGAATTGTATGTGATAGGCATATACAAAAGTCTCAAAGGGCATCAAACCCTTTCCGATGTGCTCAAAAAGCAGATTCTGAACAGGAACCCGAGGAAATAAGGTATTGCCTTTGTGAGGAAATTGAATGCCGATGGATCATACTGGAAACTTGAGTAGTACCCCAAAACCTCATGGGCTGCTGCTAAAGGCCCTCCCGTCGATCCATCCACTCTAACAGGCTTTGCATGTGAAATATCCTATTCCTCTGATGAGTCATTTGACTCCAACTATAAATTGTTCAAAAATCAATCTCGTGAAGTATTTGCTCGATATATTGGAAATGTCTACAGGAATGGACCACCCTAGAGGATATCAACATGAGCATTATTCCTCGGATCATGATGTTCATAAGTCCTCAAAGAATTTTTCTACCTATTCATTTGAGTACTCTAACCCCCTACTACGAAAAGAAGTGCATTAGCTTCAATGCCTCCATTCTCATATGGTTCTCGCAGGATGATAAACACTTTGCCACCCCTTCAGATGTGGGTGCTGAAGAAATTGAACTAATCAGTTCGGCAGGTCACGTCTCCACATGAAAATCATCATCTGAAGAATTTACTAGAGACCTGAGGAAACTGCTTGATTGGACGCTAGCTAAAAATGATGAAATGATAACATTTCACACGTCCTCAAATTTACTGTTTATGATGATATTCTTATCTGATGAAATTGATATCATATTCTTCAAGTCTCAAGCATATGAGATGGTAAGATTTACTAATTCATCTACAGGATGAGAAACCCAAGAATACAGAATGGGTTCTTGACAATGGTTGCACAAATCACATGACTGGTCATAAAAGCTTGTTGATGAATATGCCACTCACTCCATCACCACTAAAGCAAATCACTTACGCTGACAAAGATGTATTGGGACTTGGCAAAGTAGCTATCTCCAAGGACACGCACATGGACAAAGTCATGCTTGTCGAATTCCTTGGATTTAACCTCATGTCAGTCTCAATGCTTTGTGGCCGTGATATGATAGTCATCTTTGGAAAATATAGATGTGTAGTCATCATGGAATCTGAAAAATCCAAAGTCTTAGAAGGCTTTAGGAGAGGAGACTTGTACATTGTTGATTTTCCACAGGTCCTCAACAAGCGACATGCTTACTCGCAAAAACCTCAAAAGGCTGGCTATGGCATCGATGACTTGGTCATGCAGGTATGAGGAATTTGTGTACACTGGCAAAGAAGAAGCATATCATTGGCATCTAATCCATCAAATTTCTCAAGGACCATCTCTGTGGTGCTTGTGAATCACGAAAGATTACAAGATCCAAACACCCCTCGAAGACTATTATGACTACTACTGGTACGTTTGAATTGCTTCACATGGATCTATTTCGACCTACTCATTATGCTACCCTAACCAATGCAACATATTTATATGGCTTTATCATCGTTGATGACTATTCTCGCTATACTTGGGTACACATCATTCTGTATAAAACTGAAGTGCAGGAAGTCTTCAAATGATTTTCCTCAAGGGCCTCGAGGAACTTCTGCATCAAGATCAAACACATCAAAAATACTGGTCTTGATGATTATCTTGATGAATTTGGTATTACTCAAGAATTCTCTCCTCCTTCTACTCCTCAACAGAATGGCGTCGTCGAACACAAGAACAGGACCCTGGTTGAAATGGCTAGGACTATGCTCTAAGAATATCAGAATCCTTGTTGCTTCTGACCTAAAGTAGTTAACACCGTTTGCGACATCATCAACCGGGTATATCTTCCCAAATTCCTCAAGAAAACCTCATATGAACTCCTCACTGACAAGAAACCCAATGTAAGTTATTTCAAAGTCTTCGGTGCAAGATGCTGGATTAGATATCGTCACCATAGGTCAAAGTTTGTACCTAAAGCACATGAGAGTTTTATGCTTGGTTACGGGAAGGACTCGCACACCTACAGAGTCTTCAACACCTGTCACAACAAGGTTGTTGAAATCGTAGATGTGCGGTTCGATGAAACTAATGGATCACAAAGAGAGCAACTACCTTATGTGCCAGATAAATTATCTCCTGAGGAAGCCATCAAGCTCAAGGCTACTGAAGATATCATTCCTACTAAGGAACAACCCCTTTTTGAAGAAGGCTTCCCCAACACTGAGGAATTTCATACTAGTGCACCTGAGAAAAATGCTACAGAACAAATTCCTCAGCCCAACGAAAGTCTTAAACCATCTCATCCGACAATTTCAAATGAAGTAGAACTTGACAAATCCTCGATGATGTCAATGCACCAGGTCCTCTCACTCGCTCAAAAGCTTCAAATTTAGTTAACTTTTGTGGGCATTCCTCGTTTGTGTCTATCACAAAACCCTCAAAAGTTGCTGAGGCCATCGTGGAACCTGAGTGGATTCAATCCATGCAAGATGAACTTCTTCAGTTCAAGCTAAATGACGTGTGGGAACTCCCCAAAAGACTAGATCCTCGGAAGCACAATATCATCGACACCAAGTGGATCTACCGAAACGAGCAAGATGCAGATGGTGAGGTCGCGAGGAACAAGGAACGGCTTGTAGCCCGAGGCTACACATAGGTTGAAGGAATTGACTTTGATGAAACTTTTGGACTTGTTGCTACACTTGAAGCTATTCGAATATTACTTTCTTATGCTAATCATCACAATATAACTCTATATCAAATGGATGTGAAAAGTGCATTCCTCAACGGTAAGCTTGATGAAGAAGTACATGTTGCTCAGCCCCCAGGTTTGGAAGACCCGAAGCATCCAGAGAAAGTCTTCATACTAAAAAAGGCACACTATGGTCTCAAGCAAGCCCCTCGGGCGTGGTATGATACATTGAAGGAATTACTCATGAAGAAAGGTTTCAAACCCGGTTCAGTTGACCCTACTCTTTTCAAAAAATCCTATGACATTGAACTATTTGTGTGCCAAATATATGTCGACGACATTATTTTTGGTTGTACTGACAAACGTTACAGTGATGAATTTGCGTACATGATAGTGAAGAATATCAAATGTCCATGATGGGGGAGCTGAAATCCTTCTTGGGCTTGCAAATTCGTCAACAACGCAATGGCATCTTCATATCTCAAGAGAAATACCTCAAGGACGTTCTAAGGAAATTCGACACACATGAATGCAAAGGCGTCAAGATTCCTATGCCTACCAACGGCCACCTCTGCATTGACGAAAATGTGTAAAGAATTCGGTCAGCAGGTATATCGCTCTATGATTAGCTCGTTATTGTACCTATGTGCATCTAGGCCAGATATTATGCTTAGTGTTTGCATCTGTGCATGTTTTCAAGCAAAACCGAAAGAATCACACCATAAGGCTGTGAACCATATTGTTTGATATCTAGCTCACACACCAACACTAGGATTATGGTACCCCAAGGGCTCAAATCTTCACCTCATTGGATATTCTACTTCTGATTATGCTGGTGATCGTGTGGATGGCAAGTCTACATCTGGCACATGCCATTTCCTCGGAAGATCATTAGTCTGCTGGTCCTTAAAGAAGCGGAACTATGTATCACTCATCACTTCCGAGGGTGAGTACATTTTTGATGGATCTTGTTGTGCTCAACTGTTATGGATGAAGCAAACCCTCAAAGACTACGACATCAACATGAAGAATCTGCCCCTCTACAGTGACAATGAGAGTCCAATCAAGATCGCCTACAACCCAGTACAATACTCGTAGACCAAGCACATCCAGATTCGTCATCATTTTCTTCGTGACCATGTCCTCAAGGGCAATATCATCATCGACCATGTCATGACTGATGATCAATTAGCAGATATTTTGACAAAGCCCTTAGATGAGAGAAGGTTTCGCAAGTTGCCGTGTGAGCTAAATATCCTAAAATCTTCGAATGTATTGTAAACATGCACACATACTAACACTTATGCAAAATTGATAACTTAGATGTGCAACACACAAAGTAATGATTTTATTCAATTAATGAAGAAAATCACTCTAAGTGTGAAGAAATCAATGAGGATTTTGGTTCTCACGGCCCTATGACAATTGTACGCGGCGCCTGGAATCATCATTCTTATAAGTTGGGTAACGCCACCACCGAACTTTCAAATTCTTCAAGATGAAAATTCTTCAGAGTTGAAACTCTTCAATCTCAGACTTCTTCACAAATACCTCCAAATTTTCAAAGTCTTCAAATTGTCAAATTCTTCAAAACTATTTGCGATGATCTTCATTTGATTATATATATTATAACGAGCTTTCAATGTCCTCAACAGCATTCACTTATTGCTCATTCTTTAACATCATTTATCTTATAAGTGAATGTGATCGGACCCGACTCCCCTCTATGCTAAGCTCAACCTAGTCTGTTCTCAGTTCTTCATATGCGTTCAGTTTGACACTTGTTCAAAATCCTCACTGAGTCCCTGTTAGCTTAGGACTTTGCAACAAAATCCTCAGAAATTCAAAATTTCAACATTACAATAGTAACCGCACCCACTACTCACGTTCGGATAACCACGATGTCCACCGCTTTAACCGTGGACACCACGTGTCACGCGGAGACGAGGGGGCAAGGGCAGTTTGGTCCAAAAGTTTTCCCCGGGACCTTTTTTCACCTGAGCTATAAATAACCCCTTACCCCCCTCGGTCGAAACTCTTCTCTTCCTATCGTATTCTCCGCTCGAGCTCAAACCCTAGATCTGCTGCTAGCATCTTCGTCGCCGGTGAGGGAAAGCTTCACTGGCTCGCCCTCGCCCTCGTCGGACTCATGCCGACTTCGGAATATCCTCCTTCGCCATCGCCGTAACTGTCTCTAGTCGCCAAGTTAGGGCATTGAAGATCTTAACCGAAGAACTTCCTCTTTTTACCACCGCTAGTTCATCGTGTTCTTCGCAAAGGGTGAATAAAATCCTATTTTACTATCCCTGTTGATCTCTTAATTCTATTTAGATTCATGAAATTAGTTTCTACTCAGAAATTTTTCTCACCAGTGCACACCCATGTCTAGAACAATTTCACTAAGTCACTAAAATTCTTCACGAGATTCCGCAATTTTGTAATTTTTCGAATCCGCACAACTCTGGAACCCAAGATCAGAATGCTTAGTCAAATTCCTCAACTGACTGGTCAAGTTTCTCAACTTAAGTAATTCTTCAAATTTCCTCAAATATGAGAATGCATATGACCTCTCCAAATTATTCGCACCAATACTCTATTCACACGTACAAAATGTTAGCTGATGAATCACTAGGTTGTCATCAACTTAACTCATTTGCAGCATTTCTTGGAGAAACGTTACCTGTGTCCTCTGAATCATCAAGAATACAAATTCCTCAGCAAAAGCCTTAGTTGAAGAAAATGGAGGAAGACAGGAAATAGAAAGGCGGCAAGAAGTTGGAACAAAGAACTGCCTTTGAGATCCCTGAGAAAATCTATGCTGATTATTGTACACCAGATGATGAAATTCATGGTAAGTAGACCATGGCGAAGTGCAAGATAAGGCTTCAGAGGATCGAACACCGATGGGCAAAAGAATGGAAAGAATACAGATATGTGACTCCAAAATATGCCAAAAAGTTTTCCCTCAAGCATCCATGCAAAAGGTTGCCATAGGGAGATCAACAAGCAGCTCATCCCTCAAGCATAGCTAATATTGAGGATTACCCTGCTGAAAGAGACAAATATCTGTCTAAGCTGCAAAAGAAGTCTAAAGCTGTTGTGATGAAATTCAATGAGGACTCTGCTGCAGCAGCAACTCCTGCAACTTCTTCAGCTACGGAGACGTCTGCTACTGGCATTCCTCAGAAAAAGACTCTGCTGAAGAAGCCAATTCTGAAGCCAAAAGCATCAACAACTGCATCAAAAGAGCAATTTTCTCGGAAAGTTGCAAGGACTACAAAATCATCAACTGCAACCAAGTCTTCACCACCTCAGCAAAAGAAACTCAGTAAGATCCAGTCTGATAACCCTAGTTCTTCAGTGCCATCTACCACTAGCTCTGCGTCAAAATCTTCACCAAGTCTGTTGAAGACTAAGATGACTACTGGAAGAGGCACCAGGCTAAGACCTGGAAAAGTCGTCTAGATTCCTTCTGCATCAGAAGGAAGTGAAGAATATGATGATGAAACTCTTCAAGCCATCATCGGAAACAAGCAAGAAAGAGTTGCACAAGACACTGTTAGCACCATTCCTCTTGTGATGGATCCAAAGGAATTGCTAAACTTCATTGATCTCTGGCATGAGGATCCGAACACTCCCATTGATGATTTAAGCTTCCTCCTAGAGTCGGCCACATGGTTGCCACTTTCATTAATGAAGCTAAATGGAAGGATCATCAAGCCAAATAAGCTAGGCTTGCCAAGACCAAAAAGGAGAAATTATTAAAGTAGAACCTCCTCACCTTATCCCGTGAGAAACATGTTCTACTCAGTCGGAGCTGATGACTCTCACAGACAGATATACAAGTCTTCATACTTATCAAAAGGGAGTAAAAGTACAATTCCTCAAAGCCGCAACTACAGTTGTTGATGAATAAAACAGCAGAATGGCCGCTTACAAGAAAGCAAAAAAGCCTCAGCCAAGCCAAACTATGCAAACGCGTGAGGGTGATGAAAATGAAGAACCAACAGCTGAAGAAATTCCTGAGAATATTCAAGCTGAAGAATCTGCCAGGCCTGACTTTGATAAAACAGTGCCTGATGAAATTTCTCCTTCACGTAAATCCTCAAAGGTGAGAAGAAAACTAAAGCGGCTGAAAAAGAAGCTAAAAAGAGAAAAGCTTCAAAGGCTTCAGAATCCTCAAAATAAAAACGTTAGAAGACAATGCCTTCAGAATCTTCATCAGCCCCGATGGATGCTACTCCTCTAAATAAAGCACCATCGTATATGATGGTTCCATTCGGTGAGGAATACATCATCCCTGAAGAAATGGAAGATAATCGCTGTTGTGCATCCACACCGATGGATGAAGAAATTCAAATTGACGATATTCCTCAAGCCACAACACCTCCTATGACCACTGAAGAAAAGGAGGGTGTTGAAGAAATTGGATGCAACACACCTTTGATCCATGATGAGTTTTGGGAACAAGCTCACCCTAACTCACCAAGAACAACCCGAATTCTTCAAACTCCGGCTAACACTGAAATTTTGACTGGCTCTGATGAAAAGAGAATACATGAGGAATCAGCACAAGACCATGAATGAGCTGCATCAGCTGAAGAAAATGAAGCATCAAAAAGTACAACTGCTTCCTCAAGTCAGCAAATTCCTCAAGCTGAAGAAAATGCTTCTGCCCCAAATGCTGAAACTGCACTTGTTGGGGTGAATCCTAAAACTGCCATTGTGGAGCCCACAACTCCTCAAGATGCACAGCAGCACAATCTTCAGCCGAAGCCTAATCAACCTTTCTCCAAGAGGCCGAAGTTTCACACCGAAGCTTTCTTTGATGAACATCATTACTTCACATGTGCAAACCCCTATGACAGGCTTCGCATCAGGCACAAAAAATTCTGGACCAGAAATCAACTCAAGTATTATGCCTATGTCCTTTGTGGAAGAAAGAAGATATTTCTTGACACCCATATTCCTCATTGTGACATGGAGGAAATACCTTGCTTCACCCAAATCCTCAAGGTTCTTCATGAAGCTGGGCTACTGCCATTCTGCACAGATATCAGTGACTGGAACACAGACATAATTCTTCAATTCTAAGCCACACTGCATATCTTAGGCGACCCCAAAGACGTCACCACATGAGTTTTGAAGTGGATGACTTAGCACACACATTACAAAGGTCCAGCCACATAATTGCTTTGATCTCTCCCAATATCAATTCCCTCAAAAGATGCAGTCAAAATGTATGATGAAAGAGAACTGCCGAACTAGCTCATGGAAGTCCTCATGAAGCCTTTGCCTCAAGACCAACCTCCAAGGACTAGATTCCCCGTAAAGGATCTAAAGTATGAGCCCAGAACCGTCTATCGAATCTTGTCATATTACTTCGCTGCAATCAGAGGGCATGACAATGAAAAAGATGTTGTAGGCATCATGAAGAATATCCTATTCAACGTCATTCATGGCATTCCTATGGATCTTCATGATTTCTTCTTGAGCACTTTCGATGACAACACTTTGACACCATATGAGCTGAAGATTTATGCACCTTGGATTATGAGGTTCATCACGAACAGATCGGTCATCAACTATCAAGCTGACCTTCAGAATCACCTCGCATATCTGCCGCCTATCATAGTCATCAAGCAATCTTTTGAACTTGTTGAAGGCAAAGGCAAGTCCGTGATTGATGAAGGAAATCGGCCCCTAGACGGCCAATTTCACAAGGCTGACTCATATTCTTCATATGATGATACTGCTACTCAAGAAGCTCCAAGCCTAACTGCCCCTCGGGTGATGACTAAAAGAGATCTTCTAGTCTGTCTTCACCAGAAAGTCGATCGCAATCACAAGTGGGTGAAATGCCAGTTTGTGCCATTGTGAAAACCCTCAGTGAGACACAAAATGCAGTGACGAAAAATCACTATTATCTTCATGAGGTTTTTGATCGCACTTTGGCCACTTCAGCTCACCTGAACACTCCCGAGGAACTTGAGGAAATGGAATGTACTCAAGACTTTGACTGGTTGTGGCCTCCAAAGAAGAAATTCAAGCCAATTCCAGTTCCTAACTTGGAGGATAGTTCATTTTCTTCATTTCGCACTGCAGAATCAGATGAAGAACCAGAGGACACTGCAGCTGGTCCAAGAAAGAAGCCTGTCTCCAAGGATGCTCACACCTCTACATCAACACAGAAGTGAATTTCTTCAATGGCGGTAGTCCTCAGTTTTGTCCCTTTTCGTCACTTGATGACAAAGGGGGAGAAATCTGAGAGTTAGTCTTCAAGAGGGATAATTTATGGGCTTATAAACGTTATTAAGTTACAAACTTTTGGTTCTTCTGAAGTTTTTGATATAATGAGTTGTAACTTAAGCCCGATGGTGTTCTAACTCTTTTGAACGTTTTTCCTCGCATGCTTATTCCTGAAAGTTTATTAATGCGGGCATGCTAAAATTCGTGAGGCACCATTTTTCATCATGCATCTCTAATTCCTCATACTATATGTAAAATACATGCATGAATTGTAAAATACACGGGGAGATCTCCATGATATAAATCATCAATATGCATCTGTTTTTCAAAGCAGATTCCTCAAAATATGCACATCTTCAGGGGGAGTTTCTCTGTATCTTGATTTAAATTTCTCAAACATTATACTTACATTCCATATTATTATCCACATTGAAAACTTAACCTAATTGTCATCAACCACCAAAAAGGGGGAGATTGTAAGTGCATCTAGTGCCCCTTAGTGATTTTGATGGTTTGAAGACTTATAGGTTAAGAGACTGATATGTTTGTGAGTGTACACAGGCTCTATAATTCGCTGAGGAGTTTGAGTGGTTCGATGAATATCGACCCCTAAAAATGTATGTCTTCGAGTGAAGAATTTGGTCCTTCCTTGCAGTCTTTAATCACAAAAAATTGCAAACAAATTGATATTCCTCATGAAGATATTGAAGATGAGGAACTCAGTGTGTCTTGAGGAAAACACTTGGAAAACTTTGAAGTGTGAAGGTTGACTATTTCTGTTCATTTTCTTTACATTTTACTCATAGGAACACCATACTATTAAAGGGGGCCAAGGTAAAACTACGGAATGAATTTCCTCGTGATGCTCTAGCCAAGCCTAAATCTACCCAAGCCTCAAAGTGAGGAATATGAGGGACATGAGGACTTTCATAGTTGAAAGTTCCAACCGTCGCCGCGCCACCTCACAGACCTTATCGACCTAACAGTCACATTATTAAAGGGCATTTATGTCAAATCATGTCGGGATGCTGCCATGATCTAAACAGACGCCCTCCACAACCACCTGTTGGTTGGCTGCTCCAAGAGAAACTAACACATGTCATTTTGGGCAAACCAGATTCCTCAGAGTCTTTGAGATAAAATCATCAAGTTAGGAAATACCCCAAACACCAAACCTAAACCAAAACCCAAGTGATTGAGCATCACTGAAGAAGTTGTTCCTGTGTGGAGCCGATGCTTTTTACCTTCGAGGACTGTGCATCCTCCACACTGGTTGGCGTCATGGTCTAGAGCATCCAGTAGTCAATTGTGGATCGCCAGGTGACCGAGTTTGTGAGGGTTTGGAAGTCTATCCTGAAGACTTACCACGAGTGTTGGGCGAGGACTGTGTGTCTTAGCTCAAGGAGAATACGGTTGGGACTGTGTATCCCGGGACTGTGTCTCCTTTTGGTTTCAATACCAAGCCGCTCCAAACCAGATGTACGACTATCATAGCAGTTGGAACTGGGTCATCAACAACTGTCTCCATCGAGCTACGGGTTCTATTTCTTCAACTCTTTCATTTCCTCAATTGTATGTTGAAGACTTCCATTTGTGATGTTTGAAGAATTTGTCTGAAGACTTTCACTGAATTTGTCAACCTCAAATTATTCACTTGAGTTAATATTCACCTGCTTACTCTGTACTTGCGAACTGTGCAAACCAAAACTCTTAAATTTCATCGAGTACTTTGTTGTAGTCGTTTTTGCACTGTTGATCATGTACTATTTCCGCTGCACTAAGTTCATAACTGAGGGCTTTCCTCACAAGAAATTTCCTCAGTGATGAAATTCTAATATCTCCTATTCACCCCCCTTAGTCGATATAACGCACTTTCACAAACTTTAGGAATATTTCTTATGACCAGAGATGTCCAGGAAAAGTGCAGCTCCTGTTTATGGAGCACTTTTGTTTTCTGCTTGTTGTGTGGCTTATCGTGGTTGTTTGTGATGATAGTGGAGGAAGTAGAGGAAGTGCTCGGAGTTGGACGAGAAGCTATTAAGACCTCGAAGGCTTTGCAGGACTAGGCAAGCGGCCCATTGACCATGACTTGAAACCATTTATGCATCGCATATGACACTATTTTTTTGCATCTGAATCATGTTGAATCGGGGATCACCTTGGTGGGTTGACTCCGATGTTTCCTTGTTGATACTTGCACTGAGCATGACCCTACCTTCCTATGAGGGTTTTGCGGGTGGGAAGTCGTTAGGTTGCTAGTATTTGCTACGCAAATGGGATGGGAGTATGCATGGTAATGATAAGGGTAATGATTTCAAATATTCTTTCGAAAACCCCTCCGGGTGCCCCTTATGGCCGAGGAAGATCTTGCTGAGCCAGGTCACCACTTGAGAAAGAAGTGGTGTACCGAGACAAGTTTTGTGTGTGGTTTCAAAAACAGGAGAGATTAAAGATTTGTTGACCATCCCAACCTTACATGTGCGACCATGATACCCCTTGATGGGACTAGGTTTGTTGATTACCTAGGTGGATGCTAGGAGAGAGCCCGCATTACTAGTGGTGAGAGTTCCAGAGTTACCTTCTCGAGACGGGGTCGTGCCATGTAGGGTGACCATGGGATGTTTCTATAGACACCGTGCACACCATTGTATCCCCTCAGGGACGGTACGGTCTTGAGCGAGGCTCGTATGATGTACATCATGAGGACATGGGCCAATGAGTGGAATCTTTGTTTAGTGTCGCCATGGGAAAGGCATTGTTCAGGTGCTTACATTGGGTATGTAATATACCACGAGCCATGGATGATACGGAAGTTCCTCGAGTCTTGTGGGTATAGCATGCAACCTGTGCAGAGTGTAAAACTGTTCGAATAGTCGTGTCCATAGTCCAGGACAGTTGAGTGGTGCTGCTTAAACTACGTCCAGAAGGTTTCACATAAACTAAGTGTGTGTGTGAAATTTGATTGTGTGAAAAAGATGGCAGTATGATTCATGAGCTAAGTCAGATGAATTGGCATGATGGGTGGACATGGGATGTTCGACCCTCAGCTGATATTCATATATGTAACCTCTTTGTATAGATATTGTTTACCTGATGATGCATGCTTCACAAGATATTAATGATGTCATTGCACTTGAAAATTGGATTTCTGCAATCTACCTATTAGTTCTATATCATGCATTATTATTGCCTTGTTCGACAACATGGGTTGCTTGCGAGTACATTCAAAGCACTCATTGCCTTGCGACTGGTTATTTTGTTGACTAGTCATGAGAGAGCATGATATGATGAAGAATATCTTGATAACGCTCGTGCATGCTAGGACGCTTCCCAATCAGAATGCATGTAGGGTTAAGGTTGATGGCATGTGTTCATGCTATTATTGAAGCTTTCTGCTTCAATATATATGAAGACTTGGCCATGAAGGCCATTATAGAGTAAAACGTTACGTAATAGATGTAAGCGTCTTGTTATTCAGTTTCTGTGTGTTCTCTGAGCATTGATCGCAAGGATCAGTATGCACGTACATTCGATGATCTCGACTTATGAGTCGGGGCGCCCACATGCGTGCGCACATCGTTGTCGGGTTAGACACAAAACAGTGCACAGGCATGCATGGTTGCATTTCCCTACGGTTATGATGACTTTTCCTGACCTTTGCTTCAATGCACAGTCCCGCAAGGGACGTCATTGGTAGAGAGGGGCGGCTGTCCAAGCAGCATGCTTGGCAGAGAGTGGTCATGTCAGTATACGGGCAGCTAGCCCCCTGCCATTCTCGGGGTAAGTAGTGGGGAAATGATGCGGTGCCTATCTGCCTTTAACCATTAAATGGCGTCATTCCCCTTCTGTATTGGCTGTGCCTTGGGTGACACATGTCGTGTGCGTGATTCGTTGTTTCTCCAAGAGGGCGGCCGCTGGGGCTGCGTGCGCATGCCAATGCACACTCTCTTGCATCGTGAGGAGCCAGCCCCCTCTTCTCCTCCTTGCGTTAGGGCCCTATAAATATGGAAGGATCAAAGGGGGGTGCAGCTCATCTGTGGTCTCTTGCTCCTCTGTACCGCTCAGTGCCTCAATTTCCTTCCTCCGACACTCCTCCAAGTGCGCTCCCTATTGTGGGGACCCTGACTTGTAAGTTGATATCGCCAAATGCACGTGTACAGTGATCCCAGGGATCAATGCTCACTGAACACATAGGTACTAAATAACAAGAGTCTTACATCCAAAATTAATGTCTGATACACATAGGGCCATTATGGCCAAAGCATTACATAAATACGGCTTATCAAGCCAACACACTATCATACTACTAGCTTTGGATAACTTGGTAGACAACGTGAACCTATGCCATCATCCTTAACCTACACGCATTCTGACTCGGAAGCGTCCTAGATCCTGTCTCCATCTCCGATGATGAACTCTTCTCCGAATCCAGTTCTTCCATACCTGGCCACTTAAATAACAAGTGGAAAGCGA
This sequence comes from Hordeum vulgare subsp. vulgare, assembly GCF_904849725.1. Classification (NCBI taxonomy): domain Eukaryota; kingdom Viridiplantae; phylum Streptophyta; class Magnoliopsida; order Poales; family Poaceae; genus Hordeum; species Hordeum vulgare. Next base: position 294,293,304 of record NC_058524.1, on the reverse strand, counting down.
ATGAGTATGTTGAATGTACTCGCAAGCAACCCATAATGTGGACAATGCAGATTGAAGCATGATATAATTACTTACGTCACCCTTTGCGAAAAGCAAGTTTTTCCTTAAAGGCAATAACATGGTCAAGAGCTTGTGTGGTTATGCATCATAGGATAAATGGTAACCACCTTAACAAATTACAAATATCAATATTTTATACCAAAGACTGAACACCTCATGTTCACCCTCCATGCCAAGTCACCCGACTTGACTCGAGTAACCTCTTTCTCGGTTAACGCCTTTAACACACACGCCCACTTGGTTTATGCGAAAACGACTGGACATAGTTCAAGTAGGATTACCCAACTGTTCTTGACCATGGACACGGCTATTCGAACAGTTTTACACTCTGCAAAGGTTCCGCGTCGTACCCACAAGACTCGAGGAGCCTCCGTGTCAACCACGACTCGCGATATAAAACATACCAGAGGTAAGCACCAGAACAATGCCTTTCCCTTGACGTCACTAGCCAAAGAGTCCACTCGATTGGTACCCAGTCCACATGATTTACATCTTACGAGCCTCGCTCTAGATCGTATTATCCATGCAGGGACCAACGGTGTGCCCGGAACCTATAAAAATAGCATAGTCCTCCAACCTGGCATGACCCCATCCCGAGAATGACCATGTCACTCCTGTCACGAGTAATGCGGGCTCTTTGCTAGCACTGGCCGAAGTAATCAACAAAGCCCCGTTCCCATATTGGGGTATTGCTGCCTCTTGAGCTTGCATTGGTTTTTCCCTTGAAGAGGAAAAGGTGATGCAGAACAGGAGCAGTAAGTATTTCCCTCAGTTTGAGAACCAAGGTATCAATCCAGTAGGAGAATTCCGTCAAGTCGACAGTACCTGCACAAACACAAAAGAGCTTGCACCCAACGCTATAAAGGGGTTGTCAATCCCTTCAAGATTGATTGCAAAGTGAGATCTGAATGAGGAAAGTGCAACGAAGTAAAAGTGTAAGGCTGAAAATATGGTGTGAAGTAGACCCGGGGGCCATAGTGTTCACTAGAGGCTTCTCTCAAAATAGCAAATATTACGGTGGGTGAACAAATTACTGTCGAGCAATTGATAGAACCGCGCAAAGTCATGACGATATCTAAGGCAATGATCATACATATAGGCATCACGTCCGAGACAAGTAGACCTATACTTTCTAGATCTACTACTATTACTACACACATCGACCGCTATCCAGCATGCATCTAGTGTATTGAGTTCAAGACGAACAGAGTAACGCCTTAAGCAAGATGACATGATGTAGAGGGATAAACTCAAACCGATGATGAAAACCCCATCTTTTTACCCTTTATGGCAACAACACGATGCGTGCCTCGCTACCCTTTTGTCACTAGGTGAGGTCACCAGACGGTATGAACGCAAAACCAAGCACTTCTCCCATTGCAAGAATCATAGATCAAGTTGGCCAAACAAAACCCACTACTCGAAGAGAATTACAAGGATATGAAATCATGCATATAAGAGATCAGAAGAAACTCAAATAAGATACATAGATAATCTGATCATAAATCCACAATTCATCGGATCTCGATAAACACACCGCAAAAGAAGATTACATCAGATAGATCTCCATGAAGATCATGGAAAACTTTGTATTGCAGATCCAAGAGAGAGAATAAGCCATCTAGCTACTAGCTATGGACCCGAAGGTCTATGGTGTACTACTCACGCATCATTGCATAGGTCATGGTGTTGATGAATAAGCCCTCCGTTTCCGAATCCCCCCTCCGGCAGGGCACCAGGACGTGCCCCAAATGGGATCTTGCGGAGACAGAAGCTTGCGGCGGCGGAAAAGTATTTTCGTGGATCTCTCGCGCAGTTTTGGAATTTTTCTGAATTTATAGGCGGAAGAGGTAGGGCAGACGTGCCACAGGGGGCTCACAAGCCTGCTAGGTGCGGCCCCCCTGGCCACGCCTGGGGGCTTGTGGGGTCCCCGGCTGGCCCCTGCCTTGGTTCTCAAGTCTGGCGCGTATCTTCTGTTCCGGAAAAAAATCTTTCCGGAAGTTTTATTCCGTTTGGACACCGTTTAAAATCCTCCTGTGAAATGGGTCAAAAACAAGAAAAAAACAGGAACTGGCACTTGGCACTGAGTTAATAAGTTAGTCCCAAAAAAGATATAAAAGGCATACAAAACATCCAAAGTTTGATAAGATAATAGCATGGAACTACCAAAAATTATAGATACGTTGGAGACGTATCAAGCATCCCCAAGCTTAACTCCTTCTCGTCCTCGAGTAGGGAAGTGATAAAGACTGAATTTTTTATGTGGAATGCTACCTAGCATAGTTTTACTTTGTAACTTCTTTCATGTGACATGAATGTTCAGTTCCATAAGATTCAAAACCATATTTTGCTATTGACATGAAAACAATAATACTTCAAGCAAACTAGCAAGGTAATCATGAACTTTCAAAATAACAAGGCCAAAGAAAGTTATCCCTACAAAATCATATAGTCTGGCTATGCTTCATCATCCCGACACAACTAATTTAAATCATGCACAACCCCGGTATTGGCCAAGTAATTGTTTTTGCACTCTTACTTTCTCAAACCTTTTACAACTATCACGCAATACATGAGCGTGAGCCATGGATATAGCACTATAGGTGGAATAGAGTTTGGTGGTGGTTGTGAGACAAAAAAGGAGGAGATGGTCACATTGACTCGGCATATCAAAAGGTTATGTAGATGCCCATTAATAGATATCAATGTGAATGAGTAGGGATTGCCATACAAAGGATGCACTAGAGCTATAAGTATGTGAAAGCTCAGAAGGAGAACTAGTGGGTGTGCATCTAACTTGCTTGCTCACGAAGACCTAGGGAAATTTGAGGAAGCCCATCCTTGGAATATACAAGCCAAGTTATATAATAAATATTCCCACTAGTATATGGTGGTGAAAACGCAAGAAGCTCGCAATCATGAAGAACATGGTGCTATTATTAAGCACAAGTGTGGAAAAAGATAGAAGCATTGTCCCTTCTCTCTTTTTCTCTTTTTTTATTTGGGCTCTTGGGCCTCTTTTTTATCTCTTTTTTTATTGTGGGCAACTTTGGCCTTTTTTTTATTTCCTCACATGGGACAATGCTCTAATAATGATGAGCATCACACTTTTATTTACTCACAGCTCAAAGCTTAGAACGATGATGACTCTATAGGAAATGCCTCCTGCAGTGTACTGGGATGTGCAACGATCTAGCTTGGTGTATGACGTTGAAACATCTCGCTAGCTATCTTACGATCATGCAATGGCAATATGAGAGTGACGGCACAAGTCATGAGACGGAACGGTGGGAGTTGCATGACAATATATCTCCGAATGGCTATGAAAATGCCATAGTAGGTAGGTATGGTGGCTGTTTGGAGGAAGGCATATGGTGGGTTTGTGCACCGGCGAAAATTGCGAGGTACTAGAGAGGCTAGCAATGGTGGAAGGTGAAAGTGCATCTATACCATGGACTCACATTAGTGATGAAGAACTCACATACTTGTTGCGAAAGTTTTTATTAGTAATCCAAACAAAGTGCTAAACGCATACTCCTAGGGGAAGGGTTGGTAGGTGTAAACCATTGCGCGATCCCGACCGCAACACAAAGGATGACAATCAATAGATCAATTATGCTCCGACTTCCTAACATAGTGGCTAACCATACGTGCATGTTACGGAAATCACTAACTTCAACACAAGTATTTCTAGATTCACAACACCCTACTAACATAACTCTTAATATTACCAAATCCACGTCTCAAAACTAATTGAGAGGAATCAAACTTCTCTTTCTACTCAACGCACATGAAGCTAGATGTTTTTGTATCCTCTTTGGGTACATATCACCTTTGAGACTACTTTCATAGCACAAACCAACTACCAAGTCACGCACCGCCGTGCTCTAAAAGATCTAAGTGAAGCACATAGAGAAAAATTATCTAGCTCAAAAGATATAAGTGAAGCACGATGAGCATTAGCAAATTCACGATGAGTTCATGTCTCTCTCAAAAGGTGTGCAGCAAGGATGGTTGTGACACAGCAAAAAGAAAAGACTCCTACGATACAAAACGCTCCAAGCAAAACACATATCATGTGGTAACTAAAAATATAGCTCCAAGTAATGTTACCGATGGATTGAAGACGAAAGAGGGGATGCCTTCCCGGGGCATCCCCAAGCTTAGGCTTTTTGGCATCCTTGAATTTGTCTTGGGATGCCTTGGGCATCCCCAAGCTTGAGCTCCTTCCACTCTTTATCCCTTTGTCCATGAGAACATCACCCAAAACTTGAAAACTTCACAACACAAAACTACCACCTCTTTAGGTACTGTATCAATCTTGATTTCTATTTATATTGGTGTTAGATTACTGTATTCTCACTTTTCCATGGCTAGTGCCCCCCGATACTATCCATAGTTTCATCAAAACAAGCAACCAACTCAACAAAAATAGAATCTGTCAAAAACAGACTAATCTCTAGCAATCTGTATACTTCGTATACTTCTGGTACCTCAAATATTCTGAACAATTACGACTGCGTGGTAAAAAGGCATATAAACCAGCAGCAAAAATAATCAACTCAAAATCTCTTTCTGAATAAAAAATAAAAATAATCTCGTGAGGGAAAAGTTTCTGTCTTTTTCCAGGAGGATCAAACAACCATCACCAAGACTAGTCATAAAGGTTTTGCTTGGCTCAAACACAAAAAGAAACACAAAAGTCACAATCATAACAAAATTATGATGGTGTGGACGCAACAAAACAGAAAGAAAAAGATAAATTCATTGGGTTGCCTCCCAACAAGCGCTATTGTTTCACGCCCTTAGCTAGGCATAAAGCAATAGAATCACGTATCGTTGTCTTTGGTGCTCAAACCATAAGTAGCCCTCATCATAGATTCATAAGGCAATCTTATTTTCTTTTTTAGGAAAATGCTCCATGCCCTTCTTTAAAGGAAATTTAAATCTAATATTCCCTTCCTTCATATCGATGATAGCACCGATAGTCCTTAGGAAAGGTCTACCAAGACTGATAGGGCATGTAGGATTGCATTCAATGTCAAGCACAATGAAATCCACGGGTACATAGTTCCTATTTGCAATAATTAGAACATCATTGATCCTTCCCATGGGTTTCTTGACAGTATAATCCGCATGATGCAAATTAAGAGCACACTCCTCAATCTCATTAAAACTCAGAACATCACAAAAAGACTTTGGAATCGCGGAAACACTAGCACCCAAATCACACAAAGCATTGCATCCATAGTTTTTTATTTCGATTTTGATAGTAGGTTCTCACTCATCATGAAGCTTTCTAGGGATAGAACCTTCCAATTCAAGTTTCCCTACAAGAGATTTTATCATAGCTTCGACGATATGATTGGTAAAGGCCTTGTTTTGGCTATAAGCGTGTGGAGAGTCTAGCATGGATTGCATCAAGGAAATGCCTTCAATCAAGGAGCAACTATCATAATTGAATTCCTTGAAATCCAAAGTAGTAATTTCATTACTACTCAAGGTTTTAATATCTTCTACTCCACTTTCAATGCTTTTACCGTCAAGATAGATGAACTCCGAATCATTGGGTCGTTTTTCAACCAAAGTAGATTCATATCCAGCCCCATCATCATTAGGTTTGACACAAGAAAACAAAGATTAAATGGGAGTCACACCAAGACTTTGAGATCTTCGTGATTCTTATCATGAGAACACGCCCTTTTAATCCATTCATATCCTGCACAAATTTGGGCGGTTCTTTCTTTGCTCTCACTCATGGAAACACGCATAGCTTTCAAAGTTTCATCAATATTGATCTTGGGAGGAGCACATCTAACTTTCAAAGCATCAATATCAGTAGACATTCTATCAACGCTCCTAGACAAATCGTCAATTTTGAGTAGTTTTTCCTCTATGGACGCATTGAAAATCATTTGTGAGTTGATAAACTCTTTGTTATTACTCTGTAGATCAGAGGGTAATCTATTGTAATTTCCATGAGTATTGTTGTGGGAGTAGCCAAAGTTATTAGAGGGGTTACTAGGAAAAGGCCTAGGAACATAGTTTCCTCTAAAAGCATTGTTGTTTCCAAAATTATTCCTACCAAAAAAATTAACGTCCAAGCTAGCGTTGCTACTCTCAATCAAGGAAGACAAGGGCATGTCATTAGGATCTAAAGGAGAACTTCTACTAGCAACCAAAATTCATTAACTCATCCATCTTAGCACTTAACGAGTTAATTTCTTCTATAGGGTGTACCTTTTTACTAGTAGGTGACCTTTGAGTATGCCACTGACAATAGTTTGTCAAGATATTGTCTAGGAGTTTTGTGGCTTCTCCTAACGTGATTTCCATGAACGTTCCACCTCAGGCGGAGTCCAAGATATTTCTAGAAGAGAAATTCAAGCCCGGGTAGAAGATTTGTATAATCATCCAAAGACTCAAGCCATGAGCGGGACAATTTCTAATCATCAATTTCATTCTCTCCCAAGATTGTGCAACATGTTCATGATCAAGTTGCTTAAAATTCATGATATCATTATGGAGAGAGATAATCTTAGCCGGCAGAAAATACTTGGATATATAAGCATCTTTGCACTTGTTCGAACAATCAATACTATTTTTGGGCAAAGACGAAAACCAACTTTTTTCTCGATCTCGCAACGAGAACGGAAAAAGCTTCAATTTAATCACATCATTATCCACATCTTTCTTATTTTGCATATCAAAAAACTCAATGAAGGTATTAAGATGGGATGTGGCATCTTCACTAGGAAGGCCGGAGAATGGCTCTTTCATAACAAGATTCAGCAAAGCAACATTGATTTCGTATGATTCTGCACTAGTGGCGGGAGCAATCGGAGTACTAATAAATTCATTATTATTAGTATTCGAGAAGTCACAAAGTTTGGTGTTTTCAGTCATGATGACTTCAGCAAGCAAGCAAGCACACAAGCGAACAGAAAGCAAGCGAGAGAAAAGGGCGAATGAAAAAGGAAAACGAAAAAGGCAAATATTTTTGTAAATTTTTGTTTTTCAAAAGTGGGGGAGAGGAAAACGAGAGGCAAAAAAAGTAAATGCAAGAGATGAGTTTGCGACACTTACTTGGATGAGTTCTTGACTTGATCCTCCCCGGCAACGGCGCTAGAAATCCTTTTGCTGCCTCTTGAGCTTGCGTTGGTTTTTCCCTTGAAGAGTAAAAGGTGATGCAGCACAGGAGGAGTAAGTATTTCCCTCAGTTTGAGAACCAAGGTATCAATCCAGTACGAGAATCGCGTCAAGTCCAGAGTACCTGCATAAACACAAAAGAGCTTGCACCCAATGCTATAAAGGGGTTGTCAATCCCTTCAAGATTGATTGCAAAGTGAGATCTGAAGGCGGAAAGTGCAACGAAGTAAAAGTGTAAGGCTGAAAATATGGTGTGAAGTAGACCCGGGGGCCATAGTGTTCACTAGAGGCTTCTCTCGAAATAGCAAATATTACGGTGGGTGAACAAATTACTGTCGACCAATTGATAGAACCACGCAAAGTCATGACGATATCTAAGGCAATGATCATACATATAGGCATCACGTCCGAGACAAGTAGATCGATACTTTCTGTATCTACTCCTATTACTCCACACATCGACCGCTATCCAGCATGCATCTAGTGTATTGAGTTCATGACGAACATCGTAACGCCTTAAGAAAGATTACATGATGTAGAGGGATAAACTCAAACCAATTTTGAAAACCCCATCTTTTTACCCTTGATGGCAACAACACGATGCGTGCCTCGCTATCCCTTCTGTCACTTGGTGAGGTCACCGCACGGTATGAACCCAAAACGAGGCACTTCTCCCATTGCAAGATTCATAGATCAAGTTGGCCAAACAAAACCCACTACTCGAAGAGAATTACAAGGATATGAAATCATGCATATAAGATATCAGAATAAACTCAAATAAGATTCATAGATAATCTGATCATAAATCCACAATTCATCGGATCTCGACAAACACACCACAAAAGAAGATTACATCGGATAGATCTCCATGAAGATCACGGAGAACTTTGTATTGAAGATCCAAGATAGAGAAGAAGCCATCTAGCTACTAGCTATGGACCCGAAGGTCTATTGTGAACTACTCACGCATCATCGGAGAGGTCATGGTGTTGATGAAGAAGCCCTCCGTATCCAAATCCCCCCTCCGGCAGGGCACCAGAACGTGCCCCAGATGGGATCTTGTAGAGACATAAGCTTGCGGCGGTGGAAAAGTATTTTCGTGGATATCTCGCGCAGTTTTGGAATTTTTCTGAATTTATAGGCGGAAGAGGTAATGCAGACGTGCCACAGGGGGCCCACAAGCCTGCTTTGCGCGGGTCCCCTCGCCGCGCCTAGGGGCTTGTGGGGTCCCTTGCTGGCCCCTGCCTTGGTTCTCAAGTCTAGCGCGTATCTTTTGTTCCAGAAAAAATCGTTTCGGAAGTTTTATTCCGTTTGGACACCGTTGAAAATCCTCCTCTGAAAAGGGTCAAAAACACGGAAAAAACAGGAACTCGCACTTGGCACTGAGTTAATAAGTTAGTCCCAAAAAAGATATAAAAGGCATACAAAACATCCAAAGTTCGACAAGATAATAGCATGGAACTATCAAAAATTATAGATACGTTGGAGACGTATAAGGTATCATGGCCGCACATGTAAGGTTGGAAAGGTTGACACATCTTAATCCTTGTTTTTTAAACCACTCACATACACAACAAACCTTCTTTCTCTACACCACTTCTTTCTCAAGTGGTCACCATCTCAACAAATCACCCTCGGGCAGTAGTGGCACCCGACGGGGTTTTCGAAGAGTTTTTGAAATCACCTTTGTGTTACCATCACCTTGCATATGCTCATCCTATGTGTAGCGTTACTATCTGCTAACCAACTTTTTATCAGTGTGGTCCTCATAGATGGTAGGGTCATGCTTCTCATGCAGGTATTACCGAAAAGCCATCATGACTATATGCATCGAAAAGCAATATTAAATATGGCATGCATAAAATATTTTCTCGGGCATGGTCAAAGGGCTGCTTGCCTTGGTTAGCAAAGTCTCTTGGGTCCTCGATGTCTTCGGGTCCAAGTCCTTCATCAATCACACGATCTATCATTGCGGTCATAATATAAATTAATAAGGATCACAACGAAAACAGAGAACACAATCCATTTTTAAAATGTTACACTATTCTGTGAAATACCTATTTCATTTCAAAAAATATTTATTTCTGACTTTGGAGTGGAGAGCATTTTTAAAACCTTTTTAACAAGGGCTGAAATAGCTTTAAACTAGGTTTTAAAATAAACCTACACAGAAAAGTTTGTGTAAAAAATACAGAAATATTTATATTTAATTCTCTATGTTTAAACAAGAATTATGGTGAATTTTTTTTTGAATTAGCAGTATTAAAAACAATGTGGTATTTAACTAATTAAATCGTATAAAGAAAAAGGAAAAAGGCCAAGTGGCCAGGCCAAAGCCAACCAACAGTTGTGCTAGCCTACTAACTAGCCCAGGCGTGCGCGTCGTCAGGTTTAAACCTGACGTGCGGAGCCTTGCGGTCAGTAAGTGCGAGGGGGATGGATAGAGAGAGGCAGAGCTGACAGGTGGGGAGCCCGTGTCAGGTCATGTTCAACCTCGGGACAGAGGGGGGAGGTGCTCACTAGCGGCAGCACACGCGATGGAGAGGAAAGGCGAGTTGAGGAATGGGTTCCCTGCACTCCCGCCGTTCGGGTGGTGGTCGAGGGAGAGCCTTTATATAGGTTCTGCATGGTCCACAGAATGGTGGTGCGTCGGCAAGGTTGTAGCAATGGAAGGAAAGCGAGAGAGACCCTTGGGTTGTGTCTGGGGTCTTCGCAGGCGACGCCTACGCGAGCTGAGAGGGTGAAAGGGGGAGTGAGCCGCATCTATGACATGTCGAGGTGGCGTTCCCAGACTGACGGGATTGGGTGCGCGCGGGCACGCGTCTCCAAGGCAGGGGAAAAGGGGGAGGAGACGGGACGCTGGGTCAGGCTTGAGCTGGCCGTTGATGCAGGAGCCTTTAGAGAGGTTCTGTGGGCGAGGCTTGGTTCGGGCTGGCCTCCCTCAATGCAGGTGCGCTCTATGGAGCGTCCAGAGCGCCATTTTGGCATGACAAGGCATGCTGGTGCGCTCTGGCGCGTCTAGAGTGTGTCTAGTAGCACATGGGGGTTATGGAGATGCCCTCTAGAGGCTTTGGCACCGAGGGAACAATGTTGGTCAAAGGGAGGGGTGAAGAACAAATGCTGCCAGGGTGCATGAAGAGTGAAGATTGAAGATTTTGTCTTGCTCTACTTCGAACTAGAGCAAAAGCTCTCGTTTGCAGGTGTGGAGTAACAATTGTAACCTGTGCTGGATATTAGGAGTGAACGAGTGAGGTATGAGGGGTGTCTGTGGCTGATTTACAAAACCAGCTGAAGGTGTTTGATGCTGGTTTGGAGAAGTTATTCTTCTCCAACTGTAGTGAAACTTAACAGGATTGCATAATGGGCAAAAGAACGAGGTTTACCAAGTTTGAGCTTAATTGAGTCATTTTTGACAATGTTGACTTGTAAAAGCTCAAAAATAGGCGGAACCACAATCCTATGGGCAAGTGTGATTAAATCAACACCCATAAATGCAAAACTTGGCATGCCCTCCTCATTTGGGGTTTTGAACACTCCTGCAAAGATTGAGATCAAATGGACAAACTTGGCAATGTAGAGTTGTTCCAACTTGGTTCTGAGCAGATAGGTTTTCTGGATTATTTGGAGAACCAAACCACCTTGGATGGGGATGAAACTTGGTATGGTCATCACAAATAGCATGTGGGACCTGCTGAATGTTTCTTGGAATTTAATGAGAATATTTCCTTTGGAATTATTTCAAAAGATCAGAATAGACAAGAATGGTTTTTAAGAGATTAGTCCAATATTTTGAACATGACCATGGGTTAAAACTCACATATATGGAAAATATATGTCCTTTGAGTCTCCCTAATTTTTCTTATAAATTTCTAACGAAGTCAAATAATTTTCCCCTATGAAATACAATTTCTGGCCTAAGAAAAAGTCAGTAAAGTATAATAGAGAAGTAACTTCTAGAATAATTGTTTTAGGGCTTTGTGAAGTTATTTTAATAACACAAACAAGTGAAAACCTTTGGGGCCAAATATCTCCCTTAGATTAGCGACTTGTAGAACAAATCCTAACCCATGGGTTTTGGAGATTAAAGATAATAAAAAGGGTTTATGCTGGGTTAACATATTATAAAAATTTCTAGTGCTATACCCGTGGCATGACCATTGGGGTAGAGTTTGGAGTCAAGGTGCAAGTTCCTTAGAGGAAAAGTTGTTTTAGTGAGTCACTCTCAAGCACACACACAAGCAAGGACAATCCGGGCAATCATAGCACTTATTCTAAAAGTTTTTTATTGACTCCAAATTTTGAATAACAAAACTAGTAGTGACAAGGTGGTAAAAACATAGGGTGCGAGAGACCTATCCCCCTTATAAGAATCTCGTCCCCTAGATTCCTATGCTAAGCGCTAAAATGGTATGGAAACTCGGATCTAAGGTAGTCTTCGCGTTCCCATGTTGCTTCTGCCTCGCTGTGGTTGCTCCATTGGACCTTGAAGTACTTGATGGTGCGGCTTCGGGTATGATGTTCGGCTTTATCCAAAATGCAGATCGTTCTCTCGGGATAGGTAAGGTATGGCTGAAGGTTGATGGATTGATGATCGATGTCCTTGTAGAGGTCCAGACGGTTGGGCCTGGAGGCACTTTCAGAGTTGTGACACGTGGAAGACGTTGTGCACACCTGATAGTTCGGGAGGAAGCTCTAGCTGCTAAGCAACTTTCCCTTGCTTCATGGTGACCTTGAAGGGGCCGATGTATCTTGGCGCTAGGTCCCCCTAGACATGGAATCGCGTCATTCCCTTGAGTGGCGTGACCCAGAGGTAGACTAAGTCTCCCATGCAGAAAGCCACTTCTCTACGGTGGTCGTCGATGTAACACTTCTGCCTTGACTTAACGACCTCTAGGTTCTCCTTCATGAGTTACACATGCTTATCGGGTTCATGGAAAACATCTGGCCGAAGAATCAATCCTTCTCCGGTTTCGGACCAGTTGAGGGGCGTGCGGCACCTCCGCCCGTACAATACCTCACAAGGTGCCATCTAGAGGCTGGATTGGTAGCTATTGTTGTAGGAGAATTTGGCGAAGGGAAAACAATCCTCGCATTTGGCTCCATATGCCAATACACTAGCGCGGAGCATGTCATCAAGTATTTGATTTACACACTGTGTCTGCCCACCGGTCTATGGGTGAAAGGCAGTGCTGAAGGAGAGCTTGGCTCCCATGTGTGGGCGTTCTGTGATGGGGGGTACCCAGACCCGCCTAACTATGGCCCAGGGTAGGCCCGCCTCACCACAGCAAACCAACGGGCCCGACACCGTTCAAGGAAAGGCTCTCGTGAGGGGCCAGGCCTCACAAGGAGGAGTAGCTTCAAGACCAGCAGGGGACCTCCTCAGGATCCCTCCGGAGCGGCGGATATTCCGAGGCAAGGTCGGGCCTCAAGAATCAAGGGTGGCGCTAGGAAAGGACACGCGAGCAGCAGATGGCAGGATGGGACGGTTTCCCCTTTGGTACAAAGGAGGTGGGAGCGTACGGGGGTTCCCAAGGGCTTCTTCCAAAGGTTTCCCTTCTGGTGCAACAAAGCTGCACCTGACCACCAGTAGGGAAAACGTCACCCACGGGCCCATCTCTATGGCGCAGACAGATACTTTGCAGGAAAAGACCACGTTTGGGCAGGGGAGCATGTTCCCCTTTTCCCCTTCAAATTGGCTGTTGTGGGATCCCTTCCCGCCTAAGCTATGAGGGAAGAGGACCAGGGCCTCCGCTATAAATAGAGAGGGTAGGATACTTTAGAGGGGGAGTTCATTCGGACAGTAGAACAATACACCTAGCCATTTGCCTCCGGAGGCTCGAGAGCACCGTACTAATTCCTCCACCACCACCGCGAGAGGCAATCCACCAAGAGAAGGAGTAGGGTTTTCCGCATCGCAGGGGCCCGAACCTGGGTAAACTGTTGTGTTATGTGTTCTCCTCACCATCGTGTGAGTTCTTGGTCATTTCCATCGAGTAGCACGCTAGGCGAGACAAAGCAGGGAGAGACCTTCGTACACGCCCCAGTGTTCGAACCCTTAGGGGTTTTGTGGAGCCCGAAATCCGACATTTGGTGCGCCAGGTAGGACCGTGTTGAGGTTTCCTCCAAGCTCCGCCCTCACCAAGCTCCACGGCTCCGATGGCTGACGCTCGCCGGGTTCGTGCAGAACGCCGCACCACCCGCATCGCCCAGACCGCGCCCATCGGTGACGCCGACGCTTGTGGGTCGCCGTCACCCAATGTGAACGCTACCACCAGACCCGAAGTTCAAGAGCAACTGGGCTCCTCCCAGACGCAATGCGAATCGGTTGACGGCCGCATCACCACTCTGTCGCTGGCCAGGCCTTCAGGGTCGGCATCATGCGCTCGGCCAGAGATGCCCCACGTCCATTGCATGCTTGCCATGGCCACCGGCCTGCTCGAGACCGCCATGATGACTGGCTCCATCGCATCAAGGAGCTCATCACCGCAGCCGGTGACTCAGCGGCGCTCTCCTGCTCGCTCCGACCCCAGTCCTCCCTAGCAAACAACGCGGAACAAGACGTGCCAACCCCACCCCCGCGGCGTGTCGCGGACCCCAAGCCCATGCAGGAAGCGCGACCCCGCGCCCAGCCTCGTGAACCCAGGGCGGGGCCCGAAGATGAAACGAGCTGCCAGATGATCCCCCGGCCCCGTGCAGATGCGTGCGCGCCCCGGCGTTGCAGATTCTGCGTCAGGAGCACGCCCCGTTCGAAGCAGACCCCGTGGAGCAACAAGACCCGACGGCCCCCGCGCGTACCGTGCCCGGTGGACCGATGGGGTGCTACGCTATCGCCCCCGAGGTCTACCCCGCTGGATGGCCCTGCAAGTTCAATCCCGACATGCCCCCGCGTTACGATGGCACCCAAGACTAGACTGTGTTCTTCCAACTCTACACACTGAGCATCAGGGCAGCAGGAGGAGGCGACACGATCATGGCATGTTGGTTCTGAATGGCGCTCAAGGGCGGCACACTCTCGAGGCTCCTCAACCTCCCGAAGGCGTCCATCACCTCCTGGGATGGCTTGCGCGAGCGCTTCATCACCAAATTCCAGGGCACCCACGACCGCGCTCCCACCGTGAACGACCTGCGGCCCGTCAAGCAGTAGGACGGAGAAGCCGTGCACAAGTTCGTACAACGCTTCACGGTCATGCGCCTCAAGATCCCCAAGGTGTCGGACGAAGACGTCATCTCGGCTTTCTCCGATGGAGTCACTCACCTCAGGATGAAGAAGAGCTCGCCATGAACGTTGAAAATGAGCAACGCACTAGAGATGTTCAACCTGGCAAGCAAATGCGCCAAGGCTGATGAAGGACGCTTGTCGCTCCTCGGGCCCCAAGCGGCGGACCCAGAAGAGAAGAAAGCCAAAGCCAAGGAGGTGAAGCGCAAGGCCCCGATGGTGCTCGATGCCGAGCCTGAGGCGAAGCATATCCAAGGAGGAGCCTGCCCGTCCGGAGGGGGCCGACGTGCATCTTCCATGGCACCAGCTGCCATGATACCTCTGAATGTCAAGAACTCTGTTTGGTTCGTGCCGAGCACTTCAACATGCACCCCGGACGGTCCAATAGAAGCCCCGAGCGCGGAGGAGGCTGCAATGAGGGCCGCTGGGATGACTGTGAGCCACGTCAGGGGTGGCGTGAATAACCTGAGGAGGACCCCTGGCATGGCCAGCTTCAGGAGCACTACTGGCGTGATAATCCTCAGGAGAGGCAGCGACGCGGCCAACCTCATGAGGCTCTCCCTCGGGAGGCCGGCTGCCCCCTTAGCCTCCGCAGCCCAGGAGGAGGGATGAAGACAAGAAGGACGACATGGCTGGGGGGTTCCAGGAGGCCAGGGGTGTGGCCTCCATCCTTGGCGGGACCCAGACCACAGCCTCCAACCACGCCTTCAAGCAGTTTGCCTAGGAGGTGAATGTTGCCTTCCCAAGGCTAGAAGCAATGCGTCCCCTCAACTGGTCCCAGACCACCATCGCCTTCGATCCAAGCGACCAGCTCAGGTGCTCGTTCATGTCCGGCAAGCTCCCAATGATGTGCACCCCGACCATCAGCAACATGCTCGTCACCAAGACCCTCATTGATAGTGGAGCATGGCTCAACGTCCTCTCAGTCAAGACATTCGAGAAACTCCATCTGCCGTTTGAGCAACTCATGCGAACCAATCCCTTCTCAGGAGTAACGGAGGGGTCCATCGTGCCCATTGGGAAAGTGCATCTGCCCGTCAGCTTCGGCGAGCGCCAGAACTACCGCACTGAGATCAACGTCTTCAATGTCGCGCACGTTCAGCTCCATACAATGCAAACCTCGGGTACCCGATGCTCGCCAAGTTCATGGCAGTGGTCCACCATGGTTACAATGTCCTCAAGATGCTAGGGAGTGGCAGTGTCATCACCATCCCCTGTCACGAGAAGGATGCCGTCTGTGCACTTGAGCGAGCTTACGACGCGGCGGGGCGAAACGCTCGGATGATGAAGAAGACGAGCTGCCTCGTGAGGACCCTAGCAAGAAGAAGAAGGAGCTCCTCCCCTTGGAGTGCCTCGGGGCTTCGGGCTCCTTGCTCGGGGATGGAGCCCTACCCCCATCGCACAGGGATGAGCGGTTGGTGCCCCTCTTGGGTCAGAGCTGGGAGCTCCCACTAGGGAGGCCCCTAGTCTGATTAGTGAGGCCGAGGCAGCGTTCGAGCACATCCCGAGGGCGTGATTTAGAGCACGTCCGACCAGCTCTCACGAGTCCGTCATCAGATCAATCCAAGAACTTAGAGAGGCCTAGACCATGCGACACAGTGACTGCCCTGAACCACCAATCACACTCGCCGTCGTCGGCAAGGTTGACCGACCCCGCATCTGCATCAACGCGTTCGCAACCAACATACCCGCGGCACACGGCTCCTTCTGGCGTACGCGGACTGGCTACCAGTGGGAGTACCCGGGCGCTAATACCTTCATGTCCTTCGAGCTGGGGAACGTGGCTGCCACTTACCAGAGGCTCCACCAGGCCATGCTCGTACCCCGCCTGCTGGTGCACCACGAGGAGGAGGAGGAGATGCTCGGGTCAAGAGAAGGCCCCAAGCCTCGGGAGGCAGTGGACCCATGTGGGTCGCGACCGCGAAGACAAGAGATCAAGCGACGACGACGCCTTAGGCACTCCAGCAGCATAGCCGCGAGGTAACTTTTTGTTGGCCGTTGCGAGGTAACTTTTGGTTCACCCAGTCTGAGGGCACCTCCGGGGCCATGCGGCCTCCCCGAGCTCAGGACACCCCTCCTGCTGCTACTTTCATTTATGCATCATTTGGTTGTTCAGTTCCACCTGCTTGGCATCGTAACATTCCGCCTTTGTTATATTGTCGGTCGGTCGGCCCCCCGCTTGGGGGCTCCGGTCGAAGTTTGTCCATGCAGATATGCAGCCTCGCTCCCAAAAAAGAAGAAGTCAACAGAGTTTGCCAATGACCCAAACAAAATCAACTCAGTCCACCAATGACTCAAGGGTAGGGACAATCGCGAGGCCATAGCGTCCTCACGACCTCCCATATACAACCCCCACCGTGACACACTCACGTAACAACAAGCCCAGGATGTATATGCCCAGGGCCCCCCCCAAGGATGCGGAGGGGTCCATCCCACGCCTAGTGGCAGCCCTATGCTCTGTGCTGGGGAGAAGATCAGGCCCCATTACCTCGGAGGCAGGGACAGTCGCGAGGCCAAAGCATCCTCACGACCTCCCACATACACCCCCACCATGACATTCTCACGTAATAACGAGCCGAGGCTATATACGCCCAGCCCCCCCCCCCCCCGAGAATACGGAGGGGTCCATCCCACGCATAGTGGAAGACCTATGCTCCGTGCAGGGTACAAATAGGGGCAATCAACATAGTCCGCCAATGACTACGCCCTCAGCTGGCACCAATGTAGTGCACCAATGACTACGCCCCCAGTTGGCACTAACACAGCCCGTCAATGGCTACACCCTCGGCCGGCATGGAGATCAGCGCAGTCAACCTGCGACTTTATCCACGCCCAGGGCTTGGGGCAAACAACTGAAGGTACGGAGCTGCTCGCACATCAAGTGGGACCCCTAAGCATCGCGACTCAGGGGCAAAACTATGCCCGTAGCACCTTCCCCTTTGGGCCGTCCTTGGACGGTTCAATCACGGGAAGGTACGCAAGGGGCGGGCCTTGCCAACGCAGAGCCTGGAGCACTCGACAAATCACTTCGGATCCCTCACAAAGAACACTGGAGTCACTCGTACGTCAAGGGGGACTCCTCAGCATCGCGACTCAAGAGCCTGAACTGCGCCCGTAGCCCCTTTCCTTTTTGAGCCATCGTTTCCAATCGGTTCAACCTTAGGGAGGTACGCACGGGGCGGGCCCTGTAGACACAGAGGGCTGAATGAGTTCCAGAGTCTTATATCATCGGTTTCTTAGGAGGAGCATCGGAGTCTCTCGCACGTCAAGGGGGACCCCTGAGCATCGCGACTCAGGGGCCTAACTACACTCGTAGCCCCATCCCCCTTTGGGTCGTCCTTGGTTTCCGGTGGGCTCAATCGGGGGGAGGTACGCGCGGGGCGGGCCGTATCGACGCGGAGTGCTGAAGGTTCTCCGCGTTTCAAAATCTTCACCGGGTTCTCCTCATGAGAGCAGCTCGCGCGTCAAGGGGGACTCCTGAGCATCGCGACGCAGGAGCCTAATTGCGCTCATAGCCCCTCCACTCTTTGGGCCGTGCTTGGTTTCCAGTCCGTTCAATCGCGGGAATGTACGCGCGAGGAGGGCCCTACCGACGCAGAGTAACACAACAAACATGACAGGAACAAGGCATGGAAGACATCCAAGCATTCAATTATTATTGACCATGACCAAGTTCATAAAAACGCAAATAAGTTTAACGCCTCCACGAGGCACGATGAGCATTGCAGGAACATAACAGGGGCAAGGAATCAGGAGGATCCGCCGCCGGTCACCCCCTCCGCAAGGGGATGGTCGTCGACGTGAGAGGCATCATCTTCCCCATGATTTGCTCCAGCGGTACCTGGAGACGAAGGTTCCGCAACATGGGCAAACCTCCTCACCTGCGCCTCCACACAACCCTTCACCACCTCTGCGATGCGGTCATGGGCCTCGGCAAGGAATGACATGATCACAGAGCTCAGATCAAACCCGAGGTCGCAAAGATGAAGGTGACTGAAGATGCGAGTCGCAGCCGCAAGGAAGAGGTCGCGGCACTCCCTGTCCAAGATCTTGTCCATATACGTGAGGACAACCTCCAATACCGCGACGAGCCCCTTCGCGAGTGCGACGAAGCCATCCTTCGGGGTGGCCATAGGCTCATCAAACTCATCCCAGCAGAGGGAGCGGAGCGCCTTGCGAAGGCCGAGCTCGACGTCGGGGAAGCAAGCCAGCTCAGCGGCCTTCCCCTTCTCGGTCGCGGCAAGAGCTTTCTCGTGGACCTCAAGGAGAGCTTTCCTCGTGGTGACATCCTTCTCCCGCTCCTCCAACGACACTTGCTCCGTGCCCAGTTGGATCTCCTTCCGGGATAGTTCTTCCTCCCGGGCGGCGAGCTTGGCCTCACGGGCCTTAAGTTCCTCCTCCTGCAAGCGACGTTGCTCGACCAGCTCGGCATGTTCCCACTGGAGGTCATTCAGGAGGGCTTCCACCTCTTCGTAGTGCTCGACAGCCACCTTGGCCTCCTTCAGCAACCCCTCACGCATGGCGCGGGTGGCCTCGGCCTCTTCCTCGACCTTCCTTATCTCAGCTGCGACACCACTCAGGGCGGTGAAGGCCGCATCCAGTATGCCTTGGGTGAGCATCGAGGTCTTCTGCACCTCCTCCTGAAGGGTCTTCAATGCTGGCGCAGGTGGCACTGCCGGAGGAGCAGCGCCACAAAGAACAAGGGGCCATGAAGACTGCTCAACAGTTGCGAGCGTCAACACCTCCGAAGCCTGAGGACTCTCGCAGGCCTTCCCACTGGGCAGTGGCATCCCCATGGTCGCCCCAGCATACTTCGGGAGATCGGGGGACTTGACGTCCAAGGCCAGGGAGGCCGCCCAACGAGCCTCCTCCTCCCCACCCCGCACATGGCGATGTGCCGACAAGAGCAGGCGGGGTGTCGGGAGTCGCCTTCGGCTTGATGAACGTATTCTTCCTCTTCGCCCCGGCAAGACGACATCCGTGGACGTCAAGCAAAAAGGAGTAAATCAGCCAAGCACGGACAATAGATGCACAAGGCACGCCCAAGCAGGAAACTTACTTTTCGACAAGCATCATCCCTTCCTCTTCTCCGCCCCGGTGACAGGGGAGAAGATGGGGCCCCCATGGAGGGAGGCGAGCTCGGTGCCTTGGATCTCCTGGCGGCAGAAGAGGGATTGCGCCGGGGACGGTTCATCCCCGAGCTTCCGGGAAGCGTGCAAGCATGCAGACCGCGTGGCGCGCGGAGTCGGCACAAGCCCCCTGGAGGCTGTAGCCGGGCGCAAGGGGGTCCCGGCGGAGGTATCACTAGTGGCGCCATCTTCCTCCAGCTCGTGCAGAAGGACAAATTGCAATGGGAGAGGCACGCTCGCCGCACGGTCGTCGACGGTCTTCTCCGAGCCTCCTTCACCGGAGGTGTCACCGGATGACACCTCCCCCGGACCAGAGCTTTCAGCCGAGAGGAGCCCCCGCTCGTTGAAGACAGGCATCAGAGCGACCAGATCGGCCCAGTCGTCATGATGGTATAACAGACCTAGGGCCTCGGGAAGGTCGCGAGGGTCAATGCCCAGCAACATCGTGAAGACCCTGCTCAGGTCCTCTATGGGTAAGTCCTGGTACCGAAGTCGGAGCTCGTCGTCGCCAGCCCGGTACTCCTAGAGGGGTCTGGAAGGTGCACGGAGAGGCGCCAAGCTCTGCGCCAGGAACTCCTTCATACCCCCGGTCAGCCTCTTGGCACTGATGTCGCGGGAATAGTGCTCCAGCACGGGCACAGCCCGAGGGTCGGAGAGCTTCGTCGAGCTCCATGCGAAGGTCTTCTCCGGCAACTCCTCCGGCTCTTCCAGCTGGGGGTTGGCATCCTTGAGACACATGAGGACCCAACAATGCCCGAAGTTCTCCACCTTCTTCCTGACCTTCAAGAGCATGTTGTCACTCTAGGCCGCCATTAAGGAAACGCACGCCGACAAGTGAGCGCCATCGTGCAGGCGCAAACTGAAGAAGTGGCAGAGGAGGGCAACCGAAGGATGCATGCCAATGAAAGCCTCGCAGTAGAACGCAAAGACGGACAGAAGCAACATGGAGTCGGGTTGGAGATGAAGGGCTTGGATCCAATTGTGGTCCAAGACAGCGGTGAAAAATCGGGAGAGAGGCGGCACCAGCCCAGCATAAATACTATGCAGGAAGAAGGGGTAAACTGCCCCAACCGTGGGCCACTCCTCTACGGCGCCATGGAAATCAGGGTTCGCCCATGCTTGCTGGATTCGGTCGCGATCCATGGAAGCACTGGGACGAGATCCTTGGAGAGGGCGCAGTCCAGGAGTGGAGAAGCCGGGTGATACGTCTCAAACGTATCTATAATTTTTGATGATTTCACGCTATTATCTTGCCTTCTTTGTATGTTTTATGTACCTTTTTATATCTTTTTGGGACTAAATTAGTAATTCAGTGCCAAGTGCCAGTTCCTGTTCTTTCCGTGTTTTTGACTCTTTCCAGATCTGATTTTGGAACGGAGTCGAAACGGAAGAAAAACCCGGAAATGATTTTTTCCTGGACGGAAGAAGTCCAGGGGGCTTTCGGGCCAAGCCAGGTGGGCTCCAGGGATCCCACAAGCCCCCACTCCGTCACCAGGGGGAGGCGGCGGTGGGCAGGCTTGTGACCTCCCTGGCCGCCCCCTGACCTAGGTCTTTGGCCTATAAATTCCCAAATATTCCGCAAAAAATCAGGGGAGCCTCGAAAATACTTTTCCACCGCCGCAAGTTTTCGCTTACGCGAGATCTCATCTGGACACCCTTCCCGGCATCCTGCCGGAGGGGACTTTGGAGTTGGAGGGCTTCTTCATCATCATCATCGCCCCTCCAATGACTCGTGAGTAGTTCACTTCAGACCTACGGGTCCATAGTTAGTAGCTAGATGGCTTCTTCTCTCTCTTGGATCTTCAATACAAAGTTCTCCATGATCTTCATGGAGATCTATCTGATGTAATCTTCTTTGGCGGTGTCTTTGTCGAGATTCGATGAATTGTGGACTTGTGATCAGATTATCGATGATATATATTTGATTCTTTGCTGATTTCTTATATGCATGATTTGATATCCTTATAAGTCTCTCCGAGTCTTGGATTTTGTTTGGCCAACTAGATCTATGATTCTTGCAATGGGAGAAGTGCTTGGTTTTTGGTTCTGCCATGTGGTGACCTTTCCGAGTGACAGTTGGGGCAGCAAGTCACACATCAAGAAGTTGCCATCAAGGGTAAAAAGATGGGGTTTTTATCATTGGTTTGAGATTATCCCTCTATATCATGTCATCTTTCTTAAGGCGTTATTTGTTCTTATGGACTTAATACACTAGATGCATGCTTGATAGCGGTCGAGGTGTGGAGTAATAGTAGTAGATGCAGAAAGTATCGGTCTACTTGTTTCGGACGTGATCCCTATGGAAATAATCATTGCATAGATATCGTCACGACTCTACACAGTTCTATCAATTGCTCGACAGTAATTTGTTCACTCACCATCTACTTTCTTTCATGAGAGAAGCCACTAGTAAACACTACGGCCCCCGGGTCTATTCACATCCATCATTTACAACTCCGCTTTTACTTTGCTTTGTTACTTGGTTGCTTTCAATTCTCACTTGGCAAACAATTTATAAGGGATTGAGAACCCCTGCATAGCGTTGGGTGCAAGTTTTTGTGTTTGTGCAAGATCTTGAGATACTCCTCCGCCGGATTGATACCTTGGTTGTCAAACAGAGGGAAATACTTACCTCCGCTGTGCTACATCATCCTCTCCGCTTCGAGGGAACACCAACGTAGAAGGATTCCTGGTGTCGTCAACGTGCCCATTTCTGGTGCCACAGGAAGGTCTTTTGTGCAGTAGCATAACGGACATCAGAAGCATTTCTGGCGCCGTTGCCGGGGAGGAGAAATCAAGATCTATCCAAGTAGGTCTCACAAACTCTTCTCTTGCATTTACTTTTGTTCCCACTTGCCTCTCGTTTTCCTCTCCCCCATTTCACATTTGTCGTTTTCATTCGCCTTTCTCCTTCGCCGTTTTCTTTTGCCCTTGCCGTTTTCCTTTGCCGGTTTCTTGCTTGCTTGTGTGCTTGTTTGTTTGTTGAAGACATCATGTCTGAAAACACCAAACTTTGCGACTTCTCGAGCACTAATAATAATGATTTTATTAGTACTCCGATTGCTCCCGCCACTAGTGCGGAATCGTATGCAATCAACACAGCTTTGCTGAATCTTGTTATGAAAGAGCAATTCTCTGGCCTTCTTAGTGAAGATGTCGCATCCCATCTCAATACCTTCATTGAGCTTTGTGATATGCAAAAGAAAAGAGATGTGGATAATGACGTGATTAAGTTGAAACTTTTTCCTTTCTCGTTGCGAGATCGCGCAAAAACTTGGTTTTCTTCTTTGCCTAAAAATAGTATCGATTCTTGGGATAGGTGCAAAGATGCTTACATATCCAAGTATTCCGCCGGCTAAGATCATATCCTTGCGTAACGATATCATGAATTTCAAGAAACTTGATCATGAACACGTTGCACAATCTTGGGAGAGGATGAAGCTTATGATTAGAAATTGTCCTGCTCATGGCTTGAGTTTGTGGATGATTATACAAATCTTTTACGCTGTCTTGAATTTCTCTTCTGTAATATCTTGGACTCCGCCTCAGATGGAACGTTCATGAAAATCACGTTAGGAGATGCTACAAAACTCCTAGACAATATCATGACCAACTACTCTCAGTGGCACACTGAAAGGTCGCCTGCTAGCAAAAAGGTGCACGCTATAGAAGAGATTAACTCGCTTAGTGCTAAGATGGACGAGTTGATGAATTTGGTTGCTAGTAGAAACGCTACCGTAGATCCTAATGACATGCCACTATCTTCGTTGATTGAGAGTAGCAACGCTAGTTTGGACGTGAATTTTGTTGGTAGGAACAATTTTGGCAACAACAATGCATTTAGAGGAAACTATGTTCCTAGGCCTTTTCCTAGTAACTCCTCTAACAATTATGGCAATTCCTATGGAAACACTTATGGAAATCATAACAAATTACCCTCTGATCTAGAGAGTAATATCAAAGACTTCATTAACTCTCAAAAGATTTTCAATGCGTCCATAGAGGAAAAACTACTCAAAATAGACGATTTGGCTAAGAGCGTTGATAGGATGTCTTGTGATATTGATGCTTTGAAAGTTAGATGCGCTCCTCCCAAGATCAACTTGGATGAAACTTTGAAAGCTATGCGTATCTCCATGAATGAGAGCAAACAAGGAACCACCCAAATTCGCGCTAGACATGAATGGTTTAAAAGGGTGCGTTCTAGTGATGCAAATCACGAAGATCTTAAAGTGCTTGGTGTGTCTCCTCTTGAATCTTTGTTTTCGCGTGTCAAACCTACTTATGGAGGGGCTGGATATGAATCCACTTTGGTTGAAAAATGCCCCAATGATTCGGAGTCCACCTATCGTGATGATAAAGGTGTGGAGAGTGGAGTAGAAGAAGTCAAAATTTTGGGTAGTAATGAAACTCCCACTTTGGATTTCAAGGAATTCAATTATGATAATTTCTCCTTGTTTGAATGCATTTCTTTGATGCAATCCATTGCAAACTCTCCACATGCTTATAGCCAAAGCAAAGCCTTTACCGCGCATATCGTAGATGCTATGATGAAATCTCTTCAAGAGGAGCTCGAACTAGAAGTTTCTATACCTAGAAAACTTCATGATTAGTGGGAACCTACTATCAAAATCAAGATCAAAAACTATGAGTGCAATGCTTTGTGTGATTTGGGTGCTAGTGTTTCCGCGATTCCAAAGTCTTTATGTGATATTCTTGGTTTTCATGAGATTGAAGAGTTTTCTCTTAATTTGCGTCTTGAGGATTGTACCGTCAAGAAGCCCATGGGGAGGATCGATGATGTTCTTATTGTTGCAAATAAGAACTATGTACCCATGGATTTCATTGTCCTTCATGTCCCATTGTTCTTGGTAGACCTTTCCTAAGGACTATTGGTGCTATCATCGATATGAAGGAAGGGAATATTAGATTTAAATTTACCTTAAAGAAGGGCATGGAGCACTTTCCTAGAAAGAAAATAAGATTTCCTTATGAATCTATGATGAGGGATACTTATGGTTTGAGTACCAAAGATGACTATACGTGATTCCATCACTTTCGCCTAGCTAAGGGCGTTAAACAAAAGCGCTTGTTGGGAGGCAACCCAATGAATCTATCCTTTTTCTTTATGTTTTGTGTTTTTCACACTTTCATAATTCTGTTATGATTGTGTTTTTTGTGTTTCTTTCTGCGTTTGTGCCAAGCAAAATCGTTATGATTAGTCTTGAGGATGATCGTTTGGTCACGCTGGAAAAGACAGCAACTTTCTGCTCACGAAAAGAATTTTCGTTTTTTTTGTAAGATCTTTTGAGTTGATTCTTTTTTATGCTGATCGCTATGCAAATTCTGCAGACTGTCGTAATGTTTCAGAATTTGTGAAGTACCAGAGGTATACGAAATATACAGATTGCTACAGACTGGTCTGCTGTTAACAGATTCTGTTTTTGTTGTGTTGGTTGCTTATTTTGAGGAAACTATGGATAGTATCGGGGGGTGTTAGCCATGGAAGATTGAAAGTACAGTAACCCAACATCAGAACAAGTAGAATTTAAGTTTGCTACAGTACCTAAGGAAGTGGTGGTTTGCTTTCTTGTACTAATGTTATCACGAGTTTCTGTTTAAGTTTCGTGTTGTGAAGTTTTCAAGTTTTGGGTCAAGTTCTTATGGACAAAGAGATAAAGAGTGGCAAGAGGTCAAGCTTGGGGATGCCCAAGGCACCCCATGAAATTCAAGGATGCCGTAAAATCCTAAGCTTGGGGATGCCCCGGGAAGGCATCCCCTCTCTCGTCTTCAATCCATCGGCAACGTTACTTGGGGCTATAATTTTATTCACCACATGTTATGTGTTTTTGCTTGGAGCGTCTTCTATCGTAGGAGTCTTTTATTTTGTTGTGTCACAATCATCCTTGCTGCACACCTAGAGAGATAGACATGCACACACCGTGATTTTGTCGAGCTTCACTTATATCTTTTGGTAGACAATTCAGCTCACATGTGCTTCACTTATATCTTTTGAGCTAGATACTTTTTCTCTATGTGCTTCACTTATATCTTTTAGAGCACAGCGGTGCGTGGCTTGGTAGTTGATCTATGCTTTGAAAGTAGTCTCAAAATGGGTAGTTATCCAAAGGGATACGAAAACTTCCACCTTCATGTGCATCGAATAGTTAGAGAAGTTTGATTCATCTCAATTAGTTTTGAGTTGTGGTTATGGTAATATTGAAGTCATGCTAGTAAGGTGTTGTGGATCTAGAAATACTTGTGTTGAAGTTAGTGATTCCCGTAGCATGCACGTTTGGTGAACCGCTATGTGATGAAATCTGAGCATGATTAGTATATTGATTGTCATCCTTTGCGTGGCGGTCGGGATCGCGCGATGGTTTATACCTACCAACCCTTCCCCTAGGAGTATGCGTTGAATGCCTTGTTTCGATTACTAATAAAACTTTTGCAACAAGTATATGAGTTCTTCTTGACTAATGTTGAGCCCATGGTTTAGATGCACTTTCACCTTCCACCATCACTATCTTCTTAGTCCCATGGTTTAGCAAACTATTGTTTTGAATCTAATGGATATGAACATTCACGTCACATAAGAGGAATTACAAAGGACACCTATGCTAGGTAGCATGAAAGCATCAAAAATTCATTCTTATCACTTCCCTACTCGAGGACGAGCAGGAGTTAAGCTTGGGGATGCTTGATACGTCTCAAACGTATCTATAATTTTTGATGATTTCACGCTGTTATCTGGCCTTCTTTGTATGTTTTATGTACCTTTCTATATCTTGTTGGGACTAACTTATTAATTCAGTGCCAAGTGCCAGTTCCTGTTTTTTCCGTGTTTTTGACTCTTTTCAGATCTGATTTTGGAACGGAGTCCAAACGGAAGAAAAACCCCGAAATGATTTTTTCCCAAACGGAAGAAGTCGAGGGGGCTTTTGGGCCAAGCCAGGTGGGATCCAGGGAGCCCACAAGCCCCCACTCCGCCACCAGGGGGGAGGCGGCGGTGGGTAGTCTTGTGGCCTGCCTGGTCGCCCCCTGACCTAGGTCTTTGGCCTATAAATTCCCAAATATTCCGCAAAAAATCAGGGGAGCCTCGAAAATACTTTTCCGCCGCCGCAAGTTTCCGCTTCCACGAGATCTCATCTTGAGACCCTTCCCGGCATCCTGCCGGAGGGGACTTTGGATTTGGAGGGCATCTTCATCATCATCATCGCCCCTCCAATGACTCGTGAGTAGTTCACTTCAGACTTACGGGTCTGTAGTTAGTAGCTAGATGGCTTCTTCTCTCTCTTGCATCTTCAATACAAAGTTCTCCACGATCTTCATTGAGATCTATCTGATGTAATCTTCTTTGGCGGTGTCATTGTCGAGATCCGAGGAATTGTGGACTTGTGATCAGATTATCTATGATATATATTTGAGTCTTTGTTGATTTCTTATATGGATGATTTGATATCCTTGTAAGTCTCTCCGAGTCTTGGGTTTTGTTTGGCCAACTAGATCTATGATTCTTGCAATGGGAGAAGTCCTTGGTTTTGGGTTGTGCCATGTGCTGAACTTTCCCAGTGACAGTAGGGGCAACAAGGCACACATCAAGAAGTTGCCATCGAGGGTAAAAAGATGGGGTTTTTATCATTGGTTTGAGATTATCCCTCTACATCATGTCATCTTGCTTAAGGCGTTACTTTGTTCTTATGGACTTAATACACTAGATGCATGCTCGATAGCGGTCGAGGTGTGGAGTAATAGTAGTAGATGCAGAAAGTATCGGTCTACTTGTTTCGGACGTGATGCCTATAGAAATAATCATTGCATAAATATCGTCACGACTCTGCACAGTTCTATCAATTGCTCGACAGTAATTTGTTCACGCACCGTCTACTTGCTTTCATGAGAGAAGCCACTAGTAAACACTACGGCCCCCGGGTCTATTCACTTCCATCGTTTACAACTCCTGTTTTACTTTGCTTTGTTACTTTGTTCTTTTCAGTTCTCACTTGGCAAACAATCTATAAGGGATTGACAACCCCTTCGTAGTGTTGGGTGCAAGTTTTTGTGTTTGTGCAGGATCTTGAGATACTCCTCCGCCGGATTGATACCTTGGTTCTCAAGCTGAGGGAAATACTTACCTCCGCTATGCTACATCATCCTCTCCGCTTCGCGGGAACACCAACGCAGAAGGATTCCTAGTGTCGTCCACGTGCCAATTTCTGGCGCCACAGGAAGCTCTTTTGTGCAGTAGCATAACGGACATCACCAGGGCCGGACCATGCTCCTCTGGCTTCTGCTTGCCGGCGGGCGCCATTTCTGAACTGGCAAGGAACTATGCGGCGCTAGATCTGGGAGGCGCCGCTTGGAGTTGAAGACCTAAGAGGAAAGGTGAGTACAGAAGAAGGAAAGCAATAAGGCACCGAAGCTACAAGCAGGGCACCTAATAAAGGGGGAAGAGATAGAGGACAAGGAGGACCACACACCAGTCGCGTGACGAACTTCGGCGTGGCCCACAAGCATTTCAGGGCCCACGGCGTCTCATACTGCCCCCCCCCCCCCGAGGCTCCGCCCCGAAGCCCACCCAAGAACTCCGTGGGCCTGGGGGCTACTGTCGGTGTTGTGGGATGGGTGGTACCTAGACCCGCCTGCCTGTGGCCCAGGGCGGGCCCGCCTGACTAGAGCAAACCAATGAGCCCGGCATAGTTCAAGGAAAGTCCCTCGTGAGGGGCCAAGCCTCACGAGGAGGAGCAGCGTCAAGACCCACAAGGGGCCTCCTGAGGACCCCTCCGGAGCGACGGATATTCCGAGGCAAGGTCGGGCCTCAAGATTCAAGGGTGACGCCAGGAAAGGACAGGCGAGCAGCGCATGGAAGGATGGGATAGTTTCCCCTTTGGTGCAAAGGAGGCAGGAGCGTACAGGGGTTCCCATGGGCATCTTCCAAAGGTTTACCTTCTGGTGCAACCAAGCCGTAGCCGCCGACCAGTAGGGCAAACGCCACCCACGGGCCTGTCTCTGCGGCGCGGATAGTTACTTTGCAGGCGAAGACCACCTTGGGGTAGGGGAGCATGTTCGCCTATTCCCCTTCAAAATTGGTCGTTGTGGGATCCCTTCCCGCCGAAGCTATGAGGGAAGAGGACCCGGGCCTCCACTATAAATTGTGAGGGTAGGATACCTGAGAGGGGGAGCTCATTCGGACGGTAGAACAATACACCTAGCCATTTGCCTCCGGAGGCTCGAGGGCATTGTACTAATTCATCCACCACCTCCGCGAGAGGCAATCCACCAAGAGCAGGAGTAGGGTTTTACGCTTCGCAGCGGCCCAAAACTGGGTAAACTATTGTGTTATGTGTTCTCCTCACCATCGTGTGAGTTCTTCGTTGTTTCCATCGAGTAGCGGGCTAGGCGAGGCAAAGCAGGGAGAGACATTCGTACACGCCCCAGTGTTCGAATACTTAGGGTTTTGCGGAGCCCGAAATCCGAAACCATGGCCTCATGGAACCTCATCCAGAATCTTGAAATGAATTGCGTGCCTCGGTCAAACACGATCTCCTTCATAATTCCGTGGAGGCTTACGATACGCTCGATATAGAGATTGGTGAGCTTGCTGCCATCGTACGTGGTATTGATAAGAATGAAGTGGCCTACCTTGGTTAGGTGATCAAGAATTACTCAAATGGAGTCACGACCCTTGCCGGACCTGGGCAGACTCGTGACAAAGTCCATACCAACTTTATCCCACTTCGACTCACGCACTTGGAGATGTTGCAGCACTCCAACAGGCCACTGATGCTCAGCCTTGACCCTGTGGCTTACGTCGCATTTAGCGACGTATAAGTCTATTTCCCTCTTCATGTCATACCATCAGAAACTTTCCTTTAGGTCTTCGTACATCATGGTCCCTCCAAGGTGAATGGAGTAGGGAGTGTCGTGTGCTTCTTGCAAGATCATATTCTTGAGCTTAGCTTTATGAGGTACGCATATACGATTCCCGGACCATACAACTCCTTGCTTATCCACTGAGAATCCTGGGGCCTTGTCTTCCTAGATCTTCCTCTTGATACCCTCAATGCTCTTGTGTCCCTTCTGGGCTTCCTTGATGTCGTCCATTACCGTAGGCTTTGCCTCGAGGTTCGCTAGGAAACCCGGTTCCACTAGCTCCAACCCGAAGCTCTCAAGTTCGCTATATATGGCAGGTAGCCTTTCTTTGATTGCAGCATTGAGTGTGCTAGTTTTCCGGCTCAATGAGTCCGCTACCACGTTGGCCTTTTCGGGGTGGTATTAAATACTGAGGTCATAATATTTGATTAGTTCCAACCATGTCCGTTGCCTCATATTCAATTCCTTCTGAGTGAAGATATAGTTCAAACTCTTGTGGTTGGTGTATATCTCGCATCGCTTTCCTAGAAGGTAGTGACGCCATGTTGAAGGCATGAACTACTGCCGCCATCTCAAGGTCATGAGTGGCGTAGTTCTCCTCATGAGGGCATAGCTCCCGTGACAGATAATCCATGACTCTACGGTCTTGCATCAGGACACCACCAAGCCCGGTCCTCGATGCATCGCAGTATATCACAAACTCCTTGCTAATATCAGGAGTGGTCAATACCGCGCGGTTGTCAACCTCTTCTTCAGTTCTTGGAAGCTCTCTTCGCACTTCTATGTCCATTCGGACTTCTTGCCCTTCTTCAAGAGTTGAGTCATTGGTCGGGCTATGCTGGAGAATCCTTCTACGCACTTGCGGTAATATCCTGCGAGGCCGAGGAAGCTTCTGAGTTCGTTATCATTGATTGGCGAACTCCACTTCGTTATTGTAATAATCTTTGTGGGGTCGACTACCAACCCATCTGCCGTCATGGTATGACCCAAGAATCTAACTTCATGTAGCGAAAATTCGCATTTGCTGAACTTGGCGTAGAGTTAGTGATCTCGAAGTTTTTCTAATACCATCCTCAAGTGTTGCTCATGTTCTTCTTCAGACTTGGAGAAGATGAGTATGTCATCGATGAATAAAACAACAAACTTATCCAGATACTCCATGAAGACTTTGTTCATGAGGTACATGAAGTAGGCTGCGGCATTGGTCAACCCAAACGACATAACCGTGCATTGTATAGGCCATACATGGTAATGAAGGCCATCTTGGGTATGTCTTCGTGATGGATTTTTAGTTGGTAGTACCCAGACGTGAGATCGATCTTGGAGAATACCTTGGCACCATTCAACTGATCGAACAGGTCTTCTATCTTGGGAAGTGGGTTCTTGTTCTTTATTTTGTCCTCATTAAGGGAATGGTAGTCGACATAGAGCATGATAGTCCCGTCCTTCTTGGACACGAATAGGACAGGTGATCCCCAAGGAGAGGCACTAGGGCGAATAAATCCCTTCCTCAACTGCTCGGCCAGTTGCTTCTTCAACTCTGCTAGTTGCTCAGATCCCATCCTATATGGCTTCTCATAGATAGGTCTGGATCCGGGCATGAGCTCAATGATGAAATCGATGTCTCGGTGGGGAGGCATCCCGAGCAGTTCATTAGAAAAGACATCTGGGTACCCGCATACCACCGGCATGTGATCCAACTTGATCCCCGTAAGAAAGTTAACCTGAGGGGCTGGTGTGGCGGCAGGTCCGTAAATATACCTGACTTCGATTCCTTGATCACTGGTCATGATGATAGTTCTCTTGGCATTGTCCAATATGCTTTGGTGCTTGGCTAACCAATCCATACCAAGGATCACGTCCAAGCCTTGCGACTTAAGAACGATAAGGTCTGTTATGAAGTCTACCCTACATCCTATGTTGGTCCTTAATACTACACCCGGTGTGTGTACTACCATTTGACCATTTAGGAATGTAGGTTTCAAATCACTGTTCATCGAAAACTTTTGAGTGACAAAAAATAAAAATGATGTCTCCCTCCCACCTCCCCGGGTGGCGACTCAATGGCGATCTGGAATTCTAGCCGGAATCTCGTCCACCCTTGCCGCCCATCTGCTCAGGTGAACCTTCTCTACACTTCTCTCGTGGCCGGTCATGGCCTGCATGGGAGGTTCCACGTTGGATTTGGATTTCTCGCACGGATTGGCTTTCTCTCATGGGGTTTATCGCCACTCGGGTTTTACGGTGCATCCTATGAAGCATCGTCGCCCTTTCATTATGGTGATCTCTTTTGGACGTCACGTTTTCCGGCTATCGCCTGACACTGTGGCTGCCGCTCTGGAATCGGTGATTGGTGGTTCGGCTATTGAGTTTCGGGTTTCTCAAATCACGGATTCGGTTTTCTCTTTCAAGGTCTCATGCATGCAAGTTGGCTTTCATATTTTGGACTTGCGCTCTTTCACATGCTCAAATTTTAAGTGCTTCTTCCATCTTTGGGGACATGGAGGTCCTAATTGGCGTCGGGAATTTGCTCTCTGGAAGAAGCAATGTGATGCAGAGTGGATTATTGTGAGCCCCTCCAAGCGGAGGGCTTCTCTAGGTCTGATGGCCAGGCATTCCAGACCTCTTAAGTCTTCTCTCAAATCTGGATCTTCTGTTCGTAAGAAGTTATCTTTTGCATCCCTACAGCAATATGAGGTTTGCAAGGGTTATAGATATCCTGTTTCCCATGATGAGCTAGTCACTCTTGAGCACGCTGGTTATTCGGTGCCTACCCTTGAACGTGTGATCATCTCTGCACTACCGCCGGCTGAACTCGGGTGGACGGTAGCCTCGGCGCACATTACGTTTGGCACCGTTCCTTGCCAAGTTTCCTCTCCCGGTTCTTCCGGCAAAAATTTTCAAACTGCCAAAATTTTCGGAACCTCCCAGGCGCAACATAAGGATCCAGCTAATCCAGCCGAGTATAGTGGGATTCCGTTGTCGGGGGCAAGTCTAGATTCTGAAAAATCTCCACTCTTATTAATGAGCCTGCTGAGGTTATTTCATCCTCTGGGCCTGATACTCAATCCATGATGGATATTCCCTCTTCTCATGAGGCCCACACGGCCTTTGACGAGCTTATTAATGGCATGGTCGAGGATATCTTTTCTTGCTCTATTTGCAACGCACGGGGCCATCTAGCCGCGAACTGTACGGCTTCGCCTGGCTTCTCTGACAGTATGGTGGGCCGCGCACGATCTAGCGGAGTCTCTTTTATGCGTAATAATTGTCTTACTGGGAACTGCAAGAGACCCATCACCTCCCCTATCACTGATATCTCGGGAACTGCTGATACCCTTGGCGAAACAGCAACCCGTGCCAAGCAGTTCCGTCCTGTCTCATCGCCTTCGTCTCCTCGAACTCCCTCGGCGACACCACCCGTCACTCCGCCACCACCTCCAGCAATGGCAAACTTCAAGCTTGAACCAGAGTTCTTCCTCCCGCCTGATCACAACATCATTGATGGAGGGGTCGATCGGCTGCCACGGACTTTCACCACGCCGGCAGTACCCATCACCCGGCTCCATGAGCGCTTCGTCATTGCCATGGTTCATCCAGCGCCACCTGCTGATGAGGTGATTCAGGTACGACAGGAAGTTGCTGCCCTTCTCCTACATCAAGGCTTCCATGTCCGGTCTGCTCAACCCTGGATTGAGGGGGTAGGTTTGTTCGAGCTCCGGGATGCAGCGGAGAGTTATGCTACAGTTCACATGGTACCGCAGCCTCTTGCAAACTCGGTGGTGCGATTCATCTGTCATGATCACGGTCTCGGCTTCCGCGGCCAAGAGGGTTTTCGCCAGGGCTGCCTCATGCTTCTGGGGGTGCCTTTGGATTACCGTAACACCGAATATCTTAGAGCGGCCGTTAACACCTTCGGGGAGTTTCATCATTGGGTCCAAGACGACCCACATTTGGTTCGCTCTATTGTTTTTGCTGCCTTTCCTGAAGACCGGCTAGTACCCCGCAGCATCAGTTTCTCAGAATATTCGGCCTGGGGTGGCGCACGGGTGTCCTGGTCTGCTCCTGTGTACATTTTGGGTACGGCGGCTACTGAGATTCTCCCCAATGATGAGGATCCGATGCCTCTCAATGGCAACCCTCATCCACTCCCTGGGCAACTTGTTCACCACAACCTGCAATTTGCTTTGCCCCCATATCCTTCTCTAGGATGGAATGCGGTGCCATTAGCCCCAGGAGATCCTGGGCCTGCTGCTGCGGATGCTGATGAAGGTGGCTGGGGCCAGCCACCCGTCGACCTTGAGGCTGGCGACTGGGGTCAGCTACCTGCTCACGGAGGAGGCTGGGAACATGCTGCGGCACCTGCTGCGCCCGCTGATGCGCCTGCTGTCGATCCAGTTCAAGACCAGGAATCAATGGTGATTGATCAGCCAAGTCCCTCCTCCTCGGACTCGGTTCATGAATTGGTCGACCTTGATCCACAGCAGGGTCTGATGGTGGAGGAACCGGTCGTTCCAGAGCTGCCCCTACATCTTCCTGATGCCGCCAATATTGATGTTGAAATTGTTGATGCTGCTGTTCTCGCTGATGCCCCTGACAATGCTGGGCTTGAGGCTCGTGTTGATGGTCCTATTGCTGGTCGGGCCAATGGGGCCGAGCTGGAGGTGGAAGAGCCTAGAATGGAGGAGGAGGAAACAAACCCTCTGGCCATGGTTCTCTATACTGCCCCTCCACCTAATCCGTCCAACATCACTGTTGAGGTGCCTAGGGTTTTATTTGGGCCACCCTTGCCTCCACTGATGTCCTGGACACGCACTTTTGAGAATTGGATGGGCCCTGCTGCTGCTCTGCATATACCACGCCAGTTCCAGATGCCACTCCTTCAGCCCATCCTGATCCCCAAGCGATCTTGGGACGTGGCTTTTGATACTGACACTCTAGGACCCTCACTGTCGGACCCTGCTTCTGCCTCGCTCTCTATACAGGAGGTATCCCCTATCAGCCCAGCTTCTTCTTCAGAGGACTTATCTTCCCGCTCTCCTGCTCCGACCAAGAAGGGGTTCCGCAAGAAGGCCACCCCAGTGGTGGACTCCTCGGAGAGGCGATGTACTCGTGGATCAATCAAACGCGATGGCTTCAAGCCAACTTTGCATGAGCTGCCTGCACACATCCCCAAGAAGAGGAAGCCGAAGGCCAAGCCTATGCCCTCAACGTCCCAGGAATCTGAAGATGTACCTCCGGCCACTCCTATCCCAGTACTCCAAGAAGTAGGGCAGTCATTGGGCATTGCCCCGGAGAAGCTCACGGCGGATCGTCTTATGGAAGATCCTGATGACCCTGCACCCAAATCTTCTGATGTTTAATCCGCTAATGTTAAGCTGCTAATGTCATGTTTTTATGTATTGTCGAACTTCTGCTGTAGTTTGGTGCTTGAAACTTCGGTTGCAGTGGCTATTACATAGCCTTGCTTTTGCTATATCTCTAATCTGCAATGGATAGTCGTTCCACAAGGAGTTGGCGTGTATTTTGCTGGAATGTGCGTGGCCTCAATTCAGATCATAGACAACGGGCGGTCCGTAACAAAATCGATTAGAGCCTTGCTACGGTGGTGTGCCTGCAGGAAACAAAGATGCAGTCTATTGATTTTCGAGCAATTAAAGGTTTCTGCCCCAAACGTTTTGATCAATTTGCTTATTCCCCCTCCAGGGGTGCATCAGGAGGGCTCATTACCCTGTGGAACTCCTCTATCCTCACGGGTCACTTAGTACAGTGCACCCCATATGGCTTGGTCATCTCCTTTACCTCTAAGCACACAAGTGAATCATGGACCTTGGTTAATGTCTACGGACCATGTCATGGGGAGGCCCGGGATCTTTTTGTGAGTTGGCTTTACAATCTTCATATTCCCACTGGGGCTAACTGGCTCCTTCTTGGGGATTTTAATTTCATTAGATCCCCTGGCAACAGAAACCTCCCCGGGGCTGATGTAAATGACATGTTCATCTCAATGAAATTATTGGGCATTTGGGACTATTGGAGCTTCCCATCAAAGGTAGATCCTACACTTGGTCCAATATGCAAGACAATCCTCTCCTGGAGCAGTTGGATTGGTTCTTTACATCCACCAATTGGATCTCTTCTTATCCTCTTACCCAAGTGCTCCCTCTGGAAAAGACTGCGTCTGATCATGTGCCCTGTGTGGTCTCTGTCAACACCTCCATCCCCAAATGCAACTTATTTCGATTTGAGAACTACTGGGTTGAAATGGAGGGCTTCATGGAATGTGTGCAGCAATCGTGGCTCATTCCTTCACGAAAGACTCACATATCTGCTATTATCATGGATAAGATGAAGCATCTTCGCCAGGCTTTGAAGAAATGGCAGACATCCCTATCTCAGTTAAAGCTCCTTATTTCCAGATGTAACCAAGTGGTGCTATGCTTGGATGAGCTGGAAGAGCTGAGATACTTATTCAGGACGGAAGCTAACTTCAGGAATCTAGTGAAATTGCATTTGGAACATCTACTACACCTTCAATGTTTATACTGGAAGAAGAGGGCCACTATTCGATTCATCAAGGTTGGTGACGAAAATACCAAATTCTTTCATGCTATGGCCACTGAAAGGTACAGGAAGAATTCTATTGCCTCTCTCAAGTTAACTGATGGGTCTATTATCTCTGATCATGATCAAATTGCTGCATGCTTCTGGGCATCTTTCAAGGATCGCATGGGATCTTCTCTTGGCATTAATATGGCTTTTGACCTTGACTTCCTACAGGAGGAAGTTCAGGGTCTTGACATTCTCACCGAGCCCTTTTCCAAATCTGAGATGGATAAAAATTTGCATCATATGCCTACTGACAAAGCCCCTGGACCTGATGGTTTCAATGGACTTTTTTTCAAAAAATGTTGGCATATTATTTCCCCTGAGTTTTATCAACTTGCTGCTGAATTTCATGCTGGTCAGGCTCAACTAGTAAACATGAATTCTTCCTATATTACACTCATTCCCAAAACGAGGTCACCTGAACACGTGGGAGATTATAGACCAATATCTCTTACGGGCATGGGTCTTAAATTTTTGTCCAAAATGCTTGCCAATCGGCTACAATTGCAGATTGTTAAATGTCTTCATAAGAATCAATATGGTTTTATCAAATCCAGAACTATTCAGGATTGTGTGGGCTGGACTCTCGAGTACCTACATCAATGTCATCAATCCAAGAAACCTATAGTTATCCTTAAGTTGGATTTTGAAAAGGCATTTGATTCTGTGGAGCATGCATTCATCTTCCAGATTCTTCAAGCCAAGGGCTTTAATGATCGATGGATCCTTTGGGTCAAGCAGCTTCTTGCCTCGGGATCTTCTTCAGTTCTAATCAATGGTGTGCCTGGGAAGAAGTTCATGTGCAAAAAAGGTGTCAGACAGGGAGATCCTTTGTCCCCTTTGCTGTTTGCTATTGCTGCTGATTTTCTACAAACTCTGGTCAATAAACTGCGGGTGGATGGACTGATCCATCTGCCCATTCCTACCCATGATACAGATTACCCTATCATGCAATATGCTGATGATACTCTCATCATCTTACCAGCTGACAAATCACAATTATTGCAGCTTAAGGAAATGCTTTTGCTTTTCTCTCAGTCCAGTGGGTTACAGGTCAATTATCACAAATCTGCCCTTTTACCTGTCAACATTCCTTCTCAGCATCTGCAGGATCTGGCGGATTCCATTGGCTGTAAAGTAGGAACTCTACCCTTCACATATCTGGGACTGCCTGTTGGAATCACTAAACCCCGAATCATCGATCTCATGCCTCTGGTGGATAAAATGGAAAGAAGGCTCAGTGCTAGTTCCTCTTTTCTTGCTCAGGGGGGCAGATTGCAATATGTCAACTCAGCATTGTCTGCTGTTCCCCTTTTCTTCTTATGCCGTCTGGCTCTGCCACTAGGGATTCTGAAGCAATTGGAGCGGATTCAACGTCAATGCCTATGGCGAAGAAATGGGAATGATCATGCACCCTCTCTTGCTGGTTGGCCACTGGTACGCAGGCCTAAGAATAAAGGGGGGTTAGGGATTGTGAATCTAGCCGTTTAGAATGAAGCTCTTCTGCTCAAGCATGCTGATAAATTCCTTAATCATGCTGATATCCCATGGGTTCATCTGATTTGGAACACTTACTACCACCACACTGTACCTCAGGGCACTGCACTTTGTGGCTCCTTTTGGTGGAAGGACATATGCAAGCGTCTTGACCAATTCAGAGCTGTTACTTATGTCTTGCCTACTAAGGGTGATTCATTCTTGTTCTGGTCTGATTCCTGGCTACTTGGCAACTCCACTATGCCTTTGGCAGTTCGATTTCAGTGATTGTTCTCCTTTGTAGCTGATCCTTTTTGCACAGCTCAAGAAGTTTTTGCTGCTTTTTCTGAAGATCGTCTGCTCTCTCTGTTTCACCTCCCACTATCCGCTCAAGCTTATCAGGAACTGTCTGTTGTCCAATCTTTAGTTCTGGATCTAGATCTGGATCACCATGCCTTTGACAGATGGGTATGGCGCAAGGATGCTAAGAGCTATACACCCAAGGCCTACTATGCTCATGTTCATAGCAGTATTGTGCCTAACCCTCTGCTTAACTGGATATGGAAAAGTTGTTGTACCATGAAAGTTAAGATGTTTGCCTAGATGCTCATCATGGGTAGGCTGAACACACAGGACATGCTGGAACTGCGTCACTGGAAGGTTTCTGATTCTAATCTTTGTGTGTTATGCCATGCCAGAGTCAAGGAAGACAGAGATCATTTATTTTTCACATGCCTGTTCAGTATCAGGGTTTGGAACTACCTACAGATCACTTGGCAGGGGTCTTCTATGTGGACTGCCACTGTTGCATCTAGAAAGAACTTCCCCCATCCGTTCTTTGCTGAGGTTGTTTTCACTGCCTGTTGGAATATCTGGACCACCAGAAATGCAAAAGTTTTCAACCAGGAACAGCCAAAGTTCAGGAAATGGAGAGCTGGATTTATCCATGATATTTCTTTATTAGCTCATAGAATTAAGGCTAGTTTCAGGGATGATCTCCTTAAGTGGATTTCGTTTTTGCCTCCTTGAGGTCTGTATCTCTCTACTCCCCCCCCCTCTCTGTACATTCTATACCACCTCTTGTACATACAGTTTTCATAGTTGCAATACAGAAAATGGCTGTGGGGGGTTTTCCCTACAGTAGCCGGTCAAAAAAAAAATAATGTGACGCACCGCAATCAAACAATAATGTTGCTGGTGTTGAGTTGACGAGGAACGTACCCAGTATGCAGTCCGGGTCTTCCTGGGCTTCCTCTACGGAAACGTGATTCACGCGTCCCCTGTTGTTGTAGTGCTGGTTGCGGGGATCTTTGTTCCTATTTGGTGCTCCATGACATTGTCCTTGATTTGGCGCATTGGGATGTGGTGCATCGATCTTTTTATTGGGGCACTGTCTTGACTAGTGCCTAGGCTGACCACACCCAAAGCAGGTGACCACCGTGGTGTTGTTGGCATTGCCCCCATTGCTGTTGCTTGGAAGATTGTATGCCGGCTTGTGGTTGGCATACGACTGAGACTGGTAGTTTGCTCACGGTGCAGGAGCCCTGTAGTGCTGGTGTTGATTGTTAGGCCTTGTTAGGGTGGACTACCATAGACGAGCCTTTTGGTTACTAGAACCATTGTTGCCAATAATCTTGCGTTTGCGAGTGTCTTCCATAGCACGGCCCTTGTCTTCAAGCATGAGAGACTTATTCACCATATCACAGAAGGTCCGACAGTCATAGACAACAAGTTGGTATTGCAATGACTGTTGAAGTCCCTCCATGAAGCGTTCCACTTTTGCGGCCTCAGTACTGACATCATCAGGCGCATATCTCGATAAGAGGTAAAACTTCTGCATGTATTCCTTGGCGGTGCCACTATTTTTCTTAAGCGCACGGAACTCCCGCTTCTTGATAGCCATCATCCTAGGGGGAATGTGGGAAGCACGGAATCCTTCCTTGAAGGCAGTCCAGGTGACAACACGCTCTCCCTACATGAGGTTGAAAAGTTTGGTTAGCCATACTATCGCTATTTCCCCGAGGCCTCTCCACACCTTAACGGGGATACAATCAGGACCATCACCTTGCCTCCTTTCATCCTGTTTAAAGACTCCTTGATCTCCGACTCCTGGATGCACCACAAAAATGCCTGCTAGTATCGTCAAAGGACTAATCCAGTTCAATGGTAGAGATCTCACTCTACCTATTGAACAACTTATCAAATTACTCCTGCCATCTATGCTTAATCTCTTTGTTCCGCACCAAGAGTTGTTCTGCTCCATCCTTGATGCACTTGATTTGGTCAACATGTCTCGTCTTCCTATATTGGATCTTGGCCATCTTATAGATGCCCCTTTCATCTTCCTTTGTGTATAACTTCTCGTAGAGGTCCTCATAAACATGGCACCTTGCTTCACTCAAGGCTTGCTTTGCATCCTTCTTTGCCATCTGGTACTTCTCCATGTTTTCTACACTCCTATCCAAATTTAGGATTCTAAAAAAACTTTCTTCTTATTAATTGCCTTCTAGACATCATTGTCCCACCACCCAGTGTCTTTATCTTCTCTTCTACTTCCCTTGGATACTCCAAACTCCTATTATGCTTCCTTACGAATCCAAGCCACCATGTTCGTCCACATTTTGTAAGCATCACCTCCTTCCTCCCAAGGGCCCCTTCTTAATGACCCTCTCCTTGAACGCCTCACCTACCTACCCCTTGAGCTTCCACCACTTTGTTCTAGCGACTATGGCATGCTTTTCCTACTAGACATGAATCCGAAAGTGGAAGTCAGCAACCACAAGCTTATGCCGAGGGACAACACTCTCTCTAGGTATCACCTTACAGTCTAGGCAGGCACGTCCCTCTTCTCTTCTCGAGAGGATGAAATAAATAAGGTTAGAGTGTTGACCACTACCGTAAGTCACTAGATCTAATTCTCGCTTGTTAAAGAGGGTGTTAGATATGATCATGTCGTAGGCTGGCACAAAACTTAAGACATCTTCTCCTTATTGATTCCCGGTGCCATAGCCAAATCCCCCATGCACCCCTTCAAAACCAATGTCAGATGTGCCTACGTGGACATTGAGGTACCCTCCTATGAAGAGCCTCTTGCCAATTGATACACTCCTAACCATGTCCTCGAGGCCTTACCAAAACCCCCTCTTGGTGTTTTCATTATGGCCTACTTGTGGGGCATACACGCTGATAACAATGAGAACTAAGTCCCCAACTACCAACTTGACTAGGGTAATCCAGTTCCCACATGTCCTGACGTCTACCACTCCATAGTTGAGGCTCTTGATGATCAAGATGCCTACTCAATTTCTGTTTCCAACAGTCCCCGTGTACCATAACTTAAAGCCGGCACCCTCTAATTCCTTCGCCTTTTGTCCCCTCAATTTGGTCTCTTGGACTCAAAGATATCAACACCTCTCGTCACCGCTATATCAACTACCTCCCGAAGCCTACCTATTAGAGGCCCTACGTTAGAGCTACCTAAGCAAATCCTCCTAGGCTTGGCTAGCTTCCTTATCCTTCGCACTCATCGAGTCAAATACAAAGACCCCTGCTCATTTTACACTACACCTGGGGCGTCGATGTATCGCGCCACTAAGGATGTGACGACCCGATCATCGCTCACTTTCCACCATATTCAGATCATGATACGACACGCCACATGGGGGGGACGGCCCACCCTTGCCCATTTGACACTACACCTAGGTTCTGATATGGCGCGTCGATGAGAGGGTTACACCCCAATGAATAACTTTTAGGTTTAATCTCCATAAGAGTGGTTGAGTTTTGACGATGGCTTGCCAAGCCTATCACAACCCTCCTCCTTTACCCGTGCTTGGGACCGGCTATATTGAGAAAATAAGGCGAAGTTCTTAACAATATTACTAAAACCCTAAAAATATTGCTGCCTTTAATTTATAGTTATTTTATTTTAGATTCATATTATCTATCTATAAATACTTATTGCTTGCAAGTAATGAGTTCAAGGGGATTGACAAACCTCTTACCCGTGTTGGGTGCAATGTGTAAACTTTTGTGTGTAGGCGCTCAAGACGGGGACTAGCATGGTTATACTATTGGTTCGATATCCTTGCTTCTCACTAAGGGAAATACACATCTCTTTTGTTATACATCTCCTCTCCTCGTCAGGGAACATCCCAACGCAGTTTACAAGTAGCAGGAAAATTTATGGCGTCATTGTCGGGGAGTATCACAAAAATCCTATCAAGTACCTTCACACAAATTATCATTCACTTGTTTTTATTTTTACTCGTCTTCATATTTGCTTGCCCAAAAATATCAAAAACACAAAAATATTTGTCTTTGATAGTTTACTTGCTTGCTTGTTGTTATGTCTAGTTCTCCTCCCGATATGCATTTCCCCCTTACTTGGAAGAAGGTTCAGAAACTTAAATTTTAAATACTTGGGTCATGAATCTTTAAAGGAAGCTTGCAATAGATTATTAGAAATACATATGAGAGCTAGTCCCAAGAGTCATTGCTGGGGATTACAAAGATCTATGGGACCGGTGAGGTCTCTTTGCAGGTTCAGCAGTGGGAGTACGCATACACAAAGAGCATCGCCAACCTCATGCATTCTAGGGGTTTAGACAAGTTTGATCCGCTCGGTAGCTTAAAACAGTATGTCATGTGTTTGTAGACTATGTGTGTCCGAGTACAAGAGTGCGACAACCTGATACGTCTCCAACATATCAATAATTTATGAAGTATTCATGCCATGATTGTCTATGTTTACAATAATTTTATATGGTTTTGATGCACTTTATATGATTTATTCACAACTAACCTGGACAGATGTTGTTTTCAGTAGAATTACCATGGTGTTTTTTCTGTGCAAAAAATATAGGTTCTTAGAATCGCTCGAAACTTTTTTATGATTTTATATGGAGAAACTAAGAAATTCTAGAGCGCAAAATCATAGGAGGGGAGCAACCTGTGGGTCACAAGCTAATAGAGCATGTCCGGCCCCCTCGACACGCCCTCATATCTTGTGGGGAGAACGTGGCTCCGTTTAGCATGATTCCAATGCCAACAAAAATCCTATATATAGAGAAACCCTCAGAAATAAACACAGAACTTCCGCTCCACCACCACAACACTCTATATTAAAAAAAAATCATCTGGAGCCTTTCCAGTACCCTGTCATAGAGGGGCAATCATCTTAGGTGAACATCTTCATCATCCCGGCGGAGGACATGACAAGGTGCGAGTAATTCACCCTGAGGGCCGAGGGCATGTACAAGTAGCTATGTGTTTAAAGTCTATCTCTCTCTCGCATTCCTGGGATGTACCGATCTTGATGTATCACGGGCTTTATTAATATAGTTTGATCATATGGTATTCTCCCCTTGCTTTGTTGTTGTTATGAATTGAATCTTTCTCTTTTTCTTCTCGTTCTATTCGATCGAATATTTTAGATTTGATATCACTTGATGCATGTCTTGCATGTGGATACATGTGGTGACAATGGGGTGTTCCATTGATTCACTTGATATATGTTTTGGTACTTAACTCGTGTATTCGCAAGGTGACGTTGGGGTAATCTATGAATAGGGGTTGATACACGTTATTCTCCTACCTCCTCCGATAGAAATATTGGGGTACTCTTTGAAGTTCTTTGTGTTGGATTGAATATAATGAATTTGATATTGTTTGATGCATGTTTAATAATTAACCCACGGATACATGAGGTGATATTGGAGTATCTAGGTGACACTAAGGTTGATTGATATGTATCATGGGTGTTATTCTAGTAAGAACTCTAGGGATGTTTGTGACACCTCTAAGAATAGACCAAATGATTGATCTAAAAGAATAACTTTGAGGTGGTTCACAGCCTACGACTTCTTATTATGTCCTCCGCTAATAGAAACATTGGTGTGGTTCTTTAACGCATGTTGAGGAATGACCATAGGTTTCTACTATGTTAGCATTGTTGAGAGATTTCACAAGTGAAAGTATGAACACTTGGCCTTATTTCATAGCATTTATACAGTGTTTTTTCATTGTTTTACAGTTGCTACCTTGCTGCTTTTATATTTTAAGATTACAAAACCAATATCTACTATACATACTACACTTGTATCGCCATCTCTTCGCCGAACTAGTCCACCTATAAAATTTGCCATTGTATTGGGTGTGTTGGGGACACAAGAGAATTCTTGTATTTGATTGCAGGGTTATTTGAGAGAGAACATCTTCATCATACACCTCCCACGGATTAATAAAACTTAGGTCATCCACTTGAGGGAAATTTATTGTTGTCCTACAAAACTCTGCACTTGGAGGCCCAACAACATCTACAAGAATAAAGTTGCATAGTAGACATCACACCCGGCAAGGATGCATGAGGAGTGTTGCTATGCGTACAAATGGACAGGGTGTCGACCTTTGTAAAGGTAGACATGGCCCTCCTTTTATGGGTTAAGGGGTTAGCACAAGGGCTAAAATGGTCTTTACATGAATTGAATAGTGGATCCTATAGCTGCCAAAACTACTGAGAGGAGCTACACTAGCACGTACCTAACCCTGACGGATTAGGACATGCACACTAAATGCAGCATGAGGTGTAACACTTGGGACGTCTTCCAGCAAGGACCGCCTCTCCTTCTGTGTCATTCGCCCAGCTACATGTTATTTACTTGCCATGCTATGGGCTGGTGTCATTAAAGATGCTGCAAGTACTTGGGGATGCTAGAGGCGTTTGACAAGTCTCACCTTACTCCCCGCCTGCTTGAAACCTCACTAATGTTGACAATCAACCCGAACAGATGGAGCGGTGGAGTGGTGGTGGAGTCTTGGAGGGCATGATTGCACCCGTATCTTCCTCACCGATAAGGTGGCTTGCCGGTGGCTTGGCCTTGACGCTTGGCGTTGTGTTGATTGTATTGTCCTCCGGCAAGGCTTGTTGGGAGGGAGGTTTTTGTCCTTGTGATTTTGGTTTATGGATGAGAGGTTGTTTTACCAAGGCTGCGGAAAATTGATGATGTTGTCCTATGTCCTGCTTTGTATATATCCATGATGATCTCGATTACAAGGGTGCGGAATCGCTAACCTAGGTCTCGAGGATTTTTTCTTACTTGTCCTCTCTACCTCAGGGGCTACTCTTTATATATATAGACGGAGGCCC
The DNA here is from genome assembly GCF_904849725.1 of Hordeum vulgare subsp. vulgare. Taxonomy (NCBI): domain Eukaryota; kingdom Viridiplantae; phylum Streptophyta; class Magnoliopsida; order Poales; family Poaceae; genus Hordeum; species Hordeum vulgare. Next base: position 294,248,645 of record NC_058524.1, on the reverse strand, counting down.
TAAGATAACAATAGAGTCCTGGTCGCATTACTACCCGTGTCTTATTCAAATTTTTACTAACTTGGAAGAGGGAGAATCTTCATGTTTCCCTTCATGAGACAGCCTACCACGCGACGGGTGATGAGCCACCCTCCTGGTGAACCGCCCCCTAGGCATTTGCATATAGGCCCTCCTACCCAAGTTATAGCCTAGGCGGGTTATCCCCTCGGCAGGTCAACCCGTGCGGTATATCCCCAACATTACCCCCTGTTCAATTTGGACTTATACATGTTAAACTTCATCATAAAAAACTACATACGAAAACATCTAAAAGTTAAATATTAGCATGAGTCGTCTTTTGAGTCGGTAATCTCCTGTTTCTAAGGGAAACATATGCCCGGGTAAATATTTTGTCGGGTTATCTACTTTGTTCAAGGCTTGGTACTTTTATCACCCATTGATGTCATGATGCCATCATGTTTGTCGTTGAACTATCCAGTCATCATGGCGAATCTTTTCAAAAGAGTATCTAAATCTCTGTTAGGCGCAAAAATCAAGGCATTTTGTTCGCCGCAAATTACTGTGTGTACCCCCGTTTTTTACTGCAACGCTTTGGGTCTCGTCTTATCATAAATAGACTCGCTAGCTTCCACTTTAACCTCTTCTCCTTCCTCTCACCTTTAGCATCTCTCTCGAACTCTATAGACGCCGCCCTTTCTCAGGTGACTTCGCCCATACACAGCTGACACCGGAGTTCGTTTTCATCGACAGCGGAGGTCTCCAAAATATGGCTGTCCACTGTCTTCCTTAAATATGAGTCCTTATGAATGCCCATTACCACTTTTGGTCACCATCATTGTTCATAGTTTGTCAAAAGTTCATCATATGCACTGTAGGTTGTAGGTGTAGATTTATCCCTTTTCATATGTGCATTTTGTTCAATTTCACCACCGCTGTCATCTGACAGTCTTTGTAGGTCCATAGAAGATTCATCTTGATTTTTCGTAGATGCGTTGTTTCGATAGTTTCGCTATTTAAAGTGTATTTTTCTTCTTTTTTATGTATCACGTAGAGACTCTTGTTTAACTGCTTCCATAGGAAATTGATTTGTTGCTCTGCAAGTTTAACTAAGTTCTCATGGCTTCACGCCTTTCCCTTTTAGCCCTCTCTAGCTTAATAGCCCACCATATCGCCGGCTCGACTTCTATTTATATCTTTGGTCGGCTTACATTGTGAACCTTTTTTGGCTTATCTTTACATTCTAGATTCTTTTTCTTCGCGGTGTTTCCATTAACCACATTGGCCCCTAAGACCAGTAAAGTCGTCGGCTGGGTCAAATCCAGACTAACCAATCTCACCTTAAACAAACTTGTAACCCAAGGTTTACAACCTCATCAAGAAAAAATTGAATGGAGGATGACCGAAGAGGAAATCATCCCACAACCCACCCATAGAGAAGTAGTTATTTTTGTCAATCATGTGCTTAGAGATTTTTGCCCCCTGGGTTGAAATTAATTAGAGACTTGTTCCACTTTTACCAGCTTAGGCCTCAAGACCTTGGTCCCAACTCTATGACCCACATTTTTCAATTCCATGAGTATTGGGAGTATTATCTTCACATGGAGCCAACACTTGCTTTATTCAGACAATGTTTGTACCTTAATCATCAAACTAAGGTGAAAAATGACCCAAGTGTGGATCTTGGTGGAGTTACAATCCAGAAGAGGAAGAACAACTCTTTTGCTGAGTCCAAATTGTTGAGTCAACACAATGGTCGGTGTGCCAGTTGGTGTTATTGCAAAGATACTTCTCCACAAGGTCAACATCCTTTGCCAGGTTATAGGGCTAATTGGCTCAATGCCACATATGAATTTACAGGTTGGCCAAGCGCGGACGAACAAAAACTACTGGCACGCATAATTTCAAGGTTGAAAATTTTAACCGCTCATGACCTCAACGGAGTTGAGCGATTCTGGTGCTAGTTAACTTGGAGAATTCAACCCCTTAGCTTGAGGGGTGATCTAATGTGTAACTATACTGGCTGGTCAAAGGGCAACCAATGCTTCAGTTAAAAATACTTGTATGACAAAGAAATTAACAAGGCCACTAAGCAGATGTTCGGCGACTCAAAATAACTATGCAACTTTACCTGCTTAGCTCGATTCTATGTTGGTAACCCGGTTCCACCAGTAAGTATTCCATGTCATTTTGCTTTTTTCCTTACTTTATCCTTTTTCAGTATTCACACTTTTTGAGCCGGTTTATACTTTGTGTTTATATGCATATTCTGATTTCCGGAATATCAGGGCTAGTACACCTCTTCCTCCTCCTTCCAGTCAAGTGGATGAGCCAACAGATGAAGCCGCTACGGATCGTGAATCTGAGGTAGAACTGCCTAGGCAGCCTCTTTATCGAGCTTGCTAACTCCTCTTTCCTTCAGGGTGACTACGAAAATAGTCAAGCCGGCAAGGTCGAGGTAATTTTGATCTCTTCAAGTCCTTTGGAAACATATCTTGTGAAGAAGACAAGTGCACCGTTAGAAAGGTTACATTTTCACATCCATCTGCTTACTTGGATCCCAAGTTTCTTTTGAAGTGACATCAACACGCCGCTCAATGAAACTCAAAACCATGAGTTCCTCCGCAGAGTTGTCCACTGGCTTAGAGCCACCTACTCGTAGGCAACGTACTGGGTTGCCGCACAGTCCAACTGTTTCTCACCTTCAAGTTGGTATCTTCAAACAACCACTTAGTCTATCTAATTCACTTTATTACGAGGAGTCATGTGCTTCATCTCACGACTCAACTGCGACCGAGCTTCCGGCTTTCACTATCAGCCGTGGGTAAGCTTATTTAAGCTGTATTTTGTTGATCATGTCATCACTCGTTGTTTCTTCAATTTGATAAACTTTTTCTTATGATTTACAGAGCCCAAGCCTTTATTAGGAAAAAGGCGGGTTAATATTGTTCCATTGTTTGGAAAGATAATATTCAAAATCCACCTTCAGTTGAAGCGGTGACTCACATTGAGCCGTATGCTCAAGTTGAACCGGATTTGGATGTTGAGCCGAGGCATAACATAGAAATTTCTCATGTTGAGGCACCAGTTGCTACAGGAACAACTAGTGATAATCAAGGCGCATCTGATGAGACGGCATTTCATCCTCCAAGACACACTATTCCTTCCAACTCGGTACCTTGTACAAACAAAGTTACTCCATCTACTATCAAGGATGACGCATAAGTTGTTGTTGTTGGCGGGTCTTATCAAGCCACGGCCCTTTAATAGGTTTAACCAATATTATGTTCAAAGATGAACTGCCACATATGGATAAATGGAAATCCAAACTTGAGCTTCCAAAACTTGGAGGTCTGAACATCCAAGGGCTATACGAGCAGTATGCGACCCGGTTATCTGAGAGCCGGGATTTTGAAATGAACTTGGTCCACATCATTAAGACCAAATATGAGGTATTTTTTAACCCTTTTCTTATAGTATAGACCATAGTAACCTCCAAGAGCTTAGTTTAGTACAACAAGTTATGAAAGGGACCTTGTGAATATTTTGATAAGCCAAATATAGCCCCCAAGGGTGAGGTCACTATGAAAAATTAATGAACGGTACTTATTTGATTCCTTGAGGTGTAAATTTCGTTGATCGTATCCCCCAAGGGTCAGCTTATACCCATGATATAGTTGGGTCTTCAATATGGAACTTATAATCTGTATAAATAGTTGAATATCTTTGCCCCTAAGTGTTTGGTCGCATGCCTGCAATGACTTGGGACATTACGAAATTCTATCTGAGTAGTGTAGCCCCCAAGGGCCCGATAATTATGAGAATAATGAGCCTATACTTCTTAGATGCCTTGAGGTGTAAAATAATTCTGACCATAGCCTTCAAAGGACAACTTATCCTCCTGAGATGGGCGAAGTCTTTGCATGGAAAACTGCCAAGTGTATCCCCGAGGGCCAGATTTTCTTTTTGAGATAGTCGGGTCTTCTTGTTGTATAGCGAAAAAAATGACGCATTATCCCTCGGGTGCCATGTGGATTGCTGCAACTGCATGGGACTTTGTCAATTTCATCCAGATTTTTAGAATCATGTACCCCCAAGTATCAAGTCGTTTCTCTTGAATGGCTCAAAACTTGTACTTATAATTTCTATGCTTGTGCAGGAATCATTGAAACATTCTGAGTCTATTGCAGTCACTCTTCAAAAGCAACTTGTAGATGTGAATAAGTTGAAGACTGTTGCAGAGCAAAAAATGACCCGGCATCAAGCTGGAAGAAACAAGCATACAATCTTCTTGAGCAAACCAAAGCTGATTTTGATAGGGAAAAAGCCACCCTGCCACCCCGCTAGAACCTATCACGAAAGAGTTGCACACACTGACAAAGCAACTCAATGACATGGTTACTGCAATATTTGGTGTGATGTGTGAACTATGTCATTTGATTTCGGGTCAAATAAGTTGTCGGCTTATGTTCTAGTTGGTTCATTCACATGACGAAAGAATGATAATCCTGTTCGGCCGGATATTGTGAGGCTGAAGGCCATCTTTACCTCTATAGAGCAGCTTACTCACAAGATCTCTTCTTGCTATTAAGGGAGGAAATTTTTTTGCAGGATCCTCCATTGAACATTAAAGACATGCTCAAACAACTGTCAATAGATTGAGGAATATAATAGATCGACGACTCGTAAGGATGAAATTTTGGCGCTTGCTCGTGCCAAGGCCTATGTTCCAGAATTTTATGTTGAAGTAGCAGCTAACAGGTTTCCAGAATAGGAAGTCAATGACTCTCAATTTACAAATGAAGATTTTACCAAGTGTGTGAAAGACAATCGAGGAATAAGTGCCACAAAGGACCAGGATTTTGAGATTATTCCACCTCAGTGTAAACGACCCTTTGTTCCTGATGTTGACTCATCTGTTATTTTTCCTGGTTCTTCAAATCTTCAATCTCTATGCTTAATTAAGTGGGTAGACAAGGACCAATAGATTGATGAGGACGAGATAACTACTACAGATCCTGAGGCAACTAGCACTGGACGTCAAGACAAACAAGCTGAGGTAGAAATTTCACAAGCCGCTGACCAGGAGTAATTTCAATTACTCTGGGTGGAAAAAATTATATTTTTGGTGGCTCCTAAGATAAGCTTGTAATAGGGGTAGTGAATTTGACCCATTTGTCATGGCATTGTGCACGTAAAACTTCAACTTTGAGTCTGCGGTGATATTAACAATATATCTTCGTGTTGCTTCTTTATTGTTTGATAAGCCACCCTCTTTTTGTTTGTATGGGATAAGCTGCCAAAATAATATAGATTCATCTAATATCTTGATTAGTTAAATAATTGGTCATCTTGTGACCCGGTATAATAACCCGACGGTTTGTGTATGGCCCGACAATAATTTTGTTCATGAAAATAACTAATCATCTTCGTGACTCAGTATTATAACTTGGCGGTCAATATATAAGCTTGTAAAGATATGAAATTCCTGCAATAAGAATGAGATAAGATATATGTATGAGCTGGCTTTTTAAGCTCGACGATGTAGATTGGTTTTTTTGAGACTCGAATCTTACTTCAATGAAACTAGCATGATAGCCACTCGTTTATCCTCGCTTTCTGCAAGCTGGCCCTCTCATGACCCAATCGTTTCAACCTGGATAAGTTCAGACTGACTTATCTGAGAGTACATGAAGTCGGAGTGGCATGGATCGAATAGGCAGGGTTAACTATGTTTCAAAGAAGGCAGCTCAATAGCCCATGGAGTAACATAACTTTTTGTATGTCGTCTCTCACATGACACAAGTGTATTTTAACTAGGATAAGTTCAGGGTCTATAAGGATTGACTTACCGAGAAAACATGGGGTCATCTTATTTGGAGAAGCATCATGCATACAGGCAAGTTTAACTATAATTTTTGTTATGTTTGGCATGTAGTCGGGTCAAGAGGGAAATATAACTAGCTAACTCCTTGAGTCGGTAGCCCCCAAGTGACTTGTATTTCAAAGAATAAATACTCAAGTAATTTTGTAGCTGAACGACAGAGACCCCGAGTTTCGGAGGTACTGAATTTATTATATTTAACACAAAGATGTATAGATAGTTATGTACAATGTTTTTGACCGGATACTGTGCGGGAACCCCCTCCCCACATCCTTTAATATATTATTGAAAGAAAGTAAGGGTATGGAGTATGTATAAGGTTACCTCGGTAACCAAAGGAATAAGAAAACTGTACTATCTAACCTAGAATCATGGTGGTAAGTATGAACCCCACCTTCCAAGATCTTCCTTGAACCTAGGCTTTATTCTATAAGCCAGAAGTGTATGTCTGTTACAAAACTTGTTTTCCAAATAGCAAATCTAGGAATAACGTTCCTAAAGAATTTAGCATTTCTGACTAGCCATATAAGCAAACAGGCAGTGAACACAACCTCGGAGAAGAAAGGTTTGCCAAATTCCCTATTAGTATTTGAAACTGTAATGATCATATCATTGCTTGTTCCCCAATCCACTTGCACATTATTCCAAACCCTTTGACTAAACAGACAAGAAAAGAACATGGGATCTCTATCTTCCCTCATTTGTGTATGACAATGGTAGCAGTTAGCTCCATCATCCAAGTGCCAATGTCTCCTTTCCAACATATCCTTGGTGTAAAGTATGTCCATAATCATCATCCAAGCAAAAAAAACCTTAATCTTGTGGGTACAATAACTTGTCCAAATCCACTTCAGTAGAGGGTTGAAAGTATGTGCTGTGTGGGGATAGGAATAAAACATCTTTGGTGTATAGGACTTACTGGTACCATGCTAAGACCATACATCTAGTTGATCCTCCTTCAGCTCAACATCCCCCATGAGGGATCGGAGCTCTCCAAGCTCAGCAAAAGCTTGATTAGATGAAGGGAGATTAAACCAGCTTAACAGATCTGAGTATTGAAGCCCCTCCGTGATAATGGTCAATGGATCCTTCACATATGAGAAGAGTCTAGGGAAATCTTTCTTGAAGGAAAACTACGGAATTGCCAATATTCCATCTATCCTTCTAGAATAGGGCGGTATCACCTTGGTAGACTTGTACCCACGTAACCACCCTAAAGTTGTCCAACAATTTCAGGATATTCTTCCACCAATATGAACCAGAAGATTAAGTTGCTTGAGGTACGCTCACATGATAGTTGTTGGGGGAATGGACCCATGACGATCTATGGGACCTTGGATTCCCCATATACGGTTCTGTAGGGGGGTATCTGTGCACACAGAGCATCAGTCGGCAAGTCCATGCGAGAGGGGATTTATATAGGTTCGGGCCACTCGGAACTGTATCACCCTACGTCTTCTTGGTTGTGGTTAATTGGGTAGTAGTGAACATATGAGCGCAGTGGCCCGACAAGGATGCTGGAGGGCTCAGCTATGCGTCTGGTTAAACAGAGTGTCGACCCTTCTAAAGGTAGCCATGGTGGGCAAAGGGGTTACCACTGTGGCTATAATGGTCATTTTACTAGGTGTACAGTGCGAACTGCGACGATGGGACTGCTTGCTAGAGTGGGTAGTGGGACATACCTAACTCTGACGGACTTAGACATGCCCATTAAATGTGTCGTGAGGTGGCACACAGACGGCGTCTCCCGGCATGGATTGCCCCTCTCTCTCTATCGTCCGCCCAACCGCCTCTCTATCATCTGCACCGCTGCAGAACAGGTGTCATCGCGATTGGGATGTGCCCGTTGCTACGGTTGCGTGCCCCTGCCAGCCCTACCCACACGCCTGCCCACTTGACACCTCGGCTGATGTGGACAATAAGCCCCCTGGTGAGGTGGAGCGGCGACTTGGTGGGCTAGGGTCTTGCTGAGAGCCATCAGTAGACGCTTGTAGAGGGCGGTGGGGGCCTTTCCGTCCCCTCTTGGCTTTGGTATTCTTTTCCTCGGAACTCGGGATGAGCTCAACAAGGACTTGCCAGCCTGGCGGCCGCGGCTGCTTGTGCCTAAGTCAGGGGAACTAAGTGCCCACATTCCTTAGTACACCGACGATAGCCCCGGGCATGGGCTATACACACATGCACAACGTTGTTGGTCTAGGCCCAAAAACAATGCACGGGAATGCATGGACACGCTTCTTCGTAATGATGGTTTTGCTGGCCGCTCCCACGACGTGTAGTCCCACAATGGACAACATTGGTGGAGAGGGCCGATCGCCCAAGCAGCACGCCCCGGAGTAAGCCGTCACGTCAGTACACGGGCAGATAGCACCCTGGTCTTCCTCGGGTCTTGAAATGGGGACACGACGTGGTGTCTGCGTGCCTTCCACAATTTAAGTAGTGTCGCCTCCCATCCTATCTTGATTGCGCCTTGTATGACGCGCGCTCCGCCATTGGTTGGGTTAGGCGGTTATCGGTGTCGCGTTTGTGCGGATGCGCGCTCGCCTTGGACCATAAGGAGACACTCCCTTGCCCTTCTCCTCGCGTTTGTCCCTATAAATAGAGGGAGGATTGGATGGGGGACACAACTCACTCGCAGTCTCTTTCTTCTCCCCACTGTCTAGCCCTTCCATCTTCCTCCCTCGCCATCCCCAAAGCAAGCCGCTCCTTCAGATGTGGTGAGGGGCCATGGACGGGCTCAAAACTCCACGGGCGCCTGTTTGGGCAGCCCCAGAGTCCGATGTGCATCGCGATGACGACAAAGGGAGTCACCTGCATCTTACATATGCGGGTAGCGTCTAGGGGGCGTGCGGGGGCAGCCCCATCGACCCATGGAGACCGCGGTCGTGTCCTTCCTCTATAGCCCCATGTGAGGATTCATGCAGAGGAAGAGGTGCATGAGTTCGTCATGGTGATTCCGTCGAGGCACAGGAGCTCGTTGGGACTTCCGGACCGTTTTGTGAGTGCCATGGTGGGGAGCCGACCACACGGCTTGTGGCTCCGTCGGATGGTTGCTACAAAGGACCCATGTGGGCGGCGGTCGACCTCACCCCCGGAAGCGCCATGTTCTTGACACGGGGGTGGAATTCTTTCGCACGCTCTCGGGGATTGGCCCTGGGCATCTCCTCCACTTCCATTTAGAAGGCTCCACCACCCTCTTCGTGAAGTTCTTCTAAGAAAGTAGTGTCTGTGAGGAATATTCTGCTGAGATCTCGAGCGGCGGCGATGCTGACACCTCCAGCGACAACGACTATGATAGCAGCATCTTCAACGTCAAGCAGGAGGGCGACTACTCCAAGGAGTGCGGCAAGCGTCATGGAGGGATCCGGAAAACATGGCCCCATTCTGTGGGAACGTTTCTGGATCAATTGCCACATCCTAGTGGCGGATCTCCCCCTGGACACCGGTGGCGGCGCTATAGGAAGTCGTACTCTGACTTCATCCCGTCGCCACCACCGCTGCTGACCTCTGAGAGGCTTTTTTACTCTTAAATAGCACCCATTGTAATCATGAAAGAATATCAAATAAAAACATGGGGTATTACTATTGTGGCAATGGCTTAGCTTTCCTCTTTTTCTCTCTTCCTTCTTATTTTAAAGCGAACCCCGCATCAGGGTGCCCCTCTGACTTAAAACGCTTGACATGAACGCTTGCCGGTGAGTGCCCTCTTGCCGTGGGGTGCTCCTAAGGACATACCATGAGCACACCCTTAACGGCACTATACCGTCAATACTAACTTGTCATCCTCGTCACGATCATTCGTGGAGGGGGCTCGCCATGCCCCCTGTCAATCTCAGTACGCAACGGAGTCTGGCAAGGGATCAACCGCACGCAAGTCTTATCATATAGGCATGATTTAGACAGTAGGGAAAGATTTTACTTATCTTTTCCTTCCTCCACCGACTTGCTTGTCGTGAGGTGGTAGCCTTGGATGCATCCATGGACGCATCCGCCCGCTCTTGCTCCCCCTTTCCCCGGGATTACTTATGTGTTGGGAGCGCTCTTACGAGACGCCGTTCTTTCCTTTCAGAAAAAGAAAGAAGACAAAATAGGATGCATTGAGGGTTCTTAGCAGTTCAGCAATGTTTCTACGTCAGCTATATAATACCTCAATGATCCGCATTCATAAGCATAAAGTAAATATGCAATTTAAGTAGAAAGAGTTGTAGGATTATTAATCTTATTTAACTGCGCACATGATCGTCACCTAGCTTCGTACAAAGGATTACATGCATTGCTGCGAGACTTGTACAAAAGTGGTTGCCGGGGGCCCAACAACCGCGCCTTAAGGGCAAAACTTGCGAAGATGCTCGATATATCACGAGTTCTGCACCAGTGTGCCATTATCGATTTCCACGCAGACTGCGCTAGGCCTGGTGGCTCGTGCCACCCGGTAAGGGCCTTCCCACTTGGGCGTCTACTTGTTTGTTCCCTTCGCGGACTAAACCCATCGAAGAACAAGATCGCTTTCCTCATCAATCCTGGCACACACCTTGCAGCTATGGTAGCGGTGCAGGGCCTGCTGCTACCTAGAAACACGTAGTGTCGCGTGGATAATCTTCATGTCGTGACCGCTCTTGCTGGTCCTCGTCAAATGTTTGCACTCTCGGTGACCCGTAGGTGAGTTTCGTGGGGAGAATTTCCTCTGCCCAATAGGCCTGGGCGAAAGTAGTCTCACCGGTGGCTCGATTTGGTGTCGTTCTGATTGACCAAAGAACCTGTTCGAGTTCGACAATCCAGCGCCTTCCGTGCTTGCGCAGCTTGTCGAAAGTCCTCGTCTTGAGGCCTGATACGTCTCCAACGTATCTATAATTTTTTATGGTTTTGTGCTATTATCTTGTCAAATTTTGGATGTTTTGCATGCCTTTTATATATTTTCTAGGCTAACTTATTAACTCAGTGCCAAGTGCCAATTCCTGTTTTTCCATGTTTTTGACCCCTTTCAGAGGAGATTTTGAAACGGAGTCCAAACGGAATAGAATCCCTGAAGAGATTTTTTCCGTAACTGAAGAAGATTAGGAGACTTGAGAGCCAAGGCAGGGGGGCCCACGGGCCCCACAAGCCCTCATCCCGTGGCCAGGGGGGAGGCCACGGCACACAGGCTTGTGGACCCCCTGGACGTCCTCTGCCCAAGGTTTTGCGCCTATATATCCCCAAAAATTCCACAAAAAATCAGGAGATCATGGAAAGTACTTTTCCGCCGCCGCAAGCTTCTGTCTCCGCAAGATCCCATCTGGGTTACGTTCTGGTGCCCTGCCGGAGGGGGGATTTAGACACGGAGGGCTTCTTCATCAACACCATGACCTCTTCGATGATGTGTGAGTAGTTCACCATAGACCTATGGGTCCATAGCTAGTAACTAGATGGCTTCTTCTCTCTCTTGGATCGTCAATACAAAGTTCTCCATGATCTTCATGGAGATCTATCCGATGTAATCTTCGTTTGTGGTGTGTTTGTCGAGATCCGATGAATTGTGGATTTATGATCAGGTTATGTATGAATCTTATTTGAGTTTCTTCTGATCTCTCTTATGGATGATTTCATATCCTTGTAATTCTCTTCGAGTTGTGGGTTTTGTTTGGCCAACTACATCTATGATTCTTGCAATGGGATAAGTGCTTGGTTTTGGGTTCATACCGTGCGGTGACCTCACCCGGTGACAGAAGGGGTAGCGAGGCACGCATCATGTTGTTTCCATCAAGGGTAAAAAGATGGGGTTTTCATCATTGGTTTGAGATTATCCCTCTACATCATGTCATCTTGCTTAAAGCGTTACTCTGTTCGTCATGAACTCCATACACTAGATGCATGCTGGATAGCGGTCGATGTGTGGAGTAATAGTAGTAGATGCAGAAAGTATCTGTCTACTTGTCTCGGACGTGATGCCTATATGTATGATCATTGCCTTAGATATCGTCATGACTTTGCGCGGTTCTATCAATTGCTCGACAGTAATTTGTTCACCCACCGTGATATTTGCTATTTTGAGAGAAGCCTCTAGTGAACACTATGGCCCTCGGGTCTACTCCACACCATATTTTCAGCGTTACACCTTTTTACTTCATTGCACTTACCGCCTTCAGATCTCACTATGCAAACAATCTTGAAGGGATTGACAACCCTTTGAAGCGTTGGGTGCAAGCTCGTTTGTGTTTGTGCAGGTACTCTGGACTCGACGAGACCCTCCTTCTGGATCGATACCTTGGTTCTCAAACAAAGGGAAATACTTCACCAATTTGCCTTTTTTGTTTGCCTTTTTCGTTTGCCTTTTCGTTCGCCTTATTCTCGCTTGCTCTTTGTTCGCTTGTGTGCTTGCTTGCTTGCCGAAGTCACCATGAATGAAAACACCAAACTTTGTGACTTCTCGAATACTAATAATAATGATTTTATTAGTTCTCTGATTGCTCCCGCCACTAGTGCGGAGTCATACGAAATCAATGCCGCTTTGCTGAATCTTGTTATGAAAAAGCAATTCTCCGGCCTTCGTAGTGAAGATGCCGCATCCCATCTCAATACTTTCATTGAGCTTTGCGATATGAAAAATAATAAAGATGTGGATAATGACGTGATTTAATTGAAAGTTGGTTTTCTTCTTTGCCCAAAAATAGTATCGATTGTTCGGATAAGTGCAAAGATGCTTATATATCCAAGTATTTTCCGCCGGCTAAAATCAACTCTCTCCGTAATGATATCATGAATTTCAAGCAACTTGATCATGAACATGTTGCACAATCTTGGGACAGAAAGAAATTAATGATTAGAAATTGTCCAGCTCATGGCTTGAGTCTTTGGATGATTATTCAAATCTTTTACGTTGGCTTGAATTTCGCTTCTAGAAATATCTTGGACTCCGCCTCAGGTGGAACGTTCATGGAAATCACGTTAGGGGAAGCCACAAAGCTCCTAGACAACATCATGACGAATTACTCTTAGTGGCACAATGAAAGGTCACCTACTAGTAAGAATGTACACGCTATAGAAGAAATTAACTCGTTGAGTGCTAAGATGGACGAGTTAATGAATTTGGTTGCTAGTAGAAGTGTTCCTTTGGATCCTAATGATAGGCCCTTGTCTTCTTTGATTGAGAGTAGCAACGCTAGCTTGGACATTAATTTTGTTGCTAGGAATAATTTTGGCAACAACAATGCTTTTAGAGGAAACTATGTTCCTAGGCATTTTCCTAGTAACTCCTCTAATAACTTTGGCAACTCCTACAACTATACGCATGGAAATTACAATAGATTACCCTCTGATCTAGAGAGTAATATCAAAGAGTTTATCAACTCTCAAAAGATTTTCAATGCGTCCATAGAGGAAAAGTTACACAAAATTGACGATTTGGCTAAGAGCGTTGATAGAATGTCTAGTGATGTTGATGCTTTGGAAGTTAGATGTGCTCCTCCCATGATCAACCTGGATGAAACTTTGAAAGCTATGCGTGTTTCCATGATTGAGAGCCAAGAAAGAACCGCCCAAATTCGTGCTAGCCATGAATGGCTTAAAAAGGCGTGTTCTCATGATGAGAATCACGAAGATTTTAAAGTGCTTGGTGTGACCCCATTGAATCTTTGTTTTCTTGTTTCAAACCTAATGATTATGGGGCTGGATATGAATCCACTTTGGTTGAAAAGTGCCCCAATGATTCAGAGTCCATCTATCTTGATGCTAAAAGCATTGAAAGCGGAGTAGAAGGTGTTAAAACTTTGAGTAGTAATGAAATTACTACCGTGGATTTCAAGGAATTCAATTATGATAGTTTCTCCATGATTGAATGCATTTCTTTGATGAAATCCATGTTAAAATCTCCACACGCTTATAGCCAAAACAATGCCTTTACCGATCATATCGTCGAAGCTATGATAAAATCTAACTTGAATTGGCAGTCTCTATCCCTAGAAAGCTTCATGACGAGTGGGAACCTACCATCAAAATCAAAATCAAAAACTATGAATGCAATGCTTTGTGTGATTTGGGTGCTAGTGTTTCTGCGATTCCAAAGTCTTTATGTGATGTTCTGGGTTTTAATGAGATTGAAGAGTGTTCTCTTAATTTGCATCTTGCGGATTCTACTATCATGAAACCCATGGGAAGGATCAATGATGTTCTTATTATTGCAAATAGGAACTATGTACCCGTGGATTTCATTGTGCTTGACATTGATTGCAATCCTACATGCCCTATTATTCTTGGTAGACCTTTCCTAAGGACTATCGGTGCTATCATCGATATGAAGGAAGGGAATATTTGATTTCAATTTCCTTTCAGGAAGGTCATGGAACACTTTCCTAGAATGAAAATAAGATTGCCTTATGAATCCATGATGAGGGCCACTTATGGTTTGAGCACCAAAGACGACGATACGTGATTATATCGCTTTTATGCCTAGCTAAGGGCGTTAAACAATAGCGCTTGTTGGGAGGCAACCCAATGAATTTATCTTTTTCTTTCTGTTTTGTTGCGTCCACACCATCATAATTCTGTTGTGATTGTGTTTTTTGTTTTTCTTTTTGTGCTTGAGCCAATCAAAACCTTTATGACTATTCTTGGTAATGGTTGTTTAATCCTGCTGGAAAAAGACAGAAACTTTTCGCTCATGAGATGATTTTTCATTTGTATTCAGAAAGAGCTTTTGAGTTCATTCTTTTTGCTTCTGGTTGATATGCCTTTTGCCCACGCAGTCGTAATTTGTCAGATTGTTTGAGGTACCAGAAGTATACGAAGTATACATATTGCTACAGACTGGTCTATTTTTGACAGATTCTGTTTTTGTTGAGTTGCTTTCTTGTTTTTATGAAACTATGATTAGTATCGGGGGGTACTATCCATGGAAAAGTGAGAATACAGTAGCCCAACACCAATATAGATGGAATTCAAGTTTTCTACAGTACCAAAAGAGGTGGTAGTTTGTTTTCTTGTGCTAATGTTAGCACGAGTTTCTGTTTAAGTTTTGTGTTGTGAAGTTTTCAAGTTTTGGGTGATGTTCTCATGGACGATGAGATAAGGAGTGTAAAGAGCTCAAGCTTGGGGATTCCCAAGGCATCCCAAGCCAAATTCAAGGACACCAAAAAGCCTAAGCTTGGGGATGGCCCGGGAAGGCATCCCCTCTTTCGTCTTCAATCCATCGGTAACATTACTTGGAGCTATATTTTATTTTCACCACATGATATTTGTTTTGCTTGGAGCGTCTTGTATCGTAGGAGTCTTTTTATTTTTGTAGTGTCACAATCATCCTTGCTGCACACCTTTTTGAGAGAGAGAGACATGCACTCATCATGATTTTGCTAGAATGCTCATAGTACTTCACTTATATCTTTTGAGCTAGATACCTCTGCTCTATGTGCTTCACTTATATCTTTTAGAGCACGGCGGTGCGTGACTTGGTAGTTCGCTTATGCTATGAAAGTAGTCCCAAATGTGATAGGTACCCAAGGATGCAAAAACCTCCATCTTCATGTGCACTGAGTAGAAAGAGAAGTTTTGATTCCTCTCAATTAGTTTTGAGACGTGGATTTAGTAATATTAAGAGCTATGTTAGTAGGGTGTTGTGAATCTAGAAATACTTGTGTTGAAGTTAGTGATTCCCGTAGCAAGAACTTGTGGTGAACCGCTATATTAGGAAGTCGGAGCATAATTGATCTATTGATTGTCATCCTTTGTGTTGAGGTCGGGATCGTGCGATGGTTAACACCTACCAACCCTTCCCCTAGGAGTATGCGTTTAGCACTTTGTTTCGATTACTAATAAAAACTTTCGCAACAAGTATGTGTAACGACCAAGATGCGGTCCTTTCCGATCTGGGGGTCGAGGCCCCCGAATAGGAAAGAAGCGCATCTAAGTGTTTTGCAAGCAAGTAAACATAGCACAAGATAATAAATAAAGTAGACAATCTGGGATTCAACTGTCTTCTTATCAAAATACAGAGTACAACGCAGATACAAACAAGGTAGTTCCGGTACGGACTACAAAACAAGGAAAATGCTATGCTACCCGCTGCAGGCCCAAGATCACGACCACGGCTCAGTCCTCTGGATAGTTCACGTAAAGGCGATCTGTCTCCTCATCGTACTGCCACGCCAGCTGGGTGCCGTCGGGATCATCTGCCTCTGGGGTACCTGTACCTGCTGGGAGTTTCGGAGGAATCCGTGAGTCACGGGGACTCAGCAATCTAAGACCTTGGTGCCAGAACTAGTCATGTTATTGGGTAAGGAAGGGGTGAAGTGTTTCAGGCTGCTGCATCCTAAGGTTGAATAAGTGGCTAGCTTACGCAAAGGAGAAGTGACAGTGTTCTATACTAACGATCGTGAATACTTGATCAGAAAGTGATCCTGAACACCTACCTACGGCATTCATAACCCCACCGTGTTCCCGATCGAAGAGAGATCTTCGAAGGGACAGTCATGGTTACGCAGACAGTTGGCATGTTTTATTAGTTTATGTTTAAGTTTTCTAATACCGGATGTTAACAAAATATTCCAAGTTGCCACATAACCGCGGGCACGGCTTTCCGAAAGATTAAACCCTGCAGGGGTGCTCCAACTAGTCCATCACAAACGAACACAGGCCGCAAAGGCATCCTCTATCACGAATCTCGTGATCTCGTCGGATTCCTTAGAGGAAAACCTCAACTCTGGGGAAAACCAAAGCTTCACCGGGATTCCTGTACGCAAGATATACCGCTAAGGCAAGACAAGACTAGCAGGATCTCCCGTCGTGTCGACGACCCTGATAAGAGCCGCGTATCTCAGTCTCAGGACACGATAGATGAGCTAGACGTCGGGATGGCTAAACCTCTGGGTGACCAGTGGGGCCCCGGACATCGCTCAGGTGGGGCCAACGCTCAAGGGGAGCACTGGCCCGGGTTGTTGATTAAATTCCTCGGGGTAGCTATTCCCTGTGCAGATTATTATGTGATTAGCAGATAGTACCAAAGTTGGGTCCTGCCGGACAAGCCTTAACACTACGCGATTTATCAAGGGGGTCCCCATAACAACCCCGAACGTGTTAGGAGCGATCAATATGGAATCAAACACCGGTAACCGGTAACTAAGGCGGCAATAACGGAACAAGACACCCGGCAAAAGGCTAGGCCTCCCGTCATTTACCAAATATATAGATACATTAATTAAATAACAGAAAAAATATAATGATATCAAGCTCATGGCAACTCATGAGTTATAAACACCTGCAACTAACAATGCTAACATTAGTAGCTGAGCAAGCCTACCTAGCCATGCAAATTTGCTAGGAAAGAGTAAGGTGTTTAGGCTCATGGCATAAGAAGAGGCAATATATTTTCAGTGGTAGGCAGCGAGCAATATGACGTGGAATCGAAACTACCATAACAAGTCTAGATATGGGATCAAGGTCATGTCATCTTGCCTGTGATGTCCTCTGCTTGGAATGGTTCTGGATCGTCCTGCACGTACTCTCCTGACTCCACGTATTCGCTCTCCGCTCCCGGTGCTACCCAACACAAGAATAACATCCAATGAACAGCAGCACCACAACATGCAACAATCACAAGATGCATGAGATGAAAGTTGAGCATGCACCACTATTTCTAACACTAGCACAAGCAAGATAAACTACAACAAGTTCCTGGACAGAACTTTGTACTAAACTATTTGGACATGCATGGGAATGATATGAACAGATGCATCTCGTAAAAACGGCGCAAAACCATGTAAAGAACTTTACAAACGGAGCTACGGTTCAACGGGAATCGACGAAACACGATATGAAGCCCTACGTGAAAGATTCATCACCACACACACAATTGGCACAAATCTGGTGTTCCCAGGTTTCCAAGACATATATTAACCCAACATGAATGAAATGGATCAAGGTAGAACACCCCAACAACAATTGAACACAAACTTTGAACAAAAAGTCAAAACTACGCAATCTGCCAGTTTCTGCATCTTAGCTGTTTGTGAGCAACATGCAACATAGTTACAGGTCCTCAAATATGACAAATAATATATGTGTCTGTTGCCAATCAAGAACACTACAAGCTACAGCAAGAATCACAACAAAAGGAATTAAACTCTAGAAGATACAAGGCCACAAACTTTCCCAAAACCATCAGTTCTCAGGGACTTAGTGAAAATTCCTGCACCTGAGTTTCTGTTTCTGTTCTGAAGCTTTTTGACATCAATCAAAACACAAGCTACTGGACTCCAAATGACTTGAAACTTGACAGGAAGCTCCACAAACATACCAGGTTCAAAACACTAGCACTGAACCAAGTCCAGTTCTCAACATAATGACCAGCACAAACTTATCTACAGGGGAAGAAAATGTTTTCAGCATTCCAGACTTAGTGAAATTTTCAGAGTTCAAAAATCTGGAATTTTTCCAGCCACATGCCCACTTTGTCTAGGCATAGTTTGCACCCACAAGTTCCCAAGAGGTGTCTGACACCACTATGGTATTGAGCACACACCCCTACAACTAACACACCAAAACCCATGCCTTTGGGCTCCATCTATATCATGGAAACAAAGCCCAAACTTTCAACAAAATAAAAATGCCAATCCATAAGGTATTCTTCTAAGATGACAACTACATAGGAGGGTTTCATGTGCACAATGACAAAGTGACATGGGGGTTTGAACCCCATGTTTGTGTCATGCTCATCAACAACTCCAACACCACAATTCCTCTCAAGCACTAGCATCAAGCTCACACATAAGAAATCTTTATCTAACAAGAGAGTATGCACAACTGGCGCATGCATATGACCGAGAGACACTACCACCAGGCTACGAACCGGAGTCTTGCTAAGGCTAGAAGGTAAAACAGAAACACCCGCATCTCACGAGAAGCATCCCGCCGGCGGCCGGACCCGAGGACGCTGGCGGCGCCACTCCCGGCCACCACCGGCAGGGGAAACCGTCGGCGGGGCCCGCGGGACTCTCAGGGGATCCATTTTCGCCCTGAGCGCGGGAAAAGGACTCCGCTTGGCTGCCGGAACTGCAACTGCCGGAACTCCATGCCCGCCTGGGAGCACGCGACAGAGAACCTGACAGGCCTACCTGCTGGCGCTGCCGAGCTGCACTACCGACGACGAGGGGGTCCTTTGGGCACGGCGCTGCTGCCGAGAGGGGGGGAGGAAGCCCCTGCTACAACCCCTACATCTAACAGCAACAAACTAAACACTCGAACTCTGCACGTACACACAATAACAGACTCCTGACGAACGGCGGCAGAGAAGACGACGACCCCGCCGCGGATCTGGACCGGACCGAGGAGGAGGAAGCACTGGGCGGCGGGCCTCACCTTGGGGAGAAGAGGGGGCGTCGGACGGGACGGAGGAACGCCGGAGGCGAAGAAGAGGAGCTGACGCAGTTCGCCTGGTTCGCCCCGTTGACGGGGACGAGCTCGACGGGGGGGCCGCTCCACGGGGTCCTAGCGCCGGGAA
The DNA here is from genome assembly GCF_904849725.1 of Hordeum vulgare subsp. vulgare. Lineage (NCBI taxonomy): Eukaryota > Viridiplantae > Streptophyta > Magnoliopsida > Poales > Poaceae > Hordeum > Hordeum vulgare. The sequence goes on along the minus strand of NC_058524.1, from coordinate 294,229,305 downwards.
TGGGATGCGGGGAGCCGCCCCGAGCCCCCGGACTTGGCGGTCGGTGCCGGAGACGACGGATCGGCGGTTGACGAAGGAGACGCTGCACTACTCTCTCTCTTCTTCCTCTCTGATACTTACCAGGGAAGAACGAGGGCAGGAGGACTCTGGCGGCGCTGGGGGGAAACGGAGTGGGAACCCTAGGCGTAGGGAGGGGCCCCGGGCTCCTCTTTAACGTCTCGGGAGGCGAGCTCGAGCCGCTGGATCAAAGAGAGAGTGATCGGGAGGTGGAGCGCGCGTCGTACAGGGGGTGACGTCGGGAGGAAGAAGGAGCGCTCGCCAGTGGGCTCTGTCGCCAGGGGGGAAGTCCTACTGGGCCGCACGGGAGAAGGCATGATGGGCGAGGGAAAGAAAATAACACACAGGAGGCTTGACCAACAAGATTGATTGAAAAACAATTGCACCCAGGGAAGGGAAAAGAAATTATACTGCCCAGAATAACTACTGGGTTTAAAAAAATAAAAGGAAAATCCTGCTAGACCTAAGAAATAATGGCCCAATAGGGAAAAATAGACAAGCAATATTTGGTGAAGTTTGAAATAAATGCAAAACAGTAATTAAGCTACTGTTTTGAATTTATTTGCACCACTAAAGTCAAGGAATCAAACCAGAAAAATTGCACCCCCTCACAAGCACATTTTTATCTACCCACTAGACATTTTGGAATCATCTTTGAGAAGAAGGAATTTTTACAAGAATAAAAATAGGAGGGGAAAGGAGTTTAAAAGGCAAGAGCTTAAAAAGACTAGCACACCCTCTTGCATCACACACACCATTATCACATGCCTCACAAGGTAGTGCAAAACCACCACTTAATCCTAGCAAGATCACATGCACTCACAATACCACAACACTACTCCTATTAAACTCATATGCAACATGATCATGGCATGCAATCATAAGTATGGCAAGGAATGATATGAATTCATGCATGCAAGGGAAGTAAGCACTAGGGAACACACATGAATTCATGGCACAAAAAGATATCATCAAGATCTCTGACAAGGTGGCCCCACATGGAAGGTTACAAGAAGGGAAAGCTCTACACTTGGGGCATTACAAACTCTCCCACACTACAAAGAAGATCTCGACCCCGAGATCTAAGACTGAAAGAAATCGGGAAATTCGGAACGGAGGTGATCCTCGCGTTCCCACGTAGCCTCTTTATCGGAATGGTGTGACCACTGCACTTTGAGAAACTTGACAGACTTGTTATGGGTCTTGCGCTCAGTCGCCTCGAGAACCGCAACTGGATGCTCGCGATAAGAGAGGTCAGGCTGGAGATCGATATCCTGAAGATGCACGGTGCGCTCGGGGTTCTTGAAACACCTCCGAAGCTGAGAAACATGGAACACATCATGGACATTTGCAAAGGTTGACGGAAGCTCGAGCTGGTACGCAAGGTCACCCCTCTTGCCAACCACTCTGAACGGACCAACGAAACGAGGCGCAAGATTGCCTTTGATGCCAAAACGCTGCATGCCCTTCATAGGCGACACCTTGAGGTAGACAAAATCATCCAGCTCATACGACATGTCACGGTGCTTGCTATCATAATAGCTCTTCTGACGGGACTGCGCTGCTCTGAGGTTGTCTCGAATGATCCGACACATCTCCTCAGCTTCTTCTATCATATCATTGCCAAGGATCTGACGCTCGCCTGTCTGGGACCAGTTGAGCGGAGTACGGCACTTCCTGCCATAGAGAATCTCGAACGGAGCCTTGCCAGAGCTAGCTTGATAACTGTTGTTATACGAGAACTCCGCGAAAGGCAGACAATCCTCCCACTTCATGCCAAACGAGATAACGCAAGCTCTCAGCATGTCCTCAAGAACTTGATTCACTCTCTCCACTTGACCACTAGTCTGAGGATGGAACGCTGTGCTGAAGCGGATCTTCGTGCCCATAGCAGACTGAAATGAGTCCCAGAACTTGGAAGTGAAGATACTCCCGCGATCTGATGAGATCATCATAGGTACACCGTGCAACGAGACAACCCTCGAGGTGTACAACTCTGCCAGCTGAGCTGCTGAAATGGACTCCTTGACAGGAAGGAAATGCGCCACTTTACTCAATTTGTCGATGACGACGAAGATAGCGTCATTGCCCTTCTTGGACTTCGGAAACCCTGTGACGAAGTCCATCTCAATGTGATCGAACTTCCACTCGGGAATCGGTGAAGGCTGCAAGAGGCCCGCTGGTCTTTGATGTTCTGCTTTCACCCTTCGACATACATCACACTCATTGACGAATTGAGCAATTTCACGCTTCATACGGGTCCACCAGAACGACAGCTTCAAGTCATGGTACATCTTGGAATTTCCCGGATGAATAGAAAGCAGAGAATTATGAGCTTCTTCCATGATCACCTTCCTGAGATCACCTTTCGGGACGACAAGGCGGTCCTCGAAAAAAAGTGTCCCTGGCATCCACAGTGAAACACTTATACTTGGGAAGGCTCTTTCCCACACCAATCTTGACCTTCTTCACCATAGTATCAAGTAGTTGAGCTGCTCTGACCTGATCTTCCAAGGTAGGAGAGATCTGAAGGTTCGCAAGAAAACCCTGAGGAACCAGCTGAGGATTGAGCTTCCTGAAAGACTCAGAAAGACCCGGCTGGAGAGGTTGCAGAATCAGACTGTTGCAATATGCTTTCCTGCTCAATGCATCTGCCACAACATTTGCCTTGCTTGGCGTGTACTCAACACTCGGATTAAAATCCTGGAGCATTTCCACCCAACGTGTTTGCCGAAGATTCAAGTTAGGCTGAGTGAAGATATACTTGAGGCTCTTGTGATCGGTGAAAACTTCAACCTTACGTTCCAACAAGAGATGTCTCCAAGTCATCAAGGCGTGCACCACAGCTGCTAGCTCGAGATCGTGCACAAGATAGTTCTTCTCCGCAGGCTTCAGCTGCCTGGAGGTATAAGCAACCACCTTCTTATCTTGCATCAAGACTGCACCAAAACCCTGAAGGGAAGCATCGCAAAAGACCTGGTACGGCTTGGAATCATCCAGAGGAGCCAATACCGGAGTGGAGGTAAGCTTCTCTTTGAGTGTATCAAAAGCCAGTTGACACTCTGGAGACCACACATACTTGACACCCTTCTGAAGAAGACTAGAGAGCGGCTTGGCGATTTTGGAGAAGTTCTCAACGAATCTTCTGCAATATCCGGCAAGACCGAGAAAGCTTTTAAGTTGCTTCACATTCTGCGGAGGTTCCCATTCAACAATGGCCTGAACCTTGGACGGATCAACCTTAATGCCCTCGGCAGAGATAATATGCCCAAGATACACCACTTCTTTCAGCCAGAACTCGCACTTGGAAAACTTGGCATACAGCTCGTATTCTCTCAGTTTATCAAGCACCAACCTGAGATGTTTCTCATGTTCTTCCTCATCCTCAGAAAAAACCAGAATGTCATCGAGATAAAGCAAGACAAACTCATTCTTGAATGGCGAGAAAATATAGTTCATCAATCGGCAAAAAATCGGAGGAGCATTAGCCAGACCAAAAGACATGACCGTATACTCATATGAGCCAAGACTGGTCCTGAAAGCCATCTTTGGAATGTCTTCCTCACGAACGCGAATCTGATGATAGCCCATTCTGAGATCAAGCTTGGAGAATACTTTAGGACCTTTCAGCTGCTCGAACAACTCATTTATGTTCGGAAGCGGATATTTGTTCTTGATTGTCTTCTTATTCAATGGGCGGTAATCGACACACAGTCGTTCCGTACCATCCTTCTTCTTGACAAACAGAACACCACATCCCCACGGAGACGAGCTTGGTCTGATCAAACCCAAACGCTCCTGCTCATCGAGTTGTCTCTTGAGTTCCTTCAACTCTTTTGGACCCAGTTTGTACGGCCGCTTGCACACTGGCTCTGTGCCTGGCTCAAGCTCAATGATGAACTCCACTTCACGGTGCAGAGGCATCCCTGGCAGCTCCTCAGGAAACACGTCCTGATATTCGCAGACTACTGGAACTTGCTCAATGGGATTGATCTCACCCTTTTCATTCAAGGAGAACAAGCGGACTGTGTCATCGCGCGCCGCGAATATAATCACATCCTCCGAAGAGTGGGTCAGCTTCACTTCTTTAGCTTCACAATCAATTGATGCCTTATTCATGGCCAACCAGTCCATACCAAGGATCAAATCAATGTCGGACTTGCCCAAGACATACGGAGAGGCCAGAAAAGCATAATTGTCCAACTTGATAAAAACATCCGGAACCCTCATGAACGAACTCATTCGCATGCCCGGAGAAACCACACGGAAGGGACTATCCAAATGAATTGCAGGAATATCATGCTTAGCTAAGAAAGGCTTGGAGATGAAGCAATGCGAAGAACCAGAATCAAACAAGACTTTAGCAGGAAAATCATTGACTAGGAGATTACCCATGATCACATCCAAAGAATTTTCTGCCTCAGCTGCATTCACCATGTTGACTCGAGCTGATCTGGGGTTGAACTTCACAAGAGCGTTGCTAGGAGGTTTGCCTGGAGGAGGAGGCGGCAGACGGAGCTGAGAAGTGCATTTGTTGGCATAGTGACCCTTCTGCCCACATTTGTGACAAGTGACATCTGCTGGCTGCCGGAACTGAATCTGAGGAGGCCCTTGCTTCTGCTGCTGATATCTCTGCTGGAATCCAGGGTTGGGTGGGCGGGAAGAACCACGTCCACCTGAGTGCTTCGGCTGCTGAGAGTGCCGAGGAGGAGGAGGAGGAGAAACCCAAAACCTCTGTTGCTTCTGAACCACCTGAGTCGAGGAAGAGCTGGACTCTCTGAAACGTTTCTTGGAGTTCTCCACCCTGAGCAAGGCTGCCTCTGCTCTGAGAGCTAAGTTATAGAATTTGTCAAACTCCTCAGGATCATGCAAAGCGAGTGCTAACTGCAAATCCTCCTTCAAGCCACCCCTGAACTGGTATATCTTGCTCTTCTGATCCGGAACATCCTGCAATGCGTAACGGGCCAGCTCGTGGAACTCAACATTGTACTTGTACATAGAATTGCTGCCCTGCTTCAAGCGCCTGAACTTCTCACGCATCTCCTCAACAAAACTGGAAGGAATGTAGTGGGACCTGAAGTCACGACAGAACTCGTCCCAAGACATCACCCTGCCACCTCTGGAGTCCTTAAGCTGCTGCCACCAAATAGAAGCCTGCCCCTTCAACTGGAATGTTGCAAACTTGACATAATCCTCTAGGCGCACATTGCTACACTGGAAATGCTTGTTCATACCACGGATCCAATCTTCCGCGTCAAACGGCTGGTCGCAAGAAGTGAACGTCCTAGGCTGGTTTGACAGGAACTGACTCAGACTGGCGAAGTGATTGCCACCCTGCTGGAAATTGCCTTGCTGATGATTGGCTCTCTCCTGGATCAACTGCAACAGCATCTGAGTATTTGCATTGGTAGCTGCCATCATCGCCTGCCAGGCCTCTGCAGGAGGAGGCGGTGGCGTTGGCGGAGGAGGAGGTGGAGGCGGCATATCCTCACGCACTGGGGTCTGACGAGTTGGTGGAGCCATCCTGAAGACGGACAGCATATTAGTCCATAGAATATTTGAAGATAAGCTGAATCAAAAGACAGAATATCTGAATAGAACTTAGCATTGCACTCGAACAACATAGCAAGAGTGCATTCACAAAGTAATAGACGACAAAATTCCGATAAGGCACCACAGCAAACAAGTGTGAGCTAGAACTGCTCGGAACAAACATAAGATCGAGATTTCCCAAACCTCAATCAAGCGTCTGTAGGAAGATAGTCCTACAAGATACTACCATATATCCCACCTATGAATTCCTGAAATAACTGGTCATGCAATCCGGCACCCGGATACAAGGAGTATTTCACACAACTCCTAATCTAAACCGTCACCTGTATCACAACCTTCAACACACAACCAGCATCTCGGACCTTCGTCTACAACAGATCCTCGTGATCACAACGATACAAAGTGTGGTAGTACACCCGAACAATCTACACCACTACTGGGGACGTCGGGGTTATCTCACCACTACCCGTATTGAAGCAATAACGAACACCCTCCGTTCTTAGGTACTCAGAAATCTGAATGATGGCGATGTGCGCGATAATCCCTGGAGCTCAACTCCCCTGATACTTAGAGCAGATAGGAGGCACCAGGACACGATTCCGTCACATCGAAATCATATAGATTTCGCAAACACCCGCGTGATCCTAAAAAAAAATTTGAGCGGGAAAAGGAGTAGAGTTAAAGATTTCCTAAGACGGAAGCCTCACCAGAGCAAAGAAGAGGAGAAAAATGGAACTTACTCTCCGATATAACGAAGACCCAAAACATTTACTAGACTCGACTCGGCCAAATACGATCACACAAAGGCTCCTATGGTCGTAAGGCTCTGATTACCAACTTGTAACGACCAAGATGCGGTCCTTTCCGATCTGGGGGTCGAGGCCCCCGAATAGGAAAGAAGCGCATCTAAGTGTTTTGCAAGCAAGTAAACATAGCACAAGATAATAAATAAAGTAGACAATCTGGGATTCAACTGTCTTCTTATCAAAATACAGAGTACAACGCAGATACAAACAAGGTAGTTCCGGTACGGACTACAAAACAAGGAAAATGCTATGCTACCCGCTGCAGGCCCACGATCACGACCACGGCTCAGTCCTCTGGATAGTTCACGTAAAGGCGATCTGTCTCCTCGTCGTACTGCCACGCCAGCTGGGTGCCGTCGGGATCATCTGCCTCTGGGGTACCTGTACCTGCTGGGAGTTTCGGAGGAATCCGTGAGTCACGGGGACTCAGCAATCTAAGACCTTGGTGCCAGAACTAGTCATGTTATTGGGTAAGGAAGGGGTGAAGTGTTTCAGGCTGCTGCATCCTAAGGTTGAATAAGTGGCTAGCTTACGCAAAGGAGAAGTGACAGTGTTCTATACTAACGATCGTGAATACTTGATCAGAAAGTGATCCTGAACACCTACCTACGGCATTCATAACCCCACCGTGTTCCCGATCGAAGAGAGATCTTCGAAGGGACAGTCACGGTTACGCACACAGTTGGCATGTTTTATTAGTTTATGTTTAAGTTTTCTAATACCGGATGTTAACAAAATATTCCAAGTTGCCACATAACCGCGGGCACGGCTTTCTGAAAGATTAAACCCTGCAGGGGTGCTCCAACTAGTCCATCACAAACGAACACAGGCCGCAAAGGCATCCTCTATCACGAATCTCGTGATCTCGTCGGATTCCTTAGAGGAAAACCTCAACTCTGGGGAAAACCAAAGCTTCACCGGGATTCCTGTACGCAAGATATACCGTAAGGCAAGACAAGACTAGCAGGACCTCCCGTCGTGTCGACGACCCTGATAAGAGCCGCGTATCTCAGTCTCAGGACACGATAGATGAGCTAGACGTCGGGATGGCTAAACCTCTGGGTGACCAGTGGGGCCCCGGACATCGCTCAGGTGGGGCCAACGCTCAAGGGGAGCACTGGCCCGGGTTGTTGATTAAATTCCTCGGGGTAGCTATTCCCTGTGCAGATTATTATGTGATTAGCAGATAGTACCAAAGTTGGGTCCTGCCGGACAAGCCTTAACACTACGCGATTTATCAAGGGGGTCCCCATAACAACCCCGAACGTGTTAGGAGCGATCAATATGGAATCAAACACCGGTAACCGGTAACTAAGGCGGCAATAACGGAACAAGACACCCGGCAAAAGGCTAGGCCTCCCGTCATTTACCAAATATATAGATACATTAATTAAATAACAGAAAAAATATAATGATATCAAGCTCATGGCAACTCATGAGTTATAAACACCTGCAACTAACAATGCTAACATTAGTAGCTGAGCAAGCCTACCTAGCCATGCAAATTTGCTAGGAAAGAGTAAGGTGTTTAGGCTCATGGCATAAGAAGAGGCAATATATTTTCAGTGGTAGGCAGCGAGCAATATGACGTGGAATCGAAACTACCATAACAAGTCTAGATATGGGATCAAGGTCATGTCATCTTGCCTGTGATGTCCTCTGCTTGGAATGGTTCTGGATCGTCCTGCACGTACTCTCCTGACTCCACGTATTCGCTCTCCGCTCCCGGTGCTACCCAACACAAGAATAACATCCAATGAACAGCAGCACCACAACATGCAACAATCACAAGATGCATGAGATGAAAGTTGAGCATGCACCACTATTTCTAACACTAGCACAAGCAAGATAAACTACAACAAGTTCCTGGACAGAACTTTGCACTAAACTATTTGGACATGCATGGGAATGATATGAACAGATGCATCTCGTAAAAACGGCGCAAAACCATGTAAAGAACTTTACAAACGGAGCTACGGTTCAACGGGAATCGACGAAACACGATATGAAGCCCTACGTGAAAGATTCATCACCACACACACAATTGGCACAAATCTGGTGTTCCCAGGTTGCCAAGACATATATTAACCCAACATGAATGAAATGGAGCAAGGTAGAACACCCCAACAACAATTGAACACAAACTTTGAACAAAAAGTCAAAACTACGCAATCTGCCAGTTTCTGCATCTTAGCTGTTTGTGAGCAACATGCAACATAGTTACAGGTCCTCAAATATGACAAATAATATATGTGTCTGTTTCCAATCAAGAGCACTACAAGCTACAGCAAGAATCACAACAAAAGGAATTAAACTCTAGAAGATACAAGGCCACAAACTTTCCCAAAACCATCAGTTCTCAGGGACTTAGTGAAAATTCCTGCACCTGAGTTTCTGTTTCTGTTCTGAAGCTTTTTTACAGCAATCAAAACACAAGCTACTGGACTCCAAATGACTTGAAACTTGACAGGAAGCTTCACAAACATACCAGGTTCAAAACACTAGCACTGAACCAAGTCCAGTTCTCAACATAATGACCAGCACAAACTTATCTACAGGGGAAGAAAATGTTTTCAGCATTCCAGACTTAGTGAAATTTTCAGAGTTCAAAAATCTGGAATTTTTCCAGCCACATGCCCACTTTGTCTAGGCATAGTTTGCACCCACAAGTTCCCAAGAGGTGTCTGACACCACTATGGTATTGAGCACACACCCCTACAACTAACACACCAAAACCCATGCCTTTGGGCTCCATCTATATCATGGAAACAAAGCCCAAACTTTCAACAAAATAAAAATGCCAATCCATAAGGTATTCTTCTAAGATGACAACTACATAGGAGGGTTTCATGTGCACAATGACAAAGTGACATGGGGGTTTGAACCCCATGTTTGTGTCATGCTCATCAACAACTCCAACACCACAATTCCTCTCAAGCACTAGCATCAAGCTCACACATAAGAAATCTTTATCTAACAAGAGAGTATGCACAACTGGCGCATGCATATGACCGAGAGACACTACCACCAGGCTACGAACCGGAGTCTTGCTAAGGCTAGAAGGTAAAACAGAAACACCCGCATCTCACGAGAAGCATCCCGCCGGCGGCCGGACCCGAGGACGCTGGCGGCGCCACTCCCGGCCACCACCGGCAGGGGAAACCGTCGGCGGGGCCCGCGGGACTCTCGGGGGATCCATTTTCGCCCTGAGCACGGGAAAAGGACTCCGCTTGGCTGCCGGAACTGCAACTGCCGGAACTCCATGCCCGCCTGGGAGCACGCGACAGAGAACCTGACAGGCCTACCTACTGGCGCTGCCGAGCTGCACTACCGACGACGAGGGGGTCCTTTGGGCACGGCGCTGCTGCCGAGAGGGGGGGAGGAAGCCCCTGCTACAACCCCTACATCTAACAACAACAAACTAAACACTCGAACTCTGCACGTACACACAATAACAGACTCCTGACGAACGGCGGCAGAGAAGACGACGACCCCGCCGCGGATCTGGACCGGACCGAGGAGGAGGAAGCACTGGGCGGCGGGCCTCACCTTGGGGAGAAGAGGGGGCGCCGGACGGGACGGAGGAACGCCGGAGGCGAAGAAGAGGAGCTGACGCAGTTCGCCTGGTTCGCCCCGTTGACGGGGACGAGCTCGACGGGGGGGCCGCTCCACGGGGTCCTAGCGCCGGGAATGGGATGCGGGGAGCCGCCCCGAGCCCCCGGACTTGGCGGTCGGTGCCGGAGACGACGGATCGGCGGTTGACGAAGGAGACGCTGCACTACTCTCTCTCTTCTTCCTCTCTGATACTTACCAGGGAAGAACGAGGGCAGGAGGACTCTGGCGGCGCTGGGGGGAAACGGAGTGGGAACCCTAGGCGTAGGGAGGGGCCCCGGGCTCCTCTTTAACGTCTCGGGAGGCGAGCTCGAGCCGCTGGATCAAAGAGAGAGTGATCGGGAGGTGGAGCGCGCGTCGTACAGGGGGTGACGTCGGGAGGAAGAAGGAGCGCTCGCCAGTGGGCTCTGTCGCCAGGGGGGAAGTCCTACTGGGCCGCACGGGAGAAGGCATGATGGGCCAGGGAAAGAAAATAACACACAGGAGGCTTGACCAACAAGATTGATTGAAAAACAATTGCACCCAGGGAAGGGAAAAGAAATTATACTGCCCAGAATAACTACTGGGTTTAAAAAAATAAAAGGAAAATCCTGCTAGACCTAAGAAATAATGGCCCAATAGGGAAAAATAGACAAGCAATATTTGGTGAAGTTTGAAATAAATGCAAAACAGTAATTAAGCTACTGTTTTGAATTTATTTGCACCACTAAAGTCAAGGAATCAAACCAGAAAAATTGCACCCCCTCACAAGCACATTTTTATCTACCCACTAGACATTTTGGAATCATCTTTGAGAAGAAGGAATTTTTACAAGAATAAAAATAGGAGGGGAAAGGAGTTTAAAAGGCAAGAGCTTAAAAAGACTAGCACACCCTCTTGCATCACACACACCATTATCACATGCCTCACAAGGTAGTGCAAAACCACCACTTAATCCTAGCAAGATCACATGCACTCACAATACCACAACACTACTCCTATTAAACTCATATGCAACATGATCATGGCATGCAATCATAAGTATGGCAAGGAATGATATGAATTCATGCATGCAAGGGAAGTAAGCACTAGGGAACACACATGAATTCATGGCACAAAAAGATATCATCAAGATCTCTGACAAGGTGGCCCCACATGGAAGGTTACAAGAAGGGAAAGCTCTACACTTGGGGCATTACAAACTCTCCCACACTACAAAGAAGATCTCGACCCCGAGATCTAAGACTGAAAGAAATCGGGAAATTCGGAACGGAGGTGATCCTCGCGTTCCCACGTAGCCTCTTTATCGGAATGGTGTGACCACTGCACTTTGAGAAACTTGACAGACTTGTTATGGGTCTTGCGCTCAGTCGCCTCGAGAACCGCAACTGGATGCTCGCGATAAGAGAGGTCAGGCTGGAGATCGATATCCTGAAGATGCACGGTGCGCTCGGGGTTCTTGAAACACCTCCGAAGCTGAGAAACATGGAACACATCATGGACATTTGCAAAGGTTGACGGAAGCTCGAGCTGGTACGCAAGGTCACCCCTCTTGCCAACCACTCTGAACGGACCAACGAAACGAGGCGCAAGATTGCCTTTGATGCCAAAACGCTGCATGCCCTTCATAGGCGACACCTTGAGGTAGACAAAATCATCCAGCTCATACGACATGTCACGGTGCTTGCTATCGTAATAGCTCTTCTGACGGGACTGCGCTGCTCTGAGGTTGTCTCGAATGATCCGACACATCTCCTCAGCTTCTTCTATCATATCATTGCCAAGGATCTGACGCTCGCCTGTCTGGGACCAGTTGAGCGGAGTACGACACTTCCTGCCATAGAGAATCTCGAACGGAGCCTTGCCAGAGCTAGCTTGATAACTGTTGTTATACGAGAACTCCGCGAAAGGCAGACAATCCTCCCACTTCATGCCAAACGAGATAACGCAAGCTCTCAGCATGTCCTCAAGAACTTGATTCACTCTCTCCACTTGACCACTAGTCTGAGGATGGAACGCTGTGCTGAAGCGGATCTTCGTGCCCATAGCAGACTGAAATGAGTCCCAGAACTTGGAAGTGAAGATACTCCCGCGATCTGATGAGATCATCATAGGTACACCGTGCAACGAGACAACCCTCGAGGTGTACAACTCTGCCAGCTGAGCTGCTGAAATGGACTCCTTGACAGGAAGGAAATGCGCCACTTTACTCAATTTGTCGATGACGACGAAGATAGCGTCATTGCCCTTCTTGGACTTCGGAAACCCTGTGACGAAGTCCATCTCAATGTGATCGAACTTCCACTCGGGAATCGGTAAAGGCTGCAAGAGGCCCGCTGGTCTTTGATGTTCTGCTTTCACCCTTCGACATACATCACACTCATTGACGAATTGAGCAATTTCACGCTTCATACGGGTCCACCAGAACGACAGCTTCAAGTCATGGTACATCTTGGAATTTCCCGGATGAATAGAAAGCAGAGAATTATGAGCTTCTTCCATGATCACCTTCCTGAGATCACCTTTCGGGACGACAAGGCGGTCCTCGAAAAAAAGTGTCCCTGGCATCCACAGTGAAACACTTATACTTGGGAAGGCTCTTTCCCACACCAATCTTGACCTTCTTCACCATAGAATCAAGTAGCTGAGCTGCTCTGACCTGATCTTCCAAGGTAGGAGAGATCTGAAGGTTCGCAAGAAAACCCTGAGGAACCAGCTGAGGATTGAGCTTCCTGAAAGACTCAGAAAGACCCGGCTGGAGAGGTTGCAGAATCAGACTGTTGCAATATGCTTTCCTGCTCAATGCATCTGCCACAACATTTGCCTTGCTTGGCGTGTACTCAACACTCGGATTAAAATCCTGGAGCATTTCCACCCAACGTGTTTGCCGAAGATTCAAGTTAGGCTGAGTGAAGATATACTTGAGGCTCTTGTGATCGGTGAAAACTTCAACCTTACGTTCCAACAAGAGATGTCTCCAAGTCATCAAGGCGTGCACCACAGCTGCTAGCTCGAGATCGTGCACAAGATAGTTCTTCTCCGCACGCTTCAGCTGCCTGGAGGTATAAGCAACCACCTTCTTATCTTGCATCAAGACTGCACCAAAACCCTGAAGGGAAGCATCGCAAAAGACCTGGTACGGCTTGGAATCATCCAGAGGAGCCAATACCGGAGTGGAGGTAAGCTTCTCTTTGAGTGTATCAAAAGCCAGTTGACACTCTGGAGACCACACATACTTGACACCCTTCTGAAGAAGACTAGAGAGCGGCTTGGCATGATCTCTGACAAGGTGGCCCCACATGGAAGGTTACAAGAAGGGAAAGTTCAACACTTGGGGCATTACAGTATGTGAGTTCTTCATGACTAATGTGAGCCCATGGTATAGATGCACTTTCACCTTCCACCATTTCTAGCCTCTCTAGTGTCGCGCAATTCTCGACGGTACACAAACCCACCATATGCCTTCCTCAAAACAGCCACCATACCTACCTACTATGGCATTTTCATAGCCATTCCGAGATATATTGCCATGCAACTCCCACCGTTCCGTCTCATGACTTGTGTCGTCACTCTCATACTGCCATTGCATGATCGTAAGATAGCTAGCGAGATTATTTCAACGTCATACGCCATGCTAGATCGTTGCACATCCCGGTACACTACCGGAGGCATTTCCTATAGAGTCATAATCATTTTGAGCTTTGAAGCTGTGAGTAAATAAAAGTGTGATGATCATCATTATTAGAGCATTGTCCCATGTGAGGAAATAAAAAAAAGAGGCCAAAGAGCCCAAATAAAAAAAAGAGAAAAAAAGAGGCCTAAGAGCCCAAATGAAAAAAAAGAGAAAAGAGAGAAAAACAGAGAAGGGACAATGCTACTATCCTTTTCCACACTTGTGCTTCATAATAGCACCATGTTCTTCATGATTGAGAGCTTCTTGCTTTGTCACTACCATGTGCTAGTGGGAATCTTCATTATAAAACTTGGCTTGTATATTCCAATGATGGGCTTCCTCAAAATTGCCCTAGGTCTTCGTGAGCAAGCAAGTTGGATGCACACCCACTAGTTTTCCTTTTGAGCTTTCACATACTTATAGCTCTAGTGCATCTCTTCTATGGCAATCCCTACTCATTCACATTGATATCTATTAATGGGCATCTCCATAGCCCTTTGATACGCCGAGTCAATGTGACCATCTCCTCCTTTTTGTCTCACAACCACCACCACACTCTATTCCACCTATAGTGCTATATCCATGCCTCACACTCATGTATTGCGAGATAGTTATAAAAAGTTTGAGAAAGTAAGTGTGCGAAAATAATTACTTGGCCAATACCGGGGTTGTGCATGATATACATTAGTTGTGTGAGGATGATGGAGCATAGCCAGACTATATGATTTTGTAGGGATAACTTTCCTTGGCCTTGCTATTTTGAGAGTTCAGGATTGCCTTGCTAGTTTTCTTCAAGTATTATTGTTTTCATGTCAATAGCAAACTATTGTTTCGAATCTTACGGATCTGAACATTCATGTCATGTGAAAGAAGTTGCAAAGGAAAACTATGCTAGGTAGCATTCCACATCAAAAATTCATTCTTTATCACTTCCCTATTCGAGGACGAGCAGGAGTTAAGTTTGGGGATGCTTGATACGTATCCAACGTATCTATAATTTTTTATGGTTTCATGCTATTATCTTGTCAAACTTTGGATGTTTGGCATGCCTTTTATATATTTTCTGGGACTAACTTATTAAGTCAATGCCAAGTGCCAGTTCCTGTTTTTTCCATGTTTTTGACCCCTTACAAAGGATATTTTGAAACGAAGTCCAAGCGGAATAAAATCCCCGAAAAGATTTTTTCGGTAACGGAAGAAGATCAGGAGACTTGAGAGCCAAGGCAGGGGTAGAGTAGAATCCCCAGGGGCCCCACAAGGCCTCACCCCGCGGCCAGGGGGAGGTCGCGGCCCATAGGCTTGTGGGCCCCCTGGACGCCTCTGCCCTAGGTTTTGCGCCTATATATCCCCAAAAGTGACACAAAAAATCAGGAGATCATCGAAAGTACTTTTCCGCCGCTACAAGATTCTGTCTCCGCAAGATCCCATCTGGGGCACATTCTGGTGCCCTGCCGGAGGGGGGATTCAGACACGGAGGGCTTCTTCATCAACACCATGACCTCTCCGATGATGCGTGAGTAGTTCACCATAGACCTACGGGTCCATAGCTAGTAACTAGATGGCTTCTTCTCTCTCTTGGATCTTCAATACAAAGTTCTCCATGATCTGCATGGAGATCTATCCGATGTAATCTTCTTTTGCGGTGTGTTTTTCCAGATCAGATGAATTGTAGATTTATGATCAGGTTATCTATGAATCTTATTTGCGTTTCTTCTGGTCCCTCTTATGCATGATTTCATATCCTTGTAATTCTCTTCGAGTTGTGGGTTTTATTTGGCCAACTAGATCTATGATTCTTGCAATGGGAGAAGTGCTTGGTTTTGGGTTCATACCATGCGGTGACCTCACCCAGTGACAGAAGGGGTAGCGAGGCACGCATCGTGTTGTTGCCATCAAGGGTAAAAAGATGGGGTTTTCATCATTTGTTTGAGATTATCCCTCTACACAATGTCATCTTGCTTAAGCGTTACTCTATTCATCATGAACTCAATACACTAGATGCATGCCGGGTAGCGGTCGATGTGCGGAGTAATAGTAGTAGATGCAGAAAGTATCGGTCTACTTGTCTCGGACATGATGCCTATATGTATGATCATTGCTTTAGATATCGTCATGACTTTGCGCGGTTCTATCAATTACTCGACAGTAATTTGTTCACCCACCGTGATATTTGCCATTTTGAGAGAAGCCTCTAGTAAACACTATGGCCCCCGGATCTACTCCACACCATATTTTCAGCCTTACACCTTTTTTACTTCGTTGCACTTTCCGCCTTCAGATCTCACTTTGCAAACAATCTTGAAGGGATTGACAACCCCTTTGAAGCATTGGGTGCAAGCTCGTTTGTGTTTGTGCAGGTACTCTAGACTCGACGAGACCCTCCTTCTGGATCGATACCTTGGTTCTCAAACTAAGGGAAATAATTACTGCTCCTGTGTTGCATCACCCTTTCCTCTTCAAGGGAAAAACCGACGCAAACAAGAGAAGTAGCAAGAAGAATTCCTAGAGTTGTCGGGGAAGGACTTTTGTTGCCGTAGCAAGGCCCCGAAGCACTTCAACATTTTCCCTCCCTACTTTTCTGTTGCTGTTGGGGTGAGCAATGGAGGCGAAGCATACCTTGGCGTCAATGTCTTGACAATACTGTATGAAAGTGTTGCTGGTGAACTGCGTGTCGTTGTCGAATGATCATGTTTGGGACCCCAACATGAGAAACAATCCCTCTAAGGAACTTGACCGCTGCCAGAGCCGTCACCTTTCTTACTAGCTCCACTTTGGTCCACTTAGTGAAATTGTCGATGGCAAAAAACTAGAACCCGAAGCCCCCGGTAGCACGGGAGAGGGGGCGAAGATGTTGAGCCCAGACCGAGAAAGGCCAAGAGAGCGGTACTGTTTGAAGGTCTTGTGTTGGTTCGTGCATCTGCTTGGCCTGGTATTGGCATGCTTCACACGTTGTCACCACCACCAAGGCGTCTTGAAGGGATGTGGGCTAGTAGAAGCCTTGCTCGAACGCCTTCCCTATAAGAGATCGTGATCCTATGTGAGAGCCACAAATTCCTTCGTGTATCTCTGCCAACAACCGTTGTCCTTCCTCAAGGGTGATGCACCTCAATTTCACCCCATTTGGTCTTCGCCTGTATAGATTGTTGACCACAAATTGGTACATGCTGAACCGTCGAGCTACTCTTTTAGCTTCCTATTGCTCTTCGTGGAGGTTCCTTGTGTGTAGGTATCGGACAATTTGCTGCGCCCATGCCGGAGCCTGGGGCTTGACGATAACGATTAAAGGTGTATCTTCCGTTGTGGGAGATCTAGCTACGACGATGAGGACTACTTGTCGTGTTGGAGCTTGGCGCTCACTTTCGAGGGCTTTGTCATCACCGACAACCTTCTAGGCGGCCACGGGTGGCTTGGCCGAGAAATAGTCGTCGGAGCCGATCTTCCTCTTCCTAGCTTGCCATCGTGATGGTTTAATTGATGGCTGAGTGATTCACAGCATGAAGGTACCCAGTTCCATAGGCAACTTCTAAGCTGCTTGTTTCGAGAAGTCATTGGCGATGTTGTTATCCGTCCTTGCGACGTGTTCCACTTGTAGACCATCGAAGCATTCTTCCAACTTACTCACTTCATCAACATATGCTTCCATCAGGGGGCTTTTGATACTCCTTGTTGACTTGACATACTACCAGTTGTGAGTCCCCTCGGACTATGAGCTTTTTGATCCCTAGTTCTTCCGCTACTCACAGCCCAGCAAGCAAACCCTCATACTCCATTGTATTGTTGATAGATACCTCTCGGGGGAAATGCATCTGGATCACATACTTGAGGTGCTCTCTTGTGGGTGCTATGAGTAGCACTCCGACATCGGTGCCTTACAGCAAAAAAGCTCCATCAAAGTACATGACCCACGTCTGGAAGGTTTCCTTGTCGTGAAGGGATGACTCTAGAATCTCTTCATCTGTTGTTGGCATCCACTCGGAAACGAACTCTACTAGTGCTCGGATCTTGATGATTGTTGTGCTCTCAAAGCTCGGATCAATACTGGCAAGTTCCAAGGCCTACTCGATGATCCGTCCGGTTGCTTTTGGTTCCTCAGGATCTACTACTGTGGGACGCGGGTGACAACTGTGATGTGGTGCGCTTCGACATAATTATGCAACTTATGGGAGGCCATGAGGAGGCCAAGGAGCAATTTCTGGATCCCACAATATGTCGTCCAAGCCCCGTGCAGGAGGGAGTTGACAAAATGTATTGGCTGTTGCACCATCTTCTTCTTCTGCACCATCCGCTGCTCCGCCTCCCGTGTTGCTTATGAGTCACGCTCTTCGCTTGCTGGGGCTGACTGGGTACTATCGGTCTCTGGTCCATAGGTCATCTATTTGCTGTCCTCGACCACCCTTCCTTCCACTAGTTGTGTGTTGACCACCCGATTCGTTGCTGCCACATACAACAACAACGGCTCGTCAGGCTTGGGCACGACTAGGACCGGGGGCAAGGACATGTACTTCTTCAGGTCTTGTAGCGTTGTTTCTTCTTCTAGAGTCCATGTAATTGGCCCTGACTTCTTCAAGATTTTTAAGAACGATAGGGCCCATTCCACGGACTTGGAGATGAACGTGCTGAGAGCAGCCACATAGCCCGCCAGCCGACGGACATCCTTGATGCGCTTTGGGGCCTCTAGTTGCTCGATGGCTTCAATCTTGGCGGGGTTGACTTCTATCCTGCGTTGAGATATGATGAAACCAAGGAGCTTACCAGACGAAACCCCGAGTACACACTTCTCGGGGTTGAGCTTCAAGTTGATATTGCACAAGTTCACAAAGGTCTCCTCCAGGTCATGGAATAGTGTGGGTTTGCTCTTGGTCCTGACTACTATGTAGTCCATGTAATCCTACACATTTCTATGCATCAGTGGTCCAAGGCCAATCTGGTCGGCCCTCACGAACATGAATCCCGCACTCTTCAGTCCAAATGGCATGCGTCTGCAGCAGTAAATGCCCCAAGGAGTGATAAAGGTTGTCTTCTTTTTGTTCTCCTAGGCCGTGAAGATCTGGTGATAACTAGAGTTGGCATCAAGGAATGACAACAGGTCACAAACGGTAGTCGAGTCCAAAATTTGGTTGATGCACGGCAAGGTGAAGGGTTCTTCAGGCAAACCTTGTTGACATCTGTGAAGTCAATGCAAAGCCACCACTACCCACTCGCCTTGTGCACCACCACAGGATTCGCCACCCATGTCGGGAGGAGCACACCCCTGACTAGCCCTGCTGCTTCCAATTTCATGATTTCTTCGGCGAAAAATTCCTTGCACTCCAACGCTTCCTTTTGGACCTTCTGCTTAATGGGGTGTGCGTGGGCACAGACAACAAGGTAGTGCTTGATCACCTGCCTGGGAACACCGAGGATGTCAGACGGCTGCCAAGCAAACACGTCGACATTTCCTCGCAGGAAAGATACGAGCGATCTTTCCTATTTGCTGTTGAGGGTGGCACTTATAGTGAAAGTATATCCCTCTCCGTCCTCTCGCGCATCCACTTTCTTCCTCTCGGCGATGGTCACTCTATTTATTTTGCCCCCGGCAGCAGAAGTCTGTGTCCTAAAATTGAGCTCACTGTTGAATGTGACCGGAAGGGTTATCTTGCCCTTTTGCTGAAACGTCCCCCCGTCCACTCCTAAGAAGGAGCCTGTGGGTTTAAGAACTGAATCGGGAATCTGCAGCCTTCTAATCACATATGGCGATATCAAGTTCAGGCCGACCCCACTGTCGACCAACATATTCGTGACCCTGAGGTTTCTCACCATTAGCGAGACCAACAGCGGCATGCACCCAACCGCAGTAACGCGATTAGGGTGGTCCTCAGCGTCGAAGAAGATGGGAGTGTTGTACCACTTGAGAGGCCTCCTTGCTTCTTCCGTTGGCACTGTCATGTTGACTTTGCAGGCCCATAGCTTAAGTTATTCATGGGTGGAGTGCAAAGATGTGCCTCAATAAACACACATATCATCTATAGCCTTCTGGAACTCCCGTCTGTCGGACTCCTCTCCATCCTCGACATCATCACTTCCTGGTTAGCGGTCTCGACCCCTAGTGAGATTATCCTTATGTTGCTTGTCCTTGCCGCGGAGGCCTCCTCGCTCGCTGCCGTTCTTCTTGTTGGACCGACCTGCACCATCCCGTCCATTCTCCTTGTCACGCCGTTCGTACTCTTGCTTCTGCTTCTAAGAAAATTGTTTTACTTGGCAACACTCGTTGATGTCATGGCCTTCGGTGAGGTGGATCTTGTCGTATGGCTTGCCGGTTTGTTGCCTGCTGCGGCTTCGTCTTGCCTGGAGCACGCGGCAATATCCTTGTCCCGCCCCTAAGGCTTGGACTTCTTGCTGATGTTAATCTTGCCGGACCTATTGACAGCCATCACTGTTTTCCCCTTGTACTTATTGTTGTGCTTGCATCCCTTGTTGGAGGAGGCTGGCATGCCCTTGTTGTCGTTGGAGTCAACCTCCGCGCCAGCGTCCTCCCCCAGGAGCCTTCTTCCCTTTTCAGCCTGAGTGCACTTCTCGGCCAGAGCATAAATCTCCACGACATCTCGCACCTTGTTGATGCTCATCTCTTTGCGGATGCAGGGATTGTGTACGTTCGTGTGGAACACAACAATCACCGCGGGAGGGTGGAAGTTCGGGATATTGTGTTGCATGCGACTGAATCTCTCGGTGTGTTTCCGGAGGGTTTCACCGTCCCGCTCAGCAAGACGTGGAAATCGCTGGGCTGCCCTGCGAGCTTGTTGTCGAGCCTCTAGGACACGGGGTACCCAGGACTGTCGCCCTACGGCCCCGGGCGTGACGTTGCGGGGCAAGCCTAGTCCAGCCCATCGGCAAGCCCGACAAGGAAGACCCTCACGAGGGCCATCGCCTCGCGAGGCGGGCATTTGAAGATTGTCGCCAGGGGCCTCGACATGGCATTCATCACATGGACGCGTCCCCGAGGATACCCGTGAGGCTCTCACGGGACAGGCAGAATGAGGGAAACCTCGCAGGGTCGCGTGGCCTTGCGTATCCGCGTGGGTGATGCGGGTTGTGCAGGCGGCGCTGGAGCGGTGCTAGAGGGGATCGATAGGGAGGATTTCCATTTATGTGCTAGGGAAATGGGGCTAGCCGGCGGGCTCCCAAAGCAACTCCTAAAGGTTTACCGATCGGTGCAAGAAGACTAAGGTTGGGGGCTCGGCATGACGGAGGTCACCCCCGAGCCCACCAGGGCATCATGGAGAACGGCTTTTGCAGGTGAAGACCACCTTTGTTAGGGTGGTCCGCAGTCATGTCCCCTATCAAAATGGTCGTTGTTGCAATCCTTCCCGCCAAATGTGTATTCAGGGAAGAGGACCATGGACAGTATAAAAGAGAGGCCCGACATTTGTAATAGGGGGATCCTCATTGTGTTCGACTAGGGCAAGAACCTACCTTTGTACTCGTCTTCCACCTCAAGCAATCCAGACAAGCAAGAGTAGGGTTTTACACCGCAAGGTGGCCCGAACTTGGGTAAACTTCCTGTGTGTTATAGTTTGCTTCCCTTAGCTCAAACCACCAGGGAGTCACTATGCGGCCGTGACGTAGAACAAGGTAGGAGAGCGAGTCCACCCTATTGTTCGAACCCTTTGGGTCTATGGAGCCCCGATTCTGACATTTGGTGCGACAGGTTGGGGTGTGCGGCCGCTCTCCAGCTGTAGTTTCGTCTCCAGCTTCATCGAGCCTATGGTCGACACTCACTACATGCGCCCTGACTGCTCGATGCACGAGGACAATTACTGACCCACCAGCATCACGACCACCACCGTCTTCGCCCCCGCTGCCCGTCGGCAGCAGAGCTTCCTGTGGCCACTGACGCAACAAGGCGGCCGCCCTGCTGCGTCCCCCGCGACGTCTGTCTCTGCCAGCATTCACATTGGGACCTCAACGCGCAGGACGCAATGCTGATGGCGAGCGAACTGATTCGTGGCTTCTCGACGGACGGAGTGTACGATGCCTGGGCGGACCACATCGCTGAGCTCGTCACCGTCGCCAGGAGGGCCTTGGTGCCCTACGTCCTTCTCTAGCCCCTAACGCCAGAGGTGGGAGCTCGTCAAGCGAGCCACCTCCGCCATCTCACGGTGGCCCGCTCAGTCCGCAGCCCAAGGGCTCGAGCAGACCCCACTACACTTCGTGCTCCTGCTCCTCTGGGTCCCGGTGACCAGCTTCGGGCCTCCGCAACTCCCCCGTGACGACCCGCTTAGACAGGCGGCCGACGAGATATTCTACGCCCATCCCAACGTACACACTCACAACACGGAGGATTGCCAGGCAGTCGGGACCTCCCACAACAAGCATGTCGCTCGGTGCCGAGACTACACCATCGTCGCCAACCGCGGAAGTGGCCACGACAATGTGGGCATGGGCGACCTCGATGACAACTTTCACCAACCCCGCGGCGATGGCGGAAGGTGTCTGCCCAAAAACGACACTTGGCGCAGGTACCGTTGCAGCACGCACCACCACTACAGTGTCGCCTTGCCGTCATGACCACGGCCCCCCGGGGAGACGCGTGTCGCATCGGGCGTTGGTGTCATGGGCCTTGCGTTCCAAGCCGGCTCCAGCTCCCCTCCTGCGTAAGGGATCACACAGGGTGCCCCTGTCGGATCAGGTTCAGGGTCTCCATACTGGGGCCGCCGGGTACGGACGGTACGACGAGGGGGTTCGTGCCCCGACGTGCGCCCAGTGGGCTGGGAGGATGGCGCCATGCGCCAAGAAGCCTAAGGAGCCTCGGGAGCCGGCAGCCTCAGGACTCAGCTATCCCCAGCGGTGGAGTAGACCCCCGTGGTACATAATAATAGGCGGCTTGACGCACCATCAAAGGTTGAGCCGTCAGGTGACTTTTTGGATTGTTTGGATCAAGTAATTCCTAGTATTTTGTATCTCCCCAAGTGAATGTTTCCTGAATATCTAATGGACTAAATTAACCTTCAGTTGGGATGGTGTCGTTTTCCTTAATCCTAAGCTTTAGTGCCAAGCCAGCGTAGTGCAACCGGACTCTTTAGGCCGTATTGGCCACGATGGATCTCACGCTTGGGCCATGGGAGCGTTGCACCAACATACGCGTTTCCTCGCCGAGGCATGATGAAGCGTGAGAGATGAACCCCCTGGGGGAGGACCCTTTCAGAGGCATCAATGTCTCCAGGCTTGACGTTGCGCGCGTGGAGATGGAGGGTGGGGGCCCTTCAGAATCGCCCATATCCCCAGGCCAGACACCGCGCGCCTGGGGACAGAGGGTGGGGGGGCCCTCAAGACCGCTCATGTCTCCAGGCCCCGCACCACTTGCCTGGAGACGGAGGGTGGGAGGTTGGAGTCAAACACCGAGAGGCCTACCTGTGACACTGTCACAAAATAATGAGTGGGTTGTATATGTCTGGGCCCCCCTAAGTGGAAGCCCACGACGAGCCATGTCGTGGCCTAGGTGGAGGGCCCCTCGCACGCCCAAGTGGAAGTCCCTATGCTCGGCATTAGCGGAATAACCATCGAACCGCGACTATGCCCACACCCTAGTGGAAGCCCATTCCATCGCAGCCGGGGAACAATCAAAAGAGATGTCCCGTGGGCCACAACTAACACTTCTTTTAGGTTGACACGTCGTGGATACAGTAGCTGCATTTCATTCCAGATTATCCCGTGTTGGATGTGGTGGCCGCTTTTATTCTTTCCTGTTTCCGACTTGTGAACGAGCTTGCTAGGCTACCCCATGTTAGATACGACAGTCACACCCACCTTCTTGGGCTCGCGTACAAGCTAGCTTTGGGTTTTTCTGGTGAGGGTCTCAGTTTTCTCGTTTTCGTGGGGTTTCCTTTGTTTTGAGTCCTATTACCACACACAAGTGCAAACGAGGACACCCAAATTCAGGTGGGCAAGCGCGCACCATCGAAAGAAGTTGTTTTCTTTGCAAGACTTCCCTTAAGGGGCCTCACGGGGTGGACCTCGCAAGCAGTAGCCGTTTCCACAAGCCGCCCACGCGAAGAAGCCGAGACCCTGAGCACTGCGCCTCGGAAGCCCTCACACCCGCGCTCGGGGGTTTGTCCCTAGTGCTACGATGCATCGGAGTGACCGCGGAGGAGGTGCAAGCTTGACAGGGAATACCAGGGAGAAGTTTATTTTTGACCCAGAATAGCATTCAAATCTAGAAGTGCGTTGTATCGACTAGAGGAAGGGTGAGTAGGCAATTTTTATAAATTCATCACTGAGGAAATTCCTAGTGAGAGAAGTCCTCAGTCATGAAATGAGTGGAGCAAAAATAGTACTTTGGCAGAAGTGCAAAAATGACTACAACAAAGTACTCAGCGTGTATTGAGAGAATTGGTTTGCACATGTCACGTATACACGATAAGTAGGTGATGAATAAATCATGTGACGAATTTGAGGTGAGGAACTCACACAAAGTCTTCAGTCAAATTCTTCAAATAGTACAGATGAAAGTCTTCAACATGCAATCGAGGAAATGAAACGAGTTGAATAAATAGAACCAGTAGTTCGACGAAGACAGGTGTTGATGACCCAGTTCCAATTGTTGTGATAGTTGTACGTCTGGTTTGGAGCGACATGGTATTGAAACCAAAGGACACACATTCCCTACCGTATTATCCTTGAGCTAAGGACACGCAGTCCTCGCCCAACACTCGTGGTAAGTCTTCATGGCAGACTTCCAAACCCTCACAAACTCGGTCACCCGACGATCCATAATCGACTGCTGGATGCTCTAGACCATGATGCCTAACCGTCTGGAGGATACACAGTCCTCATAGGTAACAATCATCGGTTCCACACATGAACAATCCCTTCAGTGATGCTCAATCACTTTTGGTTTGGGTGTTTGGGGTATTTCCTCACTTAATGATTTTCTCTCAAAGTCCTCGAGGTTGCTCTAAATGACAAGTGTAAATTTCTCTCGGAGCAGCCAACCAGCTAGTGGTTGTGGGGGCGGCTATTTATAGCATGGGAGCATCCCGACATGATTTGACATTAATGCCCTTAATGATATTACCATTGGGTGGATAAGATTTGGGACAGGTGCCGTGTGGCGCTACAACAGTCAAAATTTCAACTGTGGAAGTCCTCATGTCTCTCATGTTCCTCACTTTGAGGATCTGGTAGGTGTAGGTTTGAGTTCAGAATCATGAGGAAATTATTTCCATAGTTTTACCTCGACCGCCTTTAACAGTATGGTGTTCCTATGACTCAAGAATAAAGAAAATGAAACATAAAGAGTAAATCTTCAAGCTTCAAAGTCTTCAGAGTATTTTCTTAGGGACACACCGAATTCCTCATCTTCAATATCTTCATGAGGAATATCAATTTCTTTGCAATTTCATCGCAATCATAGTCTTCAACAAATGACCAAAGTGTTCACCCGAAGACATACATTTCTAGGGGTCGATATTCATCGAATTACTCAAACTCCTGAGGGACTTATAGAGCCTGTGTACACTTGCAAACTTATTACTCTCTTAACCTATAAGTCTTCAAACCACCAAAATCACTAAGGGGCACGAGATGCACTTACAATATCCCCCTTTTTGGTGGTTGCTGACAAATAGGTTAAGTTTTCAACGGGGATAATAATATGAAATGTAAGTTTTCAACGACGTTGGACAGCACATGCACATTGACAATATATATCATGGATATCTCCCCATGTATCTTGTAATTCATCATGCCTTTGACATATAGTATGACGAATTTGAAATGCATGATGAAAAATGGTGTCTGACGAATTTTAGCATGCATGCATTAATTAACTTGAGGAATAAGCATGCGAGGAAAAACGATCAAAAGTGTCAGGACACCATCGGGCTTATGTTACAACTCATTACATCAAACACATCAAAAGAAATGAGAGTTTGTAACTTAATAAAGTTTATAAGCCCATAAATTTGACCCGCTTGAAAATTAACTCAAATTTCTCCCCCTTTGTTCTCAAGTGCCGAAAATGGATGAAACTAAGGACTAACGCCCATGAAGAACTTCACTTCTGTGGTGGAGGAGAGGCGCCAACATTCTTCATGTCAGTCTTCCTTGTTGGGCATGTAGCAGCATCAGCATGTTCTTCATCAGAATCAGCAGAGCGGAATGAGGAATATGAGTTGTCCACCAAGTCAGAAACTTGGATCTTCTTGAACTTCTTCTTTGGTTCCCATGACCAATCAATGTCTTGAGTGAATTCCAGTTCTTTTAGTTCCTCAGGAGTCTTGAGGTGTGACAGTATGGCCCATGTGCAATCAAATACCTCATGAAGATAATAGTGATTTTTCTTCACAACATTTTTAGTGTTATTGAGGGTTTTCACAATAGAGCCAAACTGACATTTAATACATTTATGGTTTTGTTCAACCTTCTGATGAAGACTGAGGAGTAGTTCTCTGTTAGTCATCACCCGTGGGGCAGTTGGACTTGGAGGTTTTGCTCTGCCACCATATTCCTGGGTGGCAGTGTCATCATAGGAAGAGTATGATGTAGCCTTGCGAAATTGACCATCCAGTGGCCGATTTCCTTCATCAATCATAGACTTGCCTTTGCCATCAACTGGTTCAAAAGATTTCTTGATGACGTTGAGAGGACGCATATAGCTGAGGCGGTTCAGAAAGTCAGCTTGATACTTGATTGTCGATCTGGTTCTGATGAATCTCATGATCCAAGGCACATAAATCTTCAGCTCAAATGGTGAAAAGGCATTGTTGGCCAAAGTCCTCAAGAAGAAGTCGTGAAGGTTCACTTCAATTGCGTGAATGAAGTTGAACAGTATGTTCTTCATGATCCCGACAACATCTTCTTGATTATCATGCCCTTTGAAAGGGGTGAAGGAATGGGCCAATATCCTATAGACTATTCTAGGCACATATTTCAATTCCTTTACCATGAATTGAGTCCTTGGAGGCTGGCCCGGAGCTATAAGATTCATGAGGGACTCCATTAGATGATTTGGCAAATCTTTTTCATCATATAGGTTTATTGCTTCATTTGAAGGAATTGAGATTGGTATAGCCCCAAGAAATTCATTGGATGGAGCTTTGAAGTGAGTGTGCTGAGTCATCCAGTCCAAGACCCAAGAGTTGATGTTTTTGGGGTCACCTGAGATGTGCAGATTCGAAAATTTACACAACTGAGGAATCTCGTGAAGAATTTAGTAACTTAGTGAAATACATCAAGTGTTCTAGACATGGGTGTGCACAGGTGAAGGATTTTCTCAAGAATAGATCTAAAGAAAATAAATGGATCAATAGAGGCAGTAAAATAAGATTTTAATTACCTTGTTTGATGAACTCGATGAACTGTGGAGATAAAACAGAAGCTCGTCGGTTCAGATATTCAGTGCCCTAACTTGGCGACTGAACACAACTACAATGGCAACGGAGGGAGATGATCCGCGGTCGGCGTTAGTCCGGCGACGACGAGGTCGAGGCAGTGAAGCTATTCCTCACCGGTGACGAAAATTTCTAGCATCGGCGCTAGGTTTGAGCTTGAGCGGAGAATACGATAGTGAGAGAAGAGTTCTTCACTAGAGGGGGGGGGGAAGAGCTATTTATAGCTCAGGTAAAAATGGTCTGAAGCAAAATGTTTGGACAAAACTACCCCTGCCCTTTCGTATCCGTGTGATACGTGTTACCCATGTATGAAGCGGTGGAGATAGTGGAGATCGTGGTTATCCTATCGTGAATAGTGGGTGCAGTTAGAGCGGTAACGCTAAAAAAATTAAATTTGAAATTTTTTGAGGATTTTGTAGCAAAGTCATCAGCTGACAAGGACTAAGTGAGGACTTTGAACAAGTGTCAAATAGAACGCATATGAAGAATTGAGAATAGACTGGGTTGATCTTAACATAGAGGGGAGACGGGTCCGATCACATTCACTTCGAAGAAATACTAACTTGAAGACTTAGCAATAAGTGAATGTTGTTGAGGACATTGAAATACCATTACATTATATATATAGTAAATGAAGATCATCACATAAAATTTTGAATAATTCAAAAAAAAAATTAAAGACTTTGAAAAATTTGAGGAATTTGTGAAAAGTCTCAAATTTGAAGAACTCCACTTTGAAGAATTTCAATGTTTGGTGGTGGCGTGACCCACCGTATAGGAATGATGATTTCAGGCGCCACGTACAATTGTTGGAGGGCCCTAAGAATCAAATTCTTCATTATTTTTTTACACTTAGAGAGTTATTCTTCATTGATTGAAGAAAAACGGTACTCCGTGTGTTGCGCATCTAAGTCATCAATTTTGCATAAGTGTTAGGATGTGTGCATTTTTATAAAACATTCGAATGTTCTAGGATATTTAGCTCAGACTGCAAATTAAAAAACCTGTTGTCATGCAAGGTATTAGTGAAGCTATCTGCTAGCTGGTCATCAGTCTTCACATGGTCGATGGTGATATTGCCCTTGAGCACATGATCACGAAGAAAATGATGACGAATATGGATGTGCTTGGTCTTCGAGTGTTGTACTAGGTTGTAGGCGATCTTGATTTTACACTCATTGTCGTTGTAGTGGGGCACATTCTTCATGTTGATGTCGTAGTCCTCGAGGCTTTGCTTCATCCATTGCAGTTGAGCACAGCAAGATCCAGCAACAATGTATTCAGCTTCAGTAGTGGAGAGTGATATGCAGTTTAGCTTCTTTGAGGACAAGCAGACTAAGGTTTGCCCGAGGAAATGACATGTGCCTAATGTTGACTTGCGATCCACACACTCACCAACATATATAATCAGAATCAGAATATCCAACGAGGTGAAGATTTCATCCCTTGGGGTAAAATAATCCAAGTGTTGGTGTGTGAGCTAGATATCGAAGGATATGTTTCACACCCTTATGGCGTGATTCCTTCGGTTTTGATTAGAAACATGCACACATGCAAACACTAAGCATAATGTCTGGCCTAGATGCACATAAGTACAATAAAGAGCCAATCATAGAGCGATATACCTGCTAATCAAAATCTATACTATTTTCATCAGTACAGAGGTGGCCGTTGGTAGGCATAGGAATTTTGATGCCTTTACATTCATTCATGTCGAAATTCTTCAGGACATCCGTGAGGTATTTCTCTTGAGAGATGAAGATGCCATTGCGTTGTTGATGAATTTGTAGACCTAAGAAGAATTTCAGCTCCCCCATCATGGACATTTGATATTGTTCACTCATCATGTAGGCAAATTACACACTTTAACGTTTGTGAGTGCAACCAAAGATAATGTCGTCGAGATATATTTGGCACACAAATAGTTCATTGTCATAGGATTTTGTCAAAAGAGTAGGATCAAGTGAATCGGGTTTGAAGCCTTTCTTCATGAGGAATTCCTTCAATGTGTCATACCATGCCCGAGGGGCTTGCTTGAGGCCATAGAGTGCCTTTTTGAGTCTGAAGACTTTGTCAGGATGCTTCGGGTCTTCAAAACCTGGGGGCTGAGCAACATATACTTGTTCCTCAAGCTTACCATTGAGGAATGCACTTTTCATATCCATTTTATAGAGTGTAATATTGTGATGGTTAGCATAACCAAGCAATATACGTATAGCTTCAAGTCTAGAAACACGTGCAAAAGCTTCATCAAGGTCAATCCCTTTAACCTATGTGTATCCTTGGGATACAAGTCGTGCCTTGTTTCTCACAACCTGACCATCCTCATCTTGCTTGTTCGGTAGATCCACTTGGAGCCGATGATATTGTGCTTACAAGGATCAGGGCTTTTGACGAGTTCCCATACGTCATTTAGCTTGAACTGAAGAAGTTCATCTTGCATGGCTTGAATCCTCTTAGGTTCCATGAAGGCTTCGACAACTTTTGACGGTTCTGTGATAGACACAAAGGAGGAATGCCCACAAAAATTAACTAAATTTGAAGCTTTTGAGCAAGTGATAGGACCTAGCGCACTGATGTCATCGAGTATTTTGGCAATTTCCACTTCATTTGCAATCTTTGGATGTGTTGGTTGAAGACTTTGGTTGGGCTGTGGAATTTGATCTGGAGCATTTTCCTAAGGTGCACCCGCTTGAATTTCATCATTGTTGGGGACGACTTCTTCAACAAGGGGTTGTTCCTCAGTAGGAATGATATCTTCAGTAGCCTTGTGCTTATAGCTTCCTCGTGAGTCAATTTATCTCGCACAGGAGGCAGTTGCTCTCTTTGCGAGTCATTAGTTTCATCGAACCGCACATCTACAATTTCAACAACCTTGTTGTGATAGGTTTTGAAGACTCTGTAGGTGTGCGAGTCATTTCCGTAACCAAGCATAAAACTCTCATGTGCTATAGGTGCAAAGTTTGAGCTATGGTGACGATCTCTAATCCAGCATCTTGCACCGAAGACTTTGAAATAACTTACATTGGGTTGCTTGTTAGTGAGGAGTTCGTACGAGGTTTTCTTGAGGAATTTGTGAATATAAACCCTGTTGATGATGTGGACCCTAAAACCTATGTGTCCCGGGACTGTCTGTCCTTCAGTTTCAATACCAAGCCGCTACAGTCCAGAAGTACAACTATCATATCAATTGGAACTGGGTCATCAACAATTGTCTTCATCGAGCTACTGGTTCTATTTCCTCAACTCTCTCATTTCCTCAATTTCATGTTGAAGAATTTCATCTATATTATTTGAAGAATTTGACTCAAGACTTTCTCTGAATTCCTCACCTCAAATTCTTCACCTGAGTTATTCTTCTCCTGCTTATCATGTACTCGTGACCTGTGCAAACCAATTCTCTTAATTCACGATGAGTACTTTGTTGTAGACGTTTTTGCACTCCCTCACTAAGTACTATTTCCGCTGCTCTTAGTTCATGACCGAGGACTTTCCTCCCTAGGAATTTCCTCGGTGATGAAATTGTAAAAATCGCCTATTCACCCCCCTCTAGTCGATATATCGCACTTTCAATTGGTATCAGAGCAAGGTACTCCCTTGTTCTGTGTGATTTTGCTTTAACCGCCTGGAGTTTTAGTTATGTCGACCACATATATGATCAAGGTTACTGTAGGCTGTCCTACCTAAAAAGGAAAGGACTTCCCCTACTGGAAGACCAAGATGCAAATGCCTCTTCAAGCAATTGATAACGATCTTTGGTATACTATGGAAAATGGTATTCCCAACATCACTCCTACTATATCTGCCGGTGATAAGAAGAAGTTCAAGCAACTTGAATCGCAAGCGAAGAATATCATCTGTGTCATGAACTTGAAGATTTCAGGAACTTGAAGACTCCAAAGACTCCAAATTGTCCCACCTAAACACTCCAAAGGAACTTGAAGAATTGGAATTCACTTCTGATTTTGATTGGTCATGGCCACCAAAGAAGAAATTCAAGAATATTCCAGTTCCTGACTTGGCGAACAGCTCATTTTCTTCATTCCGCACTACTGATTCAGATGATGAACCTGTGGATACTGCAATTGGCCAAACATGGAATTCTAACTCGAAGAATGCTCACGCCTCTCCTTCAACACAAAGTGCATTTCTTCGAGGGCGTTAGTCCTCAGTTTCCTCCCTTTTCGTCATTTGATGACAAAGGGGGAGAAATCTGAGAGTTAGTCTTCAAGAGGGTTAAATTTATGGGCTTATAAACTTTATTAAGTTACAAACTCTTGGTTCTTCTAAAGTGTTTGATGTAATGAGTTGTAACTTAAGCCCGCTGGTGTTCTAACACTTTTGATCATTTTTCCTCGCATGCTTATTCCTCAAGTTAATTAATCCATGCATGCTGAAATTTGCTAGACGCCACTTTTCATCATGGATTTCAAATTCCTCATACTATATGTCAAATGCATGCATGAATTACAAGATACAGCAGCAGATCTCCATGATACAAATCATCAATGTGCAATTGCTATTCAAAGAAAATTCCTCAAAACATGCACATCTTCAGGGGGAGTTTCTGTGTATGTTGTCTTCAAATTCCTCAAACTTAGTTCTTACATTTCGTATTATTATCCCCATTGAAAACTGAACCTATTTGTCATCAACCACCAAAAAGGCGGAGATTGTAAGTGCATCTAGTGTCCCTTAGTGATTTTGGTTGTTTGAAGACTTATTGGTTAAGAGACAGATATGTTTGTAAGTGTACACAGGCTCTATAAGTCATTGAGGAATTTGAGTTATTCGATAAATATCGACCCCTAAAAATGTATGTCTTTGGGTGAAGATTTTCGTCATTCCTTGAAGACTTTGATCGCGGAGATGCGAAGAAACAAATATTCCTCATGAAAATTTGAAGATGAGGAATTCAGTGTGTCCCGAAGAAAATAATGTAAAGTCTTTGAAGCTTTAATATTTACTCTTTCCATTTCATTTTCTTCATACTTGATCATAGGAACATAGTGCTGTTAAACGAGGTCGAGGTAAAACTATGGAACGAATTTCCTCAGGATGCTCAAACCAAACCTACATCTACTCTCGGCATTCTGGGACTCGGGTACCTAGACCTGCCTGCCTGCGGCCTAGGGTCGGCCCACCTCATCGACCAGAAACCAATAGGCCCGGCACCACTCAAGGCAAGGCCCTCGCAAGGGGCCAAGCCTCGCGAGGAGGAACAACTTCAAGACCCGCAGGGGGCCTCCTCCGGACCCCTCCGGAGCAGTGGAGATTCCGAGGCAAGACCCAGCCTCAGGAGTCAAGGATAACATGGAGAAAGAACATGCGTTCACCGGATTGCAGGACAGAGCAGATTCCCCTTTCGTGCAAAGGAGGGAAGGACGTACGCGGGTTCCGAAGGCGTCTCCCAAAGGTTTCCATTCTGGTGTAACAAGGCCATTTACTTCGTAACAGCAGACCCTCCCTTGCAACGGCACCAGAAGAATGCTACTAGCACTCTCCGGCAACCGAAACTAGAAGAATGTTGTTGACGGCCCACCAGCGCGTGGGATCATAGCAATTTTCGAGGGTAGAGTATTCGACCCAAATTTGTTGGTTCGCCAGACAGGAGGTTAGAGGATACTCTTAAGTATTAGCAGCTGAATTTATCAGTTTCAACCACACCTGAAAGATGAGTATCTGCAAGCAAAGTATCAGTAGCAAAGTAGTATGATAACAACGGTGTCAGAAACGATCTGTTGACGGCAGACTATTCCTAACGATTGTATCAATGACACCAAGTTGCCTCGTTGACGGAAATTGTTAGTTACCGTCAACGACCAGCGTAACAAAATTGTAGCAGGTAGCAGCAGTGTAACGAGCAATAGCAGTGGCAAGGAACAGCAGTAGTGACAGCAGTAGCAAGTAGCAACCGTAGCAAGCGGCAGTAGTAGCAATAGTAGCAGCAGAGCAAGACAAGTAACAACAGCAGAGCAAGACAAGTAACAGCAGCAGTAGGACAAACTCGTAGGCAATGGGTCGGTGATTTTTTTGGATGATATTCATCATGCAACAGTTATAACAGGAGAGATATGTGGCTAGCTCCCGTTCGTCAATGTGATGTAGGCATGCATTCCGTGTGTCGTCATACGTGCTTAGGGAAAAGAACTTGCATGACATCTATTGTCCATCCCTCCCGTGGCAGCGGGGTCCAAAAGGAAAGTACGGGATATTAAGGTTCTCCTTTTAATAAAGAACCGGACCAAAGCATTAGCACTTGGTGAACACATGAACTCCTCAAACTATGGTCATCATCGGGAGTGGTTCCGGTTATTGTCACTCCGGGGTTGCCGGATCATAACACATAGTAGGTAACTACAACTTGCAAGATCAGATCTAAAACACACATATATTGGTGACAACATAATAATTTCAGATCTGAAATCATGGCACTCGGGCCATAATGACAAGCATTAAGCATGGCAAAGTAGTAGCAACATCAATCTCAGAACATAGTGGATACTTGGGATCAATCCCCATCAAAACTAACTCGATTACATGATAGATCCCATCCTACTCATCACGGCCCCGCGAGCATACGAATAGATTACTCACGAACGATGAAGAGCTTCATGGAATTGGAGAGGGAAGAAGGTTGGTGATGACGATGGCGACGATTTCCCCTCTCTGCAGCCCAAAACGGACTCCAGATCTTCCCTCTAGATGAAAAACACGATGTGGCAGCGCCTCCGTATCGCAAACGCGACGAAATCTTCTCTCTTTATTTTTTCTGGGACGAAAGTGAACTTATAGAGCTGAGATTGGGGCGACAGAGCCGTGTGGGCCCCACAAGCTGGCCCCACCGCCACCAGGGGGTGGAGGTGGCATGGCTTGTGCCCCACTGGCCCACCCCCTCAGGTGGAACTTTGCGCAGGTATTTTTCATATTTTCCAAAAATGTTCCCCGTAAATTTCAGGAAGTTCTGAGAACTTTGATTTCTGCACAAAAATAACACCAAGGCAATTCTCCTGAAAACAGCGTCAGTCCAGGTTAGTTCAATTCAAATCATGCAAATTAGAGTCCAAAACAAGGGCAAAAGAGTTTGGAGAAGTAGATATGATGGAGACGTATCAACTCCCCCAAGCTTAAAACCTTGCTTGTCCTCAAGCAACTCAGTTGACAAACTGAGAGAGAAAGAAAAACTTTGACAAACTCTGTTTGATCTTGTTGTTGCAACTAAGTCTAACTCATAACCATAATTTCAGCAAGATCACAAGTTAACCACATAAGCAAGTGACACAAAGGTCTCACGGTAAACTAATATCAATGTCATAATCAGCTAACGAGCAAATAATAATGAGTTTCAAATACCAACACTTCAATCAAAACAAGCATGAAGCAATAAGAATAGGTGGTATCTCGCTAGCTCTTTTTGAGACCGCAAAACATAAATGCAGAGCACTTTCAAAGATCAAGGGCTGACTAAACATTGTAATTCATAGCAACGAAAATCCAGTCATAGTCATACTCAATATCAATCAAAAGCAAAGCATAAAAATGACAGAGGTGCTCTCTAATTGGTGCTTATAGAAGAGGAGGATGACTCAACAGGAAAAAATAAATAGACAGGCCCTTCGCAGAGAGAAGCATTGATTTGTAGAGGTGCCAGAGCTCAAGCTTTGAAAATAGAGATAATAATTTTGGGTGGCATGCTTTCATTGTCAATGCTACTCATGCTATAGGCGGTTCCCAAACAGAAAAGTAAAGTTTTAACTCACCCACCACCAATCAATCACACTCCACGGCTAGCCGAATCCTCGGGTACCGTCCATACTAACATCAATCCAGGGGGAGTCTTGTTTTACAGTTATGTTATCGATTTAAGCGTGGAACTGGGTATTCCAATTACCGGCCCCTTTCTCGTGAATGACAGTGAATAAACACATGTCAAGGATAACACTCCTAGCATGGAAGATACCAATAGCCCTCTGTCACCACATGAGCGGTTCGGGCATGCCAAACAGATTATTTCTTGAAGGTTTAGAGAGTCGCACATGCAAATTTACTTGGAACGGCAGGTAGATACCGCAAATAGGTAGGTGTGGTGGACTCTCATGGAAAAACTTTTGGGTTTATGGAAGTGGATGCAGAAGCAGTATCCCGCTTAGTACAAGTGAAGGCTAGCAAAAGACTGGGAAGCGACCAACTAGAGAGCGACAACAGTCTTCAAGATGCAATGAGTTTGACTAACATTGAATGCAAGCATGAACAGGATATAAATCACCATGAACACGAACATCATAGAGGCTATGTTCATTTTGTTTCAACTACATGCATGAACATGCGCCAAGTCAAGCCACTTGAAACATTCAAAGGAGAATACCATCCTATCATACTACATCATAGTCATCTCAAAATCTATGTTGGCATTCAAGACAAACCATTATAAGCTCTCAGCTAAATAAGCATGGCATCAGAAACTATGATCTCTAAGTTGTCATTGCAAACATGGTTCTCTCACAACAAAATAGATAGAGTTCATACCAGCTTTTCAGTCTCAGTCACTTCGTCATATATCATCATTATTGCCTTTCACTTGCACGATCGAACGATGCGAACAATAATAAGAGTGCTCGTGCATTGGACTAAGCTGAATCTGCACACAAACACAAAGGAGAAGACAAAGTATTATGGCTCTTTAAAAGCTAAACAGGTATGCATGCAAGAACCACTAAACATAGTAACCAATATCTTCTACCTTGACCCAAAGAAAAAGAAAACTATTTACACGGGAAAACTCCCAGCAAGCAAAAGAAGAAAGAAAAATCTTTTTGGGTTTTCTCAAAAGGACACAAAACAAGAAAACGAAAATAAACTAGAATGGATAATACATTGGCAAAGTGTGAACACTAGCTAACAAAGTGAAAGCATAAGCATGAATGTAACCTCGGTGAGAACACGTACTCCCCCAAGCTTAGGGTTTTTTCCTAGCTTGGTCTATTCCCATGGATGGTCCTGGCGAAACCCAAAATCATAATGGGTGTTATACGGGAGTGCTGCAGCCACTGCCTGAATTGCTGCCTCACGAAGTCGAGCAGCCGTCGCCTCCCTCTCATACTCCTCTACCTCTCCTATGGTTATGTAGTATCTTCATTTTACCTGAAAGTCAAAGAAAGAAGGAGCAGGAAGGGTAATATGGAAAACACACTGTCGGTTAAATATCAAGCGAAATAGGAGGGATCCATGATCTCTCTCAAGGAACTAGTAGTTAGAGCGACACGATCAAGGTAGGCTGCACGGAGAGGAGGGTCTTCTGAACGGATGGATATTTCAAAAAAAATTGCTAAGCGTGTAGCATAAACTCCACCAAAGAAATCCCCCTCACTGGCATTTTTATTCAGCCTGCTTGCTATTATAGCTCCCATATTGAACCTCATGTCACCTGTTACTGCGCTCTTAAGGATACTAAGGTCAGAAGCGCATAGGTGACAATGTGCACCCTTGTCGTTAATGCACCTACCTATGAAGAGGGCAAAGTAGTGCAAGGCAGGGAAATGGATGCTTCCTATGGTGGCTTGCGTGATGTCTCTGGTTTCTCCAACAGTTATACTGGAGACAAAGTCTCTGACCGAAGACTTAGAAGGATCATTAATACTACCCCCATCGGGTAGCTTCCAAATCCTTTTGAAATCCTCCAAATCCATGGCATAGGATGTATCGTACAGATCAAACAGTATGGATGAGTCACGGCCAACTGAAAATTTAAATCTACGCACGAAAGAGGCAGTGAGCATAGCATAGTGTTCACATTTATCTGAGAGGAATTCTTCCAACCCGGCTTTGCGGACAAGTGTATCAAACTCATCCTTGAAACCTGTTTCGATCATAAACTCATCGGAAGGCCATTCACATGGTTGCACCGGTGCGTCCCTTAGTTGAAAAAGTTCAGGCTCCCGAAAAGAAAGACGGGGACCCTTCTTACTTGAGGAACCACCATGAAACTTCCTCCTGAACATAATTTCCTTTTGCTGAAATTTTTGAAGTTCAAGAGAAAAGTGAATGAAGACCATCCATACCTTGTAGAAACTACTCCTACTCATGCCTAGAGACTGTATCACGCGCTAAAACTACTTGGGACCAGCTAAAATCAACCTTTCCAGCTGAAGAACAGGGTCACCAAGGTAGCAAGAATACGCGAAGGATAAAGCACTAGAGCAAAAACTAATTGGACCAATGGAGGTGTCACTTACCAAGGAGTAATTTCCCCAAAATGGTTTTGAGAATGGTGCTTTGAGCAAGGAGGTCGGAAATCACAGCCAAATGAGCAAGAACACGGGTTTGAGCTGCGAAACATTTTTTTCTGGTGGTGGAAGAAGAGGCTAGGAGCTGGAATGAGTGGAGGGGGTCCCTGTGGGCCCCACAAGCTTGCTCTTTGCCACCAGGGAGGTGGTGGTGGCAGGGCTTGTGGCCCACTGTTCTGGCCCCCAGGCCAGCCCTCAGGCCCAAAAAATTTCGAATATTCCATAAAAAATCATACTAAATTTTCAGGACCATCGGAGAACTTTTATTTTCGAGGTATTTTTCTCCGGGACGCTAAAACAGAAAACAGGAAAAACTAAACTAGTTCCATCCTTTTTCTTCTAAGCAAAAGAAAATGAAAGCTTAAAACAGAGGTATGTGAGTCTTTGATTCATCCATTTCATGGTCATCGAAAGAAATCCGTCAATAGGGTTGATCAAGTCCTCATGACAAAACCTTTTCGAATCTCAAGAGAGAACGGAGAATTTTCGAATAGCCACTAAGTCACCTCAATGGGGATATGTATCTCCCCAACAAGCAAATCATACTTCATCTTGACACGAGGAATAGGGCATTCAAAGCTCCCAATAAGAATAGATGAAGTCTTTTCGATAGCATTGATGCAATATACTTGATATCATTTCTTTGGAAAGTGCACTGTGTGCTCATTACCGTTGACATGGAAAGTGACATTGCCTTTGTTGCAATCTATAACAGCCCCTGCAGTGTTTAAAAAGGGTCTTCCGAGGATGACAGCCATGGCATCATCCTTGGGAATATCCAAGATAACAAAGTCTGTTAAGATATGGTGTTAGCAACCACAACAGGCACATCCTCGGAAATGCCGATAGGGAAAGCAGTTGATTTGTCGGCCATTTTTAGAGAAATTTCAGTGGGTGTCAACTTACCCAACTCAAGTCTACGATAAAGAGAGAGCGGCATAACACTAACACCGGCTCCAAGGTCACATAAGGCAGTTCTTACGTAGTTTCCTTTAATGGAGCAAGGTATAGTGGGCACTCCAGGATCACCAAGTTTATTAGGAGTTCCACCTTTGAAAGTGTAATTGGCAAGCATGGTGGAGATGTCAAGATCTAGTATCTTCCGTTTATTAGTCACGATATCTTTCATGTACTTGGCATATGGAGACATCTTGAGCATATGAGTTAACCGCATCTGCAGAAAGACGGGTCTTATCATCTCAACGAAGCGCTCAAAATCTTCATCATCCTTTTTCTTGGATGGCTTAGGAGGGAAGGGCATAGATCTCTGAACCCATGGCTCCCTTTATTTACCATGCTTCCTAGCAGTAAAGTCATTCTTATCGTATCTCTTAGGTGGTGGGTTATCAGGATTAACCGAAGGTTCAATCTCCACATCCTCATCATTGCTAGGTTGAGCATTATTATGAACATCACTATCCATATTGTCACCAGGTTCATGTTCATCACCAGATTGTGTTTTTTGCATCAGACGCAGAAATATCATTAGGTTCTTCAGGTGTGACAGTATTTGGTGAACTGACATGTAGGTTTTTATCATCCTTCTTCTTCTTCTTAGGATGACTGGGTGTATCTGCATTTATTCCTTGAGAATCTAGATAAACTCTCTTAGGATGACCTTCAGGATACAAAGGTTCCAGAGTCATTTTGCCTCCTCTAGTAATGACTCTGACAAAGTTTTCATTTAATTCATTGAGCAAGTCATTCTGAGCTTTAAGTACTTGTTCTACCTAAGTAGTAATCATAGAGGCATGTTTACTCAGAAGCTTCAGATCATTGACATTTCTGTCTACACAAGCACTTAAATGGCTAAGCATACGAGTACTTTGTTCCAATTGTCTGCTAACATAATCATTGAAACTTTGTTGTTTGGCAACAAAGTTGTCAAATTCATCAAAGCATAGGCTAGAAGGTTTGTAAAAAGGAATATCACTGTCATCAAACCTACGCAGAGAATTTACGTCTACTACCTGTATTGGGTTATCGAGACCATGGATCTCTTCGATAGGTGGTAGATTTTTGACATCTTTAGATCTAATGCCTTTCTCTTGCATATATTTCTTAGCTTCTTGCATATCTTCGGGACTGAGGAATAGAATACCTCTTTTCTTAGGAGTTGGCTTAGGAGGTGCTTCGGGAAAAGTCCAAGCATTATCGTTGATCAAGATGTTGTTCAGTAGGGTCTCAGCTTGTTCTACAGTTCGTTCCCTAAAAACACAACTGGCACAACTATCTAGATGGTCTCTAGAAGCATCGGTAAGTCCTTTATAGAGGATATCAAGTATCTCGTTCTTCTTAAGAGGGTGATCAGGCAAAGCATTCTGTAGCTGGATGAGCCTCCCCCAAGCTTGTGGGAGACTCTCTTCTTGGAGTTGAGCAAAGTTGTATATTTCCTGCAAGGCAGCTTGCTTCTTATGGGAAGTGAAATATTTCTCATAGAAGTAATAGACCATATCCTAGGGACTACTCACACATCGAGGAGCAAGAGAGGTGAACCAGGCTTTAGCGCCATCCTTTAGAGAGAAAGGAAACATCTTAAGGATATAGTAGTGACGGATCTTCTCCTAATTAGTGAATAGGGTGGCTATATCGTGTAGTTTGGCAAGATGGGCTACGACCGTCTCAGACTCATAACCGTGGAAAGGATCATATTCGACTAGAGAGATTATCTCAGGATCGACAGATAATTCATAATCCTTATCAGTGATAAAGATAGGTGAAGTGGCAAACTTCGGGTCGTATTTCATCCTAGCTTTCAGAGATTTTTCCTTCCACTTGAGAAGTTATTTCTCAGCGTCATAGGCATCCATAACGTAACCCTCAGTTATATCAGGCAATTCATATCTAGGAGAGCTAGATCTACCAGGAGCAAAAGCAGGTTCTATCTCAATAGTATCGGCAGTTTCAGAAGCATCACGAGCATTGGCAGTAACTCTAGCAATATGAGCATCAAGGAATACCCCTAGTGGAACATCAGGCAAAGTAGTATCTCTAGCAGTATCAAGCATAGCATCAACAGGCAAAATAGCATCTCTAGCATCATCAGGCAAAGTAGTATCAAGCATAGCATCTCTAGCATCATCGGCCATAGCATCTCTAGCAATATCAGGCATAGCATCATCAGGCAAAATAGCATCTCTAGCATCATCAGGCAAAGTAGTATCAGGCATAGTATCAAGCATAGCATCTCTAGCAGTAGCATCATAAGCATCATCAAGCACAAGCGACATATCAAGATTTCTAGTAGGAGGTGATGTCGCAAACTTACTCATAACTGAAGGTGAATCAAGTGCAGAGCTAGATGGCAATTCCTTACCTCCCCTCGTGGTAGAGGGCAAGAATTTGGTTTTCGGATCCTTCAGATTGTTCATAGTGATCAGCAGATATAAACCCCAAGTAACTCAGAGAATATAGTACCTCCCCGGCAACGGCGCCAGAAAAATGTTGACCCCGTAACAGCAGACCTTCCCTTGCAACGGCACGAGAAGAATGCTACTAGCACTCTCCGGCAATCGAAACTAGAAGAATGTTGTTGACGGCCCACCAGCGCGTGGGATCGTAGCAGTTTTTGAGGGTAGAGTATTCGACCCAAATTTGTTGGTTCGCCAGACAGGAGGTGAGAGGATACTCTCGAGTATTAGCAGCTGAATTTATCAGATTCAACCACACCTGAAAGATTAGTATCTTCAAGAAAAGTATCGGTAGCAAGTAGTATGATAATAATGGTGTCAGAAACGATCTGTTGACGGCAGAATATTCCTAACGATAGTATCAATGGCGCCAAGTTGCCTCGTTGACAGAAATTGTCACTTACCGTCAACGACCAGCGTAACAAAATTGTAGCAGGTAGCAGCAGTGTAAGGAGCAATAGCAGTGGCAAGGAACAGCAGTAGTGACAGTAGTAGCAAGTAGCAACAGTAGCAAGCGATAGTAGTAGCAACAGTAGCAGCAGAGCAAGACAAGTAACAGCAGCAGAGCAAGACAAGTAACAGCAGTAGTAGGACAAACTTGTAGGCAATGGGTCGGTGATTTTTTTGGATGATATTCATCATGCAACACCTATAACACGGAGAGACATGTGTCTAGCTCCCGTTCGTCAATGTGATGTAGGCATGCATTTCGTGTGTCGTCATACGTGCTTAGAGAAAAGAACTTGCATGACATCTATTGTCCATCCATCCCGTGGTAGTGGGGTCCAAAAGGAAAGTACAGGATATTAAGGTTCTCCTTTTAATAAAGAACCAGACCAACGCATTAGCACTTGGTGAACACATGAACTCCTGAAACTATGGTCATCACCGTGAGTGGTTCCGGTTATTGTCACTCCGGGGTTGCCGGATCATAACACATAGTAGATAACTACAACTTGCAAGATCGGATCTAAAACACACATATATTGGTGACAACATAATAATTTCAGATATGAAATCATGGCACTCGGGCCCTAGTGAGAAGCATTAAGCATGGCAAAGTAGTAGCAACATCAATCTCAGAACATAGTGGATACTAGGGATCAAACGCGACGAAATCTTCTATTTTTATTTTTTATGGGACGAAAGTGAACTTATAGAGCAGAGATTGGGGGCGACAGAGCCGTGTGGGCCCC
The DNA here is from genome assembly GCF_904849725.1 of Hordeum vulgare subsp. vulgare. NCBI lineage: Eukaryota > Viridiplantae > Streptophyta > Magnoliopsida > Poales > Poaceae > Hordeum > Hordeum vulgare. The sequence goes on along the minus strand of NC_058524.1, from coordinate 294,187,369 downwards.
ACAAGCTGGCCCACCGCCACCAGGGGGTGGCGGTGGCAGGGCTTGTGGCCCACTGGCCCACCCCCTGAGGTGGAACTTTGCGCAGGTATTTTTCATATTTTCCAAAAATGTTCCCCGTAAATTTTCAAGACGTTCTGAGAACTTTGATTTCTGCACAAAAATAACACCAAGGCAATTATTCTGAAAACAGCGTCAGTCCAGGTTAGTTCAATTCAAATCATGCAAATTAGAGTCCAAAACAAGGGGAAAAGAGTTTGGAAAAGTAGATACGATGGAGACGTATCAACTCCCCCAAGCTTAAAACCTTGCTTGTCCTCAAGCAACTCAGTTGACAAACTGAGAGAGAAAGAAAAACTTTGACAAACTCTGTTTGATCTTGTTGTTGCAAGTAAGTCTAATTCATAACCATAATTTCAGCAAGAACACAAGTTAACCACATAAGCAAGTGACTCAAAGGTCTCACGGTAAACTAATATCAATGGCATAATCAGCTAACGAGCAAATAATAATGAGTTTCAAATACCAACACTTCAATCAAGACAATCATGAAGCAATATGAATAGGTGGTATCTCGCTAGCTCTTTCTGAGACCGCAAAACATAAATGCAGAGCACTTTCAAAGATCAAGGGCTGACTAAACATTGTAATTCATAGCAACGAAAATCCAGTCATAGTCATACTCAATATCAATCAAAATCAAAGCATAAAAATGACAGAGGTGCTCTCTAATTGGTGCTTATAGAAGAGGAGGATGACTCAACAGGAAAAAATAAATAGACAGGCCCTTCGCAGAGAGAAGCATTGATTTGTAGAGGTGCCAGAGCTCAAGCTTTGAAAATAGAGATAATAATTTTGGGTGGCATGCTTTCATTGTCAATGCTACTCATGCTATAGGCGGTTCCCAAATAGAAAAGTAATGTTTTAACTCCCCCACCACCAATCAATCGCACTCCGCGGCTAGCCGAATCCTCGGGTACCGTCCATACTAACATCAATCCAGGGGGAGTCTTGTTTCACAGTTATGTTTTCGATTTAAGCGTGGAACTGGGCATTCCAATTACCGGCCCCTTTCTCGTGAATGACAGTGAATAAACACATGTCGAGGATAACACTCCTAGCACGGAAGATACCAATAGCCCTCTGTCACCACATGAGCGGTTCGGGCATGCAAAACATATTATTTCTTGAAGGTTTAGAGAGTGGCACATGCAAATTTACCTGGAACGGTAGGTAGATACCTCAAATAGGTAGGTGTGGTGGACTCTCATGGACTTTTGGGTTTATGGAAGTGGATGCACAAGCAGTATTCCGCTTAGTACAAGTGAAGGCTAGCAAAAGACTGGGAAGCGACCAACTAGAGAGCGACAACAGTCATCAAGATGCAATGAGTTTGACTAACATTGAATGCAAGCATGAACAAGATATAAATGACCATGAACACGAACATCATAGAGGCTATGTTGATTTTGTTTCAACTACATGCAAGAACATGCGCCAATTCAAGCCACTTGAAACATTCAAAGGAGAATACCATCGTATCATACTACATCATAGTCATCTCAAAATCTATGTTGGCATTCAAGACAAACCATTATAAGCTCTCAGCTAAATAAGCATGGCATCAGAAACGTATCAGCCATCACCGCCCACCGGCAGGACAGACGTCACCCCTAGACCCGTCCCTGCTGCACTGAGAGCCACTTTTGTAGGGGAAGACCACCTTTGGGGCAGGCGAGCATGTTCCCTTGTTCCCCTTCAAAGAATGGTCGTTGTGGGATCCCTTCCCACCCTTGCGATGGAGGAACAGGACCCGGCTCGCCGCTATATATAACGGATAGGTCACTTCGTACGGGGGGGTCTGAGGGGAGACCTCCGATCAGATCCATTCGTTCGCACACCCACACCACATGAAGGCCACCCAGCCTCCGGAGGCTCCCAAACACTATACCAGTTCATCCACCAACCTCCACGAGAGGTAATCCCCCAAAGCAGGAGTAGGGTATTACGCTTCCTAGCGGCCTGAACCTGGGTAAATTGTCGTGTTCTGTGTCTTCCTTACCATCAAGTGAGATTCCTTCCAACCTCATCGAGTTGCGAGCTAGGTGATTCGAGCCCGCGAGAGATCTTCGTACATGCCCCTAAGTTCGAATCTTTAGCGTTTTGCGGAGCCCGAAATCCGACATTTGGCGCGCCAGGTAGTGGGCATGTCAAGGTCTTCTCCGGGCTTCTTCTTCCCTAAGCCCCGTTGCTCCGATGCCCGGCACCCAACAAGCTTCTTCGAGCCTCATCGAGCTGGCTGCCAACTGTCATACCACAATGGCCAGAAGCACGTGTACCAGCGTCATAGTACTAGGCGGCTCGTACCAGATCGTCAACATCATCTCCACCGCCGCAACCACTAGCGCTGCCCATGCGCAAGGCGGTTGGGAGGCTCCCCTGGCATCCACGACACGCGCGCATCAACCTGGGGGACCTCAGCATGCACGACGCACTTCAGATGGTCAGTGAGATGCTACGCCAGCGACCAATGCAAGGGGGCATCGACGCCTGGGCGGACCACATCATGGAGTTGATCGCCATCGCCCAAAAGGCCATCCGACCACACTCTTCTACATGGCCACAGGCGCCAAGCACCGGGGGCTCGCACCGCCTGCCGACCCTCGGGCCTACAAGTGGTGGGGCCCTTCTGGCGCAGGACGGGGCCGAGAGAGACGCATCGCATGCTGCCCTCCTCCTCCTCCAGATTCCGGTGGCCGGCCCCTAGGCTCAGCATGCCGGCAACCACCAGAGGCGCGATGAGAGTGGCGAGACATTTGATGTTAACACCGGCGCGCATCACCAAGACCAGGTCCGCCCCCGACAACCCGGGGCAGCCAGGCAGGAGCGCTCCCTCAGGCGTAGCCTGCAGCGGGTGACGGAGGCGATGACGCGGGCGAACCACGGAAATGGAGACACGCCAGGGTGCTAAGGAAGGAGTCTGCACCGAGCAACACTAGGATCACACAATGACAACAACAGGAACAAGCGACATCGTGTAGAGGCCCATCGCAAGAAGAACTCCGAGTAACGCGACTGGGGGGGACTCCCCCCCCCCACTACCGAGAGGGACCAGCACCGTCGCGCTGCTGAACGGCTTTGGAGGTCGATCGAACACCTACGCGGAGCCTTACGTACCGTGCTATGTAACACCACCTGACCCTCCCGACGAGGAAGAGCCTCACGCGTCCACACCAGGCGCCAGTCCCCCTAAGAACTAAGGAACGCTCTGGGGGTCACACTTGATTCATGCCCTAGGGTCCTGATGGCGGAGCACTAGACCCAAGAGGCGCGGACAGGGAGGTGCCCCCAAGCCACGGGGCACGATGCTAGCCGCCGCCTCTGCGGAGGAACTGCGAAGGACTGGACCCCCGGCCTCAAGAGGACGAGTCGGAGAAAGCGACGAGACACAAGTGGCGCGGGTCACCTGAGGTGACTACGGTGCTGGTGTGGGCACCTAGGGCCGAGCCTCACGAGGCGCCCGTGAGGCACGAAGAAGCCATGCAAGGTAATTTTTTGGTTCAGTACTCTAGGGAGCGTCTGCTAGCCGCATGAACTTCAAGTGTTCAGGGCACGCCTCTGCCCATCATATCATTTACACGTGCTTCCATAACTTCTGCGCCATCCATTCAGCGTAAAAAAGGGGCTCGTGAGCATTGAGCCCGAGGAGCCTTACCGGTCATAAGGCCACCTGCCATCCTTGATGCCGTCCACGGACATTCGGTCGTTATCACGGGTGGTAGGGCTTGACCCTGTAGCTGTGATTGTCCATTCGGTCACAAGCAACAGCGGTTGGGAAATGTGCGGGACCGGGTCTTGGCGACGCAGAGCCGCTCGAACATTAAAGGGGTCTCCTGAGCATTGCGCCTCAGGAGCCTTACCCTGGTGCTGTCCAGGCACATTCGGTCGGTATCAGGGGGTGTCAGGGCCTTGCCCCGTTAGGCGCCTCACAGCGGCAGGGAAATGAGCGGGACTGGGACCTACCGACGTAGAGCAGTAGAAAAGCCCTCAACCAGTCTTAGGAGGAGGAGGGAACATCACGGAGCCAGAGCACCCTCGCGTTCGCCCTATAACCCCCATGGGACCTGCACCAACTCGCGACACCTCTGCATCATCCTTCAATCCTTCTGGAACCTACTTCATCCCGTCACACGCTCACGTAATAATGAGCCGAGGTTGTATACTCCCAGGGACCCCCGAGGACGGGGAAGTGGTTCATCCCACGCCTAGTGGAAGACCTATGCTACGCACTGGGTATAGACGGAGGCAATCAACCCGGTCCACCTATGACCCAAAGGAATCAGGTGCCTATGCCTCGGGGCTAGGGACACTCACGAGGCCAAAGTGTCCTCGCAACCTCCCATATACACCCCCATCCTGATACTCTCACGTAATAATGAGTCGAGGTTGTATATGCCCAGGGGCCCCCGAGGACGCGAAAGGGGTCCATCCCATGCCTAGTGGAAGCCCTACGCTTTGTGCTGGGGAGAAGACGGAGGCAATCAACTTAGTCCGCCAATGACTAGGCCAGCTGCTGGGGGAGATGACGGTGGAGAATAGCCTAGGTGCCGGAGGCGACATTTGCTTGCTTCTTCCTGGAGCTTGGATTATCCTCTTATAGACTTGGATTTGCCGATTTCAAAGTTGATGATTGAAAAACAAAAGGGGGGATTTTCTCTTGCACCATCTCGTTTTGCCGGCTCTGAAGCCTCCTTTTCTGGATTTTCTAGGGAGTTGAACACTCTGCACTGCCACTAGGCGCCAAGGAGCGTGAAAGCAAGGACTTGCTGCCCTAGGGGCTAACACTTTCAGCGGTCGACCCCCGCTCGAGGGCTCGAATCAGAGCACGATACCACCACAAATAGTCTCGGGGGGCCTCAGAGCACCCTGGGGCGATGGCCAAAGGGTCTCCACCCCGTCCCACTGACAAAGCAGGAGCTACTCACGTGGAGCTGCGGAATGGACCTGCACGAACCCACGAGCTAAGTACCCCGCTACCTCAGAACGGGAACATCTGATTTCGGGTCGAACCAAGAACGAATTAAACGCACGCGTAGTAACGAGAGCCTGCAGGGCCTAAGGACTAAGCTACAGCAAAGAACGAGGCCATCGGACAAGCGTCCAGTAGCACAACTGATGCCATGGGAGGATGGGACCTCCTGAGGGCCCTGGCTGCCGTTGCCCCAGAGCAACGACTGAGTCATCGACGGGCCCTACGCAAGGAAGCCAAGCCGCAATGACTACCAGGAAGCAAGCCATCGGTTCGAGAGTGAAAGGAGAAGGGGAGAATAGCGAAGGTAACATGCAAAATTTTAATGCCCGAAAGGGCAAAGTTCATGGTCTACTATTATAGGAACGAGGAAACAGAAGCTAGGGGACACCTAGGGGCAGAGGTTGCCGGCGCCGCCCTTTGCGCTGGCAGGCTCGGCGTCGGAGCCCTCCTCCTCACTGGAGACGGGCACCTGGACGTACCGCTCTACCAGGGCATCCACACGCGGGCGGACTTTGTCCCAGAGAAGACGCCGGGACTCAGCAGGCATCGGCTCGACGACACGCTCGAGATCAAGCTCCGGGACGAGGTGGCAAAGGTTGGAGAAGACGAGCGTCAAGGCAAGGCCTAGAAGCTCGCGCGTGTCGGACGCGTTGTCCTCCTCCATGCGGGAGATGCGGGCCTCCAGCGTCTCCACCACCTTCTGGAAGAAGGCGAGGTAGCCCCCGTCGCTGCTCACCCTTGGCAGCACTGAGGCATCCCCCACGAATCAGCGCGTCACGCGCACCGCCCGTCAAGCGATGCCCTCGAACTGCTTGACTCGCTGGAATGCCAGCATCCGATTGTACGCCGCCTTGCCTTGGGCGGCCTGAACAGCGTCGGCCCCCTCCTGGACCTGCCTCTGCAGTGACACCTGCTCCGCCTTGGCCTCCACTTCGCCCTGGTGGGCGGCCTCGAGGGCGGCCTTGGCGCGGTCGAGCTGAGCCCGCAGCCCCTCCGCCTCCTCCTGATGCTCGCCAAGCTTGAGCTTCTTGGCTACAGGCGCTCTGGAGAAAAGGGAAGATCAACAACCAAGCTGCAGATGGGACAACAAGGAAAGGGAGTGCAAGCGAGGAACTTACTCGTCGGCCAGAGTCCAGCTGCGGCGAACGCGTGGCGACCCTGAGGGTCCTCTACTACTGCTCTCGGGGGCTGACATGGGCGCGAGCAGAGCCTCGCGTTTTCCCCGGCCGGAATCGCCTCCTCGAGACACCATGGAAGACGAAGAAATGAAGGGGAGAAAATGTTTTTCTCAACAAAGCAAGGGAGGCAAAGAGGAAGCTCTGGATCGCGGTGCCTCCCCCTTTCCAGGGGCGGGGCGGATTTATAGGCGAACCACGGCCACCAACTGTCATGGGAGCGCGAGCGTCGCGTGCCCCTCGGAGTCCGCGAGGTGGGCCGACGAGAGCGTTGCCGCCCACGTCGCTTCACCTATCAACCAAGCGGTCACGTCTGCGAGGGCCATTGGGTGTGGTTAGGCCGCACCAGTGCCATTCAATACTAATGATGGCCTGCGAGGTTCTTGGAGATCATTCCGTCGTAGTCTGGTGCGCCCCCGATGCCTCGAGGAGCGGGAGCTTCGCCGCATGGCGGCTGGACGCGTGTGGCGCCTGGCCCACAAGCAATTAGGGCCCGTGACGCTTCAGGCCGCCCTCAAGGCTTCGCCAAGAAGCCAGCCCAGGTGCGCCTTGGGCCCGGGGGGCTACTGTCGGTGTTCTGGGAATAGGGGTACCCAGACCTGCCTGCCTGCGGCCCAGGGTCGGCCCACCTAAGAGACCAGAATCGAATAGCCCGGGCACTACTCAAGGCAAGGCCCTGGTGAGGCGCCAAGCCTCGCGAGGAAGAACAGCTTCAAGACCCGCACGGGCCTTCCTTAGGACCCCTCCGGAGCGGCGGAGATTCCGAGGAAAGACCCAGCCTCAGGAGTCAAGGATGACGCGCAGAAGGGACAGGCGGGCAGCGGATTGCAGGACAGAGCAGTTTCCCCTTTCGCGCAAAGGAGGGAAGTACGTACGCGAGTTCCGAAGGTATCTCCCAAAGGTTCCCATTCTGGTGCAACAAGGCCATCGCCGCCCGCTGGTAGGACTAACGTCACCCCTGGACCTGTCCCTGCTGCGCTGACAGCCACTTTTGCAGGCGAAGACCACCTTTGGGGCAGGGGAGCATGTTCCCTTGTTACCCTTCAAAGATTGGCCGTTGTGGGATCCCTTCCCCCCTTGCGATGGAGGAAGAGGACCCGGGTCACTGCTATATATAGAGTATAGGTCACTTCGTAGAGGGGGGTCCGAGGGGAGACCTCCGATCAGATCCATTCGTTCGCACACCCACACCACACGAAGGCCACCCAGCCTCCGGAGGCTCTCGAACACTGTACCAGTTCATCCACCAACCTCCACAAGAGGCAATCCACCAAAGCAGGAGTAGGGTATTACGCTTCCCAGCGGCCAGAACCTGGGTAAACTGCCGTGTTCTGTGTCTTCCTCACCAACGAGTGAGTCCTGCCAACCTCATCGAGTAGCGAGCTAGGTGAGGGGAGCCCGCGAGAGATATTCGTACACGCCCCTGAGTTCGAATCTTTAGGGTTTTGCGGAGCCCGAAATACGCAATCTACCGAATCCTCAAAGAGTGGAACTTGGGAGACATGAGGACTTCCAAAGTTGAAAGTTTCAACCGTCGCCATGCCACACGCCACCTGTCACATATCTTATTCACCCAACGGTCATATCATTAAGGTCATTTATGTCAAATCATGTCGGGATGCTCCCAGGCTATAAATAGCCACCACACACAACCACTAGTTGGTTGGCTGCTCTGAGAGAAACTGACACTTGTCATTTAGAGCAACCCAAAATCTTCACCTGAAGACATACATATTTAGGGGTCGATATTCATCTAATAACTCAAACTCCTCAACGACTTATAGAGCATGTGTACACTTACAAATATATCTGTCTCTTAACCTATAAGTCTTCAAACAACCAAAAACACTAAGGGGCACTAGATGCACTTACACAACATATCGAGCAAATACTTCACCAGATTGATTTTTCAACATTTTATTGTTGGAGTCAAATGACTCATAAGAGGAATAAGAAATTTCACATGCAAAGTCTGTTAGAGTGGATGGATCAATGGGAGGCCCTTTAGCAGCAACCCATGAGGTTTTGGGGTACTGCTCAGGTTTCAAGTATGACCCATCAACATTCAGTTTACTCTAAAGGCAATGCCCTCTTTCCTCGGGTTCCTGTTCCAAATCTTCTTTTTAGCACATCACAAAGGGTTTGATTCCCTTTGGCACTTTTGTATTGTGGGGACCCACGACTGGTAAGTCGGGATCGTCGTGCCCAGTGATCCCAAGGATCAATGCTCACTGAACACAGATACTGAATAATAGAGTCTTACATCCATACGTACCGTTTGATACAATAAATGACCACTTCGGTCGATTCTTACATACATAGGGCCTTAAAGGCCAAAGCACCAAACTAGACCAATAGCGTAATTATTGGTTGAAAGCGTGAACCCATGCCATCAGCCTTAACCTACAGGCATTCTGACTGGGAAGCGTCCTAGCTCGCAAGAACGTCACTGAGTTAATCTTCACAGTATCCTGTCTTTCACACCTGGTCAATGAAATAACCAGTGGCAAGCCAATGAGTACTTTGAATGTACTCGCAAAGCACCCATGATACGAACAATGAAAGTGAAGGATAACAATATCATGCATCTTTAGTGGAATGCAATTTGGTGGAATGATCAGGTATATGCAACAACTTAAAGAACTACACTTGAAGAACAGGTTACAGATATCGACATATCTGACAAGGGATGGACACACCAGGTTCACCCTATATGCCAAGTCACCGAACTTGGTCATATCAATTCCTCAAGTACCTCCGGTTATTAACACCATTCACCGAACTCACACACACACACACTTGGTTTATGCGGAAACGCTGGACGTAGTTTAAGCAACACCACCCAACTGTCCTTAAACGTGGACACGGCTATTCGAATAGTTTACACTCTGCAGAGGTAGTATGTTGGACCCACAGAAACGAGAAACTTCTGTGTCATCCACGACTCGCATTATATCACATATACCCGAGGTAAGTACCCGATCATCATCTTTCCCCTGACGATACTAGACAAAGAGGTCCACTCGATTGGTACCCAGCCCACATGTTGTACGTCTTACGAGCACCGACTCTGGACAGTATCAACCACGAGGGGACCAACGGTTTGCCTGGAACTCATAATAATGGCATAGTCGTCCTACCTAGCACGACCCCATCACGAGAGTGACGACAATCACTCCCGCCACTAGTAATGTGGCTCTTTGCTAGCACCGACCAGAGTAATCAACAAAGCCCCGTCCCATAAAGGGGTATCGTGGTCGTACTGGTAAGGTTGGGACGGTCGACACATCAGAAATCTAATCGCATTTCTGAAACCATACTCACACAAAAACACTGGTGCATCACTTCACCAAAAGTGATCATCAACTCATCATCACCCTCGGGCACTAGTGGCACCCGACGGGGTTTTCATAAACTCTTGATTTAACTCATCATCATGTTCATGATAATATGCTCTATCTTTACTTGTCAACGTGGTATTAGCATGACCCTCAAGGGGTAGGGTCAACCTCAGTGCAATGATCCTATAACTTTACTATTCAACATGACAGTAGCATGATCCTCATAGATGGTAGGGTCAAGCTCATCATGTTTGTGCTCCGAGGAGCCAAATGAATAACATCGTCATCATGCAAGTGCTTCGGAGAAGCCTTCGATACCATGACACCAATGATGAACGGGCACTGTGGTCACATGCAGCGGAAAAGTACTTGCTATTCTAGCATGCATCAATTCATATGCTTAAGTCATGGTCAAAGGGCTGCTTGCCTTGCTCACGTAAGTCCTCGGGTCTTCGAGGTTTTCCGCTCCGTCCCTGAATACTCCATGTATCGTCAACTAACGTCGGAAATAACCATAGTAAGCCACACATCAAGCAGAATAAAAGTGTTCTATAAATAGAAGTTTTATTTTTCTTAGACCTCTCTGGTCATTAGAAAAATACCTGAAGTTGATATAGGATATTTGGGTCATCAAGGATTTTTGAATGGATGGAAAGAGCAATAGGTAATCATTGAAGAAGACAACAGAAATCATTCTGTTAAAAATGAGTGGAGGCACCCATTTAACAGAGAATGATTTTAGAAATTTTTAGGAAGTGGTTTCAATAGATTTGGAGATGGTATGAATATTCTAGAGATATTACAATGAGGAATAAATAGCAATAGGAGCTATTTATTTATTGCAACAGAAGTAAGTCACACAAAAATGTTGACTAGGGTTCTAAAAATAGAGAAGGATTTTAGAAGTCTCTGGAAGTTTGAATCACTCCATTTGGAGTTGATTTGAAGCTTCTAGGAGTTTTGAAAGGTGGGGTATTTATATCCAGATTGGCATTTTAAATAAAACACCACAGAAAGTTGATAGGTAAAAATGTGCAAAGCACTTATTTGGATAGGCCTGATTTTTAGGATCCTGCAGAAATTTGAATCAATGAAATAGGAGTTAGTATGAATTTATGGTGGAATTTGTAAGTTTAGCCAAATCTGAAAAAGGGAAAAGGACTCAGCGTCGGGGTTATCTTATGCCCACGGCGTCAGATAGGCCCTCGGGCTGGCCCAGCAGCTCGGCCGCAAGCGACGTACACGCCGAAAGCGCATAGCCGAAAATACGCTTTCAGAAGGGGGAGGTGAACCACGCTGAGTGCGCCTCCACTTATTCCGCGCGGGCCTGGCCTTGGCTCACTGACAGGGGGGCCCGCCTGTCAGGTCTTCTCCTTCCTCCTGCTCACACGCAGGGGAGGCAGGCGGGTAGACCGGCCGCGGGAGGAGCTCCCCCAGGTGGCTCTGGCCATCCCCTGGCGGTGCGCCGGCCACCGGCTTGCTCGGGGTAGTTAGCCGCCCCTGTTCCACTACCTGGCGTCTGCAGGGGAGAGCCGCCAGGTTGCCGGCGATGCGGCTACAGGGAGATTGCCGGCCTGCGCTGGTGCCGGTACTAGGGGCGAAGGGAGGGAGATGAAGGAGCTGGGGAGGAGGCCCGATGACGAGGTGTTCCTCCGGAGGGGGCCCAGGGGCGAGGGGAGACCCCTGGCTAGACGTGCTCACGCGGCGGCCTCCGGTGGCTTCGGTCATGGCTGCTGAAGGGAAAGGGGAGGAAGAGAAGGCTCGAGAGGAAGAAGGGGGGCTCGAGAGTGTTTCCAGGAAGAGAGTAGGAGGGTTTGAGGGAGCCAGAGATGCTCGGGAGGCTCTAAGTGGGGGAGGAGGAGCCGAGAGAGCTCGGGAGCTCTCGGTGCATGGTCGCCACGCATGCCTGAGGTGTCTTAGAGGCTAGCTGATGGTGGGGAATGGCTTGAATGGTCAACATGATACTCTGAGACAAGCTGGGGAACCTGCTGCTGCGGGACATGAGCTAGGGAACAAGGAAATGGTGCAGAGCACCATTAGTGCAGGCTGACAGCGTGGTCACCATGGCAACCCGTGTCTACATGGTCCAAATGGCCAGTCAAACGTGTCTAGCACTTAGGGCATACCTGCAGAAAAGGAACTCTGGAGTTTGGCAACTAGAGAAGGTGGTTTGAACTAGTGTTGACTGCTGCCAAGTTTCTAACAGCAAACTTAGAGCTGACAAAAATGGGTCACAGGAGGGAAGCCTTGGGGAGAAATTATGTCTGGCAGTGTTAGGCATGGAAGGACTTTAATACTGCAATGTTTCAGTCCAAACAAGGGAGGATAGCTACTACTTGTCGTTCAAAGCCATGATTCAGCTAGAAATGAACTAGAGGAGGTGCTGCTCATTTTCTCCACATGAGCACGCCATATCTTGGTTCTAAATGAAGCCTTGGCATATATTAGATGCTCTGGAAAGAGTTGGGGGTGATAGCTTAAGCAGAAGAATGGAAGGAAGAGTAAAACAGTGCTGCCAAGGGTAAAAATGAGAGAAAGTTACAAAGGAACCTTCTCCAATAATTGACCAGTGGCCATGGGGAAGTTACTCGAGGTAAAATGTAACTATGTTAGGCTGTGGTAGAAAGTTGAGTTCAAGGAATAAAGTGGAAGGGGCAAAATAAGCCAAATTAGTGAGTGCACACAAGGTGTTTGATCTGTGGTTGGGCTACCAGATGAATTCCAATGGCTATGAAACTTAACAGGATCAAATAATAGATGAAAATAGGCTTTCACACCAAATTTGGTATTTGCTGGATAAGTTTTCCAATGTAGACTTGGAAAACCCTAGAAATGGGCAGAAATGAGTTTCTGCTTAGAACCCTATTCAAATAAATTCCCACAAATCCAATATTTGATGTAGGGGCATTATTTGAGCATTAAGGCATGCACAAAAAGTTTTAGGATAATTGGAGAAACTTTATAATGTAAAGTTTACCAAAGTCGGAAATCAACGGAGAGGGTTTTGAGGGTCTTAGGATAAGTTCCTCTATTCTCCTTGGTGTACCACTTGGTGTGGATGCCTCATTGGAGTACTGGAACATGTCCACCAAATTTGAGCACAATTGGAGACACTTCACAATGTAGAGTTGCTCAAATTTGATTTTTGACAGATAGGTTTTTAGAGTGATTAGGGGAGACAAATCAACTTGGATTGAAATGAAACTTGGCAAGATCATCAAGAATATCATAGATGACATGCTAGAATTTTACTGGAATTTATTGAGAATATTTCTTATAGAAATATTCCAAAAGCTTGAAATAGGCAGGAATGGTTTTGGAGGGGTTTGCCCAATATTTTGAACATGACCATGTGTCGGAACTCATAAATATGGAATAAATATATCCACTGAGTTTCCCTAAATTTTCTTAAATATTTGGAAAGCAATAAAAATAACTTTCCTTCATAAGAGACCATTTCTGGCCTCACAGAAGGGCTTTTAAATAAAATAATAAAGTAACTTTTCAAATAATAATATGATGGTTTTTGGAAGACATTTTGATAATAGGTTTAAATAAAATAATTGGTGCAAAAGAAACGCCCTAATTTGAGGACTTGTAGTACAAACCTCAGCTCAGGGGTTTGAAAGTTTAATTCAAATAAAAGCTTTTTGGTGAAAATAATATTTGGTAAAAATAGATATTTGTCCTAAACACATGGCATGATCATTAGGCAGGAGATCATGGAGTGAGGAGGTGATTAGGAGAGTGATAGTATCTATTAGGTATCTAACACAATCATGCAAACAAGCAAGGCAAACAATAGTCACTCCAAGCATCACAAGCATTCACAAAAAAAATTAATTGTTCCTAAATTTTGAAATAAGTTAGTTAGTCAGGGAAGCCAAAAACAGGGTGTTACAGACCTTACCCTCTTAAGAAAATCTCGTCCCCGAGATTTCTAGGCTAAGGGTTGGTGAGATACAAAATCTTGAGTCGGAGGTAGTCTTCATGTCCCCATGTTGTTGTCGTGGTCTTGAGGTGCTTGATGGTACAACTTCGAATGTTCACAAGTCCTCGACTGATCGTGAGCGGAATCTGGCAATAAGTTATGCTTGACCGAGGTCAAGGGCTTGGTGAGCTAAGTCTGTGCAAGGTTCTGGCGTGCGAGTGTATTCCAAAGTCAGAATACATGGCAAGATGGTGTGTCTGGGATCTGGTCCTGGGGTTTCGCATGCCGGTTAGTGACATCAAGATGTCTTGTGTTAGAACGCATTGTCAAGTCTTCGCATGGCTTCCTGCTTACGGGGAAGTCCTTGACTTCCTTTCGGCAGTCAAGCTATGGTCGCAATTAGTCTTCGAAGGCTTCTCTTGAAAGGGTCCGGGCTGGGTCTCACCTATGAGTCTAAGCTCGGAGGCTCAGGTCCCGAACACGTCCTGCCATTTTGGGAGTTTGCGAGGGTTTCTAGATAAGCTGGCTACCCAAGAGTATAGACCAGTCATCCATTCCCAAGGTCTGCGACTCGGCAAGCGGAAATCACCTTTAGCAGGTTTCCACCATGACTCACTAGTACTCTCGTCCTTGATTTGGACCAATGAGAGTTCGTCTGATTCTTTCGCTTGTCCAAGGGCTTCGTCATCTTGAATCATCGAGGCTTCTTGACGTCTTTGATGTAGTCGGTGCGCGGTCGGTGGTTGACTTCTGTTGCTTCATCGTAATTGTCGTGGCTTGCTCGTCACGACGGTTCTTTGTCTTGACTTGAGTAGAATAGACTTCCGTCGTCTTGGGACTGCTTTGAGAAGCTCACCTTCTCGAGATATCACCGTACCCTCGAGAGGCATAACAATCGGCGTTCCTGGGGCTCGTCCAAACAGGACTAAGGTGTGTTCTTCCTCTTACTGGGTGAGTAAGTACGTCATCAGTGAGGATGACAACATACCTTCCCCAAGCATGACATAAGCAAAGTGCTCAAGAGTCATGTGAGGAGAACGGGGACTTGCTATGGGCGGGTACTGGCCACATTTTAACGACTTAGAGTCGTCTTCGATGGTCGTAGTCCGTCCATCTTGTGGCTCAGCGAAGCTTTAGGGTCTTAAGGAACTTAGGATGTGGGCGAACAGTTATCATCTTATCTCTAAGCACATTCCTTAAATGCCAATAGTTCGACCGCTAACTTGAGACAACATCACCTCATCTCATCAGGGATATCATCCTACATGGGTCAACTCCACACCTCTCAAGCTAGTCAACTCCGGGTTGAGGGAAGAACTAAACCCAAACACTTACAAGTATGGCGTAGCCCCAACTGTACATGCATTACTATGCAAGGACCTTGGGGAGACATACAGCTACCACAATTGAATCTGAGGCGCAACAAATCCAATTGTCCACCTAAGTCATCCAATGGACAGGGCACTACACTACTATATTAAGGAAACACGTAGTAGACCAATCCAATATTTTGTTTCCTTCCTATGAATCCGATCAAGTGATCCATCAATTTGATCAATCATCACTGAACCTATCACTCCTACAAATCCAACATTTATGGGTTTCTACATAGTCTCTTAGAGTCCTCATAATTCACATATTACTGCAAGAATTACGTCATAGTATATCCACCAACTTCAATAAACATGGCCATCTAATCTCCAAGGCGAACTACATAGGTTGTGAATCTATTTGACAACTCCAAGTATATGCACTCTATATACACCGAGAAACATGGTATCTTGATCGAGATTAACGAGCTAAATCCAATTTACTCCGAACCATGTGGTCTTTGTCATCCTCAATACTCTATTAAGATTACCTATTTAAATCCAAGACTCAATCCAATACGAAGTCTACTTGATACTCCAAGTTATCTTGGCAAACGCATCAAATCATGCCAACTACTAGCTAAAGTCATGTATACAACCAAGAATAAGGTTTGCGATCATAATCATCCTACTAAATGCAATCTTACTCCAGATTATGAAGATTATGCTAATACCAACTTGTTCCACCAAGCTTACTTACCTTTATAAGGGTCTCACGATCCACCAAAATTAGTCTAGCTATATCCTCAAGACACATATCATCATCACCATGACAGTCTTTAGTCTATACTCTATATCCGAGAACGATCCTCTTATGGCATCAAGGTTACAGTGCTAGCTTAAGATGGAAGGATACTGGTTCGCTGTGATCACTCGTTCCATTAAGAACCCGGCGCTTAGCGGGGTTTATCGGGGACCTACACGCGTTCTGGCGAGTCCGTGTACTAGACACGTTACAAGAAAATTTGAGTCGGAAGGGCTTGTGGAGGTTAGTCTGGACTAGTGTGGTTTTCCAACCTCGAGGGGAAAAGCACACTCCTACGGTCTACGTGTGGTTAAGCGTAGCACAGTCAGTGTCTTCAACGTCAGCCGTCCTTCGAAGCGGACCCTTGGCGCATCTGCCTTGCCGTCTTCAGTTGTCGAGAGGGGTGTGAGAGAGAGAGAGCACCAAGGGGAATGTCTAAGGGTCTTAGTGCAATCAAACAAGCGTTGAAAAATGAACTCAAACAAGTGCAAAAATTATTTTGAACATCAAAATAAGACAAGTGATATAACCGCATGCCTGTTGCCTAAGCAAAAGTGCAACTTATATCGAAGCACAAACAACAAAAATAAGCAACACACCACATGGTCCATCCGAACCATTTCACGGACTCGACTTCGCATAGGGAATTCATGACTCATCCTATCCAAGCTTCTGGGACTCGACAGTTGTGCTTGCTTCTTTCTCCGGAGAGGACTCCGCTAAGTCTTCTGGACCTTCTCATGGTGTTGTCACGCCTCTTGTTGTCGCTTGCTGAAGCAATTCGCTTGAGTTGTAAAGAACTTTGGTTGTCTTCTCGTCTGGGAAATTGCTGACGAAGGTGGTTCTTCATAGCTGTCACTAACAGGGTCTTCTGTTGTCTTCATGATCTTGTCAGTGCCTTCTTGTCTTCCGAGGCTTCGAGAGTCTCAGGTGGACACCTTCATGCACCGATATTTGCATGACATGATAGAGTTCTGATCTGTCAATCATACTAACTGCGATATCGACACCTAGAGCGGGGGATGAAGAGAACCGTTTTCCTGCTCACTAAGGTGAGGCGGACCATATGGCGAGGTTCTCATCCACCGGTGGTGGTCGACACAATTCCTTATATCTGACAGGGTCGCTCTATTAGTGATGTAGATCAAGGTTTGCATATATTATGTCTAGATTATCGGAGGCAAAAGTGGCATCACTCTGGAACAGTGCCCAGGGTTTCACCATCTTCTAAGCCTCGATGTCCTCGTTCCTCTTAGAGGCACTTCTGTTGGTGTCGTCTGGTCGCGGAGTGGTCTTCTCTGTCCTTCAGCACAGGTGTTTGAGTGGAAAGGTTACTTCCTTCTGGGCTGCCCACGAGGATTTCAATTTATCGCGTGTCAGAAGGGCATAAGGTTCTAGCGACCATTAGCATGTTTTGAAAAAGTAGACGAGGTGTGTCAAGAAAATAAGAGTGGAAGGATAGAGCATAACCTTCAATTTCTTTGAAGATTTAGGTGAGTCGAGAAAATATATAAGTTTTGTAAGTATTTTGAAGGATCTGGAAAGAAGTTTTATGCTAACTAACGTCCATGCTAACTAAGGGCTTCCTACAGTCAGGATGGATCTGATACCAGCTCTGTGGGGACCCACGACTGGTAAGTCGGGATCGCCGTGCCCAGTGATCCCAAAGATTAATGCTCACTGAACACAGATACTGAATAATAGAGTCTTATATCCATACATACCGTTTGATACAACAAATGACCACTTCGGTCGAGTCTTACATACATAGGGCCTTAAAGGCCAAAGCACCAAACTAGACCAATAGCGGAATTATTGGTTGAAAGCGTGAACCCATGCCATCAGCCTTAACCTACAGGCATTCTGACTGGTAAGCGTCCTAGCTCGCAAGAACGTCACCGAGTTAATCTTCACCGTATCCTGTCTTCCACACCTGGTCAAGGAAATAACCAGTGGCAAGCCAATGAGTACTTTGAATGTACTCGCAAACCGCCCATGATACGAACAATGAAAGTAAAGGATAACAATATCATGCATCTTTAGTGGAATGCAATTTGGTGGAATGATCAGGTATATGCAACAAGTTAAAGAACTACTCTTGAAGAACAGGTTACAGATATCGAAATATCTGACAAGGGTTGGACACACCGGGTTCACCCTATATGCCAAGTCACCGAATTTGGTCATATAAATTCCTCAAGTAACTTTGGTTATTAACACCATTCACCGAACTCACACACACACACACTTGGTTTATGCGGAAACGTTGGACGTAGTTTAAGCAGCACCACCCAACTGTCCTTGACCGTGGACACGGCTATTCGAATAGTTTACACTCTGCAGAGGTAGTACGCTGGACCCACGAGAAACGGGAAACTTCCGCGTCATCCACGACTCGCGGCATATCACATATACCCGAGGTAAGTACCCGATCATCATCTTTCCCCTGACGATACTACACAAAGAGGTCCACTCGATTGTTACCCAGCCCACATGTTGTACGTCTTACGAGCACCGACTCTGGACAGTATCAACCATGCGGGGACCAACGGTGTGCCTGGAACTCATAATAATGGCATAGTCGTCCTACCTGACACGACCCCATCACGAGAGTGACGACAATCACTCCCGCCACTAGTAATGTGGCTCTTTGCTAGCACCGACCAGAGTAATCAACAAAGCCTTGTCCCATAAAGGGGTATCGTGGTCGTACTGGTAAGGTTGGGACGATCGACACATCAGAAATCTAATCCCATTTCTGAAACCATACTCACACAAAAACACCGGTGCATCACTTCACCAGAAGTGATCACCAACTCATCATCACCCTCGGGCATTAGTGGCACCCGACGGGGTTTTCATAAACTCTTGATTTAACTCATCATCATGTTCATGATAATATGCTCTATCTTTACTTGTCAACATGGTATTAGCATGACCCTCAAGGGGTAGGGTCAAGCTCAGTGCAATGATCCTAGAACTTTACTAGTCAACATGACAGTAGCATGATCCTCATAGATGGTAGGGTCAAGCTCATCATGTTTGTGCTCCGAGGAGCCAAATGAATAACATCATCATCATGCAAGTGCTTCGAAGAAGCCTTCGGTACCATCACACCAATGATGAACCGGCACTGTGATCACATGCAACGGAAAAGTACTTGCTATTCTAGCATGCATCAATTCATATGCTCAAGTCATGGTCAAAGGGTTGCTTGCCTTGCTCACGTAAGTCCTCGGGTCTTCGAGGTCTTCTGCTCCGTCCCCGAATACTCCGTGTATCGTCAACTAACGTCGGAAATAACCATAGTAAGCCACACATCAAGCAGAATAAAAGTGTTCTATAAATAGAAGTTTTATTTTCTTTGGACCTCTCTGGTCATAAGAAAAATACCTGAAGCTTGATATAGGATATTTGGGTCATCAAGGATTTTTGAATGGATGGAAAGAGCAATAGGTAATCATTGAAGAAGACAACAGAAATCATTCTTTTAAAAATGAGTGGAGGCACCCATTTAACAGAGAATGATTTTAGAAATTTTTAGGAAGTGGTTTCTCTAGATTTGGAGATGGTATGAATATTCTAGAGATTTTACAATGAGGAATAAATAGCAATAGGAGCTATTTATTTATTGCAACAGAAGTAAGTCACACAAAAATGTTGACCAGGGTTCTAAAAATAGAGAAGGATTTAAGAAGTCTCTGGAAGTTTGAATCACTCCATTTGGAGTTGATTTGAAGCTTCTAGGAGTTTTGAAAGGTGGGGTATTTATATCCAGATTGGCATTTTAAATAACACACCACAAAAAGTTGATAGGGAAAAATGTGCATAGCACTTATTTGGATAGGCCTGATTTTTAGGATCCTGTATAAATTTGAATCAATGAAATAGGAGTTAGTATGAATTTATGGTGGAATTTGTAAGTTTAGCCAAATCTGAAAAAGGGAAAAGGATTCAGCTTCGGGGTTATCTTACGCCCACGACGTCAAATAGGCCCTTGGGCTGGCCCAGCAGCTCGGCCGCAAGCGACGGACACGCCGAAAGCGCATAGCCGAAAATATGCTTTGGGAGGGGGGAGGTGAACCACGCTGAGTGCGCCTCCACTTATTCCGTGCGGGCCTGGCCTTGGCTCGCTGACAGGGAGCCCCGCCTGCCAGGTCTTCTCCATCCTCCTGCTCGCACGCAGGGGAGGCAGGGGGTAGACCGGCCGCGGGAAGAGCTCCCCCAGGTGGCTCTGGCCACCCCCCGACGGTGCGCCGGCCACCCGCTTGCTCGGGGGAGTTAGACGTCCCCGTTCCCCTACCCGGCGTCTGCAAGGAGAGCCGCCAGGTTGCCGACGATGCGGCTACAGGGAGATCGCCGGCCTGCGCTGGTGCCGGTACCAGGGGCGAAGGGAGGGAGATGGAGGAGCTGGGGAGGTGGCCCGGCGACGAGGTGGTCCTCCGGAGGGGGCCCAGGGGCGAGGGGAGACCCCTGGCTAGACGTGCTCGCGCGGCGGCCTCCGGTGGCTTCGGTCATGGCTGCCGAAGGGAAAGGGGAGGAAGAGAATGCTCGGGAGGAAGAAGGGGGGCTCGAGAGGGGTTCCAGGGAGAGAGTAGGAGGGTTTGAGGGAGCCAGAGATGCTCGGGAGGCTCTCAGTGGGGGAGGAGGAGCCGAGAGAGCTCGGGAGCTCTTTGGAGCTCTCGGTGCATGGTCGCCATGCATGCCTGAGGTGTCTTGGAGGCTAGCTGATGGTGGGGAATGGCTTCAATGGTCAACATGATGCTCCGAGACATGCTGGGGCAACCTGCTGCTGTGGGACATGAGCTAGGGAACAAGGAAATGGTGCAGAGCACCATTAGTGCAGGCTGACAGCGTGGTCACCATGGCAACCCGTGTCTACATGGTCCAAATGGCCAGTCAAACATGTCTAGCACGTAGGGCACACCTCCACAAAAGGAACTCTGGAGTTTGGCAACTAGAGAAGGTGGTTTGAACTAGTTTTGACTGCTGCCAAGTTTCTAACAGCAAACTTAGAGCTGACAAAAATGGGTCTCAGGAGGGAAGCCTTGGGGAGAAATTATGTCTGGCAGTGTTAGGCATGGAAGGACTTTAATACTCAAAAGTTTCAGTCCAAACAAGGGAGGATAGCTACTACTTGCTGTTCAAAGCCATGATTCAGCCAGAAATGAACTTGAGGAGGTGCTACTCATTTTCTCCAGATGAGCACGCCATATCTTGGTTCTAAATGAAGCCTTGGCATATATTAGATGCTCTGGAAAGAGTTGGAGTGATAGCTTAAGCAGAAGAATGGAACGAAGAGTAAAACAGTGCTGCCAAGCGTAAAAATGAGAGAAAGTTACAAAGGAACCTTCTCCAATAATTGACCAGTGGCCATGGGGAAGTTACTGGAGATAAAATGTAACTATGTGAGGCTGTGGTAGAAAGTTGAGTTCAAGGAATAAAGTGGAAGGGGCAAAAGAAACCAAATTAATGAGTGCACACAAGGTGTTTGATCTGCGGTTGGGCTACCAGATGAATTCCAATGGTTATGAAACTTAACAGGATCAAATAATAGATGAAAATAGGCTTGCACACCAAATTTGGGATTTGCTGGATAAGTTTTCCAATGTAGATTTGGAAAACCCTAGAAATGGGCAGAAATGAGTTTCTACTTAGAACCCTATTCAAATAAATTCCCACAAATCCAATATTTGATGTAGGGGCATTATTTGAGCATTAAGGCATGCACAAAAAGTTTTAGGATAATTGGAGAAACTTTATAATGTAAAGTTTACCAAAGTCAGAAATCAACGGAGAGGGTTTTGAGGGTCTTAGGATAAGTTACTCTATTCTCCTTGGTGTACCACTTGGTGTGGATGCCTCATTGGAGTACTGGAACATGTCCACCAAATTTGAGCACAATTGGAGACACTTCACAATGTAGAGTTGCTCAAATTTGATTCTGGACAGATAGGTTTTTAGAGTGATTAGGGGAGTCAAATCAACTTGAATTGAAATGAAACTTTGCAAGACCGTCAAGAATATCATAGATGACATGCTATAATTTTACTGGAATTTATTGAGAATATTTCTTATAGAAATATTCCAAAAGCTTGAAATAGGCAGGAATGGTTTTGGAGGGGTTTGCCCAATATTTTGAACATGACCATGTGTTGGAACTCATAAATATGGAATAAATATATCCACTGAGTTTCCCTAAATTTTATTAAATATTTGGAAAGAAATTAAAATAAATTTCCTTCATAAGAGACCATTTCTGGCCTCACAGAAGGGCTTTTAAATGAAATACTAAAATAACTTCTAAAATAATAATATGATGGTTTTTGGAAAACATTTTGATAATAGGTTTAAATAAAATAATTGGTGCAAAAGAAACTCCCTAATTTGAGGACTTGTAGTACAAACCTCATCTCAGGGGTTTGAAAGTTTAATTCAAAGAAAAGCTTTTTGCTGAAAATAATATTTGGTAAAAATAGATATTTGTCCTAAACACATGGCATGATCATTAGGCCGGAGATCATGGAGTGAGGAGGTGATTAGGAGAGTGACAGGATCTATTAGGTATCAAACACAATCATGCAAACAAGCAAGGCAAACAATAATCACTCCAAGCATCACAAGCATTCACAAAAAAAAATTAATTGGTCCTAAATTTTGAAATAAGTTAGTTAGTCAGGGAAGCCAAAAACAGGGTGTTACATGTATTTGCCTGTCACAGACAATTTCTTCAGTCCTGCATTTTTCTCAGTAGCATTTGTGGTTTCCTCAAGTGAAGAATTTGACACCACATGAATATTTGAAGAATTTGTAGCAATAGAAGCATTTAGGTTTCATGTAAGAATTAGCAGTTTCACGTTCGATGCATTTCAGACATGGTGGAATGAATTCTTCCTGAGCAGTACTAAACTGCTGAGCAAGCAATGAATCATTTTCCATTCGAAGATCATCATGGGACATTTTCAACTTCTCAAGATCAACCTTTCTTTGAAGAAATTCATAGGAAAGTTTCTCATGATAAGCCAAGACTGTACCATAATGACCTTGAAGACTATCAAATCTAGACTGAAGACTTTAAACATCTTCAATGAGGATTTGAGTACGATTCATTTCATCATTCAACAGATCATCGCTTTTGTCTAGCAGTTTCTGAAGCTTTTCAATAGCACTTTTTTGCTCAGTGGCAATGTTGGCAAGTTTATAGTAACTGGTTTTTTGATAATCATCAGGTTCACAATCACTAGAATCAGAACATGATGTGTGTCTTCGTACCTTTGAACCTTTTGCCATGAAGCAATAGGTGGGACCAAAGTCATCATCATATTCATCAGTGTTGTTGGGTTGTCATTTTCTTCAAGGTTGAAGATCGACTTGATTGCAAATGTGGTAGAAAGTGCAAGACTTGCCACACCAGATTCCGACTCCACCTCAGAACCTTCCTCTTCATCACATTCCTCAGATTCTTCTTCAGCATCCATTTCCTTGCCAATAAGTGCCTGAGCCTTTCTGAAACTGGTCTTATTTGGCGATGAGGACTTTGAATATGAGGACTTTGAAGATTTCTTTTTTTCTTCGAGTAGTGAGAACTTTCATCCTTGTATTTCTTATTTCTTGATTCCTTCACCCAGTGAGGACAGTCAGCAATGTAGTGACCAGATTTATTGCATTTGTGGCATGTTCGTTCCTTGTAGTCCTGAGATGAAGATTTTGATTTCCTCATATCTATTCTTGAAGACTTTCCGAACTGGCCATGCTTTGTGATCTTCTGGAATTTCTTCATGAGCATAGCAAGTTCCTGCCCAAGTTCTTCTGGATCACCAAGACTGCAGTCAGATTCTTCTTCTTTAGATGAGAAAATAGCATTTGCCTTCAGGGCACGAGGTCTTGAATAGCTCGGTCCATATAGGTATCTCTTTTGTTCTTGTTGGAATTCACGAGTATTGAGTCTCTTCGGTATCTCAACACGATCAATCATCTTGCAGTCCCTTCATTCTTGGATCATCACAACGAGTGTGTCAAATGATGGATCAAGGGATCATAGCATTTTCTTCACAACTTCATGGTCAGTGATGTTTCTGGCTCCCGGAGCTTGCAATTCAATTGAGATGTGAGTGAGATGGTCAAATGTGTCTTGGCAGCTTTCATTATCAAGCCTCTTGAAAGGTTGAAGAGATTGCAAAGAACATCAACATGAGAGTCACGTTGTGTGGAGACTCCCTCATTGACTTTGGACAGCCTATCCTAGATAAGCTTCGCTGAGCCCAAAGCACTAACTCTGCCATACTGAACTTTTCTCACATGGCCATGGATGATTGATACGTCTCAAACGTATCTATAATTTTTGATGGTTTCATGCTGTTATCTTGTCATCTTTGGATGTTTTATGTACATTTTATATCTTTTTTGGGACTAACTTATTAATTCAGTGCCAAGTGCCAGTTCCTGTTTTTTCTGTGTTTTTGGCACTTTTCAGATCTGATTTTGGAACGGAGTCCAAACGGAATAAAATCCCCGAAATGATTTTTTCCCAAACGAAAGAAGATCAGGGGGCCTGTGGGCGAAGCCAGGAGGGCTCCAGGGAGTCCACAAGCCCCCACTCCGCCACCAGGGGGAGGGGCGGTGGCAGGGCTTGTGGCCTCCCTGAGCGCCCCCTGACCTAGATCTTTGGCCTATATATTCCCTAAAATACAGCAAAAAATCAGGGGATCCACGAAAATACTTTTCCGCCGCCCCAAGCTTCTGTTTCCGCGAGATCTCATGTGGAGACTCTTCCGGGCACCCTGCCAGAGGGGACTTTGTAGTTGGAGGGCTTCTTCATCATCATCATCGCCCCTCCAATGACTCGTGAGTAGTTCACTTCAGACCTACGGGTTCGTAGTTAGTAGCTAGATGGCTTCTTCTCTCTCTTGGATCTTCAATACAAAGTTCTCCATGATCTTCATGGAGATCTATCCGATGTAATCTTCTTTGGCGGTATGTTTGTTGAGATCCGATGAATTGTGGATTTGTGATCAGATTATCTATGATATATATTTGAGTCGTTGCTGATTTCTTATTGGCATGTTTATATATCCTTGTAAGTCTCTCCGAGTCTTGGGTTTTGTTTGGCCAACTAGATCTATGATTCTTGCAATGGGAGAATTGCTTGGTTTTGGGTTCTACCATGTGGTGACCTTTCCCAGTGATAGTAGGGGCAGCAAGGCACACATTAAGTAGTTGCCATCAAGGGTAACAAGATGGGCTATGTCATTGATATCATATTGTCCACCTACATCATGTCATCTTGCTTAAGGCGTTACTCTGTTCTATTGGACTTAATACACTAGATGCATGCTGGATAGCAGTCGACGTGTGGAGTAATAGTAGTAGATGTAGACAATATCGGTCTACTTGTTTTGGACGTGATGCCTATAGATATAATCATTGCCATAGATAACGTCACGACTTTGCGCGGTTCTATCAATTGCTCGACAGTAATTTGTTCACCCACCGTCTACTTGCTTTCATGAGAGAAGCCACTAGTACACACTACGGCCCCCGGGTCTATTCACATCTATCGTTTACTCTTTCGCTTTTACTTTGCTATGTTACTTTGTTGCTTTCAGTTCTCACTTGGCGAACAATCTATAAGGGATTGACAACCCCTTCATAGAGTTGGGAGCAAGCTTTCTGTGTTTGTGCAGGATCTTGTGATACTCCTCTACTGGATCGATACCTTGGTTCTCAAACTAAGGGAAATACTTACTACCGCTGTGCTACATCACCCTTTCCGCTTCGAGGGAACACCAACGCAAGGTTCCAAGGCCACGGGGGAAATCCTTTGCATATTTGCCTAGGAAGTCCCTTGAGGCGTAGCTGTAGCAGAAGGATTCCTGGTGTCGTCGACACGAATATTCCTGCCGCCGTTGCCAGGGAAGCACAGCTGACATCAGAAGTATTTCTGGCGCCGTTGCCGGGGAGGAGCGATCAAGATCTATCCAAGTAGGTCTCACAAACTCATCTCTTGCATTTACTTTTGTTGCCAGTTGCCTCTTGTTTTTCTCTCCCCCACTTCACATTTGTCGTTTTTATTTGCCTTTCTCCTTTGCCGTTTTCTTTCGCCCGTTTCACTCTCCCTTCCTGCTCGTTTGTGTGTGAGATAGTCCATCAATGGCTAGGCCCACCACTCCAAACGATACTCCTCAGAATGAAGTTTTCAATTTCAGGCATAATGAGGAAGAAAATTTAAAGGACGCTTGGTACAGGATTTGCAATGCTCAAAGTAGATCTACTCGTAAGCAATCCACTACCGTCCTCCTTCACAGTTTCTATGTTGGGATTTCTCCTTGGAATAGGTATATCCTTGACACCATTGTTGCCGGGAATTTTCTGGGGAGCCATACTGTTGACTCCTATAGAGCTATCATGATTTTGGTAGGCTGACCCTCGCTCATGGTTAATGGAACTACCTTGACCTTGGAACACGTGATGCAAAGGCTTGGCACTATTGAAAGCAAAATTTCCACAGTTGAACTTATTGAGGGTTTGGATAGAAAGATCCACAATAAAATTACTCAGTACGGATCCAAAGTGGGAAAAAATTTGAAAAATTTAAGGGAGAAGGAACTTATAGTTAATGATTCTTCTAGAATTGGCAAATTGGAAGATGTCATAACCAACTTGGGTTCTGCTTTTGCCGCTGTGCAGAATAATCCAAATCTCACTTCAAAAAAACTGTCAAAATTGTTTTTGTTCCTAAAGCTAGTGGTGAGTCATCCAATAAATATGAAGATCTTAAGATGATAAATGATCACACTACTTATGGTTTGAGCACCAAAGATGACTATACGTGATTTCATCACCTTTCGCCTAGCTAAGGGCGTTAAACAAAAGCGCTTGTTGGGAGGCAACCCAACGAATCTATCCTTTTTCTTTCTGTTTTGTGTTTTCCACACTTTCATAATTCTGTTATGATTTTTTTTTGTGTTTCTTTTTGCGTTTGTGCCAAGCAAAACCGTTATGATTAGTCTTGGGGATGATCGTTTGGTCATGCTGGAAAAGACAGAAACTTTCTTCTCACGAAAATTATTTAATTTTTTTTCTGTAAGAGCTTTTGAGTTGATTCCTTTTGCTGCTGATTGCTACGCAAATTCTTTAGACTGTTGTAATTGTTCAGAATTGTTGAAGTACCAGAGGTATACGAAATATACAGATTGCTACAGACTGGTCTGCTGTTAACAAATTCTGTTTTTGTTGTGTTGGTTGCTTATTTTGATGAAACTATGGATGGTATCGGGGGGTATTAGCCATGTAAGATTGAAAATACAGTAACCCAACATCAGCACAAGTAGAATTTAAGTTTGCTACAGTACCTAAGGAAGTGGTGGTTTGCTTTCTCATACTAATGTTATCACGAGTTTCTGTTTAAGTTTCGTGTTGTGATGTTTTCAAGTTTTGGGTGAAGTTCTTATGCACAAAGAGATAAAGAGTGGCAAGAGCTCAAGCTTGGGGATGCCCAAGGCACCCCAAGAGATTCAAGGATGTCGTAAAAGCCTAAGCATGGGGATGCCCCGGGAAGGCATCCCCTCTCTCGTCTTCAATCCATCGGTAACGTTACTTGGGGCTATATTTTTATTCACCACATGTTATGTGTTTTTGCTTAGAGTGTCTTGTATCGTAGGAGTCTTTTATTTTTGTTGTGTCACAATCATCCTTGCTGCACACCTAGAGAGAGATACATGCACTCGCCATGATTTTGTCGAGCTTCACTTATATCTTTTGGTAGACAATTCAGCTCACATGTGCTTCACTTATATATTTTGAGCTAGATACTTTTGCTCTATGTGCTTTACTTATATCTTTTAGAGCACAGCGGTGCGTGGCTTGGTAGTTGATCTATGCTTTGAAAGTAGTCTCAAAAGGGGTAGTTATCCAAAGGGATACGAAAACTTCCACCTTCATGTGCATTGAATAGTTAGAGAAGTTTGATCCATCTCAATTAGTTTTGAGTTGTGGTTATGGTAATATTGAAGTCATGCTAGTAAGGTTTTGTGGATCTAGAAATGCTTGTGTTGAAGTTAGTGATTCTCGTAGCATGCATGTATGGTGAACCACTATGTGATGAAATCTGAGCATGATTAGTATATTGATTGTCATCCTGTGCGTGGCGGTCCGGATCGCACGATGGTTTATACCTACCAACCCTTCCCCTAGGAGTATGTGTTGAATGCTTTGTTTCGATTATTAATAAAAAATTTGCAACAAGTATATGAGTTATTCATGACTAATGTTGACTCCATGGTTTAGAAGCACTTTCACCTTCCACCATCACTATCTTCTTAGTGCCGTGCAACTTTCGCCGGTGCACAAAACCCACCATTAGCCTCCCTGAAAACAGCCACCACACCTAACTACTATGGCTTTTTCAAAGTCATTCCGAGATATATTGCCCTGCAACTACCACCATGACATGTGCCACCACGTCTACATTGCCATTGCATGATCGTAAGATAGCTAGCATGATGTTTCCATTGATGTCTATGCCATGCTAGATCATTGTGACGGTACACTACCAAAGATATTCCATATAGAGTCATCGTTGCTCTAAGTTTTGAGTTGAAAGTGTGATGATCATCATTAATGGAGCATTGTCCCATGTGAGGAAATAAAAGAGGCCAAAGAGGCCCACCAAAATAAAAAAAGAGGCCAAAGAGCCCACCAAAAAAATGAGAGAAAAAGAGAGAAGGGACAATGTTACCACTTTATCACACTTGTGATATTAAGCACCATGATCTTCATGATTGAGAGTCTCTCGTTTTGTCACCACCATATAGCTAGTGGGAAATTTTCATTATATAACTTGGCTTGTATATTCCAATGATAGGCTTCCTCAAAATTGCCTTAGGTCTTCGTGAGCAAGCAAGTTGGATGCACACCCACTAGTTTTCTTTAAGAGCTTTCACATACTCTTAGCTCTAGTGCATCATTTGTATGGCAATCCCTACTCATTCACATTGATATCTATTGATGAGCATCTCCACAGCTCATTGATATGCCTAGTTAATGTGACTATCTTCTCCTTTTTTGTCTTGCAACCTCCACCACATTCCACACCATCTATAGTGCTATAACCATGGCTTACACTCATGTATTGCGTGAGAGTTGAAAAGTTTTGAGAAAGTAAAGGTGTGAAAACAATTACTTGGCCAATACCGGGGTTGTGCATGATTTAAATTCGTTGTGCAATGATGATAGAGCATAGCCAGACCATATTCTTTTGTAGGGATAACTTTCTTTTGGTCTTGTTATTTTCAAAGTTCATGATTACCTTGCTAGTTTGCTTGAATTATTATTGTTTCCACGTCAATAGCAAACTATTGTTTTGAATCTAATGGATCTGAACATTCACGTCACATAAGAGGAGTTACAAAGGACATTTATGCTAGGTAGCATGAAAGCATCAAAAATTCATTCTTTATCACTTCCCTACTCGAGGACGAGGAGGAGTTAAGCTTGGAGATGCTTGATACGTCTCAAACGTATCTATAATTTTTTATGGTTTCATGCTATTATCTTGTCATCTTTGGATGTTTTATGTACCTTTTATACATATTTTGGGACTAATTTATTAATTCAGTGCCAAGTGCGAGTTCCTGTTTTTTGTGTGTTTTTGGCTCTTTTCAGATCTGATTTTGGAACGGAGTCCAAACGGTATAAAATCCCCGAAATGATATTTACCCAACGGAAGAAGATCAGGGGGCCTATGGGCCAAGCCAGGAGCGCTCCAGGGAACCCACAAGCTCCCACTCCGCCACCAGGGGGAGGGCGGCGGTGGCAGGGCTTGTGGCCTCCCTGAGTGCCCCCTGACCTAGATCTTTGGCCTATATATTCCCTAAAATACAGCAAAAAATCAGGGGATCCACAAAAATACTTTTCCACCGCCGCAAGCTTCCGTTTCCGTGAGATCTCATCTGGAGACCCATCCCGGCGCCCTGCTGGAGGGGACTTTAGAGTTGGAGGGCTTCTTCATCATCATCATTGCCCCTCCAATGACTCGTGAGTAGTTCACTTCAGACCTACGGGTCTGTAGTTAGTAGCTAGATGGCTTCTTCTCTCTCTTGGATCTTCAATACAAAGTTCTCCATGATCTTCATGGAGATATATCCGATGTAATCTTCTTTGGCGGTGTGTTTGTCGAGATCCAATTAATTGTGGATTTGTGATCAGATTATCTATGATATATATTTGAGTCTTTGCTGATTTCTTATTTGCATGATTTGATATCCTTGCAAGTCTCTCCGAGTCTTGGGTTTTGTTTGGCCAACTAGATCTATGATTCTTGCAATGGGAGAAGTGCTTTGTTTTGGGTTCTACCATGTGGTGACCTTTCCTAGTGACAGTAGGGGCAGCAAGGCACACATTAAGTAGTTGCCATCAAGGGTAACAAGATGGGCTCTATCGTTGATATGAGATTGTCCATCTAGATCATGTCATTTTGCTTAAGGCGTTACTCTGTTCTTTTGGACTTAATACACTAGATGCATGCTGGATAGCGGTCGACGTGTGGAGTAATAGTAGTAGATGCAGACAGTATCGGTCTACTTGTTTTGGACGTGATGCCTATATATATAATCATTGCCATAGATGACGTCACGACTTTGCGCGGTTCTATCAATTGCTCGACAGTAATTTGTTCACCCACCGTCTACTTCCTTTCATGAGAGAAGCCACTAGTAAACACTACGGGCCCCGGGTCTATTCACATATATCGTTTCCACTTTCGCTTTTACTTTGCTTTTTTTACTTTGTTGCTTTCACTTGTCACTTGGCGAACAATCTATAAGGGCTTGACAACCCCTTCATAGCGTTGGGAGCAAGCTTTTTGTGTTTGTGCAGGATCTTGTGATACTCCTCCACTGGATCGATACCTTGGTTCTCAAACTGAGGGAAATACTTACCACCGCTGTGCTACATCAGCCTTTCCGCTTCGAGGGAACACCAACGCAAGGCTCCAAGGCCACGGGGAAAATCCTTTGCATATTTTCCTAGGAAGTCCCTTAAGGCGTAGCCGTAGCAGAAGGATTCCTGGTGTCATCGACACAACTATGCCTGCCGCCGTTGCCAGGGAAGCACAGCTGACATCAATGATATTCTTCGCTTGCGAGTCGAGTTGCTTGAACTTCTTCACATCACTGGGAGAGATAGTTGCACTGATGGAGGGAACACCATTTTCCACTATGTCCACATATTGTTGTCAATTCCTTGAAGATGCATTTGCATCTTGGTCTTCCAGTAGGGGAAGTCCTTTCCTTCTAATGTAGGACAACCTGCAGTAACCTTGATCATACGTGCGGTCAACATAACTAAAACTCCACATGGTTAAACCACAATCACACAGAACAAGGGAGTACCTTGCTCTGATACCAATTGAAAGTCTGTTATATCGACTAGGGGGGGGGGGTAAATAGGCAATTTTTTTGAATTCATCGTTGAGGAAATGCCTAGTGAGAAAATTCCTTAGTAATGAACTGAGTGTGGCGGAAATAGTACTTAGGCAGAAGTGGAAAAACGACTACAGCAAAATACTCAGCGTGAGTTGAGAGAGTCGGTTTGCACAAGTCAGGTATAGAGGATAAGCAGGTGGTGAATAAGTCAGGTGAAATTAGAGAAAGTCTTCAGTCAAAATCTTCAAATAGTACAGATGAAAGTCTTCAACATGTAATTAAGGAAATGAAAAGAGTTGAAGAAATAGAACCAGTAGCTCGATGAAGACAGTTGTTGATGACCCAGGTCCAACTACTGTGACAGTTGTACGTCTGGTTTGGAGTGGCTTGGTATTGAAAAGAAAGGATACACAGTCCCGGGACACACAGTCCCTACCATATTATCCTTGAGCTAAGGACACAGAGTCCTCCCCCAACACTCGTGGTAAGTCTTGAGGCCATACTTCCAAACCCTCACAAACTCGGTCACCCGGCGATCCACAATCAACTACTAGATGCTCTAGACCATGAGGCCTAACCGTTTGGAGGATAAACAGTCCTCAAAGGTAACAAGCATCGGTTCCACATAGGAACAATCTCTTCAGTGATCCTCAATCACTTTGGTTTTGGGTTTTGGTTTGGGTGTTTGGGATATTTCTTCACCTGATGATTTTCTCTCAAAGTCCTCGACGAATCGGGTTGCTCTAAATGACAATGTCAGTTTCTCTCGAAACAGTGAACCACCTAGTGGTTGTGTGGGCGGCTATTTATAGCCAGGAATCATCCCGACATGATTTGACATTAATGCCCTTAATGATATGACCGTTGGGTGGATAAGATTTGGGATAGGTGGCGTGTGGCGCGGCAACGATCGGAACTTTCAACTGTGAAAGTCCTCATGTCTCGCATGTTCCTCACTTTGAGGATCTTGTAGGTGTCGATTTGAGTTGAGCATCATGAGGAAATTATTTGCATATTTTTACCTCGACCCCTTTAACTGTACGGTGTTCCTATGACTCAAGAATAAAGGAAATGAAACAGAAAGTGTAAATCTTCAAGCTTCAAAGTCGTCAGAGTATTTACTTCGGGACACACCGAATTCCTCATCTTCAATATCTTCATGAGGAATATCAATTTCTTTGCAATTTTTTCGCGAGCAAAGTCTTCAAGGAATGACCAAAGTCTTCACCCAAAGACATACATTTTTAGGGGTCGATATCCATCGAATAACTCAAACTCGTCGGTGACTTATAGAGCCTATGTATACTTACAAACTTATTAGTCTCTTAATCTATAAGTCTTCAAACCACCAAAATAACTAAGGGGCACTAGATGCACTTACAAAATCAGTTTGGGGCGCGAAGGCCATAACCCCTTTTGCACGCCACCATGGAGCCAGCATGTTGCATTGCAAGAAAAGGAAGGCGACACGAAAAAGGAAAGCCGAGTCCCCGAAGCACCGCCGCCAGGGGACTCAGGAGGAGAACTTGCGAGGGTACCAGCCTCGTGAGATTCGCACAAACAACTGTTGCTGGGAGCTTCGCGGCACGTCCGTGGGGCCGCATCGAGGGGCTGCCCCCGGGGACTTCGCGGGGGATTGTGGCTGAGGAAACGTGGAGATGGGAAGTTCTCGTGGGCTGTCGGCCCATGGCCCGGACGCATGTGAGGAATAGCGCCTTGGGAGCTGCATGTTGTGGGCCCTTGTCAGCCAGAGCGCATGAAACACACAGAGAAAAACAGAAGACCTTGCAGAAGAAATGAAGACACCCGAAGTATGTCATGCAACCATCACTCAAGGAAAAAGTAATTTACAAATGTCTGATGACCCCATAGGGCCAAGGGTTATTTGGTGCAGCAGGTAAATGTTGGGGAAGCTCAAGCAGAGGAGGCAGCGTCCTCGTTGTGGCCCTCGGAAGTTGCGGCGTCGAGGCTGCCGCCCTTCTCGGGAGGCATCTTCTGGGCGAACTGCCCGACCAGAGACTCAATGAGCCCGTGCACCTTGTCCGTGAGGGTGCTCCAAACCTCCACGGGCACTGGCTCCATCACATGGGAGAGGTCAAACGCGGGATTGTGAAAGGGCATCTTGGAGAAGACGCGCGTCAGCACGTTACCCAGGAGGTGGCACGCGTCGTACTTGATGTATTCCTCCACCTTGGAGGCACCCGACTCCAGCGCCTCCACCACCTTGAGGAGGAATTCGGGGTCACCTCCATCGCCATGAGGGCTCGATAGCGCAGGGGCATCCCTAACAATGCGACGGAGCGCATGGCCCGTGTGCAGGGCCAGTCTCACGGACTACTAGGTGCACTGCACCTCCATACGTCGTGTGTGCACCGCCATGCGCCGTGCATCCAACGCGTTAGCTTTGGCCTCCTACACAGCGTCGGCGGCCTCGCCAACCTGGGCCAGGAGCGACTTCCACTCTTCCTTGACCTTCCCCTCGATCCTGAAGGCTGCCTCCAGGGCGGCTTGAGCACCCTCCAGATGGGCCCTGAGCGTGCTCACTTCCTCTTGGAGCATGTCGTACTTTCGTTGGTGGAAGGCTTCTCGCCGAGCGATCTTGTCGTGGTGCTCCTCCAGAGCAGCCGCCCGTTCTCGAGGAAGACTAACGTCTCTATCAACAAGGGCCTCCTTTGTGCTGCCGCGAGGGCAGCCTCACCACTGGGGTCGTGACCTTCCAGGGCCTCGATGCATTTGCGCTCCACCTCTTGGTTGTGGCTGGTCCGAGTGGCCTCCCACTCGTGGAGGTCCACGATAGCCTCTCGCTTGATGACGCGCTCTCCTTAAGGTTCAGGTCCGCCCCGCGCCTAGGTCTCTGAAGGGCGAACACGGCATTCTTGGCTACGCGCTCCCGAGGGTCCACCATCGCCCCAGATTGGACCGCGGACCCCCGGGGTACTGCTAGGCCAGGTGCGGAGGAAGAGGCCATGTCGACCGATGGCGCGTACGGGAGCGCCCCCGGAGGGGCATCCCTCCGCCTCTTGGGTGTGTGCGTCCTGAAAAGATTGCTGATTGGATTCATCAGATCAGGTAGTATGACGGCGGTACAGAGGGCCTCGCCCGAGCTTCAGCGCTCGTGGCATCCCCACTGGCCGCCATGGAAGGGGAGAAGACTGAGTTCGCGTGAGGATGGCAGAGCAGTGTTGGAAGAAGGAAGAAGGGGGAGCAGTGTGGTGGCAATTCCACCCCTTGGGCCTGGTGGTTTTGTAGGCACAACCATAGTGCCCGAGGCTCCTTGTAAGTCTCTCCGAGTCTTGGGTTTTGTTTGGCCAACTAGATCTATGATTCTTGCAATGGGAGAAGTGCTTGATTTTGGGTTCTACCATGTGGTGACCTTTCCCAGTGACAGTAGGGGCAGCAAGGCACACATTAAGTAGTTGCCATCAAGGGTAACAAGATGGGCTCTATCGTTGATATGAGATTGTCCATCTAGATCATGTCATTTTGCTTAAGGCGTTACTCTGTTCTTTTGGAATGAATACACTAGATGCATGCTGGATAGCGGTCGACGTGTGGAGTAATAGTAGTAGATGCAGACAGTATCGGTCTACTTGTTTTGGACGTGATGCCTATATATATAATCATTGCCATAGATGACGTCACGACTTTGCGCGGTTCTATCAATTGCTCGACAGTAATTTGTTCACCCACCGTCTACTTCCTATCATGAGAGAAGCCACTAGTAAACACTACGGGCCCCGGGTCTATTCACATCTATCGTTTCCACTTTCGCTTTTACTTTGCTTTTTTTACTTTGTTGCTTTCAGTTCTCACTTGGCGAACAATCTATAAGGGATTGACAACCCCTTCATAGCGTTGGGAGCAAGCTTTTTGTGTTTGTGCACGATCTTGTGATACTCCTCCACTGGATCGATACCTTGGTTCTCGAACTGAGGGAAATACTTACCACCGCTGTGCTACATCACCCTTTCCGCTTTGAGGGAACACCAACGCAAGGCTCCAAGGCCACGGGGAATATCCTTTGCATATTTGCCTAGGAAGTCCCTTAAGGCGTAGCCGTAGCAGAAGGATTCCTGGTTTCATCGACACAACTATTCCTGCCGCCGTTGCCAGGGAAGCACAGCTGACATCAATGATATTCTTCGCTTGCGAGTCGAGTTGCTTGAACTTTTTCACATCACTGGCAGAGATATTTGCACTGATGGAGGGAACACCATTTTCCACGATGTCCACATATTGTTGTCAATTCCTTGAAGATGCATTTGCATCTTGGTCTTCCAGTAGGGGAAGTCCTTTCCTTCTAATGTAGGACAACCTGCAGTAACCTTGATCATACGTCCGGTCGACATAACTAAAACTCCACATGGTTAAACCACAATCACACAGAACAAGGGAGTACCTTGCTCTGATACCAATTGAAAGTCTGTTATATCGACTAGGGGGGGTAAATAGGCAATTTTTTTGAATTCATCGTTGAGGAAATGCCTAGTGAGAAAATTCCTTAGTAATGAACTGAGTGTGGCGGAAATATTACTTAGGCAGAAGTGGAAAAACGACTACAGCAAAATACTCAGCGTGAGTTGAGAGAGTCGGTTTGCACAAGTCAGGTATAGAGGATAAGCAGGTGGTGAATAAGTCAGGTGAAATTAGAGAAAGTCTTCAGTCAAAATCTTCAAATAGTACAGATGAAAGTCTTCAACATGTAATTAAGGAAATGAAAAGAGTTGAAGAAATAGAACCAGTAGCTCGATGAAGACAGTTGTTGATGACCCAGGTCCAACTGCTGTGACAGTTGTACGTCTGGTTTGGAGTGGCTTGGTATTGAAAATAAAGGATACACAGTCCCGGGACACACAGTCCCTACCATATTATCCTTGAGCTAAGGACACAGAGTCCTCACCCAACACTCGTGGTAAGTCTTGAGGCCATACTTCCAAACCCTCACAAACTCGGTCACCCGGCGATCCACAATCAACTACTAGATGCTCTAGACCATGAGGCCTAACCGTTTGGAGGATAAACAGTCCTCAAAGGTAACAAGTGTCGGTTCCACATAGGAACAATCTCTTCAGTGATCCTCAATCACTTTGGTTTTTGGTTTTGGTTTGGGTGTTTGGGATATTTCTTCACCTGATGATTTTCTCTCAAAGTCCTCGACGAATCGGGTTGCTCTAAATGACAATGTCAGTTTCTCTCGAAGCAGTGAACCACCTAGTGGTTGTGTGGGCGGCTATTTATAGCCAGGAATCATCCCGACATGATTTGACATTAATGCCCTTAATGATATGACCGTTGGGTGGATAAGATTTGGGATAGGTGGCGTGTGGCGCGGCAACGATCGGAACTTTCAACTGTGAAAGTCCTCATGTCTCGCATGTTCCTCACTTTGAGGATCTTGTAGGTGTCGATTTGAGTTGAGCATCATGAGGAAATTATTTGCATATTTTTACCTCGACCCCTTTAACTGTACGGTGTTCCTATGACTCAAGAATAAAGGAAATGAAACAGAAAGAGTAAATCTTGAAGCTTCAAAGTCGTCAGAGTATTTACTTCGGGACACACCGAATTCCTCATCTTCAATATCTTCATGAGGAATATCAATTTCTTTGCAATTTCTTCGCGAGCAAAGTCTTCAAGGAATGACCAAAGTCTTCACCCAAAGACATACATTTTTAAAGGTCGATATCCATCGAATAACTCAAACTCGCCGGTGACTTATAGAGCCTATGTATACTTACAAACTTATTAGTCTCTTAATCTATAATTCTTCAAACCACCAAAATAACTAAGGGGCACTAGATGCACTTACAAAATCAGTTTGGGGCGCGAAGGCCATAACCCCTTTTGCACGCCACCATGGAGCCAGCATGTTGCATTGCAAGAAAAGGAAGGCGACACGAAAGAGGAAAGCCGAGTCCCCGAAGCACCGCCGCCAGGGGGATCAGGAGGAGAACTTGCGAGGGTACCGGCCTCGTGAGATTCGCACAAACAACTGTTGCTGGGAGCTTTGCGGCACGTCCGTGGGGCCGCATCGAGGGGCTGCCCCCGGGGACTTCGCGGGGGATTGTGGCTGAGGAAACGTGGAGATGGGCAGTTCTCGTGGGCTGTCGGCCCATGGCCCGGACGCATGTGAGGAATAGCGCCTTGGGAGCTGCATGTTGTGGGCCCTTGTCAGCCAGAGCGCATGAAACACACAGAGAAAAACAGAAGACCTTGCAGAAGAAATGAAGACACCCGAAGTATGTCATGCAACCATCACTCAAGGAAAAAGTTATTTACAAATGTCTGATGACCCCACAGGGCCAAGGGTTATTTGGTGCAGCAGGTAAATGTTGGGGAAGCTCAAGCAGAGGAGGCAGCGTCCTCGTTGTGGCCCTCGGAAGTTGCGGCGTCGAGGCTGCCGCCCTTCTCGGGAGGCATCGTCTGGGCGAACTGCCCGACCAGAGACTCAATGAGCCCGTGCACCTTGTCCGTGAGGGCGCTCCAAACCTCCACGGGCACTTGCTCCATCACATGGGAGAGGTCAAACGCGGGATTGTGAAAGCGCATCTTGGAGAAGACGCGCGTCAGCACGTTACCCAGGAGGTGGCACGCGTCGTACTTGATGTATTCCTCCACCTTGGAGGCACCCGACTCCAGCGCCTCCACCACCTTGAGGAGGAATTCGGGGTCACCTCCGTTGCCATGAGGGCTCGATAGCGCGTGGGCATCCCTAACAATGCGGCGGAGCGCATGGCCCGTGTGCAGGGCCAGTCTCACGGACTACTAGGTGCACTGCACCTCCATACGTCGTGTGTGCACCACCATGCGCCGTGCATCCAACGCGTTAGCTTTGGCCTCCTACACAGCGTCGGCGGCCTCGCCAACCTGGGCCAGGAGCGACTTCAACTCTTCCTTGACCTTCCCCTCGATCCTGAAGGCTGCCTCCAGGGCGGCTTGAGCACCCTCCAGATGGGCCCTGAGCGTGCTCACTTCCTCTTGGAGCATGTCGTACTTGAGTTGGTGGAAGGCTTCTCGCCGAGCGATCTTGTCGTGGTGCTCCTCCAGAGCAGCCGCCCGTTCTCGAGGAAGACTAACGTCTCTATCAACAAGGGCCTCCTTTGTGCTGCCGCGAGGGCGGCCTCACCACTGGGGTCGTGACCTTCCAGGGCCTCGAGGCATTTGCGCTCCACCTCTTGGTTGTGGCTGGTCCGAGTGGCCTCCCACTCGTGGAGGTCCACGATAGCCTCTCGCTTGATGACGCGCTCTCCTTAAGGTTCAGGTCCGCCCCGCGCCTAGGTCTCTGAAGGGCGAACACGGCATTCTTGGCTACGCGCTCCTGAGGCTCCACCATCGCCCCAGATTGGACCGCGGACCCCCGGGGTACTGCTAGGCCAGGTGCAGAGGAAGAGGCCATGTCGACCGATGGCGCGTGCGGGAGCGCCCCCGGCGGGGCATCCCTCCGCCTCTTGGGTGTGTGCGTCCTGAAAAGATTGCTGATTGGATTCATCAGATCAGGTAGTATGACTGCGGTACAGAGGGCCTCGCCCGAGCTTCAGCGCTCGTGGCATCCCCACTGGCCGCCATGGAAGGGGAGAAGACTGAGTTCGCGTGAGGATGGCAGAGCAGTGTTGGAAGAAGGAAGAAGGGGGAGCAGTGTGGTGGCAATTCCACCCCTTGGGCCTGGTGGTTTTGTAGGCACAACCATAGTGCCCGAGGCTCCTTGTAAGTCTCTCCGAGTCTTGGGTTTTGTTTGGCCAACTAGATCTATGATTCTTGCAATGGGAGAAGTGCTTGATTTTGGGTTCTAGCATGTAGTGACCTTTCCCAGTGACAGTAGGGGCAGCAAGGCACACATTAAGTAGTTGCCATCAAGGGTAACAAGATGGGCTCTATCGTTGATATGAGATTGTCCATCTAGATCATGTCATTTTGCTTAAGGCGTTACTCTGTTCTTTTGGAATTAATACACTAGATGCATGCTGGATAGCGGTCGACGTGTGGAGTAATAGTAGTAGATGCAGACAGTATCGGTCTACTTGTTTTGGACGTGATGCCTATATATATAATCATTGCCATAGATGACGTCACGACTTTGCGCGGTTCTATCAATTGCTCGACAGTAATTTGTTCACCCACCGTCTACTTCCTTTCATGAGAGAAGCCACTAGTAAACACTACGGGCCCCGGGTCTATTCACATCTATCGTTTCCACTTTCGCTTTTACTTTGCTTTTTTTACTTTGTTGCTTTCAGTTCTCACTTGGCGAACAATCTATAAGGGATTGACAACCCCTTCATAGCGTTGGGAGCAAGCTTTTTGTGTTTGTGCAGGATCTTGTGATACTCCTCCACTGGATCGATACCTTGGTTCTCAAACTGAGGGAAATACTTACCACCGCTATGCTACATCACCCTTTCCGCTTCGAGGGAACACCAACGCAAGGCTCCAAGGCCACGGGGAAAATCCTTTGCATATTTGCCTAGGAAGTCCCTTAAGGCGTAGCCGTAGCAGAAGGATTCCTGGTTTCATCGACACAACTATTCCTACCGCCGTTGCCAGGGGAGCACAGCTGACATCAATGATATTCTTCGCTTGCGAGTCGAGTTTCTTGAACTTCTTCACATCACTGGCAGAGATAGTTGTAGTGATGGAGGGAACACCATTTTCCATGATGTCCACATATTGTTGTCAATTCCTTGAAGATGCATTTGCATCTTGGTCTTCCAGTAGGGGAAGTCCTTTCCTTCTAATGTAGGACAACCTGCAGTAACCTTGATCATACGTCCGGTCGACATAACTAAAACTCCACATGGTTAAACCACAATCACACAGAACAAGGGAGTACCTTGCTCTGATACCAATTGAAAGTCTGTTATATCGACTAGGGGGGGTAAATAGGCAATTTTTTTGAATTCATCGTTGAGGAAATGCCTAGTGAGAAAATTCCTTAGTAATGAACTGAGTGTGGCGGAAATAGTACTTAGGCAGAAGTGGAAAAACGACTACAGCAAAATACTCAGCGTGAGTTGAGAGAGTCGGTTTGCACAAGTCAGGTATAGAGGATAAGCAGGTGGTGAATAAGTCAGGTGAAATTAGAGAAAGTCTTCAGTCAAAATCTTCAAATAGTACAGATGAAAGTCTTCAACATGTAATTAAGGAAATGAAAAGAGTTGAAGAAATAGAACCAGTAGCTCGATGAAGACAGTTGTTGATGACCCAGGTCCAACTGCTGTGACAGTTGTACGTCTGGTTTGGAGTGGTTTGGTATTGAAAAGAAAGGATACACAGTCCCGGGACACACAGTCCCTACCATATTATCCTTGAGCTAAGGACACAGAGTCCTCACCCAACACTCGTGGTAAGTCTTGAGGCCATACTTCCAAACCCTCACAAACTCGGTCACCCGGCGATCCACAATCAACTACTAGATGCTCTAGACCATGAGGCCTAACCGTTTGGAGGATAAACAGTCCTCAAAGGTAACAAGCATCGGTTCCACATAGGAACAATCTCTTCAGTGATCCTCAATCACTTTGGTTTTGGGTTTTGGTTTGGGTGTTTGGGATATTTCTTCACCTGATGATTTTCTCTCAAAGTCCTCGACGAATCGGGTTGCTCTAAATGACAATGTCAGTTTCTCTCGAAGCAGTGAACCACCTAGTGGTTGTGTGGGCGGCTATTTATAGCCAGGAATCATCCCGACATGATTTGACATTAATGCCCTTAATGATATGACCGTTGGGTGGATAAGATTTGGGATAGGTGGCGTGTGGCGCGGCAACGATCAGAACTTTCAACTGTGAAAGTCCTCATGTCTTGCATGTTCCTCACTTTGAGGATCTTGTAGGTGTCGATTTGAGTTGAGCATCATGAGGAAATTATTTGCATATTTTTACCTCGACCCCTTTAACTGTACGGTGTTCCTATGACTCAAGAATAAAGGAAATGAAACAGAAAGAGTAAATCTTGAAGCTTCAAAGTCGTCAGAGTATTTACTTCGGGACACACCGAATTCCTCATCTTCAATATCTTCATGAGGAATATCAATTTCTTTGCAATTTCTTCGCGAGCAAAGTCTTCAAGGAATGACCAAAGTCTTCACCCAAAGACATACATTTTAAGGGGTCAATATCCATCGAATAACTCAAACTCGCCGGTGACTTATAGAGCCTATGTATACTTACAAACTTATTAGTCTCTTAATCTATAAGTCTTCAAACCACCAAAATAACTAAGGGGCACTAG
The DNA here is from genome assembly GCF_904849725.1 of Hordeum vulgare subsp. vulgare. Lineage (NCBI taxonomy): Eukaryota > Viridiplantae > Streptophyta > Magnoliopsida > Poales > Poaceae > Hordeum > Hordeum vulgare. The sequence goes on along the minus strand of NC_058524.1, from coordinate 294,146,129 downwards.
ATGCACTTACAAAATCAGTTTGGGGCGCGAAGGCCATAACCCCTTTTGCACGCCACCATGGAACCAGCATGTTGCATTGCAAGAAAAGGAAGGCGACACGAAAGAGGAAAGCCGAGTCCCCGAAGCACCGCCGCCAGGGGGCTCAGGAGGAGAACTTGCGAGGGTACCGGCCTCGTGAGATTCGCACAAACAACTGTTGCTGGGAGCTTTGCGGCACGTCCGTGGGGCCGCATCGAGGGGCTGCCCCCGGGGACTTCGCGGGGGATTGTGGCTGAGGAAACGTGGAGATGGGCAGTTCTCGTGGGCTGTCGGCCCATGGCCCGGACGCATGTGAGGAATAGCGCCTTGGGAGCTGCATGTTGTGGGCCCTTGTCAGCCAGAGCGCATGAAACACACAGAGAAAAACAGAAGACCTTGCAGAAGAAATGAAGACACCCGAAGTATGTCATGCAACCATCACTCAAGGAAAAAAGTTATTTACAAATGTCTGATGACCCCACAGGGCCAAGGGTTATTTGGTGCAGCAGGTAAATGTTGGGGAAGCTCAAGCAGAGGAGGCAGCGTCCTCGTTGTGGCCCTCGGAAGTTGCGGCGTCGAGGCTGCCGCCCTTCTTGGGAGGCATCGTCTGGGCGAACTGCCCGACCAGAGACTCAATGAGCCCGTGCACCTTGTCCGTGAGGGCGCTCCAAACCTCCACGGGCACTTGCTCCATCACATGGGAGAGGTCAAACGCGGGATTGTGAAAGCGCATCTTGGAGAAGACGCGCGTCAGCACGTTACCCAGGAGGTGGCACGCGTCGTACTTGATGTATTCCTCCACCTTGGAGGCACCCGACTCCAGCGCCTCCACCACCTTGAGGAGGAATTCGGGGTCACCTCCGTTGCCATGAGGGCTCGATAGCGCGTGGGCATCCCTAACAATGCGGCGGAGCGCATGGCCCGTGTGCAGGGCCAGTCTCACGGACTACTAGGTGCACTGCACCTCCATACGTCGTGTGTGCACCACCATGCGCCGTGCATCCAACGCGCTAGCTTTGGCCTCCTACACAGCGTCGGCGGCCTCGCCAACCTGGGCCAGGAGCGACTTCAACTCTTCCTTGACCTTCCCCTCGATCCTGAAGGCTGCCTCCAGGGCGGCTTGAGCACCCTCCAGATGGGCCCTGAGCGTGCTCACTTCCTCTTGGAGCATGTCGTACTTGAGTTGGTGGAAGGCTTCTCGCCGAGCGATCTTGTCGTGGTGCTCCTCCAGAGCAGCCGCCCGTTCTCGAGGAAGACTAACGTCTCTATCAACAAGGGCCTCCTTTGTGCTGCCGCGAGGGCGGCCTCACCACTGGGGTCATGACCTTCCAGGGCCTCGAGGCATTTGCGCTCCACCTCTTGGTTGTGGCTAGTCCGAGTGGCCTCCCACTCGTGGAGGTCCACGATAGCCTCTCGCTTGATGACGCGCTCTCCTTAAGGTTCAGGTCCGCCCCGCGCCTAGGTCTCTGAAGGGCGAACACGGCATTCTTGGCTACGCGCTCCCGAGGCTCCACCATCGCCCCAGATTGGACCGCGGACCCCCGGGGTACTGCTAGGCCAGGTGCGGAGGAAGAGGCCATGTCGACCGATGGCGCGTGCGGGAGCGCCCCCGGCGGGGCATCCCTCCGCCTCTTGGGTGTGTGCGTCCTGAAAAGATTGCTGATTGGATTCATCAGATCAGGTAGTATGACTGCCGTACAGAGGGCCTCGCCCGAGCTTCAGTGCTCGTGGCATCCCCACTGGCCGCCATGGAAGGGGAGAAGACTGAGTTCGCGTGAGGATGGCAGAGCAGTGTTGGAAGAAGGAAGAAGGGGGAGCAGTGTGGTGGCAATTCCACCCCTTGGGCCTGGTGGTTTTGTAGGCACAACCATAGTGCCCGAGGCTCCTTGTAAGTCTCTCCGAGTCTTGGGTTTTGTTTGGCCAACTAGATCTATGATTCTTGCAATGGGAGAAGTGCTTGATTTTGGGTTCTACCATGTAGTGACCTTTCCCAGTGACAGTAGGGGCAGCAAGGCACACATTAAGTAGTTGCCATCAAGGGTAACAAGATGGGCCTGGTGGTTTTGTAGGAACAACCATAGTGCCCGAGGCTCCGCATGGGGTGGAGGGGACATATGCCCTCTTGAGGGGCACGTGCCAGGCCTGGGCCACGTATAGTGGGTTCTTGCAACTCCCCGTTCCTCCAATGGGCTGCCCCTCGCTTGCCCCGGGCCCAAGGGCAATCTTAAGCGAGAAGGATGGCGCAAGTGGGTGGCGCTGGTCAAGATAGAAATGATGACAGGCGCTGCGCATATGCGTTTCGTCAGTTCACTCGGAGCGGTTCCCGAAGTGTTGCGGGAATAAAGAGCCCCACGACACGACGGGTGCCACACGTCGAGTCTATCCCGCACGCGATTGGGCTCGTGTCGCTTCGCCCCCCATTGGGCAGAGTCATGCACAATGTGGGCCCTCAGGTTACAGTTGGGCCTATGGGACCAGGGGTACCCAGGGTCGTTAGCCTGTGGCCCCGGGCGTGACCTTGTTGGGGGAGCTTGGTCCAGCCGATCAACAATCCCAATAAGAAAGACCCTCGGGAGTGCCCTCGCCTCGTGAGATGGGCATTTGAAAATCGTTGCCAAGGGCCTCGAGAGGGCATTCGTCGCAAGGACGCGTCCCGAGGCTACCCTGAGGCTCTCGCGGGGAAGGCCCTCCAAAGGCAACCTCGCAGGGTCCCGTGGCCCTGCTCCGTTGTGTAGCTGATGCAAGCTGTGCTGGTGGTGCAAGAGCGGTGCCAGCAGGCATGCATAGGGAGGATTTCCACTTCCGTGCTTGGGAAGCGGGGCCAGCTGGAGGGCTCCCAAAGCAACTCCCAAAGGTTTCCTGATAGATGCAAGAAGACTAAGGCTAGGGGATCGACAAGACGGTGGTCACCCCCGATCCCACCACGGCATCATGGAGAAGGGATTTTGCAGGAAAACACCACCTATGTCAGGGCAAGCTGCAGTCCTTTCCCCTCTCCAAATGGCCATTGTGGCAACCCTTCCCGCCAATTGTATTTTCAGGGGAGAGGACCAAGGCTAGTATAAAAGAGAGGCCCGACCTTCGTAGTAGGGGGATCCTCATTGTGTTCGACTAGGCCAAGAACCCACCTTTTTACTTGTCTTCCACCTCAAGCAATCCAGACAAGCAGGAGTAGGGTTTTACACCGCAAGGTGGCCCGAACCTGGGTAAACTACCCACGTGTTCTAGTTCGCTTCCCTTAGCTCGAGCGCACCCTAGAGTTCTAACCCTGTGGGTCTGCGGAGACCCGATTCCATCACTTGTGGCCCCATGGTAGGCCCCAACAAACTGGTTACCCAAGTCCGCCCAGGAGGAGATGGACCCCTCCGGCAAGTTCGTGAGACAACTTCTCACGTTGGGTTTGAGCGCCAATGAGAAGTAGTGGGCGAGAACCTTCTCGTCGCATCCCCCGGTAGCATGCACCTCGATGGTGCACATACCTAGGAACTCTATTGGACTGATGTTGTCGTCATACTTGTGCGACAGTTCTGGCTTGAAGGCCCTGCTGGAAGGCTAGCGGACTTCTCGTCGCTCACAGGTGAACGATGGGCATCCTACCTCGTAAGGCAAGCTATCGGCACCCCGGGCACGAGTTCGTCGATGACTGGGTCCATGCAGTCATCGGACTGGCGGTGTGTCGCACGCTGCCTCTTAATTGTGGTACCGGCGTCCTCCTTATGCTGGTCCTTCAAGACATGACGCTGATCCTGCTTGAGTGATGGGTCTCTCGAGGCTTGAGACACCTCATCTTCTTCATCGGGTTGGCGGGTGGTTTGCTGCTGTCGTGGGGGAGATTGCTTCATGGGCTCCCTGCCTACATCGGTCCTAGTGGTGGGCCCCATATGGGTTGGGTGTCGCGCATGCGAGGAACCCGCCGTGTCCGGATTGTCGTTGTTCGCAAAGCTCAACACGCTCTGGATGTTCGCTCTCTAGTCATACATTAACTGCGGCACAGGAGAAAAGTTCAGTAGGAGCTAAGCATGCGCTAGAGCTTCTCCCGCGGTCTTAGGGACCAAGCGGGTTGAGGCATGGGTAGCGCTCTTTCTCCTTGCAATGTGAGAAGGAGCACTTTCCCGCGTCGTCGCCCATCGGTGGCCCTTGCTAGGGGAGGTGGCTGAGCGTGGTTGTGTGTTCCTTGCACAGGAGTCTTAGCCGCACGACGCCCAGGGGCGTTGTCCCACGGGTATTGGTCGCGGCCGTCTAAGGAGGGGCACAAATGAGGTCCGGTCGTCGCTAACATGACGACGGGGTCCGGGCCGTAGCCCGCGAAGCTTCATGCAGTGTTGTGGCTGCGTTCACCGGAGCGATGCACCTGGTGAGAACCCTCGCCCACATCGCTCGTTGCGGCTGGCACACAGCTTGGATGTCGAAGTGGTGGCATGTGTTGAAGGGGTGTCCGCCATGACATCCATGGTCTTTTTGGGCGACATGCGTGCTGAGAAAGGCGCGTAGAGGTTCTTATGAAGACATGCGCACAGAAATGACCCCCTACCTCTTGGGGAACGTCGCATGGGAAACAAAAAATTTCCTACGCGCACGAAGACCTATCATGGTGATGTCCATCTACGAGAGGGGATGAGTGATCTACGTACCCTTGTAGACCGTATAGCAGAAGCGTTAGTGAACGCGGTTGATGTAGTGGAACGTCCTCACGTCCCTCGATCCGCCCCGCGAACAATCCCGCGATCAGTCCCACGATCTAGTACCGAACGGACGACACCTCCGCGTTCAGCACACGTACAGCTTGACGATGATCTCGGCCTTCTTGATCCAGCAAGAGAGACAGAGAGGTAGAAGAGTTCTTCGGCAGCATGACGGCGCTCCAGAGGTTGGTGATGACCTTGTCTCAGCAGGGCTCCGCCCGAGCTCCGCAGAAACGCGATCTAGAGGAAAAACCGTGGAGGTATGTGGTCGGGCTGCCGTGGAAAAGTCGTCTCAAATCAGCCCTAAAACCTCCGTATATATAGGTGGGAGGGAGGGGACCTTGCCTTGGGGCTCAAGGAGCCCCAAGGGGGTCGGCCGAGTCCAAGGGGGAAGGCTCCCCCCCCAAACCGAGTTGGACTTTGTTTGGTGGGTGGGAGTCCTTCCTTCCCTTCCCACCTCCCCTTTTTTTCTCTTTTCTCTTTGATTTTCTTTCCTAGGCGCATAGGGCCCTTTTGGGCTGTCCCACCAGCCCACTAAGGGCTCGTGTGCCACCCTCAAGGCCTATGGGCTTCCCCGGGGTGGGTTGCCCCCCCCCCCGGTGAACTCCCGGAACCCATTCGTCATTCCCGGTACATTCCCGGTAACTCCGAAAACCTTCCGGTAATCAAATGAGGTCATCCTATATATCAATCTTCGTTTCCAGACCATTCCGGAAACCCTCGTGATGTCCGTGATCTCATCCGGGACTCCGAACAACATTCGGTAACCAACCATATAACTCAAATACGCATAAAACAACGTCGAACCTTAAGTGTGCAGACCCTGCGGGTTCGAGAACTATGTAGACATGACCCAAGAGACTCCTCGGTCAATATCCAATAGCGGGACCTGGATGCCCATATTGGATCCTACATATTCTACGAAGATCTTATCGTTTGCACCTCAGTGCCAAGGATTCATATAATCCCGTATGTCATTCCCTTTGTCCTTCGGTATGTTACTTGCCCGAGATTCGATCGTCAGTATCCGCATACCTATTTCAATCTCGTTCACCGGCAAGTCTCTTTACTCATTCTGTAATACAAGATCCCGCAACTTTCACTAAGTCACATTGCTTGCAAGGCTTGTGTGTGATGTTGTATTACCGAGTGGGTCCCGAGATACCTCTCCGTCACACGGAGTGACAAATCCCAGTCTTGATCCATACTAACTCAACTAACACCTTCGGAGATACCTGTAGAGCATCTTTATAGTCACCCAGTTACGTTGCGATGTTTGATACACACAAAGCATTCCTCCGGTGTCAGTGAGTTACATGATCTCATGGTCATAGGAATAAATACTTGACACGCAGAAAATAGTAGCAACAAAATGACACGATCAACATGCTACGTCTATTAGTTTGGGTCTAGTCCATCACGTGATTCTCCTAATGACGTGATCCAGTTATCAAGCAACAACACCTTGTTCATAATCAGAAGACACTGACTATTTTTGATCAACTGGCTAGCCAACTAAAGGCTTGCTAGGGACGGTGTTTTGTCTATGTATCCACACATGTAAATGAGTCTTCATTCAATACAATTATAGCATGGATAATAAACGATTATCTTGATACAGGAATTATAATAATAACTATATTTACTATTGCCTCTAGGGCATAATTCCAACACTACCTGGCGCGACAAAGATGTTAGGGGAATGGACCTATGGCGATCTATGGGACCTTGGAGGCCCCTTTTACGGTTCTTCAGGTGGTCTCGACGCACACAAAGCGTCGGTCGGCAAGGCCACGCATGAGCGGATTTATATCGGTTCGGGCCACTCACAAGCATAAAACCCTACATCCTTTTGGCGGTGGTTAATTGGATAGTAGTAAACACAAGAGCACAGTGACCCAGCGAGGATGCTCGAGGGCTCATCTACGCGTGTAATTAAATAGACTTTCGACCCTTCTAAAGGTACCCATGGACCTCCTTTTATAAGGCACAGGGGTTACCACAGTGGCTATAATGGTCATTTTACTGGGTGTACAGTGCGAACAGCAGCGATGGGACTGCTTGCTAGAGTGGGTAGTGTGAAATACCTAACTCTGACAGACTAGGACAGGTGCATTAAATGCACTATGAGGTGGCGGACAGACTATGTCGCACGGCAAGATTGCCTCTCTCTTTGTGTCGTCCGCCCATCTGCCTCTCTATGTTGCTGCCATGATGCGGGACAGGAGTCACCGCTACTGGGACGCACCCGCTGCTATGGCCGCGTGCCCATGCCATCCCTTGCCACCTGCCTGCCCGCTCGACACCTCGGTTGATGTAGACAATCAGCCCCCTGTGGAGATGGAGCGGCGGCTTGGCGGGCTCGAGTCTTGCCGGGCACAATGAGCGGATGCGTGTAGAGGCTGGTGGGGGGGGGCTTGTCACCCAATCTTGGCCTTGGTCTTGTTTTTCTTGGGGCTCAGGATGAGCCCGGCAAGGAGTTGCGAGCCTCTGGGCCGCGGCTGCCCATGCCTAAGTTAGGGGAACTTACATCAACAATAGTATGTATTCCAAATCAGGATAACCCAAGGGAGCTCAACTCTATTGAAGCACTTGCTTGTGTGCTTCATTAGTAGAGAAGCATTTTGCAGCCCAAGGTTAAGGATACCCAATCAACCTTTGTTGTTTGGCCTGCATATCAAATCCTAACCAACGAGAGAGGGAGCATGCTCAGTCTCGTTTTTCCTCCAAAAACATTGTCTCTGAATTCTCTCAAACTTCTTATACCAGGTGGAATTAAGAGGGTGCACAGGAAGAAAATAGGCAGATATGAAAGAGAAGAGTTCAAATACTGAAGCCTACCACCCTCTGCAAGGAAAGTTGAACTCGCAGTCATCCTCCTTTCCATACAATTAACCAATAGCTTAATATCCTCCATTTTTGGCTTAGCCATTCCCATTTGTATTCCAAGATAAGTGAAGGGCATCGATCCCACTTTGCAACCAAAAACCCTTGCTGATCTCCGAGTTTCTTTAATGGATACATTGATTGGGACCATGGAAGATTTTTGATAATTAATGGTCATGCTAGTTGACTCAAAGTAAACCTTTAACATTCGTTTTAAAGCTAGCAATTGTTCTTCCACATGAGGGAAAATGATCAGGGTATCGTTAGCATACAAAATGATAGGGAAATCCTTATCATGACATGGAATTTGCAATTGAATTTCACGTGTAATTAGCATATTGTTGACCACAATTTGCAGGAGATCAACAGCTAGGACGAACAACACAGGTGAAATCGAATAACTTTGCGTAACTCCATCTTTACATGGGAACTATTTTCCCGGAACCCCGTTGAGAAGGACTGAAGAAGTCCCAGAGGAAAGGAACTATTGTATCCATGATATCGTTTTAGCATTAAAACCTTTATATTTCAAGATTTGCATAATTACCTCGTGCTCAATAGAATCAAAATCCTTTTCAAAATCCAACTTAAGAATGAGGATGGGCCTCTAAGACTCGTGACATTGATGAAGGTATTCCAGTATCCAACCAATACAGTCTTGATTAGTTCTGGTTTTCCTGAACCCGTATTGATTCTTATGAACACAACTCCAGATTTCCTCTTGAAGCCTATTGGCCGCCATTTTAGTAATGAACTTCATCCCCAAAAAAGTTAGGGAAATAGGCCTGTAATCTCCCACCACTTCAAGAGAGTTGTTTTTAGGAACTAGAGTAATGTAGGAGCCATTGATACTCTCCAACTTTGTCTTCCCCTAAAAAAATCATGTGCTAGCTTATAACAATCCTGACAAACAATGTGCCAACATTTCTTGTGGAAAAGACCATTGAAACCATCTGGTCCCAGAGCTTTATCAATGGGCATATGCTTAACAACAAGATCCATTTCTTCTTGAGTATACGGTTTTGTGAGCTCCTGCAACCCCAGAACTGGGGCGATTAGAGCATGTAGATCAAAACCCATATTGATGCCCTCTATTGTGCCCATTCACCCTCGAAACTAAGACCAGAGGACTCCTTCCATCTGACTATGTTCAACAATCACTATGCCATCCTCCACTCTCAAGTTAGCTATGGAATTCCTTCTATATCTTTCTGAAGACATACCATGGAACAACTTGGTGTTTTCTTCTGTCACTTTGATGAAACGAAAAGTGCATCATTTTGTCATACAAGAACTGCAAATGCAATAAGTGTTCCAAATGAGATTTCACTATCTTCCTAAAGTTGAATTCCTGTGTATAAAGAGGCCTATTTTCTTCCAAGACATCTAGCCATCCAACCGTTTTATTGCATTTCTCAATGGCAATTTTCATCTTTGATATGCCCAACTTCCAATTTTTTAAATCTTGTCTCGGGGTTTTTAGTTTATCAGTAAGGTCTGTAGCAGCATCTCCCTTGAATGATGGTTTCTTCCAAGAGTTGGAGACACACTCTAAGAATCCATCCACCTTGGTCCAATGGTTTTCAAACCTAAAAATATTGGACTTGGGGATGGATGTGCTCATGACCACCACACATAGAACATGGTGAGATGCAGTCCTAGCCAAGGGAAACACATGAGTAATGGGATAACAAGTGATCCAATTGATTGAAGTAAAAAACCAATCCAACTGCTTAAAGAGGGGATTATCTTGCATATTAGACCAAGTGTATGTTCTGCCCTTAATAGGCAATTCAACTAAACCAATGTGTCCAATTATGTCATTAAAAATGAACATATCAGTAATATCACCCTGAGGTAAGTTTATGTTGTCTCGTCATCGAATAAAGTTGAAATCTCCCAAAAGTAGCAAATTTTCCTCAAGAGAAATAATCCCTTGGTTCCCCATGGCAAGGTCCATAAACATTTACCAAAGTCCAAGAAGGAGCATATTGTTTAGGAGTGAATATAACATTAATTCCATAAGACTGTGCTTGCAGCGATTCCCAATGCAAAAGACAGGAGTTCCAGATTACTAGTACACCTAAGAAGCTCCAACCGATGGAGCAAAGGCAAAACTGTCAAGTTGCTTTAGGCATAAAGACCCTTTAAATCATATGGTTGACATTTGGTTTCTTGAAAGCATGTGACCACACATTGGCTCTGTATCACCTTTTGCTTTAGAGACCCCTGCCGAGCAGCTAAATTAAGACCACGAACATTTCAAGAGAAAACGTTCCACTTTCTATGGGAGTTGTTACTCATTTAAACCAGAGAGGATCACAATCATCAAGGTAAGCTACAAAGTAACAAACCATCCCAGATAGTAACAATTGACATAAGATTTCTTTACAAACACAATAGACAAGTTCACAAAAAAACACATCAAAACAAAATATCCAACAAGCTGAGCTAATCATAATTACGGAAGTAGATTTAGGTGCTCGCAACACCCACTGTCGAAAGGAGGATCTAATCATTAGAACCAGGAGATTCCGCCTTAGATGGCTTGGCCATATGCTGCTCCACCATTAACTTCTCAGCCTCAATACCAAGGTTCTCTCCGATCCTTTGGATTTCCTTGATTGGCGCTGGAGGGGCCACCGTAGAGCTAGCATCTGGTTCATTTTGGGATGAACTGGACTCCATGAATGGCTTGCAACAAGGCTTCTTCTTCTTCGCCTCTGTTTTTAGCTCTAGAAAGACATGCTTGTACCCATCCCTCTTTGTAGAACCCCTCGTACAATGGCGAACCAGTGATTCACCCACTGGGGTGGGGGGCAAAGATTTACGCTTACCACGAGTGCTAGTACCTACAATGGCAGGAAAAGAAAACCCCACAACATCAGGTGTATTATTACTCATCATCTATGGAGAAAAGTCCATGTGTTCCAGAGTTTCAAAGTTATCAGTAGTTGAGTCAATCTAAGGAAGCAGGTTAGGAGAAATAGGCCTCGTGGGCCTACTGTAACGCCCAAGATGCCCTCCTATCCTTATTTTGGCGAGAGGGCCTCGACAGGGATAGAAGCACATCTCATCGTTTTGCAAGAATGGATATCTTACGAGTACATGTATTGAAAAGATGAGATATATGGAATTGGCTTACACTCACCCCAAGCTACATCACAGTCACATCAGTACAATACATAAACATCATGAGGAAGAGCAGGGTCTGACTACGGACGAAAACAAATGATAAAAGAACGACGTCCATCCTTGCTATCCCAGGATGCCAGCCTGGAACCCATCCTAGATCGATGATGAAGAAGAAGAAAATCCAAATGAACAATCAACGCGCTTGCGTCAAGTAACCTTTACCTGTACCTGCAACTCGTGTTGTAGTAATCTGTGAGCCACAGGGGACTCAGCAATCTCATTTCCAAAGGTATCAAGACTAGCAAAGCTTAAGGGGTGAGGTATGGTTAAGTGGTGAGGCTACAACAAGCGACTAAGCATTTATATTAGGTGGCTAACTTACGAGTACAAGAATAAAGAGGGGGATGATCTACGCACAACGGACGTGAACTACTGATGTTCAAATGAATGATCCTGAACACCTACTTACGTCAAACATAACTCCACCATGTCCTCGATCAGAGAACGAACTCACGAAAGAGACAGTCACGGTTACGCACTCAGTTGGCAAGTTTTAATTAATGTTGACTTTAAGTTGTCTAGAACCAGTGTTAAACAAAGTTTACACATTGCCACATAACCGCGGGCACGGCTTTCCAAAATATTTAACCCTGCAGGGGTGCTCCAACTAGTCCATCACAAATTACCACAAGCCGCATAGAAATCCTCGACCACGAAACTCGCGATCTCGTCGGACTCCTTAGTCGAAAACCTCAACTCTGAGATTACCCAAAGCATCATTGGAATCCCGATGCACAAGATATTTCGTAAAAGGTAAAACTAATCCAGCACGGCCACCCGGTGTCTCAACGAACCCGATAGGAGCCGCGTATCTCGTTCTTAGGACACACCGTCTATGCATAGTGGACGGTAACCAAACGCTCGAGTTGCCGCTAGGTGGCACCGCCGACTGCTAGGTGGGTGGACCAACACTCATGAGGATCACTGGCCTAGGGGTTGATTAAACTTCCTCGGGTTAATTACTCCCTATGCGGTTCATTAGTTAACTAGGCAAATGTACTACCAAAGTTGGGCCTTGCCAGACCAGTTTTAATCTAAAACGAATTATCAAGGGGGTCCCCATAACAACCCCGATCGTGTTAGGAGCGCTCAATTATGGAACATAACACCGGTAACCGACACTAAGGGGGCAAAGGTGGAACAAAACACCAGGCTAGAAAGGCCGAGCCTTCCACCTTTTATCAAGTATATAGGTGAATTAAATTAAATAGAAATTAATATGGTGCTATAACAAGGTACCCATGTTATCACATGGAAGCTACTGCACCTGCAACTAGCAATGCTAATACATGGTTAAGTCAGTGGTAACATAGCCAATCAGTGGTTTGCTAGGTTGTGAACAGGTTGAAGGTTTTCATGGCAATGTTGGGAGGCTGATATTTAACAGGTGGTAGGCAGCGAGACATAACGTTAGAAATGGTAAAACTAGCATCGCGATGATAGTAATGGTATCTGGAGAAATGGTCATCTTGCCTCAGATCCCGCTTGGAAGAAGAACGACTCCGTGAAGCAGACGAACCGACGTAGTCGAACGGATCCTCACTCTCCGAAGCGGACGAAACTCTATCGAGAGGAAACCACCAGAACATCAACCACACAAGGTAACATCACAAAAGCATGACACGATGCACAACACATATGATGCATGTCTGGGTTTTTTATGCAAGGCACGACATGGTAATTCACATCACGCAAACGCTACACGTTAAGTGAAGCTCGATATGCAACGAGTTGCATATCGACGAAACTCGACGTGTAATTATTTAGTTCGCTCTCGTTTAGGTACACGGCAATATTAAATGTTGTTAAACATGGCAAGGGATGAAGCACAAATAATCTACCTATCTAGGCATTTTCAATGAGGTCGGAAACAACAATATAGCATATCCGAGATGACCCCACGCGTTAAATTCTAATTCTGCCCATATTTGTCCTAACCACATTTTATGTTTGTTAAAAAGAAAAATAAAGTGTTTCATGTGATTCTACTCATCGTTCTAGTCCATTTACATATATGGCTCAACTCCAATGGAGCTACGGTTAATTAACTACGACATAAACTATTTTTAACACGTCGGCATGCAAACCGATGTAAACAGCACGCCAATAGACTTAAACATGCATGAGACTAGTGCAGCAAAAAAAAGACAAGGGAAACAAATATGGGGCAAAGTTGGGATTCGATCCCAGGACCCCTTGGAACCGGAGTGGCTGCGCTATCCAACTCGGCTAGCAACCTGCTCATGTTATAAAATACATGCACTTCTAAATATCCTTACATGTCAGAACAGATCTGAATGTAACACGAAGTTCAGTTACGGGAAGGATTTGCTCACAACGAGGGACGGGGAGGCCATGGTTGTCTGGGTAGGTGAGGTTGCGAGCCGGCACATCTGGAGGTGGCTGGGACGAGCCGGCGCAGCTGGAGGTGGCTGGAGCGGGCTCGGGCACAGGAGAGACATCACGGAGCTCGGGAACGGCCATGGATGTTACCTGCAGAAAAGAAACGAGGAACAAAGGTGTTTGAGAGAGGGAGAGCAGCGGGGGGGGGGGGGGAACAGAGCAGGGGAGAGAGACGCTACCGGGACCTGCGCAGCTCCGGCGGCGCCGTCCTCCGGCAAGGTCATGGAGGTCCACACGGTCGGAGTCGGGGACGGGCGGATCCGGGGTAGTGGAGGCCGATCCGGCCATGGGGAGCTCCCGCGAGAGGGCGGCTGCATAGGTTGGTGCCCATGGTGATCTCGAGGCCATGGCCATGGTGGTCTCCACTCTCCCTATAGAAAATAAGAGTAAGGGAGAGATGAGAAGTGGGGAAGTAAACCGAAGGAAGGAGGAGGAAGGGAGCAGGGAGAGGGCCGGCCTGGTCGGGAAGCATGGGGAGAGGCTCCCTGGAACACCAGTGTTGGGGCTGCATGAGGCTGCTCGGGAAGTGGAGCTCGAGGACGAGGTGCGGTTGCGGGAGGTTCGACGGGGATTGGCAGTGGGATGATTTGGATCGGAGGTGTGGGCGCCTAGTTGGTTCGGTGGGGAAAACGAGGGAGAAAGTGGCGGCGGCGGCTGATAGATGGATGGGTCAGACGGAGGGGAATCCCTAGAATTTAGGGTTGGGTCTAAATTAGGCATGGGAAGGCTCTCTATTTATAGAAAACAGGCTAGGGTTTAGCTGTTTGCTTTGTTTTCGGGCCGTTGGATAGTGTTCCGACGGCTCCGATCGAAGCGGGTTGGCTCGGTGGGTTGGTTGGGTTTTGTAGACTGGGTGTTGGGCTAAGACGAGAAGGAAATGATGCGACCCGGAAACAATATTTTAAAACCGAAGACGGTACTGCTACGGTCGACCGTTCGGGTACCAGACGGACTCCGATTGCGACAAAAATTGGCACGCGGCCTACCTATATAAAAAAACCGCACGCCAAGTTTCAACCCAATACGAGAATATTTCATACACACTTTTGAAAACAAGATTTAATCGATGCCGCGGGCGTGTGCGTGTGTGGTCGGGCTCAAAACGGTCAACGACGAACACGGAGAGAACCGGCAACTAATAACGGATGCAGGTTTTGAAAACTGACGGCAACGGAGTGTCGATGCAATTCAGATGATGTGAATGATGCAATGATGAATGCGACAAACAATATAATTAGCCTGGCGACAACGGAAAATAGGGGAATCTTCTGGAGCGTCGGTCTCGGGCTGTCACACCTACTTGGACCAGCCTCGACCCACTGAAGCTTCAAGAGAACATTCACTTCATCAAAAGCCAAGGGCCAAGACGTCTTAGATAGAATCATAGGCTACAAGGGTTTTACTGACAAAGGTTCTGCTATCTCATATATCATGTCACCTTGAAGAAGAGTCTTGAAGGATCTCCTCCAGTCTAACTCAGCTGGGAGAGGAGGACCATAGACTAGCCTGACTGCTCCTACAATCACCTGATTATATTGCATAGCTGGTGGTTGATATGGAATGATTGCTAGAAGATTTTCTTGCCCCTGTGCCACCACCTCCTCCTCATCAGTGTCTTGTTGTTGCAGCTATATTACTTCATTGGTAGAACTATCTCCTCAGGGGTGATCAGTGACAATTGATTCCTGGTCTTGGGCAGGAGCAGCATCCGCATGAGGCTGTCCTGGGATTTCATCTCCCCGATGTCCATGTCCCCAGTTGTCCTCATCCACTTGATTCAGCATCGGTGGATGAATAGGAAGCAGCTCATTCCAACCAATTGCAGGATATGGAGGAAAATCGAAGGTATGTTCTTCTGGCAGTAATTGCCTAGGCAGAGGGCGTGGATTGCCATTGATAGGCATAGGATTTGCATCCTCTCGCATTTGTTCAACAAAGTTTGCCCTCAAAATATAACAAGGGACAGTCCAAGATACCTTAGCTCCTCCCCTATTAGCATAATCCGAGAAAACCACATGACGTGGGACTAGGATATCCTAAGCAAACTATACAAATACAATGCTTCTCACAAGATATTGATCATCACTCAC
The DNA here is from genome assembly GCF_904849725.1 of Hordeum vulgare subsp. vulgare. Taxonomy (NCBI): domain Eukaryota; kingdom Viridiplantae; phylum Streptophyta; class Magnoliopsida; order Poales; family Poaceae; genus Hordeum; species Hordeum vulgare. The sequence continues at coordinate 294,130,855 of NC_058524.1, read as the reverse complement.
CCAATGATCGAATTTTCCAAAAGTATTCACTGCTGCCTTAATATTTTCAGTGTTACGCTGATCTAAGGGGATACCCAGAAACATTAAGCAGCCCTCACGGAAACCTTGAACTCCCCGAAATCCACTACAATCATGATGTTTCATGAATCTAACAAATCTATCATTGCCGAGAGGCAGGGGATGAAGTTGAAGCAAAGAAAAACGAACCCCAGCATCTCTTAAGCAGAACAACCCCACACCTGAAATCCAAGGTTGAGCAGACATCACCCGCACACCATGTTGCTCCAAAAGATCGTCCACAACTTCCCACATTGTCCCAATCTCATCTGGCTTAGGGATAGGCATGAGCTCCGCTATCATCAACTCCTCACGGCAACGATTGATAGAAGCGTGTGGCATGACGAAGATTCGTGGAAGGCAGAGATTACCTCTGTCAACAATCTAGTGACCGACACAGATGTACCGGAGCGGGTCAAGAGGAAAGTTGGCCATTGGGGACAGTGTTGGAGGAGTAGCCGACGGAGAACCAAAGGGGGTTTTTAGTCGGGCGCTGATGGGACTAAATGGGACAGGTGTTGCCAGGGAGCACGAAGCATCGACCGAAGTCTTGGTGGCGTTAACCACATCAATGCGACTAGTAGGTCGAGAAATATGCACTGCAAGATTTTTTTTCCTCCACAAGAACCCTTGTTCCCAAGCTATAGCCGCACAATCCCTCCTATGATGTCCCTCCCGTCAACAAGCCAAACAAATCATAAATGCAGGTCAATTAGGTGCAAAATGACCCACCTTAGAGAAAGTATGACAAGTTAAAATTGCATCAACCATAACATCCATGAGATCATTGAAACAAGTCTCAGCCAAGATGGGTCGAATCCAAAGTACCGAAAGACTGGGCAGGCCCATTAAATCCTGAATTACACCCCTCAGGAAGCTTATGCTGATCGTTTGAAATCCCAGAAATCCCGCCAAGAATATCTGGCATAACAGGCGCTACCAGATCAGCACTGTCATGCTCATGTGACGAATCAGTGTTGGCTGATCTAGAGATTGCCGAACTTGAGCGTGTCAAAGGGGATTGGAACCAAATACAATAGGTGGTCGTGACACCATCCAGTTCAACTCAGGTGACGGTGAATAATGAATGATCACACACTCGTGAGATGAAATTGAGTAACCCGCATCTATAGAGAGGATGTTAATCTCCTTTTTGACACAACATATCTATAACCTAGACACACACGATAACTATTAAATCTGGCAAAAGAAAGCTTCTTTTTCACCGAATGATCACTCTTAAAAGATGACCTATAAGGAGGTTTATCCATAGCAAGAAGTCCCATATGGAAGATCTTCTCTTAGAGGGGCTAATGAAAATCCATTCTGCATCGCACTCCTTCCTCCAAATCTTAAGCTTCTGTATCCAATTAGGACCACCATTTCCCCAAATATGGAAGAAAAATTTGAATTCAACACAGGTAAAAAATCGAAGATGCACAATCATGAAAACCAACATGCTTAGATGAGATATTGAAGGAGAACACCCTGTCCTTAATATGAAGAACACCAAAGTCAATACCATATCCGCCGAGAGCGGACTCCAGAGCCACGGCAACTGAATCCTCAGTGAGACAAAAACAATGTCTGCTAAATGAAACTACCAATGTGAAAGACCCAAAACCCTCCATGGAATGCAGTGAAAAGCTAGTACATCTATAAATCTTATCGGCAAACTATAGTCCCTTGGAGAAATCCAAGCCAAGGGTCGATCCACCATGAGAGCCCATCTAAGATCGGTATTATCACAATCCTGAAGAGACGCCGTAGAGATTGATCAGAGGAGATACACTAGACGTAGGTCAGATTACGAGATCATCGGGAAGATGGTGGTGGTGGTGGTGGTGGCGGGAGCGCCATTGTTGAGGAGCCAATGGCTCTACGTGTAGTAAGGCCGAAGATGAGCAATGTTCCAAGGCCTGTTGGTTTCCTCCTCTAAGGTACGTGACTTATTGTGCTCACGATTATCAAGCAGATAATATGACCCATTGTTGAGGTTCTTGTTGATGACAAAAGGCCCTTTCCGAGGTGGTGAAAGTTTGTGCCGGTCAGTTTGGTCTTGGATTAGACACAACACTAAGTCGCCTTCCTGGAAAGTTGGGCTGCAAACTCTATGGTTGTGATAGCGACGTAGGTCTTACTGATAGATGGTTGATCATCCAGCAGCAAGGTCACGTTCCTCGTCCAATGCATCAAGGGAGTATTGACGTGCTTGTCCATTATCTGTCTCAAATAAGTTGTAACCCTGGGGGAGTCATGCCTGATATCACTTGGTAAAACAGAGTGTGCTCCACAAACCAAAAAACGGCGTGTAGCATGTGGATCTATTGGCGTTGTGTTGATTATACCCCACAGTTTGACCCCGCCAGGAGGTATGACCCGGCTCATCACATGGCGGCTCGTAGATCACCTCTCTTACCAGGTCGACCTGGAATACAAGACCCAAGGCTCAGTGTGTAAGCCGTAGGAAGGCGACTCATGGAGAGGCCTGGAGGGCGGCTCACAGAGAAGGACCAAGAAGAGGCTGAATTCCCTCATAAGAGCAGCAAGACCCAGATTAGGATTCAAGAGAAACTAGTCCTCGTTCTAGTAGGACTCTACATGTAAGCCTACCTTTTCAACTTATATAAGGAGGGACAAGGTACCCCAAGAGGGACAAGTTAAGTCAAGTAAAGACAAGTCATTAGAGATAGACAAATTAAAAACACTTGAGACTAGAGGTAGCAAAATAACACCCTTGTAATCGAGATCATCATCAATACAGACGAAGCAGGACATAGAATTTTACCTCCATCGAAGGGGCTGAACCTAGGTAAAATCGCGTCTCTCAATTCCGACCAACCCCTCTTAAACCGTCACCTAGTTTTGATGGACTCACACCAAAGTCCTTTCACGAGGACATATGCCGTAACAAAACCATAACAATTGACGTACACTATGAAGCACTTGCATGGTGATGTTGTGTTCGTGGAGGGAGGTCTGCAGGGATCGAGAAGATCAAAATTGACCAGAGGAAGAAGGACTAGAGTGGAAGGATCTATATCGACTTCAAGTTCACTAGTTGAGATCAAAAAAGTTTAGAAGGTAGTTAACATGAAGATCTAGCCAAAAGCCAGAAGATCGGTGCGCGGACGTGACCTCAAAATCTGTTGTGCGTGAGAACTAGAGAACTATCCGCACGGTGCGAGGGAAAACGTGCAGATCCGTACCCGCTAATAAGGCAGGGAGCGCCCATGAGGCCCAAACGGACTCAGAGAATCGCATATAAGACGGCACGACGCGGTGATGTCATGAAGTGCGCGGATCCACATATGGAAACTATCAAAACTCTATTATAATGGGACTAGCCATGGCAAGAAAAAGAAACGGAAAAAGCGAAGTTGTGGCAATGTCTTTCAAGACCTGTAGTTCTCTACAAAAGCGGCATAGCAGTGACTCCTGCAGGTCCTCGTGCTGTCGAGTGGTCGAAAGCAAATATGCTTCGTGTGCATAAGAATCAAAATGAATTAAGTGCGTCACCAAAGCATCAAGAAAAATCCATCACCAGCAATATTATTATTCAAGTGGAGACACGTACAGTGCTGCATCACCCACAACTGAGCGACTACGGACTCGGCTCACTGCCACGGCCTTGCCCGCAGGCTCTTGCTGCTCCGTGCCCGGTAAGCTCAGCTTCAATTCCGGCGCGCGTCTGCCCTTGCTCGCCCCCGCCATCTCCAACCTCGAGTCGAACTCACCACGTCGTGCCCGCCTCTTTTGCTTCAAATCCGAGCCGGACTGCCTCGCTATATCTGAGACCGACTCGCCGCGGACTCACCCCGAGCCGCCCTCGCACCTCCGCGCTCGTGCAAGTCGTTGTCCTCCTCTCGCCATGCTCACCTAACTCCGCCGTTCTGACCCGGCTCCCCCTGCTATCCCTGGTCGACGGCCCACACACCTTTGGTGTAGTCGGCAGCTCACATAGAGAAAGAAAGGAAGCAGGGTCGACTGGTGAATAAAAAAGAAGGGAAGGCCGGCTGTGAGGAAAAAAATGATGATGAAAGAAAAAGGAAGGCCACGTCGGTGCCGATGCAATATCATCTATTTGTAAATATGATGTCTTACTATGTCCAGCATTATCCATCACCAACATCTGAATTTGTCCGACAAAAGAAATCAAGTGCTAATATCCCTATCTATTTATCAGTACATATTAAATTTCTTCCAAAACAATTACTTTGGCTTGCAATATTTTTATGCTGGACAATTCTTCACTACAAAAGTGGCATTATATTTCGAAGGTGGAGCATGCTCCAACATCATTCTGCATTCATGTTCGTTCGTGTCGCATTGATGAAATGGACTCGCGCACCAGCTTACAACATCGTGACCGACTCACTTGTGTGCACCGGATTACAACATCGAGGCCGAGTCTCCCGTCCGCACTAGCTTAGAATGGCCAACTCTCGCATCCGCGCTATCAAGCTGGTTTCCAACGCCAAGACCCGGACCTGCGGGTCGAGCTCGTCCGGCGGCAGGTCGCCGACCTTGGAGACCGCGGGGGGGCTACGGGGGGCGACTGCAGGGCGACTCCGGGGCGACTACGGGGGCGCATGCTGGCCTCCGCCGTATGCCAGCCTGCCGGCGGTCGGTTCTGGGCGCTGGCTGTCGACGAAGACGAAGACGACAACAGTCAGCCGGATGCCTCCCCGCCGACACCATCTGACCTGGTCTGTGAGTCATTACTTGCAGGTTACACGGAAGAACAGGTAGCAAACTCAATAGAGGGATTCGTCCCGTCATCGGATAGAGCATGGAATGGAACGGGGGCAACGATGAACGAATCGAAGTGCTCCGGCGAGTCGTTCACCGGCGAACGTCTGCATCAGCGGTTCGGCCATGGAAGGGCCCTATACCTAAGGTACGACTACCAGCCCTAACACTTGCGGATTTCATAGATATGTGGAAACAGGTCCCATTCAGAAGGAAGAAACGACGTTCCTCGGGGTGCAAGTCGCCGCCGGCGAACTGTCCGGCCAAAACGGATCTCGGGATCCGAGACTCACGGCAGCTTCGTTTGAATACGTTGTTGCGTACGCATGGGCCAGAAACGGGATTGCATGGGCTTTCTGCGGATGGGTATATGGCCCATCCGAGCACATTGCAATACCCACGACAAGAGTCCAATTCATCAACGATACACAACGAGTTCGGGACGGCGGCTTCCATCGCGGATAAGAATACTACAGCTAGGTTTTGGCCTGATTACTCGGGATTCCCATCAAGAACATGCCGTGCTCGACGGGTTCCGCATCTACCACCGACGATGGCTGAGCCTCCTCCTGGGAGCGCGACTGGCAATCGTTCGGAGCAATCAGCTACGGTGACTAAGGCAGCAGCGGCGCATCGGGAGGCCGATGGGGTTCCTGCAGGCGTTCATCATGCGACGACCGCCGGAACTGATGTTCGCGGGGTTGGGATTGCTACTGCCGGAAGGGGTGGCGGGACTGTTGCCGGGCCTAATACTCGGGCTGCTGGGATTGCAGCTGCTGCAGGAGGGTCTGCACACGGTAGAGGCGGAGGACATGGATACAGGAACTATGCTAACAATTGGAACGAAGGCTATGGTGGCCCAGGAGGGGGACGAGGTAACTGGAACGTCGGAGGAGGTCGGGGGGGAGGTACTAACATGTGGCACATACCCTTTTATCCTCCGGAAGGAAGCTTTGTAGAAGGAGCCAGGGGTACGAACTATCGTCCGCGTGGTGCTGGAGGTGGTCGTACTTTTGGGCGCACTAACAATTTGCCCAAGTGGAAAGAAGTAACTCCGGCGGCGACTGATAATGTTGATAATCTGCCTACGGAGGATGCACCTAAGGCAGCCGAGGACAGAGACCAGGCTAGGGCTAACAAAGCTGCTCGTAAGAAGGAGAAGTTAACATGCTATAGATGTGGAGTACCTGGACATTTTGTCATGGATTGCACTACGGCATTATGCGATATCTGTCTAAAACCGGGACATGAAGAGAGTGCTTGCCCATTGCTCCTTGTTCCGAAGCCGGTCATTAATATATATGGTGTGTGTCAAAATAGACTTATGTTTTTTGAGACACCACGGTCTACAACAATTATTGTTCCGCCACGTCTTGAGAGCTCAAGAACGGGAATAGTTAAAGTTACTAATGGATCGCTCTCAGCTGACCAAATTTCCCAACAATTGAGAAGACTAGTGTCTGAATCATACCAGTGGGCACCAGAACAACTTGATGATCATAGCTTTCAAGTGGAGTTTCCTAGAAGAGAGGATCTCCAACGTTTCCTTACTTTTGGGGTCAGCAGAGCAGTGGGAGTAAATGCATGCTTGAGTTTGAGGAGTGTAAAAAACCAGAACCACAGGGTACACGGTTACAGAAGGTATGGATCAGGTTTTCAGGCATACCAGAAACTTTACTTAATGATTTTCTTATTGTATGGAGCCTTGGATCACTTATTGGCAAGACAGAAAAAGTCGACATGCCGTTTACTCGCAAAAGAGGGATAGCCAGATTGCTTGTGATGGTGTTAGATGTTGAATATATTCCTGATTTCGCACCTTGGTCATATGATGGAGTTCATTATGATCTTGATGTGGAGGTAGAGGTGGACGTACCTTCAAAGTCTAATGATGGTGATGTTCATATGACTGATGGAGATGAGCGTGACAAAGATCATGGTGATACAGATAAAGAAAAGAGATCTGATAAGTCTAAGGATGGCGTTCATCCTTCATCATCTTCTGCGAAAGATAAGTCACATATTAATGAGGTTACACCTTCATCTTCTTCTGCTCATATGGATACCCTACGGCTCGGATCATTTGAGGTCATGCATGATATGGGTCGCTTAGGGGGTGCAGCTCAATTAAATTTGGGTGCTCAAGTAACTAACAACCATGTATGCATGATGACACAGCACGAGGAAATATCACATGACAAACATGGCACAGCCGCCAACAATGCTAATGTGCATGATCCAAATAATTATCACGTACATCATGCATGCATGCTACAGGATATGCATGGGGACAATGGTCAGAAACACCATGCGTGTAAGCTCCAGGAAAACACATTACTCATACCGCATCATGAGTATAGCACATGCAAGATTACATTGTCTAGTTCGCCGCAGGCCAACGGCATTCAGACAAGCACTGATCATATTTCTCCTTCAACGCCGGCGGACTCACAGCGAACAGGAGAGGGCCTTGGGCAACATTGCAGCGATAATTCAGTGCATGAGGATGACAATGCACGTGTTATCATTCAGGAGGACCACGTGACATATCCTATGACCATATTACCCACAACTCTAACGGCTGGTCCAGAGGGAGATGCAGTCAAGGGAGGATGTGCGACAGATGGTCATAAACATTCAGAGGTATCTATGGAGGAGGTGATCTCATTTGGAGGGATCGCAGATCCTTCCTCTGGAAATAAATGCTACAGTCAACGTATCCAGGAACAACCAGATGCTGGTGACATGTCCATAGGGCGCGCGATGAGGGCCGCTAAAATCCGAGATGCTGAAAACACTTCAGGTATGTGTGTTGTTCCTCAAGCATCAATTCTTCAACTTTCAGATTCAGATATTATTAATAATGCTAGCGACATAGGAATTTCTCTTGGTTCCTGAGGCAAACAAGTAGCTAAATCTATCAATGATATTTTAGACTTAGAAGCAGACAGAACCATTGACTTTATTAAGCATTTAGCAGCATTAAAACCAATGGAAGATTCAGATATTAATGACTTAGGAGGTGCACAACTACAGACTCTTTGTGACAATTTACTACATCTAGAGGAAGATGAGGTAGATCTGGATGACATGGGATCGGAGGGGTATGTGGCTTCTTCGATTGACGGTTGTCTTCCAAATGTCAGAGTAGTACAAAATAACTTAGATGGTATTAAAGACAAACCCAAGAGACCTTGGAATAGAAAAGTATTTCCTCAATCAGCGGTCAGGAGGAGTGCCAGAGTAAAACAAAAGAAAAAAAATCCATGATGAGATATGAAAGGGATTTTTTGGAATAGCAGAGGTCTAGCGGACTTGGCTAAAAGAAGGTTCCTTAGAGAAGCATCTCTCGAACATTAACTTGACTTTATAGCTTTACAAGAAACGGGTAGGGATAATTTCACACCACAATTTCTTAGTATCCTCTCGGGAGGGGTTGATTTTGACTGGCATTGTTTGCCGCCAAGGGGAAGATCTGGTGGGATCTTACTTGGGGTAAAATGTGAAACACTAGAGGTGATGAATGTGATATATGGCGAGTTCACGGTTAAATTTTGACTGAGGTCGAAGACCGATGGGTTCAGGTGGGCTCTGGTGGCTGTATATGGGGCAGCGCAACCAGAACTCAAACCTCATTTTCTGGCAGATTTGGTACGGATTTGTGGAGACGAAAGTTTACCACTTATGGTGGGGAGACTTTAACATCATTAGAGGACAAAATGAAAAAAACAATGATAATTTTGATACACGCTGGTCCACTATGTTTAACATGGTCATTGAGAGTCTTAATTTGAGGGAGATTGATCTCAGTGGTAGACAATTTACTTGGGCAAATTCTTTACCGGTACCAACATATGAGAAATTGGACCGGGTACTGAATAGCGTTGAGTGGGAACAGAAATACCCACTGGTTACAGTACAGGCCTTGCAAAGAGCTATATCTGATCACACGCCTCTCCTACTGGACTCCGGAGAGGCAAATCATGTGGGAAATAGAAATATCTTTTCTTTTGAATTAAGTTGGTTTGAAAGAGAAGGTTTCATGGATCTCATAGACGAAGAATGGGCAAGGGACTCGGGTGGGATAACAAATATCGATATATGGCAAAAGAAAATTAGAAATTTATGACAGTTTTTAAGAGGATGGGCAAAAAATCACAGTGGTAATTATAGAATTGAAAAAGAATTACTCTGTTGTCTGATTGATGAATTAGACATTAAAGCGGAGTCTAATCACCTCAATTTGACGGACAGGAATAAAAAAATTGATGCTGAGAGGAGGTTGCAAAAACTCCTAAGAGAAGAGGAGAGGAAATGGGCAACTAGAGCCAAGGTGGCAAAGGTGATTCATGGGGATGATATAACACAATTCTTCCACATGATTGCAAATGGCAAACACAGGAAGAAAAAAATTACTCAGCTTGAGCAAGATGAAGGAACAATTATAGGACACGAGAACTTAAAATTATATATCTCTGAATTTTACAAAAAATTATTTGCTAAACCAGAAGAGACAATGGTCTCTTTGGATGAAAGCATCACTCATGATATACCTCAACTAAATGCAGATGAGAATGAGGTGTTATCAGCTCCATTTAGAGAGAAAGAAGTATATGACTCAATCACACAAATGAAATTAAATAAAGCACTGGGACCAGATGGGTTCCCTGCTGAGTTTTATAAGAAGTGTTGGTACATTATTAAGAGTGACTTGATGCGTATGTTTCATGATCTATTTAATGGTCACTTGCAATTATTTCATCTCAACTTTGGAACAATTACACTGTTGCCAAAAAAGGTGGAAGCTATTCGAATTGAACAGTTTAGACCGATATGTCTGCTCAATGTTAGTTTCAAGATCTTTACAAAAGTTGGTACAAACAGATTAACAAAGATTGCTAATTCTGTAGTCCAACCGACGCAGACTGCGTTCACGCCTGGGAGACATATCTTGGAGGGTGTTGTGGTCCTGCATGAGACATTGCATGAAATCCATACAAAGAAACTAGATGGGGTTATATTTAAAGTGGATTTCGAGAAAGCATATGATAAAGTAAAATGGTCTTTTCTCCAACAGGCCTTACGTATGAAAGGATTCAATCATGCATGGAGAAATCAGGTGGATAATTTCATCCAAAAAGGGAGTGTAGGTGTTAAAGTTAATGATGACATAGGTCATTTTTTCCAAACACATAAGGGACTCAGGCAAGGTGATTCATTATCCCCAGTGTTGTTTAACATAGTTGCAGACATGTTAACAATATTAACACAAAGAGCCAAAGAAAAAGGCCAAGTTGGAGGCCTCATACCAAATCTTGTAGAAGGAGGGGTGTCTATTTTACAATACGCGGATGATACAATTATTTTCATGGAGCACGATATGGCCAAAGCAAGGAACATGAAATTATTATTGTGTCTTTTTGAACAATTATCAGGATTAAAAATAAATTTCAACAAAAGTGAACTATTTTGCTTTGGAAAGGCAAAAGAGGAACAGGACGCCTATTGACAGCTTTTTGGATGTGAAATGGGATCACTACCATTTAGTTATCTTGGGATCCCTATTCATCATAGGCGACTGACGAATAAGGAGTGGAAATGTATTGAAGATAGTTTTGAAAAAAAACTAAGTTGTTGGAAGGGCAAGCTTATGTCATATGGAGGAAGGCTAGTATTAATAAATTCGGTGTTAACTAGCCTACCCATGTTTCTCTTGTCTTTTTTTGAAATACCAGTAGGGGTTCGAAAAAGACTAGATTTTTATAGGTCTCGGTTCTTCTGGCAAAGTGACGAGGTCAAGAAGAAATACAGACTGACATGTTGGGATATTATATGTAGACCTAAAGAACAGGGGGGTATGGGTATTGGAAACTTACAAGTCAAGAACAGATGCCTTCTCAGCAAATGGCTTTTTAGGCTATCTACGGAAACTGAAGGAATGTGGTTTCAAATACTTAAAAATAAATACTTACATTCAAAAACTATAGCACAGGTTAAAGTTAGACCACATGATTCTCCTTTCTGGAAAGGTCTAATGAAAGTAAAGGTGACCTTTTTCCAGCGGGTAAGATTTGTAGTTGGGGATGGTGCATCAACAAGGTTTTGGGAGGATACTTGGTTGGGAGACACTCCCCTAGCTCTTAAATATCCAACTCTATATAACATTGCCCAACGAAAAGAGGATTATGTTGAAACAGTACTTCAATCCATACCTCTTAACATACGATTTAGGAGAGCTTTAGTTGGACCACGGTGGAACACATGGTTACATCTGGTCAGAAGGTTAATGCAGATTCAACTATCTAACCAGACAGATACTATTCGTTGGACTTTGGCTTCCAACAGAGTATTCTCAGTTAAATCTATGTACATGGATCTCATTAATAATGCGCTAATATCTAGATCGCTACATATATGGAAAATCAAGGTACCCCTGAGGATTATAGTTTTCATGTGGTTCATACACAAGGGTGTGGTATTAACCAAAGATAATTTAAAAAAACGAAGATGGAGAGGCAGGGTGAATTGTTGTTTTTGTGAGCAAAATGAAACGATTAAACATCTTTTCTTAGAATGCCCGCTTGCAAAACTTCTTTGGCGCACACTATACATAGCTTTTAATATATCTCCACCTACATGTATGAATTCCTTATTCACAACGTGGCTCAATGGAGTCGACGGCAGAATATCGAAACTTATTAGAATTGGAGTATGTGCGTTATGTTGGGCTATATGGAATACTAGGAATGACATGATTTTTAATGGCAAGAATTTCAACAACTTTTTGCAGGTTATTTTCAGAGCAACATCCTGGATCCGTATGTCATCGTTACTCAGTCATGTGGACTCCAGGGATCTTATGGATATTGGGTGCAACCGATGGGAGACGGCCGCTCGGGTTATCTTCAACCGATTTGGATGGCGTGCTAATAATAGGCTAGGTGTATAGGCATCGTAGTCTGTTATCAGTGGAGCCGGATGGGCAATTTATTTGTTTAATTTTTGTACTCAGGTTCAGAGATTTGTGGATATCACATACTTTACGCTTATTTTTAATAATATGGCTGCATGCATCAATTGATGCAGAGGCCGGGGGCTCGTTTCCTCCTTTTCCAAAAAAAATCTACATCAACACATCGGGGCAGCATACACCCATATGAGCCGCCCAATGGACGCGCTCAAGCCACCGCCTCCGTGGTCCGGTCTATATCAACATGCTGGTACCATGCTCGCTCGCTCGAGCCATCCTACAAATGAACACAAGCCTCCACCGCGACCCGTGTCCTCCAACAACATTGGAGCAAGGGAAAAAGTGACATTCAGAATCATTTGTTACGCAACATCGCAAAAACATGGGCCAACCTGCACTCGAGCCGGGTTACTCAATGGATAAACACATTGGCATGTTATCCCTGCAATACAGTCTACTTCAACATATAAAAAAACAAGAGAGCTTTCCATAAAGGAAACATCCCTGGAGAAGCTACAATTTGAGCCGTCCATTATTGAGTCGACAATTCAAAAGCCAGCAGCAAAGAAAAAAAATGGCCATGGAGGATCTAGGAGAGCCAGACCAAGTGAGAATAGCAAAGAATGGGTCAAGAGGTATATGAACTCAGTTTGGCCACCACATTTGCCAAAGATATATGATGAGCATCACGAAGATCATCAATTCGCCACATTGTCTCCGGTTTCAATAAATTCCATCATTCACGTGTCAACTTTACATCGGCTTATGCTACAGCCAAGTATGAAGACTCTCAACCGCGTCCTTGGGTCAACTTAAGACTCGGGGGCTACACAGACATGTATCGACAGATTTGGTCATTTCCAACAAATACAAGAACGCCAGGTCATTCCAAGGAAGATAACCCGGTCCTGGGGGCTGCTACTTTATTGGTGAAAAAATAAAGGTCACCAAAGAGGACTAGCTGCCATGATGTGTTGTTCAAACATAGGTATCATGCTTTATTGGCTCATCACATTATGATCACTCGAATAAAGCTGACTTATCTGGACCCCAGATAATTTGAAGTAGTAGCATTGTCTCGTGTATATCCTACGATGAGCTTTTCCATGATCATAGGTCACATGGGGGCTCCCGACTCAATGAGTTAGCCAAACATAATTTCCCTCTTGACCCGACTAAAAGCCAAACTCAACAGAAATTATGGTTAAACATGCATGTCTGCACGATGCTTCTCTGAACAAAGTGACCCTGTGTACTCTCGATAAGTTAATCCTTATGGACCCTGAAATTATCCAGGTTAAAACATCGGCTTGTATCATGTGAGAGCCCGCTTATAGAAAGCGAGGATTGTCCATGGGCTATTAAGCCACCTTCATTGAAACTTGGTTAAACCTGCTTGTTTGTAATATGCTACTCCGACCTCGTGTACTCTCGATAAGTCAATCCAAACTTATCCAAGTTAAAACATCAATTGGGCCATGTGTGAGCCGGCTTACAGAAAGCAAGGATAAACCATGGGCTGTCATGCTAGTTTCATTGAAGCAAGAATCGAGCCTCAAAAACCAAAAAAAATATCACAAACATACATCATCCTGCATTGCATCATTGCATAATGCATCATACATAGATATCAATATCTATTTATGTTTTCGAAAGCCGGTCTTCAAACTGGGTTACATCGCAGCTTCTCTAGGAATAAATAAATCTTTGATAGCCAAAATGGTCGGATCTTCATCATTGTTTATCATAATCAATAGTAAATGATTGGGGTTTCCAAGCGAGCTCAGAAGAAATGAATATTCTCGAAGAGCTGGTCTATCACATATTGCTGAAATGGTATATCACATATTGCTGAGCCAGCCTATCACATTTAATGCTGGATCAACTAATTGACCGGCTCTTGGATTTCTTCAACTTGTGATGTGTAGTAAACTACAACACTTATTGGATTTCTCAAACATATATTTGCTGGGTTGCACCACAACCATGAGCAGGATTAGATTTCAAGCACAAATGCATTATTCGAGGATATTCATACAGAAAATAAATTATGGGGTTGCATTACAACCACAGTCAAGGATTCATTCAAGTTCAAGAGAACTTCTGAAGTACTTTATGGTGGGTTATATTATTCTCACACAGTCCCAAGCCGCTGCAAGCAAATGAACCGACACTTGGAGGCTGCGGCATATGATGTTTTTATTTTCAAAGGAGAGGTACATATAAGTCCCGAGTCACTGCAGGAATACAACATGGCACTTGGGGCTACACTACTCAGATCAAATCTTCTAAAAGTCCGAAGTCTTTGCACGCATGTGACCCAACACTTGGGGGCTACAATATTCAGCTATTTAAATATATTATAAGGTCCAAATTGAAGACCTGACCCATCACATACTAATGAGCCATCCCTTGGGGGCTACACATGTGAAATGCAAGATATTCATTTTGTAACTGGTGACTCAGATGACAACCCGGTTTTCGTCAAAACTATGTACCTGCAAAATACAAAAACTCTCAGGTTTTTGCAGGTAAAACAACCCGACCCTTGGGGGCTACACTAGTTCAAGTTCTAAGTATAAGACAATTACAAGTCCGAGGATGGTTCATGCAAGACAACCTAACACTTGGGGGCTACACAGTCAAGACATTTTTCAATGGAAAGCACCAATCTTGTAATATGGAGATAAAAAAGAGAGGAAGAACATCTTCAAGATATCAATTTTGAATGAGCCAGGCCTCATATTCTTCTTGGATAAATTTGCAAAGTTTATGTCCTTTAAGCTATTCAAAGAAAGGCCCAAAAAGCCAACTCAACATCATATGGTTTCCTTATTCCCAAAATTTCCATCAAGTCAAAAGATTGGAGGCTGACTCAGTGAAAGATAGGTGTTTTATTTCCAAAAACTTTTCTCACAAGGAACTAGCGTGAGAAAGTTGATTATGAAGCAGGCTTCTCGATGACAAAGAGGCCCGAAATTTGTAGGATTCGAATTCCATCACCCAACAACATTAACCTCCATGACCGGGAAGATGACATCGACATGTTGAAGCATTTGAAAACCGGCTCAAAATGGATGGGTTATTGTTCCCAATATTTTATTACAACGGACACGGACGAGCAAGATGATTGTGAAGATGGCTCGTTGATATGAAGAAAGCCGGATTTTCGAGGAGCCACTTCATTAAAATAAGTCGGCCAATGGAGCAAGTTGGTGTCTTAGCATATTTCTTATTCTTATTTCAGGAGCTTACCATGAATAAATTCAAGGTAACCTATGGGCTAATGTTGGGGATATACCCTATGATTTGACCCGGCCAGGAGGTATGACCCGACCCATCACCTGGCGGCTCGTAGGTCACCTCTCTTACCGGGTCGACCTCGACAACAAGGCCTAGGTCAAGTGTGCAAGCCGATAGAAGGAAACTCATGGAGAGGCGTGGAAGGCCACTCACATAGAGGGCCCAAGAAGAGGCTAGATTCCCTCACAAGACAAGCAAGACCCAGATTAGAATTCAAGAGAAACTAGTCCTTGTCCTAGTAGGATTTTGCATGTAAGCCTACCCTTTCAACTTTTATAAGGAGGGGCAAGGCACCCAAGAGGGACAAGTTAAGTCAAGACAAGACAAGTCATTAGAGATAGACAGATTATAAACCCTTGACACTATAGGTAGAGAAATAGCACCCTTGTATTCGAGATCATCATTAATACACACAAAGTAGGACGTAGGCTTTGACCTCCATTGGAGGGGCCGGACTAGGGTAAACTCGCGTCTCTTGATTCCGACCAACACATCTCAAGCCGCAACCTAGTTGTGATGGCCTCACACCTAAGTACTTTCATGAGGATATCTGCCGTGAAAAAACCACGATAGAGACCGCTGTCGTCTGTGCACAAGTCAGGGTACTAAGGGACTAGTTCTTTAGTACACCGATAGCAGCCCCCGGGCCTTGGCCATGCTAAAGTCCGTGATGTAGTTGGGCTAGTCCCAATAGCAGTGCATAGATATGTGGCTTATTTTTTATGTGGTTGTGATGATGGGTTTTCATAGTTTCCCCATGATGCGCGTTGATTGCGGGTTGTGGGAGTGGTGAAGCGAAATGGCGCACATAGAGCGTGTCTTGGGAAGCGCGAGTGTGTAAATCGAGGAGAGGAGGCCTCTACACCTTCCATCCTTGTAAAAAATAAAGGGCTAGAGTTCGCACGGGTGATGGTCATCCTGGTATGACCTCCTCTGCTTCCCATCCCGCATGTTACTATTTTTTTATGACGTGTATTGCATGCGAGGCATGGCATTGGTGGAGTTGTGGTGCGGTTGGCAATGCGCAGCCACGTCTGCGAGTAGTGAAGAGCCAGCACCTCACCTTCTCACTATAAAAGGGAGCTCATGGAGTGTGTTGTTGTAACAGGCGACACCGAGGCTCTAGAGGATTCGCATTTTATTCTAGTGTCATCCTATGATTTGTTTGTTTGTCGCATTCATCATTGCATTATTCACATCATTAGCATTGCATCGGCACTCCCTTGTCGTCATTTAAGAAAACTTGCATCTGTTCGTAGTTGTCGGTTCTTTCGGTTCTCATCGTTGAACGTTTCATGACCCAACCACACTTGCACAGGCCCACGAAATTGTAAATTGTTGTTTTTAAAATTGCATATAAAACTTTCTTGGAATGAGTCAAAAGTTGGCATGCAGTCTTAATTTATCATAGGTGGAAGGTTTGCCAAGTTTCATTGTATTCGGAGGTCGTTTCATACCCGAACCATAAACATATAGTGACACTATAGCCGATCAAACAGACACGTGTTTCAATTTTAAAAACTTGTTGATGGGCGGCCCGCGGTTTCCCTCTATTTCATGCCTAACCCATGTGCACAGTGCACACACCCCTCGCGTGCTAGATAACTTTCCTGAACCAGAATTGTATGGTCGTGACCGTTGGGTCCGGGTCAACCCCGAAATACCCTAAAACATCTCAGTTATTTGTTTGGACTCCACTACCCTATATTTCTTGATCGTCGAATGATGATCGAAGGGACCAAATACCCCTAACCAAATTAACGTGGTATAAATAATGGAAAACCCTAGATTTTTGGGAGTTGTCCCATCCCCCCTTGTGCTTCCGCCACTCTCCCCCCCTTTGATTTCAGCTCGAGCCAATGCTAAGTTGTTTATCTTTTATTTTCTAGAGTTCAATTTTTCTCAAGTATCTCATCACTAAGCTTCATATAAATCTTTGCAAGGTCATAATCTTATTCTTTTCAACCTTTATTTCTTTTTCGTCACTATTTTGTGATGGTTTTGTAGGATGTACTTCTTTCGCAAAGTATTCATAGGATTCTTGTGGTAGTACATCAACTATTCTTGTCTTGCATTTAAAAGTTCAATTATTTCTCCCTTGAGATGGTGTTATAGCATTTGGATTTTTGAGGATGCTCGAAGAGAATTTGTCAATAATTATATATTTAAACTCATTTTTCTTCCTTGGAACTATCCTGGATTATATTTCACCAAAATCATTTCCTAAGTATTGTTTCTTTCATGGTGCTCATCAATGATCCATGTTCTCAAGATATCCTCTTTGTGAAAGAAGTTTTGCATGTCTTCTTGCTCTCAAGTAATTACATGTTTTTAATAGTGGTCGGTTTTCACCTCATAATTTTGAGATGTTTGTGCTAGTGGAGGGTTGACAAGCTATTCTTTCCATTGTTGATTTTCCAACAAATCCATTCAATCCTCCTTTTTAAGTATTATTTTCAAGTTCAATTGTGGTAGAAATTTTAATTTTCTTGTCCCTTCTTTTCTTTCCAACGATCTAGTTTCTATTATTTTGTTCCGGAGGCATTGTGATTTTGCTCCCTTCCACCCATCATCTCGTTTTATCAAGATCATATTGTTCCCTTGCTTGTCCATTTAACCGGAATGTTCGGGCCCCTCTTCAAGTTATTTCCATCTTATCAAGTTTTGTCTTTATTTTCAACCGAAGTGTTGCCAAATTTCTTTTGAATTCTGGCATGTATCTCGTGCCATTGTTCATCTCTTTGCAACCTCCAAGTTTTGTTGGTTTCACTAATTTGGCAAGGAGCAACTAAGTTTTACCTCTTCCTTTTCTCTTCCTCTTCCTCTTCTCATTCTAAGATCCTAGGTCAAGATATCTTGTTAGTGGAGGAGAGTTGTAACAGCCGAGACCAACACTCGAGAGGATTCCCGTTTTATTCTGTTATCATCCGGTGATTCGTTTGTTGGTCGCATTCATCATCCCATCATTCGCATCATTATAATTGCATCAGCACTCCATGTACATCATTTAAAAAAACTTGCATCTGTCCATAGTTGTTGGTTCTCTTTATTCTCGTCGTTGAACGTTTCATGACCAACCACACATGCACGCACCCATAGCATCGTAAATTATAATTTTTAAAAGTATGTATAAACTTTCTTGGAATGGGTTGAAAGTTTGCATGCCGTCTTAATTTATCGTAGGTGGACCACCTACCAAATTATGTCACATTTGGAGGTCGTTTGATACCCGAGCCGTGAACATATAGCGGCGCTATAGCAGGTGAAATCGAGATGTGTTTTGATTTTCAAACTTGTTGTCGTCTTGCCCACGATTTCCCTATATGCAATGCCTAACCCATCTGCAAAGTGCATAGATCCCTCGTGCGCGCCAGATAACGTCCCTGAACCCGAATCGTACGGTCATGACCATTGTGTCCGGATCAAACCCGAAATACCCTAGAACATCTCAGTTCTTTGTTTGGACTCCCTGATGTCTATTACACAACTCTATTCTTGTAGACTCGTGTTGGGCCTCCAAGCGCAGAGTTTTGTAGGACAATAGCAATTTTCCCTCAAGTGGATGACCTAATGAAATCACAATTGCTCCCTAGGGTGGTTTTGATAATTGATCACAACGTATGCATCATTGGACTAATGTGTTTTCCAAGTATATTTCAGAAAAGTTCAAAAGATACTATAGCTTAAGGTTTATGTGGAGATGCCCGTGGATGCAAGAAAGGAATAATATTAGCTCAAGATTCAATCTAGAAGACTCTTCATTTTATATTTGTGAGAAATCACTTTTGAGTCCGTAGGAAAGCGAATACTATTAAAAGTGGGTGCGGTATTAAAATGAACTGATTGCTCAAATGCTCAAAGTTAGCCACCAAAACACTCAGTCATTTTTCCCACATATCCACTCTGTCAACTTCCACATAAACAAGTTCGGTGTAACTAACATTGCCACATCGGACCCACCGAGTTTGAACCTAAGACAAAACCCTAGCCATTCCCACCAAATCGGTGCAACCGAAACTACATCCGTGCTACCGAGTTCGGGTGACAAACATTATGTTGCCAAGATACACAAAATCGGAATTTCCGAGTTTGAGTATCGGTGCCACCGAGTTTGGCCATCTGACCGTTACTCACCTTTTCGGTGCCACCGAGTTCTATATACCGGTCTCACCGAGATTCAAAGTTCACACTTTTAGTACTAGTCAGTACCACCGACTTGTGCACTTCGGTGTCACCGAGTTTGCACTTTTGTTTGTAACGGTTGGATTTTGGCTGCTACCTATATATACCCCTTCACCCACCTCTCATTCATGGGAGAAGCACTAGAACACACACTTCATTTCCAGATCCATTTTTGAGAGAGAACCACCTACTCATGCGTTGAGACCAAGATATTCCAATCCAATCATTTGATTCTTGATCTCTAGCCTCCCCAAACTTCTTTCCACCAAATCAACCTCTCCTACCCATGCATATTCTCTAAGAGAGAGATTTTTGTTAAGGAGACTATCTTTAGAAGCACAAGAGCAAGGAGTTCATTGATCTACCCCATCCATTACCTTTTGGAGGGCGGTGCCTCCTAGATTGGATAGGTGTCGCTTGGGAGCTCTTGCTTCTTGTTGTGGAGTTGAACAAAGATGTTTGTAAGGGCAAGGAGATTGCCTACTTCGTGAATATCTACCTTGAGTAAGGATAGTCCTCCATGGACGGAAACCGTGGTGGGATAGACAAGGCCGCTTCTTTGCGGACCCTCCGTGGACTCTCGAAGTCATTACCATATGTGGGTTGAAGTCTCCACTAACATGGACGTACGATAGCGCCACCTATCAGAACCATGCCAAAAAATCGCCGTGTCAACCTCATGCGTTTGATCTTCCTACCTTACTCCTCTATTTACACTTGCATGTTTTACTTTCCGCTGCAATACTATTAGAACTGCATGTGTAGGGTGTGCTTTACCTGTTATAATTGTCGTAGCTGCCTCTCAAGTAAAATTGGGAAAAGGCAAAAAAATTATCTGGTCAAGTAGTCTAATCACCCGCCCTCTAGACATTCTTTGGATCCTACAAGTGGTATCAGAGCTTTGGTCTCCATTTCATTGGTTAAGCAACCTAGCAGAGTATCGCATCTAGTGAGGGAAATTATCATGGTAGAGGTCCTTACTTCGATGGCACCAATTTTGCTAGTTGGAAGCACAAAATGAAGATGCACATTCTTGGCTTTAATCATCAAGTTTGGGCTGTTATTTGTGTTGTTGTGCAAGGTAACTTCTTTGGAGAAGGGCATGAACCAGATCGTGATGCAACATCTGATGAACTAAAGAGGTTTTAGCTTAATCCTCAAGCCTGTGATATAATCTTCAACTGCCTTTGCCCCGAAGAATTCAACAAAATCAGCCGTCTTGAGAATGCAAAAGAGATTTGGGATACTTCGGTTGATATGCACGAAGGTACTGATTCTGTCAGAGAATGTAAGTTGGATGTGCTTCAAAGTCAACTTGACAAGTTCAAGATGAAGGATGGTGAAGGAGTCGCTGTAATGTACTATAGGCTAGCTCTCATCACATATGAGATTGCCGGCTTAGGAAGCGAAGAGATGACCCACAAATTCATCATCAAGAAGATACTTTGAGCTCTTGATGGCAAGTATGACACAGTGTGCACATTGATCCAAACGATGCCAAATTACAAAGATCTCAAGCCAACTAAAGTCATTGGTAGGATTGTTGCTCATGAGATGTCACTCAAGGACAAAGATGAGCTACACAACAAGTCAAGCGGTGCTTATAAAGCTTCATGTGATGTTCCTGCTACTTCAAAAGACAATTTTGTCACTAATGAAGAGATAAGCCTCATGGTCAAAAAATTCAACAAGTTCTAGAAGAGTAGAGGCAAAGATAGATGCTCAAGTTCAAGACATGATGAGAAGCGTTCGTCCAGTCGTGACCGAAACTGCTACAATTGTAGGAAACCCGGATGCTACTCAAATGAGTGCTCGTATCCCTACAAAAGAAGAGAAGAGTCACCTCAAAGACGAAGCTCAAGTGATGAGTCACCTCGTAGAGAGAGAAGGAGTGGAGAAGATTACTATAAACGAAGACACTCACAGAGAGGCAAGGAATCGGAGAAGAAGGACAAATACACCAAGAGCAGTTCAAGAAGAAGACATCAATCTCATGTTGGTGAATGGGTTTCTGGCTCCGAATCTAATCAGCACTCCGAGAGAAGCTATCAATCCCACTCCGACTATAGTCAAGATGAAGGTGTTGCTGGGATTGCATTTGTTTCCTCCAACTCCTACGCCTTATTTGATTCACCAAATGAGGGAGTTGGAAACTGCTTCATGGCTAAAGGCCCCAAGGTATCACACCCCGAGTATCTTGATTTCAATAGTGATGAGGATGACTTGTTAGGAGAAGATGACTTGCTTCTAGATAAAACTAGTGATGACACTGAAAATGAACTTCCTAATTATCATGCTAGTCAAGAGAAATCAAATGATGACAATAAGAAAGAGATTGAACGACTGACTCAAGAATTTAAAACTCTTAAGTTAGCTCATGAGACTACTCTAGAAGATCATAGAGAGCTTGCAAGAACCCATGAGAAGCTACGCTTCGAGAAGCTCAACTTGGAGCAAGAGCATGTGTTCCTAAAAGCAATCAATGATGATTTTCGAAAGAAGAGTTCTTATTATCTAGCCAAACGATTACTCTTGTCTAATTTTGTTCCACAAGTTAAGCCTAACAACACTAGTAACAAAGGAAAGAAGGTTTCTTCATCTAGTAACAACAATGCTAAAGCTAAATCCAATAATGTTGTTGCTAGTAACTCTATTGATGCCACTAGCGATTCTCTTAGCCAAGTTACACTTGAGCAAGAAAATGATTTATTGAAAGGGGTTATAGATAGAGGTGTCTTCAAGAGTCTTGCCGAAAGTAAGCAATTCGAGGAAATTGCCCGCAAGCAAGGAGGACGTCGGAAGAAACAAGGTGTTGACTATTTAAACATCAACGGAGATGTTTGGGGAGAAGGTCCATATCCCACTCCCAAGTTTGTTCTCCAAGAGGAGAAGTCCACTCCTTCTGAAGGAACAAGCTCACAAGATGACCTTCCACCACAAAAACACAAAGGCAAGGGAAAGCTTCAAGATGACATTGACCTATTTTAAGAAGAACCCCAAGCCAAGGTCAAGTGGGTTCCCAAGGGTACTACTAGCTCTACCTCAACAAGTGATACACCAACTTCAAGGATTCCCATCATTTTGATGTGGATTTCCCACATGAAGAATTAGAAGTTCTTGAGGGGTGACTCTGCCAATGAAATTCACTCTTATTCATTTTGGCAAGAACTATATGCAATCAACCTCAAACTTATGCATCAGTTCAAGGAGTCACACATTCCCTTAAAGGTAAGCAAGGAACTAGGTAATCAATGCATCTGTGGACATCATCCCATTTGTGCTTCACTCCATGTCCATAGATATACTTTCATATGTTACTTTTTTGTTTTTGGACTAACCCATGTAGGTGAAAAGAGTATGAAACCAACAAGGATTGCTCCCAACTCAAGATGATCTTCATCAACTTTGAGCATCCACCACTACTTCACCTACTTGAAGTCTTCCACGACAAAACCCAAGGTTAGTTGATCCTTCTTTGTGGGAATATCATATCAAGGGGGAGATTTACTCTAATACTTGATTATAAGCATCTCCTAAGGATATAAACACATTAATGCTTATGTAAAAGTGGTAACACCACTTGTGCTTAACGATGAGTATGACCTATGATCAAGTATTCTTGCTTGGATCCTATGTCAATATACTCATATATAGATGACCTTGTCATCGCCCAAGTGCTTGATAACTGCTAGGATTTGTGTGCATGTTCACCATGTTTGTATCAGCATTCTTATTGTGTGAGCATGTTGGTCTGCATGAATTTAATCATTGTAGGACATCCAATTGTTGTTATATGGCTTTTGTTTTATATTTTGCCAATTGGATGGATAGGAATGCGTAGGACCCTTCTCTACCTATCTATGCTATCTCATCTCAAGTTCTATTGATGCTTCATCACAAAACTTGAACAATCACTTGTCGATCCCTCTTTGTGAAGGCGCACTCGGAGTTCAGTATCATCAATGGCTGCCTTCCAAAACCTCTTTGAAAAACTCAGTGTGACCAACTCCACAAACTCAGAGCCACCAATTTTCCAAAGTTGATCGGGTTTTCTCAACTCGGTACCACCGGAATCACCAACTCGGTTACACCGAGTTTCCGTGTCTACTGACAGTTGAGGAACTCGGTGACACCGATTTTTCCATCTCGGTGAAACCGATAGCGCACGGGTATATATACCCATGGAACGGACCTTTTGATTTCACATCTTAAAAACGGTTCGTTCCTCAAACCCTCGCCGCCTCCCGAGACCCCAGGTCATCTCCTTGACTCCCCGAGCGGTGCAGACGCTAGGATTCGTCGGCCGCCGACGCAATATACCCCGTCATCGTCGCCGTAGCTGAACCGCCACCGAGATAGGGTACGGTTCGATCTCCCTTGCGTTCCCCATATGATTCTTATGCATTGGGACATATTTTTCTTCTTTCCACCATGTGCAAATACTTTTATCCACCAGATAAATCTCGTAGAGTAGATGTAGGAATTCTGGATCTGATGTGCCGCAGAATGCAACTCAGTTAGACCGAGTTTGTAAAATGAGTTCCACCGATTCCTGTTTTAGGGTTCCTGAGAAGCAACTCAGTGAGACCGAGGAACTACTATTTCGTTGCCACCGAAAATGACTGCCAAGTTTCTGTTAAGTGAGTCTGTTTTCTCGGTGACACCGAAAATTGTTGGGGAACATTGCATGGGAAACAAAAAAAAATCTACGCACACGAAGACCTATCATGGTGATGTTCATCTACGAGAGGAGATTTGGATCTATGTACCCTTGTAGATCGCACATCAGGAAGCGTTAAGAAACACAGTTGATGTAGTGGAACGTCTTCATGTCCCTCAAACTGCCCCACGAACAGTCCCGCGATCCGTCCCACAATCTGTCCCGCGATCCGTCCAATGAACCGTCCCGCGATCTGTCTCATGAACCATCTTGCGATCTGATGTCCCAAAAGTATAGGGGATCAATCGTAGTCCTTTGGATAAGTAAGAGTGTCAAACCCAACGAGGAGCAGAAGGATCTGACAAGTGGTTTTCAGCAAGGAAAAATCTGCAAGCACTGAAATTGTCGGTCACAAGTGATTGTGTGGTGAGATGATTCATAGCAAGCAATAAGTAACAAAAGTAGCAACGGTGCAGCAAAGTGTCCCAATCCCTTTTGTAGCAAGGGACAAGCCTGGACAAAGTCTTATAGGAGGAAAAACGCTCCCGAGGACACACGGGAATTTCTGTCATGCTAGTGTCATCATGTTCATATGATTCTTGTTCGTTACTTTGATAGTTTGATATGTGGGTGGACCGGCACTTGGGTACTGCCCTTACTTGGACAAGCATCCCACTTATGATTAACCCCTCTCGCAAGCATCCGCAACTACGAAAGAAGAATTAAGACGAAGTCTAACCATAGCATTAGACTAGTGGATCCAAACAGCCCCTTACAAAGCAACACATAAACTAGGGTTTAAGCTTCTGTCACTCTAGAAACCCATCATTTCCTTACTACTTCCCAATGCCTTCCTCTAGGCCCAAATAATGGTGAAGTGTTATGTAGTCGACGTTCACATAACACCACTAGAGGAAAAAAACATACAACATATCAAAATACCGAACGAATACCAAATTCACATGACTATTATTAGCATGACTTATCCCATGTCCCCAGGAACAAAAGTAACTACTCACAAAGCATAATCATAATCATGATCAGTGGTGTAATGAGTAGCATCAAGGATCTGAACATAATCTCTTGCACCAAATAATCCAACTAGCATCGAATACAAAGAGTAATCAACACTACTAGCAACCTTACAAGTACCAATTGGAGTCGCGAGACGGAAATTGGTTACAAGTGATGAACTATGGTTTGGAGATGAGATGGGGCTGATGAAGATGTTGATGGAGATGAGTCCCCTCCGATGAGAGGAGTGCTGGTGATGACGATGGCGACAATTTCCCCCTCCGGGAGGGAAGTTTCCCCGGCAGGATCGTCTTGCCGGAGCTCTAGATTGGTTCTGCTCAAGTTCCGCCTCATGGCAGCGGCGAAACCATGAAAAAGCTCCATTCTGTTTTTTTCTAGACGAAACCCTCCACATAGCATAAGAGGGGGGCAAGTGGGCCAACAGGGTGCCCACAAGCCCCCATGGCGTGGCATGGGGGGTGGCCGCACCGTGCAGGCTTGTGGCCACCCCCTAGCCCTCCTCTGGTACTTATTTGGCCCAGTATTTTTTATATATTGGGAAAGAATCTCCGTTGATTTTCACGGCGTTTGGAGTTGCGCAGAATATGTATCTCAACTTTGCTCCACTTTCAGGCCAGAATTCCAGTTGCTGGTATTCTCCCTCTTCATGTAAACCTTGCAAAATAAGAGAGAAAAGGCATAAGAATAGTACCGTGAAGTGAAATAACAACCAAGGAAGCGATAAATATCAACGTGAAAACATGATGCAAAATGGACGTATCAACTCCCCCAAGCTTAGACCTCGCTTGTCCTCAAGCGAAAGCCGAGCTCAATAAATATGTCCACATGTTTAGGGAGAGAGGTGTCGACAAAACAAGATACGAACATGCATGCATCACGATCATGATGAGAACAGCAATACCAACATATAGTCTCTCATGCTAAAGTGATAATTCCTTCACAAAGTAAAGAATGGATCAAGAACCTTACCGATAAGTAACAACTGATAGCCTTTAGTCATCGAAGCAATTGCAATTTATCACAACATCAGAAAGAGTCAAATAAGAGCTTGTAAAGCAAATCCACATACTCAATCATTCTTTCGTTCTCTACAATTGCTACAACTCACGTGGTACTCATGAGATCAAAGTTTCAGCTGGACACAGAGAAATATAGGGGCTTATATTTGCCTCCCAACTGCTTACCTCAAGGGTAATATCAACAATAATAATTCATGAATACTTACCTCCAAGTTGACATATGAATATAGATCTTTCCCAAGCATGTGACGGTAGCCAAGACAAAGGCAAAATAAGGAATTGGTGAAGATCACCATGACTCTTTCAGGGGCAAAAATTAAAGGTACAAGATAGGCCCGTCGCAGAGGGAAGCAGAGGTTGTCATGCGCTTTTGAGGTTTGGATGCGTGTCCTCTTAGTGCAGAGGAACGTCACTTTATATTGCCCCCTGTGATAAAGAACTTTATTATGCAGTCTGTCGCTTTTATGTCTTCCTCATCACAGGTTCGTATAAAGCCTATTTTCCACACACTAATAGATCATACATATTAGAGAGAAATTTTTATTGTTTGCACCGATGACAACTTACTTGAGGGATCTTATTCAATCCATAGGTAGGTATGGTGGACACTCCTAGCAAAACTGGTTTCAAGGTTTATGGATGCACAAGTAGTATCTCTACTTGGTGCGGGTTGTTTGCCTAATGGTGAGCTGGAAGCAATCGTCACATGCTAAGGGATCTCTAATCATATAGCATTGTTCAGAGCCAAGCAAACACAATCCATTACGTTGTCTTCCTTGTCCAACATCTACTTCTAGGCATGCAATAGTTTAGTGAGTGTTCACAATCATAGGTGGTGTCAAAGATGATATATTTATATGTGAACCTCTCCTTCTTTATCATTTCCTATTAATTGCAACAATGACCAAGGTCTACGTTTGCCTACCCTCAACAAGTTTCAATCCCCATTCTTTTTATATGTGAAGCCATCACTTTTCATAAGATCACTACGTGATCTTTCATGCTTTTGTTCTATTCTCACTCTTTTGATCATGGAAAAAGGCAAAGCCCTTCAACTAATACACTCATTATTATGTGGCTCACGAGCAAGAATACATCGGGGGTGACACAAAGCAAAATTCAAGACTAAAACACTAAGAATTTACTCAACTAGAAAAAGAAAAAACTGAAAAGGAAAACTAAAACAAAGGTAAAAGCAAAAGATGTGATGGTGATACGATACCGGGGCAACTCCCCCAAGCTTGGAAAAAGCCAAGGGGATTTCCCATGCCAATCCTCAGTTGTCTTCCGTTGGTGGTGATGGTGGAGTTGTTGAAGCGGTCTTAAGCTTGCCTAATTTCCACTTGAGCATAAAGTTCTGCTCCCTCGGATCATCATTTTCCTCCTCCAGCTTCAACACTCTTTGGCAAAGCTCCTGCTTACTCTCCTGCAAGAAACGAGAAGGGATAAACAAGGTCTTAGGCTTCTTCCTTTGGTCAGGTAGGCTTGACTTCTTGAACTCCACATGAGTGCGTCCAGGTTGAGGTAGAGGAGCCTCCTCTTCATTGGAACTCGCTTGTTCCTTCCCCTTGGGATCATAGTCTTCTTCCTCAACGGTGGTCTAGCCATATGGTTCCAAGTCTCCATAGACCTTGGGGTTAGCAAGGTAATCAGCCACATAGCTCTCCCCCCTGAATCCTGAGATGACATCTTGAGCTAGATCTGCGGCAGAAAACAGGCTCGAAACAAAAAACAGAGGAAATCTGCGTGATTCAGGGGTCAGACCAAACGGAAGTATATATAATGATTTGTTTCGGACCAGAAGGAGTCCCCTGCACGAAAAAGGAGTCCGGGAGGCGCACGAGGTGGCCACAAGCCCTCACGGCGCGGCCAGGGGGCAGGTCCGCACCGTGCAGGCTTGTCGCGTCCTCGCGCACTTTCCGGACTACTTCCAATTTTTGTATTTTTTCAAATATTCCAAAACGGAGAAAATTTCCTATGGGGAACGTTTTGGACTATGTTTTCTTACCGAATATCATACCTCTTTGATTTCGGAGACTGAAACAGGCTGATAAATGTCCCTAAGGTATTCTTCCGGAGTTATGGTATTGATGATATTGCTTTCAACATTTATGGGAGTACCTGAGATATAATGCTTGATTCTCTGCCCATTTACCACTCTCGGAAAATTACCTTCCGTGTTGTTGATCTTGATAGCACCGGAACGATATACTTCCTCAACAACATAGGGACCTTCCCATTAAGAGAGAAGCTTCCCTGCAAAGAATCTTAAACGAGAGTTATATAGCAAGACATAATCACCTACGTTGAACTCACGCTTTTGTATCCTCTTATCATGCCACCTCTTAACCTTCTCTTTGAAGAGCTTGTCATTCTCATATGCTTGAGTTCTCCACTCATCAAGCGAGCTAATGTCAAATAACCTCTTCTCACCGACAAGTTTGAAATCAAAGTTGAGCTCTTTGATTGCCCAATAAGCTTTATGCTCTAGCTCAAGAGGTAAGTGACATGCTTTACCGTACACCATTTTGTACAGAGACATGCCCATGGGATTCTTATAGGCAGTTCTATAGGCCCACAGTGCATCCTCGAGCTTCTTAGACCAATTCTTTCTAGACCTGTTGACAGTCTTTTGCAGAATAAGTTTAATCTCTCTGTTGTTTAGCTCTACTTGACCACTGGACTGAGGGTGGCAGGGAGACGCAATTCTATGTTTGACATCGTACTTAGCAAGCGTTTTACGGAAAGCACCATGAATGAAGTGTGAACCACCGTCGGTCATCAGATATCTAGGGACTCCAAATCTAGGGAAGATAACTTCTTGCAGCATCTTGATAGAGGTGTTGTGATCAGCACTACTAGTGGGGATAGCTTCTACCCACTTAGTGGCGTAATCAACAGCAACTAAGATGTGAGTATACCCATTGGATTTTGGAAAAGGCCCCATATAATCAAAGCCCTAGACATCAAATGGTTCAATGACAAGTGAATAGTTCATAGGCATTTCCCGAGGTTTGCTAATATTGCCTATTCTTTGACATTCGTCACAGGACAAGACAAACTTACGGGCATTCTTGAAGAGAGTGGGCCAATAGAAACCCGATTGCAATACCTTGTGTGCAGTTCTATCTCCCGCATGGTGTCCTCCGTAGGCTTCGGAGTGACACTTCTATAGGATCTGTCCCTGTTCATGTTCAGGTACACAACTCTAATAACACCATCTATTCCTTCCTTATAAAGGTGAGGATCATCCCAAAAGTAATGTCTCAAGTCAAAGAAGAATTTCTTCTTTTGCTGGTACGTTAAACTAGGTGGTATGTATTTGGCAACAATATAGTTTGCATAATCAGCATACCACGGTGCACTACGTGAAGCATTGATGACATTCTAGTGCTCATCGGGAAAGCTATCATCAATAGGTTGTGGGTCATCAAGAACGTTCTCCAACCTAGACAAGTTAGCTGCTACTGGGTTATCAGCACCCTTTCTGTCAACAATGTGTAGATCAAATTCTTGTAGCAAGAGAACCCATCTGATAAGTCTAGGTTTAGCGTCCTTCTTCTCCATGAGGTACTTAATAGCAACATGATCAGTGTGGATAGTGACTTTGGAGTCAACTATGTAAGACCTGAACTTTTCACATGCAAACACGACTGCTAAAAATTCCTTCTCCGTAGTGGCATAGTTTCTCTGGGCACTGTATAGAGTTTTGCTAGCGTAGTGAATAACATTCAACTTCTTATCAACTCTTTGCCCTAGAACAACACTAACAGCAAAATCGCTAGCGTCACACATGATCTCAAAAGGTAAGTTCCAATCAGGTGGTTGAACAATAGGTGCAGTTATCAAAGCCCTCTTAAGTATTTCGAGGGCCTCCTCACAATCATCATCAAAGACAAAAAGGAATATCCTTTTGCAAGAGATTGGTAAGAGGCCTAGAAATCTTAGAGAAGTCTTTGATGAACCTTTTCTAGAAACCAGCATGACCAAGGAAACTTCTTATACCCTTGATATCTGCGGGGTATGGCATTTTCTCGATTGCATCAACCTTAGCCTTATTGACTTGAATACCTCTTTCGGAAATTTTATGTCCTAAGACGATGCCTTTATTAACCATAAAGTGGCACTTCTCCCAATTCAAGACAAGATTGGTGTCATTACATCTCTGCAAGACTCGATCAAGGTTGCCGAGGCAATCGTCAAAAGAAGACTCGTAAACGGAGAAGTCATCCATGAAAACCTCGACAATCTTTTCACAAAAGTCAGAGAATATAGCCATCATACATCTTTGAAAGGTGGCAGGTGCATTACATAGGCCAAAAGGCATACGTCTATAAGCAAAGGTACCGAAAGGGCAGGTGAAAGTGGTTTTCTCCTGATCAGATTGTGCAACTGGTATTTGGGAGAAACAAGAATAACCATCTAGAAAGCAGAAGTGTGTGTGTTTGGATAGTCTTTCTAGCATTTGGTCGATAAAAGGCAGAGGGTAACGATCTTTCCTAGTGTCCTTATTCAACTTCCTAAAATCAATCACCATCCTATAGCCAGTAATAATCCTCTGTGGGATCAACTCATCCTTATCATTAGGGACAACAGTAATGCCTCCTTTCTTAGGAACGCAATGCACCGGACTCACCCAATCGCTATGAGCAACAAGATAGATAATCCCTGCTTCTAGGAGCTTTAGTATTTCTTTTCTCACTACTTCTTTCATCTTAGGATTCAATCTCCTTTGATGATCAGCAACTGGTTTGAATTCAGGATCAGTTTTGATCTTGTGCTGGCATAGAGTGGGACTAATGCCCTTAAGATCGTCAAGAGTATATCCTATAGCAGCACGGTGCTTCCTGAGAGTTTTTAGTAACTTCTTTTCTTCCTGCTTTGAGAGGCTAGAACTAATAATAACATGATATATCTCCTTTTCATCAAGATAGGCATACTTAAGAGTATCAGGCAACTGTTTAAGCTCGAACACAGGATCACCCTTTGGTGGAGGTGGATCCCCAAGCAGTTCAACAGGCAGATTATTCTTAAGGATAGGATATTGTTCTAAGACAACTCTATCTATTTCATCCCTTTCATCCATATGCATATCATTTTCATGCTCAAGCAAGTATTGCTCTAAGGGAGCAGTAGGAGGCACGACAATAGAAGCTAAGGCAATAGTTTCATCCCTACTAGGCAACTCCTTTTGATGAGGTTATCTACCGAACATAGGGAAATTGAACTCATGTGACACTCCTTCAAAGCCAACAGTGACATTTTGCTTCCCACAATCAATATGAGCATTGACAGTATTGAGAAAGGGTCTGCCAAAGATGATGGTACAAAAGCTATCTTGTGCAGTAGCAAGAACGAGGAAATCAGAGGATACTTCGTTTTACCACACAAGACTTCAACATCCCTAACAATTCCCACAGGGCAGATAATATCTCTATTGGCAAGCTGAATAATGACATCTATAGGTTCTATCTCAACAGGTGCAATCTCATCTTTGACTTCTTCGTATAAGGATTGAGGTATTGCACTAACACTAGCACCCAAGTCACATAAACCATGATAACAATGATCTCCGATCTTAACAGAAACCACAGGCATGCCAACGACAGGCCTATGTTTGTCTCTAACGTGAGGTTTAGCAATTCTAGCAACATCTTCACAAAAGTGAATATTGTGTCCCTCAACTTCTTCAGACAGAAGATCTTTGATAATAGCAATGCTAGGTTCAACTGTAATTTTCTCAGGGGGTGTAGGTGTTCTAATATAGCCTCTACGTATCACAGTTGAAGCTTAAGAATGATCCTTTATCCTAACAGGGAAAGGTGGTTTCTCAATGTAAGCACTGGGTACCACAAGTTCATTATAGGCAATGACTTTCTCTTCAACTGGAGTGGGTTTAACTACATTGACTTCTAAAGGAGGACGAAATTTAAACCACTTCTCTTTGGGGATATCAACATGAGCAGCAAAAGATTCACACAATGAAGCTACTATCTCAGAGTCAAGTCCATACTTAGTGCTAAAGTCACTAAAGGTATTTGTCTCAACAAAGGATTTAACGCAATCAAAAGTGAAATTCATACCTGACTCCTTACCTTCTTCAAGCTCCCAATCTTCAGAGTTGCGTTTAATTCTCTCCAATAAATTCCACTTGAAGTCAATATCTCTCTTCATAAAGAACCGGTACAAGAAGTGTCAAGCATGGTGCGATCATCATGAGAAAGTCGAGCATAGAAGTTCTGAATGATAATTTCTCTCGAGAGCTCATGATTGGGGCATGAATATAGCATTGATTTAAGCCTCCCCAAAGCTTGAGCGACGCTTTCTCTGTCACGAGGCCAAAAATTATAAATATAATTTCCATCATGATGTACTATGATGTACTATTTCCATCATTTATTTAAGCACAGGATAAAACTTTTGATGAAATTCCAATTTCAACCGATTGTAGTCCCATGATCCAGTATCATCACATAGCCTATACCATGTCAACGCCTTATCCTTCAAAGATAAAGGAAATACCTTCTTCTTGACCTCATCCTCGGGCACACCTGCAAGCTTAAATAAACCACAAACTTCATCTACATAGATCAGATGCAAGTCTGGATGTGATGTTCCATCTCATGTAAAAGGATTAGCCAGCAGTTTCTCAAGCATACCCAAAGGAAATTCAAAGAAAATATTTTCAGTAGGTGCAGCAACTTGAGGAGCAACTCTCTGTGCTTCCGTTCGAGGTGAAGATACCCCAAACAAGCCCCTCAAAAGATTAGTATCCATAGTGACAAGTGACAAGAAATTTCAGCACACTATATGAATGTTTCCTTACCAAGTTCCACTTACCAAAGGCGCTTCACTCCCCGGAAACGACGTTAGAAAAGTATTGATGACCCACAAGTATAGGGGATCAATCATAGTCCTTTCGATAAGTAAGAGTGTCAAACCCAACGAGGAGCAGAAGGATCTGAAAAGTGGTTTCCAGCAAGGAAAAATCTGCAAGCACTGAAATTGTCGGTAACAAGTGATTGTGTGGTGAGATGATTCGTAGCAAGCAACAAGTAACAAAAGTAGCAACGGTGCAAAAAAGTGGCCCAATCCCTTTTGTAGCAAGGGACAAGCCTGGACAAAGTCTTATAGGAGGAAAAACGCTCCCGAGGACACACGGGAATTTCTGTCATGCTAGTTTCATCATGTTCATATGATTCACGTTCGTTACTTTGATAGTTTGATATGTGGGTGGACCAGCGCTTGGGTACTTCCCTTACTTGGACAAGCATCCCACTTATGATTAGCCCCTCTCGCAAGCATCCGCAACTACGAAATAAGAATTAAGACAAAGTCTAACCATAGCATTAGACTAGTGGATCCAAATCAGCCCCTTACGAAGCAACGCATAAACTAGGGTTTACGCTTCTGTCACTCTAGCAACCCATCATCTACTTACTACTTCCCAATGCCTTCCTCTAGGCCCAAATAATGGTGAAGTGTTATGTAGTCGACGTTCACATAACACCACTAGAGGAAAAACAACATACAACATATCGAAATACCGAACGAATACCAAATTCACATGACTATTATTAGCATGAATTATCCCATGTCCTCAGGAACAAAAGTAACTACTCACAAAGCATAATCATAATCATGATCAGAGGTGTAATGAGTAGCATCAAGGATCTGAACATAATCTCTTCCACCAAATAATCCAACTAGCATCAACTACAAAGAGTAATCAACACTACTAGCAACCTTACAAGTACCAATTGGAGTCGCGAGACGGAGATTGGTTACAAGTGATGAACTATGGTTTGGAGATGAGATGGTGCTGATGAAGATGTTGATGGAGATGAGTCCCCTCCGATGGGAGGAGTGCTGGTGATGACGATGGCAACGATTTCCCCCTCCAGGAGGGAAGTTTCCTCGAGAGGATCGTCCTGCCGGAGCTCTAGATTGGTTCTGCTCAAGTTCCTCCTCGTGGCGGCGGCGAAACCACGAAAAAGCTCCCTTCTGATTTTTTTCTGGAAGAAACCCTCCATATAGCAAAAGAGGGGGGCAAGTGGGGCAACAAGGTGCCCACAAGCCCCCATGGCGCGGCCTGGGAGGGTGGCCACGCCGTGCAGGCTTGTAGCCACCGCCTGGCCCTCCTCCGGTACTTCTTCGGCCCAATATTTTTTATATATTGGGAAAAAAATCTCCGTTGATTTTCACGGCGTTTGGAGTTGCGCAGAATAGGTATCTCAACTTTGCTCCACTTTCAAGCCAGAATTCCAGTTGCCGGTATTCTCCCTCTTCATGTGAACCTCGGAAAATAAGAGAGAAAAGGCATAAGAATAGTACCGTGAAGTGAAATAACAGCCAAAGAAGCGATAAATATCAACGTGAAAACATGATGCAAAATGGACGTATCACGATCCGTCTGCATGATCCGTTCAGATCTAGTGCCGAACGGACGGCACCTCGCGTTCAGCACACGTACAGCTCAATGACTATCTCCACCTTCTTGATCCAGCAAGAGGAGGCAGAGAGGTAGAAGAGTTCTCCGGCAGCATGATGGCGCTCCGGTTGGGGTGACGATCTAATCTTGCAGGGCTCCGCCTAAGCTCCGCAGAAATACGATCTAGAGGAAAAACTGCATGGTATAGGGTCGAGCAGCACGTGGCAAAGTTGTGTCTCAAAAACCCTCAATACCTCTAGTATATATAGGAGGGATGGAGGGGAGGAGGCAGCCTCAAACCCTCAAGGTTTGGCCGAAATTGGAGGTGGGGGAGTCCTACTCCAATCCTACTTGGAGTAGGATTCCACCTTCCCACTTGGAAACTCTTCTTTCCACCTTGTGTGTTTCCTTCTCAAACCTTGTGGGCCTTAGTGGGAACTTATTCCAGCCCACTAGGGGCTGGTTTATCTCTTCCCATAGCCCATGAGACCCCTTGGGGCGTGAAACCCCTCCCGATGGTCCCCGGCACCCCTTTTGGCACTCCTGGTACAGTACCAATGAGCCCGAAACTTTTCCGGTGACCAACACAGGACTTCCTATCTATCAATCTTTACCTCTAGACCATTCCGGAGCTCCTCGTGATGTCCTGGATCGGTTGAACCTCAGTGTCAAGGATTCATATAATCCCGTATGTCATTCCCTTTGTCCTTCGGTATGTTACTTGCCCGAGATTTGATCGTCGGTATCCGCATACCTATTTCAATCTCGTTACCGGCAAGTCTGTTTACTTGTTTTGTAATACAAGATGCCGTGACTTACACTTAGTCACATTTCTTGCAAGGCTTGTGTGTGATGTTGTATTACCGAGTGGGCCCCGAGATACCTCTCCGTCACACGGAGTGACAATCCCAGTCTTGATCCATACTAACTCAACGGACACATTCGGAGATACTTGTAGAGCACCTTTATAGTCACCCAGTTATGTTGCCACGTTATGCACACAAGGTATTCCTCCCGTGCGAGTGAATTATATGATCTCATGGTCATAGGAACAAATACTTGATATGCAGAAAACAATAGCAATAAAACGACACGATCAATATGCTACGTTCATAGTTTGGGTCTTGTCCATCACATCATTCTCCTAATGATGTGATCGTGTTATCAAGTGACAACACTTTCCTATGGCCAGGAAACCTTGACCATCCTTGATCAATGAGCTAGTCAACTAGAGTCTCACTAGGGACAGTGTGTTGTCTATGTATCCACACATGTATTTGAGTTTCCGGTCAATACAATTATAGCATGGATAATAAACGATTATTATGAACAAGGAAATATAATAATAACTAATTTAATACTGCCTCTAGGGTATATTTCCAACAGTCTCCCACTTGCACTAGAGTCAATAATCTAGTTCACATCACCATGTGATTTTAACGAATCCAACACCCATATAGTTCTGGGGTCTGATCACGTCTTCTTCATGAGAGAGGTTTTAGTCAATGGTTCTGAATCTTTCAGATCCGTGTGTGCTTTACAAATCTTTATGTCATCTTATAGATGCTGCTACTACGTGCTATTCGTAAATACTCCAAATATCTACTCTACTATACGAATCTGTTTTACTACTCATAGTTATTCGGATTAGTGTCAAAGCTTGCATCAACGTAACCCTTTACGATGAACTCTTTAACCACCACCATAATCGAGAAAAATTCCTTAGTCTATTAGTTACTAAGGATAACTTTGACCGCTGTTCAGTGATTCAATCCTGGATCACTCTCTGTACCTCTTAACAGACTCGTGGCAAGGCACACATCAGGTGCGGTATACAGCATGGCATACTGTAGAGACTATGGCTAAGGCATAGGGACGACCTTCGTCCTTTCTCTTTCTTCTGCCGTGGTCGGGCTTTTGAATCTTACTCATATTCACACCTTACAACACAGCCAAGAACTCTTTCTTTGCTGATCTATTTTGAACTCCTTCAAAAACTTGTCAAGGCATGCATTTTCATTTGAAAGTTCAGTTTAGCATTCTGATCTATCTCCATAGATCTTGATGCACAATGTTCAAGTAGCTCTATCTAGGTCTTCCTTTGAAAAACCCCTTTCAGACAACCTTTATGCTTTATAGAAATTCTAAATTACTTCTGATCCACAATATGTCAACCACATAGAGTTTGTCGGAAATACTATAGTGCTCCCACTCACTTCTTTGGAAATACACGTTTCTGATAAACCTTGTACAAACCCAAAAGCTTTGATCATCTCATCAAAGCGTATATTCCAGTTCCAAGATGCTTGCACTAGTCCATAAAAGGATCGCTGGAGCTTGCATACTTGTTAGTATCCTTAGGATCGACAAAACCTTCTGGTTGTTTCATACAACCTTTCCTCAAGGAAACCGTCGAGGCAACAATGTTTTGACATCCTATGCAACATTTCATAAATAATGCAGCAACTACTAACATAATTCCAATAGACTTTTAGCATTGCTACGAGTGAGAAAGTCTCATCATAGTCAACTCTTTGAACTTGTCGGAAACATCTTTGCGATAAGTCAAGCTTTTCTTAATAGTGACTTATCACCATCATCGTCTGTCTTCCTTTTAAAGATCCATCTTTACTTAATAGTCTTACTACCATCAAGTAGTTCTGCCAAAGTCTACACTTTGTTTTATACATGGATCCTCTCTCGGTCTTCATGGCCTCCAGCCATTTGTTAGAATCCGGGCCCACCATTGCTTCTCCATAACTCGTAGCTTCATTGTTGTTCAACAACATGACCTCCAAGACATGGTTACCATACCACTCTATAGTAATACACGACCTTTGTCGACCTACGAGGTTTGTAGTAACTTGATCTGAAGCTCTAATGATCACCATCATCAGCTTCCACTTCAATTAGTGTAGGTGCCACACGAACATCTTCCTGCTCCCTGCTACACACTGGTTGAAGTGATGGTTCACTAACCTTATCAAGTTCCACCACTCTCCCACTCAATTCTTTCGAGAGAAACCTTTCCTCGAGAAAGGACCCATTTCTAGAAACAAACACTTTGCTTCCGGATCTAAGATAGGAGATGTATCCAATCGTTTTGGATATCCTATGAAGATGCATTTATCCGCTTTGGGTTCGAGCTTTATCAGACTAAAACTTTTTCACATAAGTGTCGCAGCCCCAAACTTTCAAGAAACGACAGCTCAGGTTTCTCCCAACCATAGTTTATAATGTGTCATCTCAACGGAAATACGCGGTGCCCTATTTAAAGTGAATGCGGTTGTCTCTAATGCATAACCCATAAACGATAGTGGCAATTCGATAAGAGACATCATAGTTTGCAACATATCAAAATAGGGCATGGCTATGACGCTCGGACACACCATCACACTATGGTGTTCTAGGTGGCATGTATTGCGAAACAATTTCCACATTGTCTTAACTGTGTACCAAAACTCGCAACTCAGATATTCATCTCTATGATCATATCGTAGACAGTTTATCCTCTGCTCACGACGATCTTCACTCTGAAATAGCTTTGAAATTTTCAATGTTTCGCACTTGTGAGTCATCAAGTAAGTACTCCCTTATCTACTCAAATCGTCAGTGAAGTAAGAACACAACGATATCCACTGCATGCCTCAGCAGTCATTGGACTACACACATCAAAAATGTATTACTCCCAATGTCACATCCTTGAATCCCTAATAGAGTTTAGCAAGATTGTGCTCATGTCTTTTTCATTGCATCCAAGAAAATGAAATGAAATCAAAAGAAAAGAAATGAAAAAAGCAAACCCTAGCAACTCTATTTTCAAACAATTCAAATTTGGTGGCAAATCAATGAACCCAAAATGCCCATCATAAAAGTTCATCTTTTCTGATAATTCTTGAAAACAAAATATCAAGGGTGAAATATATTTTCAAAATGCTTTTGGCATTTTATTTTAAACTTAACAGTCACTGAAATCAATTATATATTGATTTCAAATAATTCAAATTCTCATAAAATGTTAAAACTTCTATATGTGTTTGGAAATATTCCAAATAACACCTAAGCATTTATCAAACTCTTTTAGAAATCGTTTGGCGCCAAAAATAAAAGAAACTAAATTAGAAATGATAAAACAAAAAACTGGAAAAGAAAGAAAAAATGAAAAGAGCTATACCTCGCTTACCTGGCCCAAGCCCACTCCCCTTCTGTCGTCTTCCTCCTTCGCCAATCGGAGCAGGAGCTGGCCGCAGTTTCTCCCGGCGCGCCCACACACCTATGTGCGTGCCTGGCTCGCCCCGATGAGCTGGAGAGGGAGGATAAGCATCCCTGGACTTGTTCCCATCTTCTCCCCCTCCTCACTAGCCCCCTGCGTCTCCCTCTCTCTCGGCCGCCATTGCTGCGAGCTCGAGCTCGAGCTAGCCATCGCTCCGGGCGTCCTCCCTCGCCTCTGACTGCGCCATTCGCTCCGCCTCGTCAAGCTGGTCATCCCTGCCAAAGGACAAGAGCCCCCGAGCCCTAGATCACCCTCGTCTTCCACCTTCGGCCGCCGGCAAGACACCATCGATTCGTCGGATGCAGTGCCTCCCCGAGCAGCCTGAGCCTCCCCTCAACACCGCAGTGAGCTCCGGAGTGTTTCCCCCCATCTTCCCCTATCTTTCCCGAGCTCTAGGCCCAGTTTCATAGGAGCCAGACGAGGACCGCCGTTGTAGCTCATCGCCGGTGACCCTACGGTGACCGGTTGGTCCATCCGAGGCCTGCAACAGTTCCAGCTCGTCAAGTAGAGGCTCTAGGAGCCCAACCTCGTGCGTTTTGCCCTCGATTTCGATGACCTCGACGATGGCCGAGCTCCGGTAGCCGCCGAGCTCGTCGCCGTAGTCGATTCCGGTTATCTGAGTCCCTAAGGCTTGCTCCATCTTGCTCACGGTCGAGTGGCCGATCGTTTGAGCCCCTCCGCCGCTTGTTTGGTCGCCAGAATCAGAATCCCAACGGCCTCCGCCGTTCTGGTGGTTGCTGGAGCCTCGCCGCCGGTGGGTTTGACCCCATCGCCGGTGGGGTTGACTCCCCTGAGTCACTGGCAAGTGGGGCCAGCCCCCTTACTAATTAAGATTAGGAAAAAAAATTAAAATTTATATTAAAAGTTCATCAGACACTAACAAGTGGGTCCAGCTCTGTTAAATACCTATTTAAGTTTAAGCTTAACTAATTTCTGGCCAGAGTCACTGACCAGTGAGTCCCACTGGTCAGGTTTGACTTTCAAATGGCCAGCTGACCTGCTAATGTCATGCTGATGCAATAAATCCAATTCTGGGTTTAAAATAATTCCAGAATAATTGCAAACTTTGGAAATTCATAGAAATTTGATTATAACTACAAATTAGACAAATAATATATGCAAATTGATGAGAAAAATTCAATGAACACAATGGTGCTACTTTCATGCATGAAAAACAAAGTTATGAAACAGCATCAGGTCAAATCAATTAAATGATTAAGATAAATATGCCATTTCAAATAATATTTGAATTTGGGTTTCAAACCAGATGCAAACTAAGGTTTTACCAACCACATTGAATCATATCACTCATTATTTCATGGAATCATGATTATTTCCTATGATTGCTATTAATTGTGGTTGTTATTCGGTAGTCCCCGCCCCTCCGGATACGACTAAATATCCGACTGACGGATATTACCCCTCTACTGAGCAACAAGGCAAGCACCCTTTTGATCATCCCGATATCATCCCTTGTTCTTGCTCCTGCTCCCGCTTATTGTATTAGGACAAACTATTTCAAATGCTTTACTTCGGTAGCTGATCCTATTCCTTTGCATGACCTGTCATTGTCACAGTAAATAGCCAAACCATGCAACCTAGCATACCTGGTAGATGTTTGAGTTGTGATGTGTTTATACCTGCTATGCTTGCTATGCCTAGAAGTTGTGTCAGGTCTGTTTCATCTAGGTGATGAACAGGAATGGATGAATGTGTTCTAGTCACAAAGTTTAAGTGTGGAACCTGATTTGGTAAAGGTACCGATGAAAGACTATGTATGAGTACATCGCGGGTTGTTTCATTGGAACCGTCCTTAGGAACTGACTTCCGTGTATGTAATCCAAGACTAGATACTACCACACGTTGGGATACATAATTGACCCTCTCGACTTATTAATCGCCTAGTAACCAGTCGAGGAGTTGCAAGTAGTTTCTGGTGTTTGTAGTCATGCTGGAGGCCGTCAATAGTGCTGACCTTAGAGGTGGGCTATTATGCGGTAGGCAGTGGCATGGTGTACCAAGTGGCACCCGGATAGTGGGCTTGGGAACACTGCGCACATCGTTTGGGGCCGTGGCGGAAACCTCGGTCGGACTTCCGTGCGGGTTACTCTCAAATAGTCGATAAACCTGGACTAGGTATTATCGTGGTTAACGGTCGTGGCGGACTCCCTCGCTCGGCTTCTGCTTGAAGGTTGCCAAGGTGCATGACGTGCACATGGCGATAAGTGGGGAGAGCGTGTGTGAAGAAGTACACTCCTGTAGGGTTATGATCTATTCGAATAGCCGCGTCCGCGGATATGGACTACTTGGAGACATATGTTGTTCATATATAACTTTAATGGCTACTCATAAAAGTATCAAGATAAGTGTGAGTGTCATGGATGGCATCTCCGTAGGAAGACGAGAATGATTCCATGATGGTGTATTGTTGTGGAGTTAGTTGACTCGTGTGCGAGAAAACAAAGTTGTCAAAACTGTTTAAAAATGTAGTTTTGTCTAGCCAAGAGTCAAAGCTGGCTTGCTGCATGAAACACCACAACCCCCTTTATTGATACCTGAGCATGAGTAGATAGATATGTTCTATAGTCTTGCTGAGTACTTTTGTACTCATGTTTGCCTAATAATTGTTGCAGAGGATACCCACGAGCCATCATGTGAGTTCTTTCTAGACATCGATGATGACGAGTAGTTGTTGTCCCAGCTACGACCTGACCCCTTTCAGAAGGGATCTGTAGATAGTAAGGCTTTATGCCTTATCCTTTCATCTGTCTGTACTCAGACAACTTTTATGCTTCCATTAGTTTGTATTACTTTGATTGCATGACTTTGAGTGTCGGGTCGTGTGACCCCTGCTTTTATGAACATATTATGCAAGACTCTTCCGAGTCTTCGAAATCAATGGCTTGATGTTGTATGGTTATGTTGTGATGCCATTGTTGTATCTATACATATCTAGTATGTCATGCGTATGTGTGATGCACTGTGATATGTATGGGATTCAACACCTAGTCGTATGCCTTAGTAGCTCTCTATACAGAGAAATGCCCCTTTGTGATTCCACCGAGCCTTGGTAGTTCGCTACTACTCCGGACACATTGTTTGACCGGCATGTATCCTTCTTAGCTGTTGTGTCTGTCCCTTCAGGGAAATGTCACGCGGTGTAATGGAGTCCTTGTAGCTTGCTACGGCTCGTCTACACTCGCTGTTGACCGACACCTGCCTTGTTGGGTTATGTATGCCTGTCTCTGTACAGTCGAGCCACTTGAGTTTATGACTAGATATGTTGACCCGGGTTCTTTGACATTGGAATGCTAGCGACACTAATGCATACATGAGTCAAAAGGCGCAAACGGTCCCGACTAAGGTAAGGTGGCAGCCGTGGGGATAACCGTGCGTGAGACCGCAAAGGGATGCAATGTGTTACATGTTGGATTCCTATGGCTTAGGATTGGGGTCCCGACAGCGTTGGTATCAGAGCCTGACTGACTGTAGGATTACCAAGCCAAACTGGTCGAAGTTGAGTCTAGAATTGCTTTAGTTATATATAAGGGAATTGTTTGTGGAAGGGAACGTAAGATTCTTTCTTCTCTTCTCAAGTCATTCTATTCTGGTCATCCTCGTCTTTTCTACGGGGATTAAGAACTAGGTTACTTATCTTTCTCTCAGGATCGTGTATTATTAATCGGTAGATTATAAGAGAACGAGTCGAGAGTTACTCCGAGTTTCTTTTATTCCAAGGAAAAGAAAGTAAGTGTTGATGACCATGGAATTTAACTTCATAGTTGAGTGGTTATGCTATCCTATCTTTTGTGGGTTGTCTCAAAATTGTTTTTGAGCATTTACATCCGTTATGTTGCCCAATTTTGTCTCCAGAGCTCTAATTCCTTTGCATTACTCTCTATTTTCAAATGCCTGGCCGTCCTTCTCGTCAGGTGGTCCGTCTAACTAGGTGCATTGATGTGCCGGGTCACATGGCCATGCTGGTCACGATGATGTCAGTAGCCGGTTACCGCTGGTACCCAGAGTATATAGTGGAGGAGCAATACCGGGATTTTTAACGAGAGTCAGCACCTATGCACTGTTTGGGTATTCCCAGATTACCCTGGAGCCGAGGAGCCGATCCATTGGTCTTATGGATTGGGGGTTACTCCTGACATGGCAGTACAAGATGCTGGCTATTCAATGTTGACCATCATGAGAGCCAGACATGCACTGCTGCAGAACTCAGAATTCTGCTATGTTCCCGACTCTCAGCCAGGAGAAGAAGGATATCTCAGTGGGGTCTACTTTGATTCCTCTATGGAGGATCCGCTGCTGTTGTCCACCGCTGAGATGTTAGAGAATAGAGAAAGAGCTGCTCGTGCCCTTCGTATGGAGCTCTATGCTACACGTTCCCGTCTGTGGACGGCTTTGACCCAGTTGGCACCTGTAGTCCAGACTGGGTATGGAGATATGGAGATGTTGAACCCTGTTAGGACCCATCTTCCAGCTCATGTTGACTGGCCTGCTATAGGAGGAGTCACCCCTCTTCGGGGACCTCTACTACCACCAGTCAGGGGACCAAGGCCACACCCGTGTCCTTACGGTTCTCAGGGGTCTTAGGCTCGGGTTTTTCCTGATCCGCAGGTTGAGCTCCCCGGCCATGGAGGCAACCTTTATGAGATGTTCTATGCGGATGCTTGAACCGTGAGTGGAAGAGTAGTATGGTAGTAGTTGTACTTCCATAGTCCTGTGTGTCTTGTGGAGTATGCTTATGTCGTAAGATGAGTTCCGGAGGCATAGATAAATAATGTATAGGA
Source organism: Hordeum vulgare subsp. vulgare (assembly GCF_904849725.1). Lineage (NCBI taxonomy): Eukaryota > Viridiplantae > Streptophyta > Magnoliopsida > Poales > Poaceae > Hordeum > Hordeum vulgare. Next base: position 294,087,374 of record NC_058524.1, on the reverse strand, counting down.
AGCTTGGAAATCCTCTGATGAGTAGTATCATCTTTTCAGTAGTTTGCTCTTCGGTTAAGGTTGTACTGAACTATGTAATGGTTTGTATGAACCATGGTGTATATATAGTAGTTGCTTGTTACCATGTTGTTCGGATGTTCATTTCCGCATTCCATGTGTTCAGTGCATTCTTAATCCATGGCTAGTATTGATGTTGATATTAGTCTAAATTGTGAGTTTGTTTGTCAGGAAGGTGTTCACCAGGCTGAACCGAGCCCCTGCCCATGAGCAGGGAGAAGGTAGTCAGGCATCGCAGGAGGAATTGCCTCACCCGCCTTCTCTGATGGAAGTTATGCTTGAGGCGGAAAGAAACAAAAGAGAGACCAATCGTCTCGTGGAGCGTATTGAGCAAAATACGGCTCGTTAGCCGAGGAATGATGCAGTGTCCCTCAATGACTTCGTGAAGCTGAATCCCCCAAAGTTCCATAACTCCGTCGATCCTCTCGACGTTGATGACTGGTTGTGCAGTATATCACGCAAGATTCGCCCTGCAAATGTTTCTGAGGCCGACAAGGTGATCTTTGTGGCGTACTTTCTGGAAGGACCCTCCAATCTATGGTGGGTGAATTTTGAAGCTACGCGTCCTGCCGGACCAGCAGCCACATGCGCAGACTTGAGTGCAGCCTTCCGTCTGCACCACATTCCAGAAGGTCTGATGGACCATAAGAGAGAGGAATTTTGTGCCTTCACCCAGGTAAAGTTGACTGTGGATGCTTATAGCCGCGAGATCGGTAATCTCGCTCACTATGCAACTGCAGAGGTGTCAACTGATGCCAAGAAGCAAGCAAGATTCGGCAAGGGTCTGAGCCCTGAACTATGTCATGACCTGCGCCTCCATGAATGTACAAGCTTTCAAGCTCTTGTCAACAAGGCGATCAGTGCCGAGACTGGTCATACCGATTATGAAGCCACGAAGAAGCACTCCCGCGACTCTCGTTCCTCATCTGGTTCCGCGTTCCCAGAATGCAGGCTGTGGGTTCCGAATAACTCTCTGCCACCAAGATATACCCCGAGGCTATCCTATGTGGTGCCTCAGGAGAATCAGACCAACCCTCCAGCCAAGACCAATGGTGGTCCACCTAGCAATGTTGCACCACGTCCCAATCAGGTGATCTTTTACAAGTGCGGAGAACCAGGGCACTACTCACGAGAGTGTCCTCAGAATATAGGTGCCAAGCAACCTAGAAAGTCCGTTGGGAAAGGCAAGTTGGGAAAAGCTTACTATGTGAAGCCAACTCCTACACATGGCCGCGTGAACTATGTTTCAGCAGAAGAAGCTGCAGAGGATCCCGACGTCATATTGGGTACGCTCCTTGTTAATCATCACCCAGCATGTGTCCTTTTTGACACTGGGTCATCTCATTCCTTCATTTTAGAGAGTTATGCACAGTTGCATAACATGTCCTTTTGTGTTATGCCAATCCCATTGGTTGTCCAAACCCCTGGTAGTAAGTGGCAAACCTCTAGGATAACCTATGACAATGAAATCCTAGTAGACAGGCTAGTTTTTCTAGCATCCTTGATAGCCCTGGAATCTTCGGATATCAATATCATCTTGGGTATGGACTGGATGTCACCTCATTATGCCAAGATTGATACTCATTCTAGAAATGTTCAGCTTACCCATCCCTCGGGTGAGATAGTTAATGTCTCTACTCGAGTTGCCAAATGCCAACTGTATTCCCTCAATGCCAATCCTCTTCCAGAACTTGAATACATTCCGGTAGTCCGTGACTTCCCAGATGTTTTTCCAGAAGAACTGCTAGGAATTCCACCTGACAAGGATGTAGAGTTTGTGATAGACCTTGTTCCAGGAACTGTTCTAATAGCCAGAAGACCCTATAAGATGGCACCCCTGGAGCTAGCCGAACTTAAGCATCAACTAGATGAGGCCTTGAATAAAGGTTTCATTCGTCCTAGGTCTTCTCCTTGGGCTTGTCCCGTCCTCTTCGTCAAGAAGAAAGATGGAACGGGTCGGATGGTTGTAGATTATCGACCAGTTAACCTGGTCACCGTAAAGAACAAGTATCCGCTCCCCAGGATCAACGATCTGTATGATCAGCTTGCTGGATCCTCAGTATTCTCCAAAATGGACTTGAGGTTGGGTTACCATCAAATCAAGATCAAGAACGGGGACACTCCAAAAACGGCTTTTGTCACTCATTACGGCCAATACGAGTACACCGTCATGTCCTTCGGTTTAACCAATGCCCCAGCCACATTCTCTCGCTTGATGAAGTCAATCTTCATGGAGTATTTGGATAAATTCATCGTGGTATACCTCGACGATATTCTCATCTACTCGAAGAACGAACAAGAACGTGCCGAGCATCTAAGGCTGGTATTGATGAAACTTCGAGAGCATCGCCTTTATGCCAAGTTTTCAAAATGTGAATTTTGGTTACGAGAAGTGACCTATCTAGGCCACGTAATCTTTGTTAAGGGTATTGTTGTCAATCCCGAGAGAGTTCAAGCCGTCCTTGATTGGACTGAACCTGAATCGGTTAATAAAGTTAGGAGTTTTCTTGGTGTAGCGAGCTATTGTCGCCGCTTTGTTGAGAATTTATCCAAGGTTGCAAAGCCTCTAACTGAACTCCTCAAGAAAGATAAAAAGTTTGAGTGGGCACCACAGTGTGAGCATAGTTTCAGGAACTGAAAAGACGCCGGACTTCCGCACCTGTGTTGCTACCACCAGATGTTTCTAAGGACTTTGTTATCTATTGCGACGCCTTGCGACAAGGATTAGGTTGCATTCTCATGCAGGATCGTCATGTGATTGCATACGCATCTCGACAGTTGTGTCCACATGAGGATAATTATCCCACATATGATCTTGAGCTTGCAGCTGTAGTCCATGCACTTAAAACCTGGCGACATTCGCTTCCTTGTAATCGTTGCGAAATATTCACTCATCACCAAAGTCTGAAATATATATTCACCCAGCCGGATTTGAATCACACGCAAAGACGGTGGGTTGAGTTGATCACAGATTATGACTTAGGGATAACTTACACCCCGGGGAAGGCCAATGTTATGATTGATGCACTAAGTCGTAAGTCTTATTGTAACAATCTGATGCTACAACGAGGTCAAGCACATCTCTATGAGGAATTTCGGAAGTTAAATCTTCACATTGTTCCTCAAGGATTCCTTTCTAACCTGGTGGCGAAACCTACTCTTGGGGATCAAATCATAGCTGTGCAGACATATGATAAGGGTATATCCCGGATCAAGGAGAATATTGCTAGCGGAAACGCTAGGGATTTCTCTATCAATGAGCAAGGTGTCGTGTTCTTTCAGAACCGTCTAGTGGTTCCTAAGAGAAAACGTCTGCGGCAATTGATCCTCAAGGAGGCTCATGATTCTCCTCTCACCATTCATCCTGGTAGTACTAAGATGTATCAGGACCTACGCCAGAGATTTTGGTGGACTAGGATGAAGAGGGAAATTGCTGAGTTCGTTGCTAACTGCGACGTTCGTCGTCGAGTTAAGGTAGAACATCAATGCCCTGCTGGCAGCCTTCAACCTTTAGCTATTCCTGAATGGAAATGGGATAAAGTCAGTATGGATTTCATCACTGGATTTCCGAAGACCAAGAAAAGAAATAATGCTATCTTTGTGGTCATTGACAGTCTTCCCAAAGTAGCTCATTTTCTTCCAGTTCGTGAGAGTATAACAGCTAGCCAGCTAGCAGAGTTATACATCTCTCGAATAGTGTTTATTCATGGCGTTCCTCTGGAGATTAGCTCCGACCGTGGAAGTATTTTTACTTCTCGCTTCTGGGAAAGTTTTCAGAATGCCATGGGGACTCACCTATCTTTTAGCACTGCTTTTCATCCTCAATCAAGTGGTCAAGTAGAAAGAGTGAATCAAATCCTAGAAGATATGCTCCAAGCTTGTGTTATATCGTTCGACATGAATTGGGAGAAGTGCCTTCAATTCACCAAATTTGCTTATAACAATAGTTATCAATCAAGCTTGGGCAAAGCTCCTTTTGAAGTTCTCTATGGACGAAGATGTCGAACACCTCTTAATTGGTCAGAAACCGGAGAGAGGCAACTCTTTGGTCCGGATATGATCCAGGAAGCAAAAGAGAAAGTTCGCATTATTCGTTAAAAGTTGAAAAGAGCCCAGTCTCGTCAAAAGAGCCAATATGATTGTCATCATAAGGCTGTGACCTTTGAAGTTGACGAGAAGGCTTACCTTCGGGTTACACCTCTGAAGGGTACACATCGTTTCGGTATCAAGGGCAAGTTGGCTCCTCGTTACATCGGTCCTTTTCGCATTCTTGCCAAATGAGGAGAAGTTGCCTACCAGTTGGAACTTCCTCCGCTTCTTTCCAAGGTTCAAGATCTATTCCACGTCTCGCAACTCAGGCGTTGCTTTTCGGATCCTATCCGTGAAGTTGACTAGGAAATGTTGGTCTCCAAGATAACCTTTCATACCAGAATACCCTGTTCGTATTCTTGATCAAGCTGAGCGTACCATCGACGTCGAAACCTCAAGTTTCTTAAAGTTCAATGGTCAAATCATTCTGAAAAAGAGGCAACATGGGAAAGAGAGGATCGTCTTCGACTTGAGTATCCCGCGCTATTCCCGACGACTTCCAAATCTCGGGACGGGATTCTTTTGAGTGGGGGTGAGTTGTCACATCCCTGAATCCCTAATAGAGTTTAGCAAGATTGTGCTCATGTCTTTTTCATTGCATCCAAGAAAATGAAATGAAATCAAAAGTGAAGAAATGAAAACAAAAGCAAACCCTAGCAACTCTATTTTCAAAAACAATTCAAATTTGTGGCAAATCAATGAACCCAAAATGGCCATCATAAAAGTTCATCTTTTCTGATAATTCTTGAAAACAAAATATCAAGGGTGAAATATATTTTCAAATTGCTTGTGGCATTTTATATTAAACTTAAAAGTCACTGAAATCAATTATATATTGATTTCAAATAATTCAAATTCTCATAAAATGTTAAAACTTGTATATGTGTTTGGAAATATTCCAAATAACACCCCAACATTTATCAAACTATTTTAGAAATATTTTGGAGCCAAAAATAAAATAAACTAAATCAGAAATGATAAAACAGAAAACTGGAAAAGAAAGAAAAAATGAAAAGAGTTATACCTCGCTTACCTGGCCCAAGCCCACTCCCCTTCTGTCGTCTTCCTCCTTCGCCAGTCGGAGTAGGAGCTGGCCACCGCTTCACCCGGCGCGCCCACACATCTATGTGCGTGCGTGGCTCGCCTCGATGAGGTGGAGAGGAAGGATAAGCCTCCCCGGACTTGTTCCCATCCTCTCCCCCTCCTCACTGTCCCCCTGCATCTCCCTCTCTCTCGGCCGCCATTGCTGCGAGCTCGAGTTCGAGATAGCCATTGCTCCAGCCATCCTACCTCGCCTCTGAGTGCGCCATCCGCTCCGCCTTGTCGAGCTGGTCGTCCGTGCCAAAGGAGAATTGCCCCCGAGCCCTGCATCACCCTCATCACCGTCGTCTTCCACCTTCGGCCGCCGGCAAGCCACCGTCGATACGTCGGATCCAGTGCCTCCCCGAGCAGCCTGAGCCTCCCCTCGACACTGCAGTGAGCTCCGAAGTGTTTCTCCCCATCTTCCCCACTCTTTCCCGACCTCTAGGCCCAGTTTCACCGGCGCCCGACGAGGACCGCCGCTGTAGCTCGTCGCCGGTGACCCTACGGTGACCAGTTGGTCCACCCGAGGCCTGCAACAGTTCCAGCTCATCGCGTAGATGCTCTAGGATCCCAACCTCACGCGTTTTGCCCTTGATTTCGATGACCTCGACGATGGCCGAGCTCCGGTAGCCGCCGAGCTCATTGGAGGCGTCGATTCCGGTCATCTCAGACCCCGAAGCTTGCTCCATCTTGCTCATGGTCGAGTGGCCGATCGTTTGAGCCCCTCCGCCGCTCGTTTGGTTGCCAGAATCAGAATCTCGACGCCCTCCGCCATTTTGGTGGTCGCCGTAGCCTCGCCACCGGTGGGTTTGACCCCATCGCCGGTGAGGTTGACTCCCGTGAGTCACTGGCAAGTGGGGCCGGCCCCGTGAATAATTGAGATTAGTAAAAATAAAAATAAGTTTTATATTAAAAGTTAATCACACACTGACATGTGGGTCCAGCTCTGTTAAATATCTATTTAAGTTTAAACTTAACTAATTTCTGGCCAGAGTCACTGACCAGTGAGTCCCACTGGTCAGGTTTGACTTTCAAACGGCCAGCTGACCTACTAAAGTCATGGTGATGCAATAAGTCCAATTCTGGCTTTAAAATAATTCCAGAATAATTGCAAACTTTGGAAATTCATAGAAATTTGATTATAACTCCAAATCAGACAAATAATATATGCAAATTGATTAGAAAAATTCAATGAACACAATGCTACTTTCATGCATGAAAAACAAAGTTATGAAACAGCATCAGGTCAAATCAATTAAATGATTAAGATAAATATGCCATTTCAAATAATATTTGAATTTGGGTTTCAAGCCAGATGCAAACTAAGGTTTTACCAACCACATTTAATCATATCGCTCCTCATTTCATGCCATGTTCATGCATCATGATTGTTGCATATGATTGCTATTAATTATGGTTGTTATTCGGTAGGCCCCGCACCTCCGGACACGACTGAATATCCGACTGACGGATATTACCCCTCTACTGAGCAACAAGGCAAGCACCCTTTTGATCATCCCAATATCATCCCATGTTCTTGCTCCTACTCCCACTTATTGCATTAGGACAAACTATTTCAAATGTTTTATTTCGGTGGCTGATCCTATTCCTTTGCATGACCTGTCATTGTCACAGTAAATAGCCAAACCATGCAACCTAGCATACCTGGTAGATGTTTGAGCTGTCATGTGTTTATACCTGCTATGCTTGCTATGCCTTGAACTTGTGCCAGGTCTGTTTCATCTGGGTGATGAACAGGAATGGATGAATGTGTTCTAGTGACAAAGTTTAAGTGTGGAACCTGATTTGGCAAAGGTACCGATGAAAGGCTATGTAGGAGTACATGGCGGGCTATTTCATTGGAACTGTCCTTAGGAACTGAGTTCCGTGTATGTAATCCAAGATTGGATACTACCACACGTTGGGATACTTAATTGACCCTCTCGACTTATTAATCGCCTAGTAACCGGTCCAGGAGTTGCAAGTAGTTTCTGATTTTTGTAGTCATGCTGGAGGCCGTGCATAGTGCTGACCTTAGAGTTGGGCTATGATGCGGTAGGCAGTGGCACGGTGTACCAAGTGGCACCCGGATGGTGGGCTTGGGAACCCTACGCACATCGTTTGGGGCCGTGGCGGAAACCTCGGCCGGACTTTCATGCGGGTTACTCTCAAATAGGCGATAAACCTGGACTAGGTATTAGCGTGGTTAACGGTCGTGGCCGACTCCCTCTCTGGGCTTCCGCTTGAAGGTTGCCGAGGTGCATGACGTGCACATGGCGATAAGTGGCGGGAGCGTGTGTGAAGAAGTACACCCCTGCAGGGTTATGATCTATTCGAATAGCCACGTCTGCGGATATGGACTACTTGGAGACATTTGTTATTCATAGATAACTTTAATGGCTACTCATAAAAGTATCAAGATAAGTGTGAGTGTCATGGATGGCATCTCCGTAGTAAGACGGGAATGATTCCATGATGGTGACTTGTGTGCGAGAAAACAAAGTTGTCAAAACTGTTTAAAAATGTAGTTTTATCTAGCCAAGAGTCAAAGCTGGCTTGCTGCATGAAACACCACAACCCCCTTTATTGATACCTGAGCATGAGTAGATAGATCTGTTCTAAAGTCTTGCTGAGTACTTTTGTACTCATGTTTGCCGAATAATTGTTGCAGAGGATACCCACGAGCCAACAAGTGAGTTCTTTCTAGACATCGATGATGACGAGTAGCTGGTGTCCCAGCTACGACCTGGCCCCTTTCAGAAGGGATCTGTAGATAGTAACGCTTTATGCCTTATCCTTTCATCTATGTGTACTGAGACAGCTTTTATGCTTCCGTTGGTTTGTATGACTTTGATTGTACGACTTTGAATGTCGGGTCGTGTGACCCCTGCTTGTATGAACATATTATGCAAGACTCTTCCGAGTCTTCTAAATAAATGTCGTGATGTTGTATGGTTATGTTGTGATGCCATTGTTGTATCTACACATATCTAGGATGTCATGCGTACGTGTGATGCACTGTGGTATGTATGGGATTCGACACCTACCCGTATGCCTTAGTAGCTCTCTATTCAGAGAAATGCCCCTTTGAGATTCCACCGAGCCTTGGTAGTTCGCTACTGCTCCGGACACATTGGTTGACCGACATGTATCCTTCTTAGCTGCTGTGTCTGTCCCTTTAGGGAAATGTCACGCGGTATGACTCGTCTACACTCGCTGTTGACCGACACCTGCCTTGCTGGGTTATGTATGCCTGTCTTTGTACAGTCGAGCCACTTGAGTTTATGACTAGATATGTCGATCCGGTTTCTTTGACATTGGAATGATAGCGACACTAATGCACACGTGAGTCAAAAGGCACAAACGGTCCCGGCTAAGGTAAGGTGGTAGCCGTGCGGATAACCGTGCGTGAGACTGCAAAGGGATGCAATGTGTTACATGTTGGATTCCTATGGCTTAGGATCGGGGTCCCGACACCCAACAAGTTACTCTCTTGTTTCATGTGGCATGATTTGCATGTCTCAAGTGATTCAAAATCAAGTGAGTCCAAATATTCCACCTCTATGGAGCTTCTTCATGCAATTATACCAACAGGTATGGTTTGCATGTCTAAAACATTTCAAAAATGAGTGAGTACAAAGATCCATCAGCATGGAGCTTCTTCATGCATTTTATACCAACATGACTCAAGTGGCAGTGCCACAACTAAGTGGTACTATCATTATTACTTTTGTATCTTTTGGCACCAATATTATGAACATGTGCAACACAACGATCGAGATTCAATAAACCATTGAAGGTAATTAGTCAAGAAAATAGAACAACTATCATTCCTTTTAAATGAATAATCGTATTGCAACAAACATGATACAATCATGTTCATGCTCAATGTAAACACAAAATAACAATTATTTAGGTTCAACACCAATCCCGATGATAGAGGGAGTGTGCGATGTTTGATCACATCAACCTTGGAAACACTTCCAACACTTATCGTCACCTCGCCTTTAGCTAGTTTCCGTTTATACCGTAGCTTTCATTTCGAGTTACTAGGAGTACTACTAAAGTACACATCAATATCATGCATATGAAATATACTTCTGTCGACTTTGCCATCCTTCTTAGCTACCAAGCATCTAGGGTATCTCCGCCTCAATGATCGTTCCACTCATAAGAGAAGCACTTAGTCTCGGGTTTTGGTTCAATCCTGGTTTTCTTCATTAGAGCAGCAACTAGTTTGCCGTTTCATGAAGTATCCCTTCTAGCCCTTGCCTTTCTTGAAACTAGTGCTTTTACTAACCATCAACAATTGATGCTCCTTCTTGATTTCTACTCTTGCAGTGTCAAACATTGCAAATCGCTCAAGGATCATCATATCTATCCTTGATATGTTTATAGTTCATCACTAAGCTCTAGCAGCTTGGTGGCAGTGACTTTGGAGAACCATCACTATCTCATCTGGAAGATTAACTCCCACTTGATTCAAGCGATTGTTGTACTCAGACAATCTGAGAACATGCTCAATAATTTGAGTTTTTATCCTCTACTCTTTAGACAAAGAATATTGTTGGAGGTCTCACACCTCTCAACAAGGGCAGGAGCATGAAATCTCAATTTCATCTCCTATGTTCCCCGACATTTCAAAACATCTTCGGCGCCTTGCTTCTAAGCCATTAATTATCACGCACTGAACTATCACGTAGTCATCAAAATGTGTATGTCAGATGTTCGCAACATCCACAGACGACGCTAGAGGTGCAGCACACCGAGTGGTGCGCTGAGGACATAAGCCTTGTGCGCAGCAATGAGGACAATCCTCAGTTTTACGGACTTAGTCCATAAAGTTGCTACTATCAACTTTCAACTAAATTTTCTCTAGGATCATATAAAAATAGTAGAGCTATAGCGCAAGCTACATCATAATTTGCAAAGACCTTTTGACTATGTTCATGATAATTAGAGTTTAACTAATCAAATTACTTAATAAACTCCCACTCAAAAAGTACATCTCTCTAGTCATTTGAGTGGTACATGATCCAAATCCACTACCTCAAGTCCGATCATCACGTGAGTCGAGAATAGTTTCAGTGGTAAGCATCTCTATGGTAATCATATCAACTATACGATTCATGCTCGACCTTTCGGTCTCTTGTGTTCCGAGGCCATGTCTACACATGCTAGGCTCGTCAAGTTTAACCCGAGTGTTCCGCGTGTGCAACTGTTTTGCACCCGTTGTATGTGAACGTTGAGTCTATCACACTCGATCATCACGTGGTGTCTCGAGACGAAGAACTGTCGCAATGGTGCACAGTCGGGGAGAACACAATTTCGTCTTGAAATTTTAGTGAGAGATCACTTCATAATGGTATCATCGTTCTAAGAAAAATAAGGTGCATAAAAGGATTAACATCACATGCAATTCATAAGTTACATGATATGGCCATCATCTTGTGCTTCTTGATCTCCATCACCAAAGCACCGACACGATCTTCTTGTCACCGGCGCCACACCATGATCTCCATCAACGTGTCGCCATCGAGGTTGTCGTGTTACTTATGCTATTACTACAAAAGCTAAGTCCTACCAATATAGTAAACGCATCTGCAAACACAAACGTTAGTTTAAATACAACCCTATGGCTCCTGCCGGTTGCCGTACCATCGACGTGCAAGTCAATATTAACTATTACAACATGATCATCTCATACATCCAATATATCACATCACGTCATTGGCCATATCATATCACAAGCATACCCTGCAAAAACAAGTTAGTCGTCCTCTAATTTGTTGTTGCATGTTTTACGTGGCTTCTATGGGTATTTAGTATGACCGCATCTTACTTACGCAAAAACCACAACGGAGATGTGCAAATTGCTATTTAACCTCTCCAAGGACCACCTCGGTAAAAACCAATTCAACTAAAGTTGAAGAAACCGACACCTGCGAGTCATCTTTATGCAACGAGGTTGCATGTCAATCGACGAAACTAGTCTTCCGTAAGCATACGAATAATGTCGGTCTGGGCCACTTCAATCCAACAATACCGCCGAATCAAGAAAAGATTATGGAGGGCAGCAAATCGAACATCACCGTCCACAAAACCCTTTGTGTTCTACTTGAGATAACATATACGCATGAACTTAGGTCATGATGCCACTGTTGGGGAACGTTGCATGGGAAACAAAAATTTTCCTACGCACATGAAGACCTATCATGGTGATGTCCATCTATGAGAGGAGATTTGGATCTACGTACCCTTGTACATCGCACAACAAGAAGCGTTAAGAAATGCGGTTGATGTAGTGGAACGTCTTCACGTCCCTCGAACCGCCCCACGAACCGTCCCACGAACCGTCCCGCGATCCGTCCCAGGATCCGTCCCGCGATCCGTCCAACTATCCGTCCCGCGATCCGTCTCTGGAACCGTCTTGCGATCCGTCTGCATGATCCATTCCGATCTAGTACCAAACGGACGTCACCTCCGCGTTCAGCACACGTACAACTCGATGAAGATCTCGACCTTCTTGATCCAGCAAGAGGAGGCGGAGAGGTAGAAGAGTTCTCTGTCAGCGTGACGACGCTCTAGTTGTGGTGACGATCTAATACTGCAGGGCTCCGCCTAAGCTCCGCAGAAATACGATCTAGAGGAAAAACTACGTGGTATATGGTCGAGCAGCACGTGGCAAAGTTGTGTCTCAAAAATCCTCAATACCTCTAGTATATATAGGAGGGAGGGAGGAGAGGTTTGGCCGAAAATGGAGGTGGAGGAGTCCTACTCGAGTCCTACTTGAAGTAGGATTCCACCTTCCCACTTGGAAACTCTTTCCACCTCGTGTTTTTTCCTTCTCAAACCTTATGGGCCTTTGTGGGAACTTATTCTAGCCTACTAGGGGCTGTTTTATCTCTTCCCATAGCCCATGAGACCCCTAGGGGTGTGCACCCCTGCCGGCACTCCCGGTACACAACCGATGAGCCCGAAACTTTTCCGGTGACCATTACAAGACTTCCTATATATCAATCTTTACCTCCGGACCATTCAGGAGCTCCTCGTGGTGTCCTGGATCTCATCCGAGACTCCGGACAACTTTCGGTTACTGACACCTATAACTCAACTATACCGAAACGTCACTGAACCTTAAGTGTGCAGACCCTACGGGTTCGAGAACTATGTAGACATGACCCGAGATATTCCTCGGTCAATATACAATAGCGGGACCTGGATGCCCATATTGGATTGTACATACCCTTTGAAGATCTTATCGGTTGAACCTCAGTGTCAAGGATTCATATAATCCCGTATGTCATTCTCTTTGTCCTTCAGTATGTTACTTGCCCGAGATTTGATCGTCGGTATTCGCATACTATTTCAATCTCGTTACCGGCAATTCTCTTTACTCGTTCCGTAATACAAGATCCCGTGACTTACACTTAGTCACATTTCTTGCAAGGCTTGTGTGTGATGTTATATTACCGAGTGGGCCCTGAGATACCTCTCCGTCACACGGAGTGACAAATTCCAGTCTTGATCCATACTAATTCAATTCACACCTTCGGAGATACCTGTAGAGGACCTTCATAGTCATCCAGTTATGTTGCGACGTTTGATGCACACAAGGTATTCCTCCGGTGCCTGTGAGTTATATGATCTCATGGTCATAGGAACAAATACTTGACACGCAGAAAACAATAGCAATAAAACGACACGATCAATATGCTACGTTCATAGTTTGGGTCTTGTCCATCACATCATTCTCCTAATGATGTGATCCTCTTAGCAAGTGACAACACTTGCCTATGGCCAGGAAACCTCGACCATCCTTGATCAACGAGCTAGTCAACTAGAGGCTCACTAGGGACAGTGTGTTGTCTATATCCATAGATGTATTTGAGTTTTCGGTCAATACAATTCTAGCATGGATAATAAACAATTATTATGAACAAGGAAATATAATAATAACTAATTTATTACTGCCTCTAGGGCATATTTCCAACAAAAATGCCAACTCGGTGCCACCTATTTACATCCTGCAGAAGATCATACCCTGAGCTTCAGACTTCAAATTTTCAAAAAATAACTGAATTTTGCGATGCCCATCCATTTTGTCTTTTCTATATCCTCTTCATAGGTTCTGATGTTTGCTGCTGAGTGTTTGTTAGCATGTCAAGTTTAGATGACAGTCAGAATGATATCAGAGACCAGAGTGTTGACTTGGAAGCTAGCACTAGTCCAAAAAGGACTCCTTCACACCCTAGTCCTCCCAGTTCCCATGGCTTGCCCAAAGCAGCCACCAGGCAAAGGAGCAAGATAGTTTCTGTTGAGGAAGACTCAGAATTTTTGCCAGAAGAAACTTCAACCCCCCTCCCTAAGGCTCCTCCAAGGAAAGTTGTCAGAAAGATATTTGCCAGTGCTGTTGAATAGAGAGCACCTGATTATGCCAAAAGGGGCAAAGCTATTGCCAGGGATGCACCTGCAAAGAAGGCTGGTGTGAAGAAACCAAGGAAGAGAACTATCCATCTTGTTGGCAGAAGGACTTCTATGTTTGGACACCGAGAAGAAGCTGAGGAAGAAGCTCCTGAGGAGATCCCAGTTCCTCGCGAGAAGAAGAAGCTGATGGGTGATGCAATGAAGTCTGCTCCAAAGCCTGATGCTAAAGCAAAGAAGGTTGTAGCTTCCAGGAAGACCACCAGAGATGTACCTGCAGCTGCTAAGAGTGAAGGCCCTGCATCTAGTGCCCATGGTGCAGAAGAGGAAGAAGTTGATGAGAATGCTCCAGTTCTCAGGAATCTCAGACCATACGTACCACTCCACAATGATGCTCATCCTGTAGCAGAAGACATGAAGAAGAGGAAGGATGCCGGATTACGAAAGTGGAGAGCTGCTGATCCATATACTGTGACAAGAAGAAGTGTTCTGATCCAGGGTTTCACACCAAGGGACAACAAGATTTTTATGAGACTGTGTTGTATGAAAAGACTCCTGCTGTCAGTGATATGTGGTATGTCGACTGGGCATACATCAAGGAGAATGATAATTTCTTTCCACATGTTCTAGAGAATTTCACAGCAGTTGACATAGAAGATTTTGTTGGGAAGAAGATGACCCCATGGAATGACGAGATGATCATGCAATTCTATGCAATAGTTCATTTCTATGAAGACTTTTTTGTTTGAATGACCGACGGACACAGATTCGATGCTACAATTTCTTAATGGGCTGCTATCATTGGTGTTCCCAAGCAAGAAGAAGCAGATGTAGATGTGTATGCAAATGCTAAGCAGAATCACAACTCCATGGCCAACATGTACAAGACAATTGCACATCAGTACTTGGCCAGTTACAAGCTCAGCTCAGTATATTTTCTGCAAGTTGGTATTCCCACGACAAACACTATACTGCGATATACTCTCATGCCTAAGTCAGGAGATGAGAAGATGTTCAGAGGATATTCAATCAACCTGTTGCGCCTACTTGATACCCATACCTGATTCAGAGTGATGGACTTGATAGTTGAGACTATTCGAAGGGCTGTTGCGGATCAAAAGAGATCCCGTGGATATGCACCCTTTATTCAGATGCTCATCAATGCCAAGATGGGCAAGCATACATATCTACTTGATTTTCCCCATCTACCTCTTCAGCCTGAATTTGAAGATAATGAGGTTGTGATTGATGACAATGATCCCAATTCAGCTGTAGCAAGAATGGCAGCAGATGCAGCACAGTCTGAAGATGCTAGAAACAGGCCATAACTCAAGCTGAGCAATTGGCGTTTATAGTAAGCATTGTCCAAGGCATGAAGAAGAACATTTAGGAGATCATGCAAAATCAGAAGAGCCTTGAGAAAGTTGTGGAGAGAAAATTCCACAACATGGATGTGGAGATAACTGAGTTGACCACCATTGTCAGACAGCTTCAACATGAAGTTGACTCTGTGGAGATTCCATGCTCAGAGGATGAATATGAAGATGAAGATGATGATGACGAGGATGAGTCTCCTCCTCCCACTACTACACAGTACAACACCATGCCCTAGACAGTTGTTGTTCCCGCTCGGGAGACAAGACATACATCTTCAACACAAGCTTCAACACCTTCAGCACCAGGCCCAGCTCAAGCACCTTCAGTATCAACTCCTCCAGCTCCAGGGATGTCAAAAGAAGTCTTCTTAGACACCGTTCTATCGACTCCGTCATCAGGTGTCCAGAGAGACGAGTAGTTCCATAGTTTTGAACTTTTTCGTAACTTGTTGCCAAAGGGGAAGAAATGAATAGATCATACACTTTGTGTGAGCGAGAGCTTTTGACTTTATTTGCTCTTGTTTGGTTTTAAATTTTTTGTTTGTTGGATGACTTTATCCTATCTCTATGTGTGATCATACGCTTTATCCTGTGTGATGCTACGATATTATCTTTTAGCTATCCTTGTGATGATCACTCACTTATCTTGTTGGTGTCATGTGCATTGATTTTCTTTTTACGCACCACCAATGTGTATGTGACATGGATGAGTAACCCATGATCCTAATCGATTGTGCATTTGCATTCAAACGCAAATTTTAAATAATGCACAAATTTAGGGGGAGCTCTTGCTTTTCACATACTTCTCAAAGTGTCGATGCTAATCATTCATTATATCTTTTGTCAAAGCTTTGATCTATCTGTTGTCATCAATTACGAAAAAGGGGGAGATTGAAAGCACAATTGCTCCCTATGGTGGTTTTGATAATTGATCACAACATATGCATCATCAGACTAATGTGTTTTCCAAGTATACTTCAGAAAAGTTCGAAAGATGCTATGGCTTAAGGTTTATGTTGAGATGCCACTAGATGCAAGCAAGAAATAATATTGGCTCAAGCTTAAAGCTAGTAGACTCTTCATTTTATATTTGTGAGAAATCACTTTAGAGTCCATAGGAAAGCCAATACTATTAAAAGGGGGTGAGGTATTAAAAACTGATTGCTCAAATGCTCAAAGTTAGCCACCAAAACACTCAATCATTTTTCCCACATATCCACTCTGTCAAGTTCCACATACACAAATTCGTTGTAACTAACATTGCCACATCAGACCCACCGAGTTTGAACCTAAGACAGAACCCTAGCCATTCCCACCAAATCGGTGCAACCGAAACTTCATCGGTGCTACCGAGTTTGGGTGACCAACATTCTGTTGCCAAGATACACAAAATCAAAATTTCTGAGTTTGAGTATCGGTGCCACCGAGTTTGACCATTTCACCGTTAGTCACCTTTTCGGTGCCACCGAGGTCTATATATCAGTCTCACCGAGATTCAGAGTTCACACTTTTAGTACTAGTCGGTACCACCGAGTTGTCCAATTTGGTGTCACCGAGTTTGCACTCTTGTGTGTAACGGTTGGATTTTGGCCGCTGCCTATGTATACCCCTTCACCCACCTCTTATTCGTGGGGGAAGCACTCAAAACACACACTTCATTTCCAGATCCATTTTCCGAGAGAGAACCACCTACTCACGTGTTGAGACCAAGATATTCCAATCCAATCATTTGAATCTTGATCTCTAGCCTCCCCAAACTGCTTTCCACCAAATCAATCTCTCCTACCAATGCATATTTTGTGTGAGAGATTTCTGTTGAGGAGACTATCTTTAGAAGCACAAGGGCAAGGAGTTCATTGATCTACCCCATCTATTACCTTTTGGAGGGTGGTGCCTCCTAGATTGGTTAGGTGTCGCTTGGGAGCTTCCTACTTCGTGTGATGGAGTTGAACCAAGATGTTTGTAAGGGCAAGGAGATCGCCTACTTCGTGAAGATCTACTGTGAGTAAGGCTAGTCCTCCATGGACGGAAGCCGTGGTGGGATAGACAAGGCCGCTTCTTTGTGGACCCTCTGTGGGTGGAGCCCTCCGTGGACTCTTGCAGCCGGTACCCTCTGTGGGTTGAAGTCTCCACTAACATGGACGTACGATAGTGCCACCTATCGGAACCAGGCCAAAAATCATTGTGTCAACCTCATGCGTTTGATATTCCTACCTTACTCCTCTATTTACACTTGCATGTTTTAATTTCCGCTGATACTATTAGAACTGCATGTGTAGGTTGTGCTTGACCTATTATAACTGTCGTAGCTGCCTCTCAAGTAAAATTGGGAAAAGGCAAAAAAATTCTCTTGTCAAGTAGTCTAATGACCCCCCTCTAGACATACTTTCGATTCTACACCCAAGGTTTATCAATCCGTGGGAGGTTTAGGATGAAGATGGTCTCTCTCGAGAAACCCTGCAATCACATACAAGAAATATTTTGTGTCCCCAACACACCCAATACAATAGTAAATTGTATAGGTGCACTAGTTCGGCGAAGAAATGGTGATACAAGTGCAATATGGATGGTAGATATAGGTTTTTGTAATCTGAAAAATATAAAAACAGCAAGGTAACAAGTGGCAAACAACGAGCAAGGCGTTGTATTAATGCTTGGAAATAAGGCCTAGGGTACATACTTTACTAGTGCAATCTCTCAACAATGCTAACGTAGTTGGATCCCTCAACGTGAAACAAAGAATCACTCCAAAGTTCCTATCAAGTGGAGAACAATAAGATAAAATTAGTGTAGGTAGTAGAACCACCTCAAAGTTATTCTTTCCGATCAATATATTCCAGAGTTTGTACTAAGATAATATCAAGCTATCCTTTCTGTTCAATCTATTCAAGAGTTCGTACTAAGATAACATCAAGCTATCCTTTCCGCTCGATCTATCTAAGAGTTCGTACTAGAATAACACCAATGATACATATCAATCGACCCTAATGTCACCTAGACACTCCAATGTCACCTGAAGTATCCATGGGTTAATTATGCAATATGCATCAAACAATTTTAGAGCTATCATATTCAATCCAACACAAAGGACGTGCAAGGAGCATCCCAAGATTTCTATCGGAGAACATGGTATGAAACGTGCAATCAACCGCTATGCGTAGATCCCCAAGGTAACCGGAACCCGCAAGTTGATGCCTCAACATATATCAAGTGAATCAATAGAATACCCCAATGTCACTACGAGTATCCCACGCAAGGCTTACATCAAGTGTTGTCATACCAATATGCTCAATCCAACATGACGAGACCTTAGAGGAAAAGACTCAATTCATCACAACTAGATGGTAAGGAAAATACATCATATGATCCAACTATATTAACAAAGCTCATGTTCTTGAGAATATGAGAGAGAGAAAGAATGAACACATAGCTAATGGTATATACCCTCAGCCTCGAGGGTGAAATACTCCCTCCTCGTCATGGCCTCCGCCAGGATGATGAAGATGGCCACCGGTGATAGTTTTCCCTCTCCGGCAGGGTACTGGAATCACTCCAGATTGATTTTTTGGTGATACACGGAGTTACGGCGGCGGAGCGGAAGTTCTCCCTTTATTTCTAGGGTTTCTAGGATTTATAGGATTTTTCAGCGTTGGAATCACGGGCAACGGAGCCACGTGCGCCCCATAAGCCATGAGGGTGTGGCCATGGCCCAGGCCGCACCATGTTGGCTTGTGCCTCCATGGCAGCCCTCCTTTGGTGGTTCTTCACTCCAACATTGCTCATATGTTCTAGAAAAAATCATAAAGAAGTTTCGGACGATTCCAAGAACTTTCATTTTCTGCACAAAATACAACACCACGGTAATTCTGCTGAAAACAACGTCAGTCTGGGTTAGTTCTAAATAAATCATATAAAGTTCATCAATACCATATAGGATTATTATAAACATAGACAAATATAGCATGAATACTTTATAAATTATTGATACATTGGAGACGTATCACTCCCCTAGCCTATATTTCTTGACCTCCGAATGACGATCGAAGGGACCAAATACGCATAACCAAATTCACCTACTATAAATAATGGATAACACTAGATTTTAGGAATTTGTCCGATCCTCCGTCGCGCCGCCGCCACTCTCTTCCCCATTGAATTCAGCGCCGAGCCAACCCACATCGTCCATCTTATCTCGAGATTCGATCGATCCGCGTGCCCACATCAAGATCAACCACGAGGCTCGATCTCCAGCTCCCCAAGCATCGTGCTACCCCTGCCTCCTCCTGCAGATTCCCAACAACCAGGAGCCCGAGCTCCTCCTCATGCCAATGGCGCCCAAAGCCGTCCAGCGAGCAGCTCCCCTCGAGCACCACTTGCGCTTGGCCTCGCGCTCCTCCATGCACGTTGCCCCTCTGCACCGTAGCGCAGCACCAAGCCATCCCCGTCATCGGAGCCGCACCTCGCCCCTCCAACGTTGGCGCCATACCTCGACATCACCGCTCCTTGACCCCTCGGCCGCGACCTCACACGCAGCTAGCCCGTGACCCGAGCCGTGCTGCCGCCTCATCCTTCTTCCTCTCCTCCGACCTTGCTGCCCGACGCGGGCGAGGCCCTATTGTTCCTTCGTATCTCCTTCTCATCTGACTCCATGACCAGCCGCATCCACATCTATCCGCTCCCTCGCCTCGAGCTCCAGCGGCTCTTCTGACCTCGACATTGGCCTTCAGGCATGCTGCTCCGCCGTCGTCTTGATGAGCAACGACTTCCTCCTTGTCGTACCTTGTGCCCCGTCTACCTGTGTGGTTGTTGCTGCTATGTGCGTTGCTGGAAGGCATGCCTCCTCTGCTTAGCTCGCAGGACCCCTCATCTCTTCTGCCCAAAACCACACGTGTCCTTTGTTATGCCCTTGCTCCATCACCCAACCACGTCGTCATCACCTCGTTCCATGGTCGCTCGCCTCTGCTTGTGGTGAAGCTTCATATCTAGCCTATGCTGCCATCGCCACCTGTACCGCACCACAAGACGTCCCCCGGACACGTCAAGTCCAACCCATCACGGAGAGCGACTACATGATGACCCGACAAGGCTGACTATGATATATGTACCACAACAATCGCCAAGATTGCGAGTACCACTATCATCGTCGTGGATATGACAGGACTGAGTATACCACTACTTCCATGTAGTTCGCGATGACCCATGAACATTTACACTGCTTCGACTCGAACCGCCCCGATTGCACGATTCGAAGGTGTAACGCCAAGACGCGCGCCCATGGAGTATGCATTGTTGTATGATGTGACGAAATTCGTTTCATAGATGACATGTTACTTGTGAGTACCTCCATTTTCATGACACTGACACATGGGAACCCGGTAACAGAAATCATCCCATCATCTTTGGTATGACACGCTCACGCTCACAATTCTTTTGCAATGATATCTTATCGAGTTATCCAGGACTAGAACATTGTCGTGGCACCTAATTCTTCTGCCTTGGTGACAAATATTATATATCTTATAATATGCCTATAAGTTTATGAAATTGCATCAGTTTGATCATGTCATCCGTAGCCATGTCAAAAACATTAAAAATAATATTTGCCCTAAAAATTGGCTAAGGCCATGTTAAAACAGTCTGTTGCATATCAAGTTAACCGTAGCTCCAAATTAAATGAACTACATATGCAACTTGACTAGAAAAATGTCTAGAATAACATGGTGGCATTTATTTTGCTATTTAACAAATCTAAAATTGTGTTCTAGGGAGAACAGTAGAAAATTTGAAAATTGCATACGGGGATTTCCAGAATTGTTATTCGTTGTTCCCGCCTCATTTAAACTTGCCTAAATGTGTAGTCTATTCATCCTTCACCTCTTGCCATATTTAACAACATTTAAATTGTTGAGTACATAACGGGAGTGAACCAAATAAATTGATCATGGGGTTTTTTCAATATGCAATCGTTGCATATTGAGCTTCACTTAATTTGTAGTATTTGATTGTCGCATCGTGCCATGCTATGCTTATTTAAATCGGACATGCATCAGGTTTGTTTGCACATCATGTCACATGTTGTGGTGTTACCGTGTCATTTATAGTTTCCGTATTGTTTCTTATCGATAGAGTTCCAAAAGCATTCGAGTGTGAGGATTCGTTCGACTACGCTCGTTCGTCTACCTCATGGATTCTTTCTTCTTCCAAGCGGGATCTCGGGCAAGAAGACCATTTCCCTGGATGCCACTACTATCATTGCCATGCTAGTTGTCTCGTTTCTATCATTGTGTATTGCTACCTACCACTTGTTTGTCAAGCCTTCCAAAATGGCATGATAACCCTCTAACCCTCCACATCCCAGCAAACAATTGTTTGGCTATGTTACCACTTGCTCAGCTCTTCATATAATGTTGCTAGTTGTAGGTGCATGTGGTTCCATGTGCCAACATGGATATTTTGGGATATAAGAGTATTATTTCTATTTAATTTATCGCACATATATACTTGGAAAAAGGTGGAAGGCTTGGCCTTTTGCTCGGCGTTTTGTTCCACCTTTTCTGCCCTAGTTACTTGTGTGCCCGTGTTATATTCCATATCGAGCATTCCAACATGCTTGGGGTTGTTTTGGGACCCCCTTGATTTTCGTTTTGGGATAAAATGCTTCCGGCAAGGCCCCACACTGGTACTATATTTGCCCAACATAATAATATTGAACACAATTAGTAACGCATAGGGAGCTGGCGCTATGCATGGATTAATTCTAACATAATACAGGGAGGACCAGTGCTAGTCCTAAACAGATTCCTGTGTGGTGCCACCCCGGGGAAAGTCGGGGGATTTCTATGAGTCCACTATATGTATTGCTCATCCGACCATGTCCTAAGAACAATATAGGCGGCTCCTATCGAGTTCGTCGATACATTGGGCGGTCTTGCTTGATTTCTTTTACCCTTCTTGAATGTCTTGTGCACTAGAATTTCGAGGATGTCTTGGGCTATCTTGAGGTCGAGGTTTTCCAGCGCAGCTAGTAGCTAGTTTGTGATGGATGAGTTGAAGCATCCCTGCAGGGTTAAATCTTTCGGAAGCCATGCCCACATTTATGTGGAAACTTGGAAATTAGTTTAACACGCAGTCATAGCAAACTTGAACTAAACTTAAATAAAATACACCAATCGTGTGCGTAACCATGGCTGTCTATTCTTGTGAGGTTTGAAGCAAGAAGGGAACACGGTGGGGTTATATTTTACTCGTAAGTAGGTGTTCACGATCACTTCTTGATCATTACTAGTTCACGTCCATTTATGCGTATATCACTCTTCTTATTGTTGTACTCGTAATTTAGCCACTCAAATAAATGGATACTGCCTCTTGCAGCATGACCACTTAACCATACCTCACCTACTAAGCTTTGCTAGTCTTGGTACCTTTAGAAATGAGATTGTTGAGTCCCTATGGCTCACAGATTACTACTACAACACTTGCATGCGAGGTACATCCATGCTTTGACGTGAGTGTGATGCTTGTTGGATTGGAGTTCTTCTTATTCTTCTTCATCAATCATAGGATGGGTTCGAGGCCGGCAACCTGGGATTAACTAGAATGGATGTCGCTTTTATCATTTGATTTCATCCATAGTCAGACCTTACTCTTCTATATGGTGTTTGAATGTATTGTTGTATTGAGATGATCACGATGTAGCTTGTGGCGAGTGTAAGCCAATTCCATATACTCATCTCTTATTTACATGTACTTGTAACAATATCCATTCTTGCGAAACGACATGATGTGCTTCTATCTCCGTTGAGGCCCTTAGGCCAAAATAAGGATAGGACCACATCTTGGGCGTTACAATTGCTTATTCACCTCTTCTCCTACTAGACTTGCACCCACCATCGGCATTCTCCTTCATCTACTTCCTTTCTTCCAAGGGCCACTGTTGCAATGGTGAGAGGTACGGGTCATGGACGAGCCCGAGCGCTCATGGCTGCTTCAAGGGCCTCCCTCGAGACACGCATTGTAGTCACCACAACAGGGTGAGACGCCGGTACCCATGGTAGGAGCGCAGCTCTAGGCCACGAAGGGTGAGGCACTCTGCATCGAGGCGATCATGGCACGACGAGACCCGGGTGGAGCCCCCTTCATGGGATGCATCGCATGAGTTTGTGGTGGTAATTGATGACGAGATGATGTATATGCTTCTCCCACCCCGTTGGTTACCCCAAGTGGAAGGTTGAGGTGTAGTCAGCAGCAAGTTTTCCGTCACACGGGAACTGTAGGGTATATCGAACCAGTAGGACTCCTAGGATCAACAAGTAGGTGTCTTCCACCCTGGCGCAAGCAGAAGATGTGGACCTGCACACACAACAAATAACTTTGCTCCCAACACTACTGGAAAAACATAATTTGCCGACAGCTTTTAGCTTTGCCGTCAGCAATTTCACGGGGCTGACGGCATAGAGGCTTTGCCCTCAGCCAAAAATAATGCTGACGGCATAGGCGTGGCTGACGGCATAGAAAATCTATGCCGTCCGCTTTATCTAAGTCGTCAGCCAGCTGACGGCAAAGGAGCAAAAGACTGACGACATAGGGCGGCTAACGGCATAGGGAGCTTCCCGGTCCCACGTTCGACCAGGGCTTAACGGGAGCCGTCTATGCTGACAGCCAGCTGACGGAAAAGCCTAACGGCTATCTTTGCCGATAGCCAGCTGACGGCATAGCCCGGTGTTATCCCCCCGTGTAGGACACGACATAATTGCCCTATTCTCTTCTCCCTCCCCTCTCCCATCTGCTCTCCCGACCCACCGCCGCCGTCGACCCGCGCCCGCCCCTACTCGCCGGCGCCGCCCCGCACCAGGCCCACCCGACCACCCGTCGTCGCCCCGCACCAGGCCCACCCTAACCCACCCCGGCTCTGCCCCGCGCCGCCCCGGGCCAGCTCCTCCCCGCGCCAGCCCCGCACGAGGCCCACCCCGACACCCAGCACCAGCCCCGTCCCGCTCCGCCCCGCGCCAGCACCACCCCGCCGCCGCCCCGCGCCAGCCCCGCCCCGACTCGCTAGTGAGCTCCTCCTCCCCTTTTTTTTATTTATTTTTAGTTTATTTTTTCTATGTTAGTTAGATCTATTAGTAGTAGATTTTTAGTTAAATTTAGTTAGCAATTACTTAGTGGTAAATTTTTAGTGGTAGATTTATAGTTAAATTTAGTTAGCAATTAGAAGGAGATTAAGAGAAGAAGAAGAAGAAGAAAAGGGAAAAGAGAAAGAAGAAGGGGGAGAAGGAGATAAAAATGAAGAAAAGAAAATAATAAGAAGAAAAGAAATAGAAGAAGAGAAGAGTAACAAAACTTGAATAATAAATTATTAATAATAGATGTTAGTACTAGTTAGCTTAATTACCGCGAGTGCGTATTTGTGTTGATTGAGTGCATTTAAATGTGCAGTAGCTTCTCCGCGAGAGTTTGTTTTTCGACGACCTCCCCTGCATTCGAAAGTGAGCACATTTGTTAACTCCTCCTCCACCCCCTTTATTTTGCTCTGTTTCGGCCTTCGTGCTGATGACACTATCTAGCTAGGTATTTTTAGTATTAAAATGCAAAGTTGTTGCGTAACCAATATGCGTCTCCCGTTCGAAAGGTTTCATGTTATAAATATGCATGCATTTGCATATTTATAACGGTGATTCTTTCGAATTGTCCAACGTTATCCATGGGCAGCCCGGGTATGTGTAGATTGGGTAGTTTCCCACGCTTTTCTCCGGATCCCATGCAGAATTTCGACATCGCCTCCTTGTTGTTCTCCGGGTACACATCCTCTCGGTTAGTTGCTGAGACGTGTATCAGGAGAACAGCGGGGAGGTGCTGCCGAAATTTTGCGTTGGATTGGGAGCAGAGCATGGGGAAATGACCCAATCTACACATACTCGGGTGGGATTAGGACCCATCTTTACCTAGTAGCTGGTAAGTGTGCATGCCGTGTAGCCCAATGTATTAACCATGATTAATAAATGGCCATAATTAATTTAACATACTTGATGAACTGATAATTTATATTGTTTATATGTGGATACTATATAGCTAGCTTGCCAGAATGACTGGTCGTGAATGGATGTACACCGGTCACCATAGTCAGAGAGAGATGACCGATGAATGGTTGAGCAAAACCTATGAATTCGTGGAAACGACATTTTCTAAAGGCCAGCCAAAAACATGGTCCCCCTGCACTAAGTGCAAGAATTATTCGCGACAGACAAAGGATGTAATGGGTAAACACCTGCAGATGCGTGGTTTTACTCCCGGCTATACCTTGTGGACATTTCATGGTTAGCCGGCCCAACGTAACAGAGAAGAGGTGTTGCATCAGCGCACCGATGATTATGGTACAGGGATTGAAGACATGGTGAATGACTTTGATGATGCTCGGAACAAGGAATAAGAGATGGAGGAATCCGCGAAAGCCTTCTATGCCATGTTGGAGTCTTCAAAACGTCCTCTTCACGAGCACAGTAAGATTTCTCAGCTAGATGCCATCGTACAAGTAATGGCTCTGAAAGCCCAATTCAACATTGGAAGAGACCTATTTGACTCAGTGATGAACCTCTTTGGGCGCTTTCTACCCGAAGGTCATATTATGCCTTCAAACCTATATGAGTTAGACAAAATCATTAGTGCACTCAAGATGACTAATGAGCAGATACATGCTTGTGAGAAAGGATGTGCCTTATTTAGGAAAGAGTATGTGGACGAAACATATTGTCCATTTTGCAAGTCCTCCACATATGTTGAGGTAGAAAATGCTGAAGGTGAGAAGAAGCAGAGAAAAATCCTCGTGAGTCTCCTACGGTATCTGCTGATCCTACCGAGACTTCAACGACTTTACATGCTCGAAGAAACAGCAAACCAGATGACATGGCACAAACATGGAATTTGGAAAGAATTAGATGAAAATGGAGTTCCGATGTTGGTACACCCTTCAGATGGTGATGCATGGAAGGCATTCGATAGTATACATAAGGAAAAAGCTAAAGAACCAAGGAATTGTCGAATCGCCATCAGCCTCGATGGGTTCAATCATTTTGGTATGACGGCTACCCAATATAGTTGCTGGCCTGTATTTATCATTCCCCTCAATCTTCCACCATCATCCATTATGCAAAGAAAGCACATATTTGTGACGTTGATAGTTCCAGGGCCAAACTACCCGAGGAAGAATATGAGTGTGTACATGCAACCGCTGATGGACGACTTTAAAGAATCTTGGGTGAATGGGGTCAACACATACGACGCAGCAAAGAAAGAGAACTTTCAAATGTATGTTTGGTACCAATACTTGTTGCGTGATCTGTCGACATTTGCGCTTTTCGTTGCCTGGTGTGTGCATGGAAGGTTCCCATGCCCACAATGCAAGGCAGCTCTTAAGTTTCATTGGTTGCCGGCGGCTGGGAAGTATTCCTGCTTTGACTTGCATAGACAGTTCTTGCCTATGGACCATCCATTCAGAAAAGACAAGAAGAATTTCATGAAAGGTAAAGTTGTCAAACACTCGGCACCACCTGCGTTGACGGGGGCACAAATTAATGAAAAGTTAAAATCTATGGAGCCTGATGCAAACCGTCGAGGGTATTTCTTGGGTTATAATGAGAAACACGCCTGGATCCACAGGCCATGCATCTGGGATCTCCCCTACTTCGAAGACCTCTTACTTCCACACAACATTGACATGATGGACACTGAAAATAATATTGCTGAGGCCCTTCTTGGCACATTTTTCGGCACTGATAAGGCAAAAGATAATACAAAGGTTAGAGTTGACCAGGAGACTCTGTGTGATAGGCCATCACTAAACATGCGAGAACCGAAAGGAAGAAACAATTGGTCCAAACCACCTGTCTGGTACAATCTTGAGAAGGGAGCAATAAGGGAAATCCTCTTGTGGGTGCAAAAAAAGTTGTTGTTCCCCGATGGGTATGCTGCGAATCTAGCGAGGGGAGTGAGCATTGAAAAAATGAACATTTTTTGGCTCAAGAGTCATGATTGGCACATATGGCTTGAGAGGATAATGCCGGTGATGTTGCGCGGCTATATCCCCGAGGCTGAATGGCTAGTATTGGCCGAGTTGAGCTATTTCTTCCGTGTTCTGCAAGTGATAGATGACATGGAAGAGTTGGCGCCTGAGTTGCTCTGCAAGTTAGAGAAGATTTTTCCATCGGGCTTCTTTTATCCGATGCAACACATGATTTCGCATCTCCCAACCGAGGCAAGATTGGGTGGCCTTGTGCAAAATCGTTGGTGCTACGCAACTGAAAGACTGCAGAAGACACTTCGAGGAAAATTTAATATAAACGTAGAATTGAAGCATCGATGGCCGAGGCGTTCATTACCGAGGAGGCGGCAAACTTCGTAACAGCACACTATGATGCCACTATGCACAGCTTGCATAATCCAAAGCCTCGGTACAATGTAGGGGGTGGGATTACCCGAAGAATACACAGAATTAAAACTGCCACCTTGGTGCTTTACTTAGGGAGCACTTCCTCGGGATAATGCAGTTGCCCGGTGAGGGTATGGTTCCCGAGCCAGGACTCAAGTGGGAGCACTACCAAGCCACTGTGCTCCCGGAAAACACACATGTGAATGGTGTTGTTTGCATGAGCGTGTCCGAGAAGGTGTTGGCTGATTTTTGGGTAACTATTATTTTAGCCAATAAAAAGTATACAATGTTATATATTGTTATTTCTTTCCAAATAATTTCACTATTCATCTGTGCATCTATATGGCATAATTGCAGAGTTACTATAGGGTCGCGGAGGGGACGGAGGAGGCGGCCATGAAGAACCTCGTGAAAGAGTGCAAGAGTTTACTGAATAACACGAGGCACGAGCTGCGTGTGATACGTCTCAAACGTATCTATAATTTTTGATGGTTTCATTCTGTTATCTTGTCAACTTTGGATGTTTTATATACCTTTTTTAATCTTTTTAGGGACTAACTTATTAATTCAGTGCCAAGTGCCAGTTCCTGTTTTTTCTCTGTTTTTGACTCTTTTCATATCTGATTTTGGAACGGAGTCCAGACGGAATAAAATCCCCGAAATGAATTTTTCCAGAACGGAAGAAGATCGGGGGACTTGAGGGCCAAGGCAGGAGGCCCACAGGGAGCCCACAAGCCCTGACGCCGCGGCCAGGGGGGCCCACGGCGACCAGGCTTGTGGCCTCCCTGGGGCTCCCCTACCCTAGCTCTTTCGCCTATAAATTCCCTAAAATCCCAGAAAAAATAAGGGCGTCCACGAAACCACTTTTCCGCCGCCGCAAGCTTCCGTTTCCGCGAGATCTCATCTGGCGACCCTTCCCGGTGCCCTGCCGGAGGGGACTTTGGAGTTGGCTTCAGACCTACGGGTCCGTAGTTAGTAGGTAGATGGCTTCTTCTCTCTCTTGGATCTTCAATACAAAGTTCTCCTTGATCTTCATGGAGATCTATCTGATGTAATCCTCTTTGGCAGTGTGTTTGTCGAGATCCGATGAATTGTGGATTTGTGATCAGATTATCTATGAATTATATTTGAGTCTTTGCTGATTTGTTATATGCATGATTTGATATCCTTGTAAGTCTCTCCGAGGCTTGGGTTTTGTTTGGCCAACTAGATCTATGATTCTTGCAATGGGAGAAGTGCTTGGTTTTGGGTTCATACCGTGCGTTGACCTTCCCAGTGACAGAAGGGGCAGCAAGGCACGCATCGTGTCGTTGCCATCAAGGGTAACAAGATGGGCTTTCATCATAGATTTGAGATTGTCCATCTACATCATGTCATGTTGCTTAAGGCGTTACTCTGTTCTTTTCAACTCAATACAATAGATGCATGCTGGATAGCGGTCGACGTGTGGAGTAATAGTAGTAGATGCAGAAAGTATCGGTCTACTTGTTTTGGACGTGATGCCTATAGATATGATCATTGCCATAGATAACGTCATGACTTTGCGCGGTTCTATCAATTGCTCGACAGTAATTCGTTCAACCAGCGTCTACTTGCTTTCATGAGTGAAGCCACTAGTGAACACTACGGCCCCCGGGTCTATTCACAACTACCGTCTACACTTTTACTTTTAGTTTGCTTTGTTTACTTTTTTGCTTTCAGTTCTCACTTTGCAAACAATCTATAGGCGTAGCCAGCACGAGAAGGATTTCTGGCGCCGTTGCCGGGAAAGGTCTGTTTTCGCCGTAGCAGCGTGTTCAGGCTGTTCGAGATTCGTACGCCAAGCCGAAGACAAAGACTGAATGTCGAAAGATTTACCTTGATAAGACCGAGTACATGGAGGTATGTACATTCCAAAGAACAATTCTTTAATAGTTTTGTTAGGGATAGTTAGGTCTATTTAGTTATAATACTTAGTTTCATTCTTCATTAACTTACATTCGTAGGTGCCCCGGAGATGGTTGGCCGATAAGATGGATTGTTGGGAGATGATAGTGGACGGGTGGTGCACAGAGGCTTGGTTGAGCACCCACACTATGGCCAAGGACCGTCGTGCCCAATTGGTTGGTGTGCCACACCACCAAGGCAATGCCAACCTCAAGCAATACGCCAAAAAATGGCTATGTGTGCCTTGTTTTGTTTCATCAATAATTCATTCTTTCATGATTTTTGTTGTACAAATTCTTTGTCTTTTCGTGTAGGCCA
The DNA here is from genome assembly GCF_904849725.1 of Hordeum vulgare subsp. vulgare. NCBI lineage: Eukaryota > Viridiplantae > Streptophyta > Magnoliopsida > Poales > Poaceae > Hordeum > Hordeum vulgare. The sequence goes on along the minus strand of NC_058524.1, from coordinate 294,057,680 downwards.
AACACAATAACCAGCCCGAGCCTCAGGGATACGCCACGTTTAGCATGGCCATAAGGGCTCGTACAAGACGGCGAAGGCATATTCTGAGGGGGGCAGGCCATCGGCGTACACAAGCCTGTCCACCTATAGCAAGATGACGTCTTATTCTGAGGTGGTCAAACAGCTGCGCGGGCCTGACTTTGACCCGAGCCAGAATCCAATCGATCCGGAGGCGTTGATGATCTCTGGTGGAGGTAAGAGTCATGGCACGCTGGCCATGTGTGATGGCTTCGTCCCTATCACTGAGACTCTATCTCAGATCAAGGCGAGGCAAACGAGCTTCGCTTCTGTAATACGGCAACGCGCGAGGCCAGTTAATCTTGCCATCGAGGTTAGTTTTCTTCATTATTTCTTTCATTCATTTGTCCCTGGATGGATGATGAATATTCCTTTTGAGGATTGGTTGCAGGCCGCACTTGAGAAGGAGAGGGAGGACACCAGGCTCTTGTTGGAAAAGAGGGACCAAAATACGCAGAGGTTGCTCGAGGAGAAGAGGGCACGCAATAATGCCCATGCGAAGGCGATGCATGACTTCGTTGCGGTAAGTCAGTTGTGTGAGAAGCAAGTCTATGTGTGATAAGCAACAAGGCTATTTCTTTGACTCCTCGAAAACTAATTTGCAGGCTATGTGTGAGAAGCAAGGTTTGCCGCCCCCTCCGCTGATGCCTTCTCCGGTGGGAACGGTGAGTTCCCTTTCAATAACCAACCTTGCACGGTCTTATACCATTGTCTGTCGCCGTGCTAACCTCATATTTTTACTCTTGCCTTGTTGCAGCACCATTCGAGAGTTGAATCCCACGATCCCTTTACTTCTCCTGGTGAGAGCCCTAGCAACCCAGCGACCAACCGAGATGGTGCTTGTCCTCCGATTCTTAGCATTCGGTAAGTTATTCCTCTCCTTCTTATTCTTCTTATTGTTTAGATCAACTTAGATTATGCCATGCTTTACTTATCTTAGTAAATTCTAGTTGATATTAGCCATGCTTTAGTTAGCTTAGTAAATTCTAGTTGATAATTAGCTTACTTACCTAAAAAATTACATAATTAGCTTACTTACTTCAAAAATGACATAATTACTTGATAACACAAAAAATAGCATAATTAATTGATATTAGAGCTCAAAATTGACATAATTAATTTAGAAAGTTTGAAAAGAAACCAGAAGAGAAGAACAAAGAAGAGATGAAGAAATAAGAGAAGAAGAAAGAGGAGAAAAAGATATAAGAAGAAGAACAAATCTTCTTATTCTTCCTTTTTCTCTTCTTTCTTTTTCTCCATCTTCTTCTTCTTCTTCTTCTTCCACTTCTTCTTCTAATTTCTTAGCTTAATTTAGATAACTTCTTTCTTATTGTATTCTTCTTCTAACTTCTTTCTCATTATGCAGATTTTGATAAAGCAACATGGCATATGGATGGATGCTCCAGGGACTGTAGTCATGTCGTCTTAGATGAACTTTGTAATGCACTTGTATTTGCGGATGCACTTGTGATGCTTTGTAATACTTTGTGATCTTGTTTGCACTTTAATTACATATATTGGTGTTGTTTGCACTTTGTGATGCACTTGTGTTGTTGTTTGCACTTTGTGATGCACTTGTGGTGCTGTTTAGGGCCTGGGCAAATATATATATATATATATATATTGTTATTTGTATCTATGTTTTGCAAATGCAGGGAATTAACAGAAAACAAATATAAAAAAGCAGAGATGGTCTTTGCCTACAGCTTACAGACGGCAAAGCATATGCCATCGGTGGGCTGACGACAAAGAAGGACACGTGGCGACAGCCTGTGTAACCTGGCAACTGTGAGAACACCAAATTTTCGCAGATTTTTGGCTTTGCCGTCAGCTGTGCTTCGGCTGTGGGCAAAGAGGAGACCTAGGGGACCCAGGTTTTCAGCTTTGCCGTCAGTTGTGCTTAAGCTGTGGGAAAAGAGGGGACCCACATGTCAGTGCTGCTACCATCCCTAAAACATATGGCTCACCAGAACTTTGCCGTCCGCCAGCGTCCAGCTGATGGCAAAGCCTGCCGTTAACCCTCTAACGGGGCTCGGCTTGCGCCGTTGCCGCCATTGCTCTGTGCCGTCAGCCCGTGCCGCAAAGCTGATGGCAAAGGCTTTGCCGTAGGTCGATTTGCAGCTGACGGCAAAGAAGATGATTGCCGATAAAATCGTGGCCGGCTCCTTTGCCGACCGCACACTAACGACAAAGCCTTTGCCGTCCGTTAAACAGGCCGTTGCCGTCAGCTCTGGCTGTCGGCAGACCAACAGATTCCAGTAGTGTAATGAGTACAGAGAGGTTGTTAGTCTCTCCGGCCTTCTAGTTTGCAAAGTATCAAAACACAAGCGGGAAGGTAATAGTGATTGCCAGGGAAAAGTAAATGAAAACGGTAAATGGTGGAGGTGTAAACAATGATGGTGATGTGGACCGGAGTCACATGATGTTCACTAGTGATGTCTCTCTCCCAAAAGATGATAAACAACTATGCTTGGGTAAACAAATCACACTTGGGTAATTGATAGAATTATGAACGCACCGCAATGCTAATTATGCTACTTAATAGTTAGGGGCTCAATCGTAATGGGCAGTACAGCAAGACAAGTAGACCGTTTATTCATCATCATCTACTTACTAATCATCCACCTTGAGATATCTATCCAGAACATCTCTCCGGTATTAAGTTGCAAGCCCCACCCAAAGTGTAAACTCAAAGCAACGGACAACTGCATTAACGAACTATGTATAAGGTAAACAATCCTTGCAACCATGGTCACAAGCACCATTGTTTTCTCCCTGGTGGCAACAACACATCTCCTAGTCTCATGTTTCCGTCACTCAAGCTAGACATCGAGGGGCATGGACCCACAATCATGCATAATGCTCCCTCTTGGAGTTACAATCTACTACTCGGCCAAAGAAATAAATAACAAGGGAGAGCATGCATGAATTACTAAGGAACATAATATAAAATGATAATCAAATATATAACTCATAACAATCTGAACATAATCTCATAATCCATCAGATCCCAACAAACCGATCATAGCAATAGCAAGAGAATTACATAGATGCCTTGATCATGTAGGGCAACTCACAAGGACTAACCATTGAAGCACAAGATTGGAGAGAAGACATCACATTGATACTAGTCATGGACCCATGGTCCAAGGAGGACTACTCACGACACGTCCCGGAAGCATCCATGGCGGTGGAGAAGCTCCCGGAGGTCAATCCTCCCTCCGACATGGTGCCGGGAGGGGGTCTCCTGACGCTCCAGATCTCGGAAGCGCTGAGGCAGCGGAACAATGGAGAAATTCGCGATTCTTAAAGTTGTGGAAGGGTTTCCTCTCGGGACTCTAAATATAGGACAAAGGAGGGCACCGGAGGAGGTAGGGCCCACCCAGGCGGCCTCCTGGCGCGGCCTAGGGCCTGCCTGCCCCAGCAGGTCGCCTGGGCAGCCCCTGGCCCCCTCTGGCCCATCTTCAGTGATCCAGAAGCTTATGTCTCGCTGATTTTTTATATATTTTTCCTGGAATTTTTCGGGCTTCGGAAAATTGGATAAAAGCCCGTGAAAAATAGGCATCAGCAGGAAGAAACTGGCACTGGGTGCTCTGAGTTAGTAGGTTAGTCCAAATTTTTGTAAAATGATATAAAAGTGTAGCAAAACATATAACATTGTCACCCAAAAGATCATGGAACAAGCAAAAATTATAGATACGTTTGGGACATATGAACATCCCCAGGCTTAATTTCTGCTCATCCTCGAGTAGATAATTTCTGTGGAGACATGCTAACGCGCATATAAGAACTTAAAAGTAAAGCAAGTAAGATATGCAATTCAAGTCAAGACAATAACAAGAAAGAGTTTATATCTAGTATCGAGTTTAGCAAAGTAAGAACATAAAGGTGCAAGAGCTCTCGCTCTCCGTGACTCGAATGTCTCCAAATGGTGTTTGCGTGCAAGAAATGGGAGATGGGTTGAGATCATAAAATATATTTTTTAATTGAGAAATCAATCTACTAAAATTTCACACTAGGTCTCCTTCAGAATCTTAATTTGACTCATCCCTAGACCACTAGTCAGGCACAAGTCAAAATGATCCTCTCCCTTTTGACTTTGAGCACTCATGCAATGGATCAGTGTAAGCAAGATATGTTGGCACTTAGGATGGCAAAGAGAATAATGATGGGAAGGAAGACAAAATGGTGTGATAGGCTCACATCAATGAGAACAACCATAGGCAAGAGAAAGCCAAATGATAGATATGATGTGAGGAGTAGGGATTGCCATATAATGGATGCACATATGAGCTTGGGTAAGCTCTCCAATGGAACTAGTGGGGGTGCATCCTACTTGTTTGCTCATGAAGACCTAGGGCTCATTTGAGGAGGCTCATCATTGGAATATGCAAACCAAGTTCTATAGTGTAAGGGTCCCCACATAGTTATGCATGAATGATAATCTCTATGTAGTACCAATATAGCAATGGAGTACGAGTGTGGATCTTTCAAATGAATATAGTGTTGCCCTTTTTTTTTCTTTTTTCTATTTTTTTTATTTTTTGTGGCCTCTTTGGCTCTTTATTTTTATCTCTCATTTGTCCTCTTTGGGTCTTTTGTTTTTCCTCTTTGGGATCTTTTCCTCACTTAAGGGCAACACTCTATGTTTTACATGAATAAAAAGAAGATCATCACACTTTATAAGAAGTACTCAACATAAAGACAAGTGAAAACTATCATGATGTATGCAAAAGTATGCCTGTGCCAGTGTAGTAGGATATGCAATGATACTAGCGCGTCATGTAGCAATAATAGGGCAAGGCCCAACTATCATGCGGCTCTACAATCAAGCAGAAGCATGTGTGACATGAAGATCAAGTCATGAGATGGTGTATGTTTCATGGCAATGTATCTCGGAAAGGCTATGAAAATGCCTTAATAGGTAGGTATGGTGGCTGTTTTGAGGAAAGATATAATGAGGCTTATGTATGACAGAGCGTATCATGTCATGGGTATGGATGCACCGGTGGAGTTTGCACCAACTCTCAATGTGAGAAAGGGCAATGCACGGTACCGAAGAGGCTAGCAAAATATGTATCGTGGAAGTGCCAACAATCGATTACTCGCATTAGTCCGAAGAACTCATACACTTATTATCGATAACTCCCCATCTAGTTAGGAAATTCACAAAGATACAAGTACCCCGAGGAGGAGTGTTTGCGGGTTTGGTTATCCTTGACTCATGGTAACGTGAGGGTACTCTATATATTTCAATCCCTCCAAAGGTTAGCGATCAATTTAGTAGCTAGAGTTCTCAACTAATTTTTAGTTTTCGAAAAACACACAGATTTCCCAAAATACGACACTTATCACTAATAGGCTTAAGCTCTTGGCAGAAATAGTCCAAACATTACTCAAAACTATTGCAATTTACTACTATACTTAAATAGCAACCTGAGTTACCTACTCATACAAGACACACAAGTCAGTGCAACGAGCCAACTCTCTAAACAAGATAAGCATGATAACTCAAGAGAGTTCCAAAAGGAACCTAAATAAAGGCTCTTAAAAAGATATGCACGAAAACTACGAGCTAAGCATGACAGTAGCAAAGTAAAGATGAAGAACACACAAAAAGGAAAAGCATAAAAACCTATGTTGTGTTCTAGAGTGGAATGGATCATGTTTCTCTCCCAAACAAGGTAGGCTAGGTTCTGACTTGTTATGAACTGCAAGCAAAACTAAAACAAACTAAAAAGTAAAGAGCGGGACGCTCCAAGCATAGCACATAACATATGAAATGATAAAAATATAGCATGGAGATGCACGAACTGATGATTGTTGATAGAGAAAGGGATGAACGGGGGAATCCCCAAGCTCAGACGCTTTTGTCTCGTTGAATATTTATTGGGGTGGATGGGGGCATCCCCAAGCTTGAGATCTTGACACTCCTGTATCTTCCTTTAGCAACTCACATCGCATACTTGAAAACTCCCTTCATACGAAACTCATCATAAGCTGATTAGAGTGGTTAGTACCCTTAATAAAAGTATTCATTACCTGCTGGAAATAAACATTTTCATGAAAATCTACTGCTTCTCATGATTGCCAAAAGTTTAATTCTCCTGGAAGCATAGTTGGTTATCTTCTTTTGGGAGAGAGACATCACTAGCGAACATCATGTGACTGCGGTCCATATCACCATCATTGTTTACACCTCCATCATTTACCGCTTTCATTTACTTTTCTGTTGCAATCACTATTACTTTCCTGCTTGTGTTTTGACCCTTTGCAAACTTAAAGCCGGAGAATTTGACAACCTCTCTATACTCATTGGTATTAAAGTTATTTGTTGTGTGTGCAGGTCCACGTCTTCTGCTAGCGCCACGTTGGAAGTCACCTACTTGTTGATCCTAGGAGTCCTCCTGGTTCGATAAACTTTATAGTTCCCATGTGAGGGAAAACTTGTTGCTGACTGCATCTCAACCTTCCACTTGGGGTAACCAACAAGGTGCGAGAAGTATATACATCATCTCTTCATGACTTTTCGGTCTCATGGTGTAACGGATGGCTGAGTTAGTCAGAGTACAAAAGTACTTGGTACCGCATGCAACTTTTGAGGAGCTTGTTTTGTTAGGTCATCGGCAATGTTGTTCTCTGCACACGGAATGTGTTCTGTCTGTAGACTATCAAAATGCTCTTCCAACTTCTTCATTTCATCTACATAAGATTCCATCAAAGGGCTCTAGTAATCTTTCTTGAATTGACGCACAACCAACTGCAAATAACCTCGGACTATCAACTTCCTTATGCCAAGTTCGACTCCTATACGAAGATCGGGAAGATGTCCCTCATATTCTATTGTGTTCTTCATCGATACCTCCCAGGCAAACTGCATCTGGACTAGATACTTGAGGTGCTCTCCGGTGGGTGCGACGAGCAGTACTCTAGCACCGACGCCTTGCAGCGAGAAAGCCCCATCAAAGTACATGATCCATTCCTGGGGCACTTCCTTGTCGGCGAAGACTTATTTTGGAATTTGTTTGTCTTGCCTTGGAGTTCATTCGGCAATGAATCCGCCAAGTCCCTTCTTTGTATGGTTGTCGTGCTTTCAAAGCTCCAGTCAAAGCTATCCAGCTCCAACGCCCACTCGACAATCCTACCAGTTGCTTTTGGCTTTCTCAAGATGCATTGTAATGGAACACGAGTGACGACGATGATATGTTGAGCTATTAACTAATGGTATAGCTTCCGGGTGGCCGTCAGGAGGCCAAAAAGCATCTTTTGTACCCCAGAGTACTTGGACCTAGCACCCTGCATGAGGAAGCTGACAAAGTACACTAGTCGTTGCACCATCTTCTTATTTTGTGCAATTTGTTGATATGGTCCTTGCGTTGTGCCTTTATTGTCGGCTCCTTGGCTTTCCAGAGTCAAATCTGGCTTCCCAGTTGCCGGATCGGGGGTTCCTGCCTCCTCTTCCTCATCTTTTATTTCCACCACCAGGACAACACTCACCACTTAATTAGTGGCTGCCAAGTATAGCAAAAATTGCTCACGTGGCCTTTGCGTGACTAGTATTGGAGCTGAGGACGGGTATTTCTTCATATCTTGCAGCGCAGACTCCGTCTCTGAGGTCCCTTTATTGGGCCTACCTTTTTCGGGATTTTGAAAAACGGCAGGGCGCGCTCTACAGACTTGGAAATGAACCTGTTGAGGGCGGTGATGCAGTGTGCAAAGTGGTGTATGTCCTTAACACGCTTTGGTGCCTCTATCTACTCGATTACCTCAATCTTGGCGGGATTAGCATCTATCCCACTTTGCCATACATAGAAGTCGAGTAGCTTGCCGAATGGTACTGTCAACTCACAAATCGCAGGCTTGAGCTGCAAGTTGATCTTGCGCAAGTTTGCGAAGGTTTATTCTAAGTCTTAAATCAGCGTGGGCTTGTCCTTGGTTGTGACGACTATGTCATCCATACGCCTCCACATTCTTGTGTAGTTGCGGCCGAAAACCAATCTGGATGACCCATGCAAATGTTGAACCTGCACTCTTCAACCCGAAAGGCATACGCTTGAAGCAGTATGTGCCCTATGGGTTAATGAATGCGGTTTTTTCTTAGTCCTCCTCAGTCATTAATATCTGGTGGTAGCCAGAGTAGGCGTCAAGTAATGACAACAGGTCACAGCCTGTAGTTAAGTCTACTATCTAATCGATGCACAGTAAGGGAAAAGGTCCTTTCGACAAGCCTTGTTGATATATATGAAATTGATGCAAGTCTCCATTTTCCCCTAGCCTTCCGCACCACTAATGGATTCACTAGCAACGTGGGGTGGAGCATACCTCTAATCAGACCTCATGCCTCTAGCTTCTTGATTTCCTCGGCAATGAATTCTTGTTGCTCCATAGCTTTTTTCCATACCTTATGCTTGATGAGATGTGCATGGGGACAAATGGAAATGTGGTGCTCAATCACCTCCCTAGGAAAATAGGGGATGTTAGATGGCTGCGAGGCAAACACATTGACATTTGCCCGCATGAAAGTGACAAGCACATTATCCTATTTCGTTACGAGGGTGGCACTTATGGTGAACGTTTCACCCTCTCCATCCTCCTGCGAAGCCACTTGCTTTCTCATGGGGATGGTCATCTTGTTTATCTTGATCCTGGCGGCACAGGTCTCTTTAAGTCATCGACGGGCATGTCGTACTCTAGGGAGCACTTCCCCGAAGTTCTCACCATAGTTTTCGCCTGGTTTCTTGTTCTTCTTTCCTCCGGGAGCTTTGTCGACAGATGTTGCTACTGTCCCCCAGAGGAGATTCTCGATGCAGAGACTGCATCCTTGTTTTCTGCGTGGATGGTCATGCCGCTCATCGGCCCGAGCATCTTCAGTGTATTGTAGGTGTGATGAGACGCATCCATGAACTTTGATAGTGCTGGTCGGCCCAGTATTCCATTGTATGGAAGTGACATCTTTCCAACATCAAAAACAACTCTCTCGGTCCTAAAGTTGAGCTTGCTACCAAACCTCATCGACAGAGTGATATTTCCTTGGAATAAGATCTTCCTTGGTTGATAACTTGGAAGGACCCTGTCAGCTTGAGAAATGGGTCGGGGGTCTGCAAGTGCTTGATCATGTCGGGCGAGATCAAATTTGAGCTAGCCCCATTGTCGACCAACTTCTTTGTGACCTCGAGGTTGCAAATTGCTGCTCATACCAACAATGGCACAGACCCAAAGACAGTAAAGCGGTGAGGGTGATCCTCAACGTCGAAGATGATGGGAGTGTTGGACCACTTAAGGGGTTTCATGCCTCTACCACTTGTTCGGGCGTGTTAACCTTACAGACCCACTAGTTCGGCTATCGGTGGGAGGAGTGCAAAGATGTGCCTCCGTCAACACACATGGCGTCTACTGCATTCTTCAACTCCTAGCATTTGGATCCTTCTTCATCCTCATCGTCAGAATTTTTCTCTCGACCCCTAGTAGGCTTATCCTTCTGCTTCTTGGCCATACCACGGCGACCAGCATGACCACCACGATTCTTCTTCTCGGGACCACCCGCACTGTTCTAGCATTTTTACTTATCACGCCTTTCATACTCCATATTCTGCTTGTCAACAAGTTAATCTACTTGGCAGCACTCAGTGATGTCGTGGCCCTTTGTGAGGTGGATCTTGCAGTATGGTATGTCGACTTTTTCCCCTGCCGTTCTCTCATTGTCTCTGGAGAAGGTAGCATATTCCTTGCCGGACCCCTCGAACTTACCCTTCTTGTCGGCACTGGACTTTCCGAACACCTCTGCAGCCATAACCGGTTTACCCTTGCACTTCTGACTGCGCTTTCAGCCCTTTCCCTTGGTAGTGGGTGCATCCTCGTCGCAAGAGTTGACCTTCAAGCCAGCATATTCCCCAAGAAGTCTTCTTCCTTCTTCAGCGCATGCACACTTATCAGCCAGAGCATAGATCTCACGACATCCCGCACCTTGTTGATGCTCATTTCTTCGTGCATCCGTTGGTTGCGCACATTCGTATGGAATGCAACAATCACTATGGCAGGACGTTTGTACATGGCTAAATCTCTAAATATACTTGTGAGGGATTCGCCATCCCTTTGGGGAAGTACATGCAAGTCGCTGGGCTGCCCAAGGAGTTTGTGACCCCCATGGATATGGACCAACGAACTGGTTGCATAGATCCACCCAAGAGGAAATTGACCCTTCCTGCAAGTTCATCAGCCAACTCCTCACATTGGACTCGAGTGGCAATGGGAATTAGTTAGCGAAAAATTTCTCATCTCGACCTTGATAGCCTGCACGACGATTGTGTAGACGCTGAGGAACTCTGATGGACTGACCGTGTCGTCATATTTATCCGGCAGCTCAAGCTTGAAGGGACGACTGCTGAGCCAGCGGACTTGCTAGAGCTCGTGGGTGAATGTTGGACAACCTACCTTGTAAGGAACGTTGTCGGGCACCCAGGCACAGGCTCATCGACGGCTGGGTCCGCATGCCCGTTTGATTGGAGACGAGTTGTAACGTCCAAGATGCGACACTACCCGTATTTGGGGACGAGGCCTTAAAATGGATAGAGGCGCATCTCGGCGTTTCGCAAGTACGAAAATAATTGCACGTAGATTTATGAACAAATGAGTATATGGATGGGCTTACATTCGCCACAAGGTAAATTACAAGTCACACAACATTTATGCAAACATCCAAAAGACATGGTCCTCATCAAACTCCCCCTAGAGGTGAGAATAATCGAACGCCTCTGGACCTACGGTACCTGTACCTACGGTGTTGTAGTAATCTGTGAGCCAAGGGGACTCGGCAATCTCGCTACCATGATATCAAGACTAATTAAGTTAATGGCTAAGGTATGGTAATCTGTGAGCCAAGGGGTCTCGGCAATCTCGCTACCATGATATCGAGACTAATTAAGTTAATGGCTAAGGTATGGTTAAGTGCTGAGGTTGCAGCAACACTAATCATTATTTGGTGGTTAACTTACCAGAACAATAATTTAAATTGAGTGGCCTACACATAAACGGATGTGAGATAATAATGATTAAGAAGTGATCCTTAACACCTACTTACGTTTGACATAAACACACCGTGTTCGGTCTTGGAGTAGAAACTCACGAGAGGGACAATCACGGTTACGCACACGGTTGGCATGTTTTAATTTAGTTTAACTCAAGTTTTCTATAGCCGAATGTTAAACTAATTTCAAAGTTGTCATACAATTGCGGGCACAGTTTTTTGGAAGATATTAACCATGCAGGGGTGCTCAATTAGTCCATCAGAAACTATCACAAGCTACTCCCGAGAGAAAACCTCAACCTCAAGATAGCCCAAAGTATCACCGATATCCGTGTGCACAAGACATTCGCTAAGAGTAAAATAAATCCAGCAAGACCGCCAGACCAGCCAGATCCTAGTAGGAGCCGCACGTATCTCTGTCTCAGGGCACTACTACATGGGAAAGCCTACGAGTTATAACAAACCCCAAGTTTCCCCGCGGTGTCTTCGTACTTTGCCCATTTGGACAAACACTCATGAAGAACACTTACCCGGGTTGTTGATGAATTATCCATGGAGTAAGTATTCCCCATGCATTTTTATTAGCTTGTTTATCAAATTTAACACTAATGTTGGGCCTTGTCGGAAGAATCTTAACTCAAAACAAATTATCAAGGGGGTCCCCATAACAATCCCAAGCGTGTTAGGATCACTTAATATGGAACATAACACCGGTAACCAAAATCTAAGGCAGCAAAAGCGGAACAAAACACCGAGGAAAAAGCCAAGCCTTCCACCTTCACCAGGTATATATGTGCATTAAATTAAATAGAAATAATAATATGATACTCCAAATATCCATATCAAGTTCAACACATGGATCAACCTGCACCTGCAATAAGCAATGCTATAAGAAGGTTTGAGGGAGCGCTAACTTAGCCAATTAACGATTTGCTAGGATATGGAAGGGTTAGAGGCTTTTCTTGGCAATTTCTGGAGGCTTCATATTCAGGTGGTAGCCAGCAACAAATAGTGATGGAAACGAGACAACTAATCATAACAAAATTAGAAATGATATCAAGGTCAACGATCATCTTGCCTAGCACTTCTTCTGAGGGATAAAACTCTTGCTCTTCAGGAACATTCTCAACAGGATCCTCCTACTAGTTGTTGGGACCTGATGCTACGCAAAAGAAAATACAACATCCAATGAACACACACGCACGACATGATGCTCAAACATATGATGTGAATAAAGCATGGCAATGTTCCTCATGCAATTATTTAGTTATTACTATTCTGGACAGAACCTCAAGATTAATTATTTGGGCATGCATTAACATGAAAAAAAATGAATGCATCACGAGAAAATTATACAAATGCCTATAAATAACGTCACAAATCGAGTTACGGATCTCTCGGAACTCTCACTACAATATATGGAAGGCAACAATGATAAAACAACATTTGAGAGAGGCTATGTGCAATTCCTTGGCATCCTAAGTATTCCAATGGATTGTGCGTGAAATTATGGGTTGAATAGACCTAATGTCCAAGCAAAACAAAGGGGTACAACTCTCACAAAGGACAAAACAATCCATCAAGCAATCTGTCCAAAAACAACAACATACCACTTTGTTCATATGAAAACTAACAGCTAAAGCCACCTATAAAGATCACCCAAAACATCTAGATGAATCTAAGAGAGAGTACAATAACTCTAACTAAGAACAACATGGATAGGGCCGTGGATCAATGGCAATCAAGCTCACAACATGGAAAAAATTGTAACAGATTTGGACTTCATGAAAATATTAGTTTTGCACAAGAAGATTTATCTTGATGGCATGTTGACAGCAATAAAACTCCATACTATAGTAACTTTCATGGCATGAAACTTAACAGAGCGATGAAGGCCAACAAACACTATCGGTGCACTAAAGACTCAGGTCTCTAGTTCCCCGGACTAGTGCGCGGACACCGGCCGCCCCTCCACAACGGCAAGGTGCGTCGCTGGAGCTTAGGACGGAAGCAAGACTCAGAAGCCACCAAGTGATGATTGCAAGCCCTGGCAAGCACTCGCTTGCTGGGAAGGAAGATGAGACCCCGGCAGGAGCTCCCTGCTGGGGAGCTACACAATGCCACAGCGAGACCCCCCGCCGAGGAAGAAGGACTTAGCCCCGGCAAGCCACCCTTGCCGGGAAGATTGACAAGGCCTCGACAGGCCATCACCTCCCTGCCAAGAGGAATAGGAAGACCCCCGGCAAGGTAACCCATCCGGGAAGGAAGAGCAGGCCCGAGGAAAGGCGCGGGCCCAAGGCGCCCTTGGTGGGGCCTGCGAACGCCTCCGCCGACAAGCACGCCACCGACGATGCATGAGCCACGTGTCCGCCCGCACGCCAGCACAACACCCCGGAGTTGCCACGTGTGGGTGCGTGTCCAACCACCCTGACGAGGTCAGGGAAATCTGTCGAAGCATTTAATGCACCTCTGACAAGGCAGTAACACTTTAACTATCGATCGGTGCTGTTTCACTCATGAACCCACCGTTCACCCACTCAGCCACTTGGGTGACCCCTTTGCCTATAAAAGGAGGCCCGAGGCTCAGTAGTAGGGACTTTTGGCTTTTTGACCAATCGAAAGGCTGTAAAGAGGTACAGATCTACAGTAACCCAAAACAAATAACTAAACGCATGCAGGAGTAGGGTTTTACGCACCACGCGGCCCGAACCTGGGTAAAAAGATCTTGCCAGGTCACTGTTGGTTCTACTCTTGCCGCGACCCCTCTCCCCGCCAAACCAGCAAAAAGGGGACCGTTGAGGCTCCCATAGGTGTCGATCCTTCACCGACAAACACTATAATTAATGCGCACTAACCATGAGCTAATAATACATAGAATCAATGATAGCATCCTCTAAACATGGCATGATGATACAAGCAGATTCTCGGACTTGGTCAAATTTCACAAGGTGAATACACAACAACTTACGTCAACATGCTATGTTTGATAGGAAGAATAGCTAAGATGCAAGAGTTATTTTGCAAAGTAATGGCACCATTTGATAGAGGGCAACATGTTTTGTAATTCACACCAAGGTACCAGCACAAAGAACTTGTAGATGATTGGCAATCATCATGGAAACACAACTACTTGAAATAGTTTTTAAACTTAGGCATATTTCAACTTCCCCTAAAATAATAATATTGGGATGACATGTTCACAACAAGAAAGCCACAATTATACAGGGCTTTCAAGGCAACTAAAAATACTAGTACCTAGTACTCTCTAAATACTAAAACTTTCATGTTGACAAGTTTGACAAGGGGAGCAAATATTAAACCATACAAAAATAACAAAATGGAATCTTAGCACAAAATAGCATCCACATTGATACATCCATTTTGCATCATGATTTCATGTTGATATTCATTGCTTTTTGGGCTGTTATTACACTTCGAGGTACAATACTTATGCCTTTTCTCTCTTATTTTGCAAGGTTTACATGAAGAGGGAGAATGCCGGCACCTGGAATTTTGGCCTGAAAAAGGAGCAAGTTTGAGATGCCTCTTCCGCGCAACTCCAAAACCCGTGAAAATCAACATGGATTTTTTGGGAATATATAAAAAATACTGGGCGGAAGAAGTACCAGAGGGGCGCCACCTGGAGGCCACAAGCCTGCCAGGACCGGCCTACCCCCCTGGCTGGGGCTGGAGGGCTTGTGGGCCCCCTATTGCCCCTCCGGCGCTCATCTTTTGCTATATGAAGGGTTTCGTCCGGAAAAAAATCAGAAGGGAGCTTTTCGGAGGAATCGCCGCTGCCACGAGGCGGAACTTGAACAGGACCAATCTAGAGCTCCAGCAGGACGATCTTGCCGGGGAAACTTCCCTCCCGGAGGGGGAAATCATCGCCATCGTCATCACCAACACTCCTCTCATCGGAGGGGGCTCGTCACCATCAACATCTTCATCAGCACCATCTCATCTCCAAACCCTAGTTCATCACTTGTAACCAATCTCCCTCTCACGACTCCGATTGGTACTTGTAAGGTTGCTGGGTTGAATACTCTACCCTCGAAAACTGCTACGATCCCCTATACTTGTGAGTTATCATGGGTCATATGGCCGAGCGGTGGAGTGTCATCCGTGTGGATGGAATGTACTTGTCCAAGTGGATAGTATGTATGTATTTGTCGACCGACCTCATGCTATTATGGTATTTCGACCCTTCATGGGCCTACCCGTTTTGTGTATCCCCAACAGTTGGCAGGGCCTAATGGGACATCACATCGGCCAGCTCATTCGAGGACCGGGGAGGGGTATCGTGGGACGTGTTCCCACTCTTCGCCAGCTCGGCGGGAAGCGGACCCTCCTCTGACACCTAATCCGTCGGAAGATCCGAGACCGGGTTGTGATAGGAAACAACTTAGTTCTCATTTTTATGAAACTTCAGTATAAATCTGTTAATTCAAAGAGTGGATTCCGTATCTTTGGGCCGGGGGCTTGACCGTCAGGGTTCGGCGAGGAATCGCCGTGAAGGCTCCGACCTGACCATCGGAGTACGGGCCAGCACCGAGAAGGGCGACCTAGCTCTTGCAAGGTTTCTTCGGAGCCTGAGGAGGTAGTCCCTCCTAGGCCCACTCTGGTGTCTCCCTCTTCCTCGCCTCAAGAGAATCTTGCTCTTCTTCTTCGTGTGTATCCTTCCCCTCATGAATAGAGGAGGCATGAGTGTCCTCGAACTTTGTATCCAGTGGACCCCTCGAATGGAGACCCCCGCGGGTCTCCTTCTTCTTATTGTCTGGCGCCACATACGGCACCTCTACCAGCATCAGATCCAGTAGAGGAGTCCGGGGTTCCTCGGGGAGGGGAGCTGGGCCATTTATGTTCTTGGCCAGTTCCAGCCACTCCTGCGAAAAGGAGGAATAGTAAGACCTGTGATAAAGCAAAGACTCCGAGTAAGTATGAGAGCTTGGACGTACTTCCAAGGGGGTAGTTTTGTCGTCTAAGCCGGTGTCTTCGTCCTCGGTCGGCCACTCCTACTGCGGTTTTAGCAGTATCCGCCATTGGTCTTCATGAGTAGTGCGATAGAACTCGAGCACTATCCAATGCTCGTCGGCCTTCTGAGACCACATTGGGTTCTCCCGGTACTGGCAGGGAAGGATGTCGCGATGGAGTGTGACCTGGACTACGTGGGTTAGCCGTATGTTGGACGCCACCATTTGCTTGATGCGTTTTTGCAGCAGCTTCACATCCGAACACGAGCCCAGTCTAGACCTTTCCTGACCCATGAGGTCAGCCTCATCGGGGGACCACACCTGAACTCGGCATGCACACCCAGTTTGCTTCTCCGGGTTCTGGGTGCGTGATACGTCTCCAACGTATCTATAATTTTTGATGGTTTCATGCTATTATCTTGTCAAACTTTGGATGTTTTGTATGCCTTTTATATCTTTTTTGGAACTAACTTATTAACTCAGTGCCAAGTGCCAGTTCCTGTTTTTTCCGTATTTTTGACCCTTTTCAGAGGAGGATTTTAAACGGAGTCCCAACGGAATAAAAATTCCGGAAAGATTTTTTCCAGAACAGAAGATACGCAGAAAGCTTGGGAACTAAGGCAGGGAGTACCGGGGGAGGCCACAAGCCCTCATGGCGCGGCCAGGGGGGCCCACGCCTCCCAGGCTTCTGGGCTCCCTGGGCCTCCCCTGCCCTAGCTCCTTTGCCTATAAATTCCCTAAAATCCGTAAAAAAATCACGAGATCCACGAAAACACTTTTCCGCCGCTAGCTTCTGTCTCCGCAAGATCCCATCTGGGGCACGTTCTGGTGCCCTGCCGGAGGGGGGATTTGGATATGGAGGGCTTCTTCATCAACACCATGACCTCTCCGATGATGCGTGAGTAGTTCACCATAGACCTACGGGACCATAGCTAGTAGCTAGATGGCTTCTTCTCGCTCTTGGATCTTCAATACAAAGTTCTCCATGATCTTCATGGATATCTATCCGATGTAATCTTCTTTTGCGGTGTGTTTGTCGAGATCCGATGAATTGTGGATTTATGATCAGATTATCTATGAATCTTATTTGAGTTTCTTCTGAGCTCTTTTATGCATTATTTCATATCCTTGTAATTCTCTTCGAGTTGTGGTTTTGTTTGGCCAACTTGATCTGTGATTCTTGCAATGGGAGAAGTGCTTGGTTTTGGGTTCATACCATGCGGTGACCTCACCCAGTGACAGAAGGGGTAGCAAGGCACGCATCGTGTTGTTGCCATCAAGGGTAAAAATATGGGGTTTTCATCATTGGTTTGAGTTTATCCCTCTACATCATGTCATCTTGCTTAAGGCGTTACTCTGTTCGTCATGAACTCAATATACTAGATGCATGCTGGATAGCGGTCGATGTGTGGAGTAATAGTAGCAGATGTAGAAAGTATCGGTCTACTTGTCTCGGACGTGATGCCTATATGTATGATCATTGCTTTAGATATCATCATGACTTTGCGTGGTTCTATCAATTGCTCGACAGTAATTTGTTCACCCGCCGTGATATTTGCTATTTTGATAGAAGCCTCTAGTGAACACTATGGCCCCCGAGTCTACTTCACTCCATATTTTCAGCCTTACACTCTTACTTCGTTGCACTTTCCGCCTTCAGATCTCACTTTGCAATCAATCTTGAAGGGATTGACACCCCCTTTATAGCGTTGGGTGCAAGCTCTTTTGTGTTTGCGCAGGTACTCTGGACTTGATGCGATTCTACTACTGGATTGATACCTTGGTTCCAAAACTGAGGGAAATACTTACTCCTCCTGTGCTGCATCACCCTTTCCTCTTCAAGGGAAAAACCAACGCAAGCCAAGTCTCCGTCAACGTGCCAATTTGTGGAGCTGTTGTTTGAGAAGTAGCAGTGCCCTCCGGCCAGAGCATGTGGTAGATCTTGCTTATCATGGCCCCACCGTAGTCGGCATGTTGGCTGCTGACCAACTTTGGCTTCACATTAAAAACCTTGAGCCAGATACCGAAGTGCGGATGATCCGCAGAAAGGCCTCACAAATGGTGTTGAAGATGGAGATGTGCATAATGGGATTCAGAGGAAGATCATAGAAATCTAACCCATATATAATAAAACATCAGACCCCTAACGAAGGGGTGAAGCGGGAAGCCCAGTTACCAGAGGAAGTGGGGGACGAACACCACCCGCTCCACCGGCCTTGGCATAGGTACCACGTGGACCTTGTCCGGTGCTCGGTGGGCGATGCCGGCTGCGATATAGGCACAACGCTTCAGCTCCAAGATGTCCCCTTCGGAGATACGGCAGATCTCCCATTTTTCCTGAGAGCCCGAGCCTCCATTGCAGAGCTTGGTGAGGAGGGCGACTGGAAAGGGTGGGAAATAGGATGGATCTGGGTCCTCGAGCTTGGAAGGAGAAGGAGAAAGGGTTTGGGATGCTTGTGAAGGGCTTTGGATCATTTTCCCCCTTTTAAGGGAGGTCGCGGAACCGAGGGTCTCCTCTTACTGCACCACCAGCTCCACCACTTCCCAAAACAACTACACCATTGAAACGTGCATAGGTTGGCTTGGGCCATTAATTCAAGTCCCCTTAAATGCAGGACACGGTCTCTTTTTTTGATAGAACGTGCCCCGGGGAAAGTGGCCTCGAGCCGCGATTAAAGTTTTTCTCATTATTTTTATATCACGACTTTTCGTCACAAGAATTATCAAATGAATGACTATTCACCTTTGGGCCTTTAAAAGTCTTTAGATTTAATGACACCCGTTTTCAAGAATACGACATCATTGGAGTGACTTAACCGATACCAGCTGAATATGGGGAGAACTCGTCGTGCAAGCCGATTTTTCTGTATGTTCGGCTGCCAAAGACTGTACACATCAGCGTTGAAGGCCAGTTCAGGGGCTACTGAGGGAGTTCCGGAATAAGGGGTCCTCGGGCCGTTGGTTTGTCCCTTATGGGCCGATCATATTGGTCGTGTCATTGAAGACCGGATTACGTGACAACTACGTAATCAAGGTGGAAAGCTCTGAAGAGTAAGCGTGCTCTCTAAGGCAGGAGGACCAGTTCGGCCCATCTATCCCGATCTAACTCGGTAACATGAAACCCTAGGGGCCCTGGTGTCTATATAAAACAGAGGCTCTTATGCATAGAGGAAAGTTATCTCATCTATGGTTTAGCTCGTACGACCTCCAGGTAGATCAACTCTGTAACCATTGTTCCCCATCAATATAATCAAGCAGGATGTAGGGTTTTACCTCCTCAAGAGGGCCCGCACCTGGGTAAACAACGTTTCCCCCTCCGTCCTGCAACCCATTGATCTAAGCTCCGTAGTTCGGGACCCCCTACCCGAGATTTTCTTGTCTTTACACTGACACACATCACCACCAACACTCACTCAACATCACCCAACTCACAAGGAGACATAACAAAAATGCATGCATGATGATATGATGCTATGATGCATGCGAAGCTAACAATCAAATGGAATACATGAAGCAAAATTTATTATCTCAAACCACATGAGTCACAACATGGAAGTTTAACTCATGGAAATATATTACAAAGGTATATGAAAGTGCATTTGGGATGTTACACGTGTCTCCCGTCACCTCTAGGTGGTGGTGTGTGCATCCTCCCTGCGCCTCTCATTCAAAACCAGACATCAATCTCGCTTCTATCGCGGGTCCGTCGATGCATAAGACACTAGGTCCTGCATGTCTGATCATTGAGACGGTTGTTGTTGCTATGGGGGCGACTGCCTCGTGGATTCCCCGCCAGCACCGCGTCTTTGAGTGGGCCCTATTGGAGCCACTTGGCGCACTCGCATGGTACCCGCCACCTCCGGCTTGTCGCAGTTCACAAAGCTTAGTAGGCTCTGTATGGTCGCCCGCCAATCCTTCTTCTGTGGCACAGGCGGAAAGTTCAGCAATAGCTCGGCCTGCTCCAGGGCTTCCTTCCAGGTCTTGGGCATGGAACGATGTGAGGCATGGGTGGTGCTTCTACTCCCGACAATGCCAAGAGGAGCGCTCTCCCGTCCGGTCGCATGTTGCACCCCCCTCCTCAGGAGGTTTGGGATGAGCTTGTCCATATGCGCCCTGGGAGAACGCACTTGCGTCTTGGCCGCACGCCGCCCGGGGTCACTAACATGCGAGCGTTCATCGTGGTCGTCTTGTGAAGGGCGTGGTGGAAGCCCCGTTGCCCCCGTAGTCGTTTATGCAGTTGCTCCAAGCGTTGTCCCAGTCCGGGTCGCTGCTCACGAAACTCCGTGCGATGATGTGGTTGCGCTCACCAGCATAGTGAGCATGAGGGTCGCCCCCATCCACGTCACCCGTAGCTGCATGCGACGACACCTTGGATGAAGATGGGACGGCCGCAGATGTCCCTTGGCTTTCTTGGGATCATGTCATGCCCTATTTTTCTACCAGATTCTCTGTAATGCAAAAAAATCTGAGCTTCTTAAAACTTTTTCAAAAATTCATGATGTGAGTGCCATGATTGTCATTATATGCTTGTGTGCGTAATCATGTGATAATAAAACCCCATTTCACAATATTGAATTATTTCTAAAAACCATTACTTGATTCTGATCAAGGTAAAACCCTACTTTGAGTTGCACTACTTGTCCTTGATGGCAAGGTTGGTTTCTACTCAAAGTTGGTGATCTGATTTTAACTTGTCTTTATATTCCAAGACCAAAAAAATAATTATTTTTATAATTGTTTTCCTAATTTAATTGCATGTCCATTTTCGAGGCCAGAATTGGTATTCCTACATGGAAAAATACTTTTCTGCCTTAGAAAAATCTGATTAAATTTGGAGATGATCAGAAGGACATATATTTTCCATACATAAGATTTTTAACCCTATTTTATATTATAATTAATTGAATAAAACCCTAGAAACCATTTCTCTCTGTTTTGACTTTTTGAAATATTTCCAAAGGAAATATTCTCAAGAAAATCCCAGGAAATTCCAGTGGTATCCCTAAGCCATGCTTGGTGTCCACATAAAGTTTCACCTTGATCCAAGGTGATTAAGGACCCCAAATGACCCTAAACCCCCTTTTGTCCAGATTGAAGTTAGAACAACTCTACAAAGCAAAGTTTGTCCAATGATGCCGAAACTTTGCAGGAGTGCCTAACACCTCAAATGAGGGTTCCACACCAAAAATGGGATTTGTGGGACTTAGTTTGCCCACTCTCTGTGGAAGGGACAGATCTGGTCATATAGAAGTGTTTTCAAGTTTACAAAGCTAAACTTGTCCAATGGAGCTCAAACTTGGTAAAACCCATGTTTTAGCACCAAACCCAAACATGTTAAGTAGCAGCACCATTGGTGGGGTGCAACCCCCTCAAACAACTATCGAGCACATTCTGACAGATGGGAAAAGCCATCTTAGCCATAGCTAAACCCAACCCCTTTGCTCCAACCTCATATATTAGGTGGCCATTATCAATATCTAACCCCAGTCAACTGGCCCCTCACTGGTTAAAAGTGGAAAGGCCAAAACCCCAATTTAGGCTTCAGTTCAAGGCTGACAGCATCAGTATTTCTTGTCTCCCTTGACTAGCCGAAGCTCCCATGAGACCCAAACGGCTAGCCACACTCCCAGTTAGTGCCAGGACATGCTAGAGATGTCCAAAGTGGCTCAGAGCGCACCACCATGCCGTGGCATACCAAAACTGCGCTTTGGGCGCGCTACAGGAAGCCAGCAACGTGGGGGTTACGCTCTTGGCCAGTTCCAGCCTCCCCCGAGGTGTCCAACCTCTTCCCCGACAACCCCTCTGCGTCAAGCAACCCTCAGGGCCCCTCCTCCGCTGCGCTAGAGCTCGTGCGATGCGTGCCCGCGCGCACAAGAACCGGCCAGGGTTGCGCGTCCATGGATACCCAACTCCTCCCTCTCTCCCTCTGTAGCAGATGGTTCTGGCAGTCCAAAACCATGTCCTGAGACCATGGTTTCGACCCCAGCCCCTCTCCGCAGCCCCATGCACGCCACGGTGAGTCACCGGCGCTCCCGAATCGGCTCACCGTCGCGGGCCTATTTATAGCCCTTCCCTCGCTTCGGCACCCCTCAGATAGCTTCACCACGACCACTAACACCTCCCTAGACACCCCAGCAAGCTAGCAGAGCCCCGGTGCTCGAGATTGACCGAGGCCCCTCCGCCTCGGAGCTCCGGTCGATCTCCGGTTACACGATGGCTCCCGCGCCCCTTGACCCACCAAACTTATCTCCTCAACCCCAGGAAGCTTTCCCCCAACTCGCCCGAGCATTTCCGTGCCCCTAGCTACCTCCTCAACCAACTCCTGAAACTCCTGCGCTGAGACCTTCTCGTCGTCGGTGAACCCTTGCCTCTCCGACGTTGTTCCGACCACCAGCAGGTAGGCGACGTCATGGCAAACCCATTCCTATCCTTGTTGGGGCTTGAGAACGTCTGCAGCCTCGCCGGCGTGCTCCTCCTCCTCTCTGGCCAGAGGTAGGATCCCGAAAGGTGTGCCCCACCTATCGGTGGCCCAGCCTCCTCCCTCACGCTGCGTGCAGCCGCTGACGCCAGGGCCCCGCACGTCAGGTTCAAACCTGATGGCGCGCGCCTGGGCATGCTGTCGGCTGGGCATGGGCCAACCCAGTTCCAGGCCAGGCTTAACGCATTTTTCTTTATTTTTAAAATATGATTTCCAAGATTTTTATAAAAATATTTAACCAGTGTAAAAACATAATTTTTCCACTGTTATTCTTCTAAAAATGTGTAGTATTTAATGAGATGATTGGATAAATTTTTCAAAAAACTATTCTGTTTGCAATATTAAAAAGGACTGAATTGGAATAGTTTTGCTTCTGTTTGGTTAATTTTAAAATATTCCTTCATGAATATTTGAGGCAAATATTTTTCAAAAAGATAACTTAGATTTATCAGTAATAAAGAACATTTTAAAAACAAATTTGTGATCTGTTTCTGAGTGAGCTATTTCTTATTTATTCTTTTATCGACGATAGAAAATCCGTGTGACGAGGGAATCAGAGCGGAAGACCTTGAAGACCCCGGATACCTAGCTGACCAAGGTAAGTAGCCCTTTGACCATGACTGAGCATATGTTATATTGCATGTTAAGATAGCAAGTATTTCCGTTGCATATGATCATAAGTGTCGGTAAATCATTCGATGTGATGTTACCGATGGCTCCTCCGGAGCACATGCATTGAGCTTGATCCTACCCCTCTTGAGGATCACGCTATTATCATGTTGACAAGTAATGCTAGAGTAAATAGCATGAGCATGTTATTGGTATAAATCAAGAGCTTATAAAAACCCCGTCAGGTGCCACAAATGCCCGAGCGTGATGATGAGTTAGAGGGCCACTTTTGGTGAAGTGGTGCACCGGGTATTTTGAGTGAGTACGGTTTCGAAAATGGGAATAGATTTATGATGTGTCGACGGTCCCAACCTTACCAGTATGACCACGTTACCCCTTATGGGACGGGGCTATGTTGATTACTCTGGTCGATGCTAGCAAAGAGCTACATTACTAGTGGCGGGAGTGATGTGTGGTCACGCTCGTGATGGGGTCATGCCAGGTAGGACGACTATGCCATTTTTATGAGTTCCAGGCTCACCATTGGTCCCCGCATGGTTGATACTGTCCAGAGTCGGTGCTCGTAAGACATGCAACATGTGGGCTGGGTACCAATCGAGTGGACCTCTTTGTCTAGTATCGTCAGGGGAAAGGCATTGATCAGGTACTTACCTTGGGTATGTTATATATCACGAGTCTTGGATGACATGGAAGTTTCCCGGATCTCGTGGGTCCAATGTACTACCTCTGCAGAGTGTAAAACTATTCGAATAGCCGTGTCCATGGTCAAGGACAGTTGGGTAATCCTGCTTAAACTACGTCTAGTCATTTCCACATAAACCAAGTGTGTGTGAGTTGTGATGAAAGGAGTTGTTATGAAAGTAATGATATGACCAAGTTTGGTGACTTGGCATATAGGGTGAACCCGGATGGTTTAGCCCTCAACAGATATATTGATATCTGTAACATGTTCTTCAAAAGTAGTTCTTAACTTATGATGCATCCCTGTGATCATGTTTATTTACCACCAAGAGATATTCACAAAAGATGCATGTTATTGTTATCCTTCACTTTCATTGTTCATATCATGAGCTCTTTGTGAGTACAATCAAAAGTACTCATTGGCTTGCCACTGGTTATTTCATTGACCAAGTATGAAAGAACATGATACGGTGAAGAGTAACTCGGTGACGTTCTTGCGAGCTAGGATGCTTCTTAGTTAGAATGCGAGTAGGTTAAGGCTCATGGCATGGATTCACGCTCTCGACCAGTAATTGCGCTATTGGTCCAGTGTGGAGTGTTGGCCCTCAAGGCCATATATATGTAAGACTTGACCGCAATAGTCATTTGTTGTATCAAACAGTATGTATGGATGTAAGACTCTTAATATTCAGTATCTGTGTGTTCGGTGAGCATTGATCTCTGGGATCACTGAGCACGTTCATTCGGCGATCTCGACTCGTAAGTCGGGGTCCCCACACCGGGCCCATCCCTGCAGCGCGAGCACCCGCTTTGCAGGCGAAGACCACCTTTGGGCAGGGGAGCATGTTCCCCTGTTCCCCTTCAAAACTGGCCACTGTGGGATCCCTTCCCGCCAAATTATAAGGGAAGAGGACCGGGGCCGCCACTATAAATAGAGGATAGGTTGCTTCATAGAAGGGGATCCGATTCCCGAACCACCTATTCACCCACTAGCACTCCGCAAGGTCATCCAGCCTCCGGAGGCGCCCAAGCACTGTTCTAGTTCATGCACCAACCTCCACGAGAGGCAATCCACCAAAGAAGGAGTAGGTACCGCGTACTACCTCTGCAGAGTGTAAAACTATTGGAATAGCCGTGTCCATGGTCAAGGAAAGTTGGGTGGTGCTGCTTAAACTACGTCCATTCGTTTCCGCATAAACCAAGTGTGTGTGAGTTGTGAGAAAAAGGTGTTGTTATCGAAGTAATGATATGACCAGGTTTGGTGACTTGGCATATAGGGTGAGACCGGATGGTTCAGTCCTCGACACATATATTGATATATGTAACCTGTTCTTCTAAAGTAATTCTTTAATTTGATGCATGTTCATGATCATTCCACCCAGATGAATTCCACCAAAGATGCATGTTATTGTTATCCTTCACTTTCATTGTTCATGTCATGGGCTGTTTGCGAGTACATTCAAAGTACTCATTGGCTTGCCACTGGTTATGTTATTGACCAGACATGGAAGGACCGGAGTTTTGAGATGAGTACGTCTTTTGAGACGCCCCTGCGATCTAGGATGCTTCCGAGTCAGAATGCATGTCGGTGTAGGCTTGATGGCATGGGCACCTGCTTAGCCCTATGTTTACTGCTATTAGTTTTATCAGTATGTTTTAGACTTAGGCCCAACCTTGTGAACTTGACCATTCGGTCATGTGATGTAATAATTCTGTACTCGGATGTAAGACTCTTTTTATTTCAGTATTTGTTTCTTCGGTGAGCATTAATCTCTCGGACCACTGAGCACGATCATTCGGCGATCTCGACTTGTAAGTCGGGGTCCCCATAGATCCATGGGCGTTGATGAAGATGTTAAAAAAGCAAGCAACATTTGAAGAAGGTTCGCACAGGCGATCCGCCTACGTGGCGCGCCAAAGATGTCGGGGGATTACGGGGATTTATGGTACCAACCAGGTCCCTTTTGTAGGGTCAGCAATGGGAGTACACATACACAAAGAGCATCAACAACCTCGTACTTAATTGGGGTTTAGACAGGTTTTGCCGATCGGGAGCATAAAACCATACATCTTGTGTTTATGGATTATACGTGTCCAAGTACAGGAGCGCGACAACCCGGCAAGGATGCACAAGGAGTGTAGCTACGCGTACAAATGGACAGAGTGTCAACCTTTGTACAAGTATTCATGGCCCTCCTTGTATAGGTTAATGGGTGACCACAGGGGATAAAATTGTCTTTACATGAGTTGGATAGTGGATCCTATAGCTGCCAAAATTACCGACGGGGGCTATAGTGGCACGTACCTAACCATGACGGATTAGGAGAGGTGCATTAAATGCACCGTGAGGTGTCATGTTCGGGACGTCTTATGACAGGGATTGCCTCTCTTTCTGTGTCGTTTGCCCATCTACATTTTATTCTCTTGGCACACCATGGGTCGAGTGTCACTAAAGTTGCTCCAAGTCCTTGGGGCTGCTAGAGGCCTCTGACAAGTCTCACCTAACTCCCTACCCACTCAATACCTCGCTGATGTTGATAATCAACCTGATGAGGAGGAGTGATGGAGTGGTGGTGGAGTCTTGTCGGGCATGATGGTTGTCGGGTCTTCCTCATCGGCTTGGCCTTGACGCTTGGCGTTGTGTTGATTGTATTGTCCTCCGGCAGGCCTTCCTGCACGGGAGGCCACTGTCGTCTATACACATGTCAGGGTACTAAGGGACCCTTTCTTTAGTACACCAACATTCATATTAATTTACCCCATAGAAGTTTTTTATGTTGTCTTGCCCCTATGTCATAGACGTGTCTTGGATTCTATGTGTGTAAAATACTTTTTGGGAAATAATGCTTTTGACACCTATGAAAAGATGAAAAGTGTATTTGGGGAACCAACGATAGAAACCATTAAACCTACCATATCGGTGAGCTACCCTCAAACTGAGCTAAAAAGAAACAAAGGCTTCTATGGAAACCAACTTTGGGGGTTTATCCAACTTGTCTACTAAAACCAATGGAAACATAGTGTCACAAATAGGAGAATTGATATTATAGAATAGATGATTGATGGTCTTTGTGTTTTCAAAGGTTAGATGAAAAATCATAAATGCCAAACTTCACCAATTTGTTCATATAATTCATAATGGTAAGGATAGAAATTTTCAAAGGTATTTAGGTCCCTTACAACCTAGGACGACAACACTTGAAACTATGCATTATGCCTAGCTAGAGGCGTAAAATGATAGCGATTGTTGGGAGGCAACCCAATAGTTATTTTATTTTTTGTGTTCTACTTTTAGTTATTTTAAGTTGACATGATTATTGCTACTATAATTATTATGTTTTATGTTTTAATTAATTTTTGTTCCATGTAAAGCCTTTGGGATGATTTGGATGATAAGTAAAATTGATACGGTGCAAAAACATAAGCTTTCATGTCAAGTGAAGAGTTCGTGTGATTTTACTAGAACGTCTTTTGATCTGAATTAGTTACTCAGAATTGGTATACAAAATTACTGAGATTTTCCTCATTTTTCATAATTTTCAGAGCTATACAAGAATGGTTTTAGTACTTATCATTACAGACCGTTCTGTTTTAGACATATTCTGTTCTTTTGCTTGGATAGTTTTCTTGTTTTGATGAAGCTATAGATTGGGTCAGGGGGTATATGACATGGAGAAGTTAGAATACAATTCCTTATGCAGTAATTACACATGAATCAATTTATAACAGTACCTAAAGTTTTTGGTTTATCTATTACAATAACGGTCTCACAAGGTTTCTATTGAGTTTCATGTGCTAAAGTTTTCAAGTTCCGGTGTGATCTTGATGGATGGAGGAATAAGGAGCGGCAAGACCCTAAGCTTGGGGATGCCTCGGAAGGCATCCCCTCTTTCATCACCATTCCATCGGTATATCATTTGGAGCTATATTTTTATTAATCACATGATGTCTGTTTTGAATGGAGCGTCGTGTATTGTGGTGTCCATTTGTTCTAGTTTTCCACAATCATTGTTTTTGGGATACAACTATTTGAGAGACACACATGTTCATGATGATTTATTAGAATCCTCCATGTGCTTCACATATATCTTTTGAGCTAAGCAGCTGCTCTAGTGCTTCACTTATATCTTTTAGAGCACGTTGGCGTGTAGATTTTATAGAAATAATTGCACTCCCATTCTTTACATATATTTGTTTGAGAGTCTAATAGGGGGTAACAGTAATTTGCATGGGTTACAAGACTAATTAAAAAATGATAGGTATTCAAGGACGATATAATAAAAACTTTCATGTAGGACATATAAGAGAAATTGTGGGTTAATGATATTGATGTGGTAATATGAAAGGGTGTGAGTACGTGGTTGTTTCTTAGTAGAAATATCGATACTTAATGTGTGTTAACTTGTTGTTCATCTAAATATTGTTTATGGCATGGTGATGTTGTGTGAGCATTCTTATTCCTTGTTGAAATCCTAGTGTTTTTAGGTTGGGGGCATGCGATTGTTAACTTCTACTAACCTCCTCCATAGGGCCATGCGGTAGTACTTTGCTTTAAGAGAGCTAATAAGGCTTTGCAATAAGTACATCAGTTCTTTATGACTAATGTCAATCCATGGATGTACGCACACTCACCTTTCCATATTTTCTAGCCTCTTCGGTACTGTGCATTGCCCAATCTCACCTCAAGGATCGGTCTAACCTTCGCCCGTGCATCCAAACCCCGCAACGGGATATGCTTTGTAGCATGCCATCCATCTTATATCTTCCTAAAAACAACCACCATACCTACCTATCACGGCATTTCCGTAGCCATTTTGAGATAAATTTACATGAACTTCCACCATTACAAAACATGACTTGTGTGCTCATTATCATATTGCTTTGCATGATCATGTAGCCAACAAAGTATTCATGGGAAAACCACCATTTATTATTATTTACAAGTTATGCTACATCATTGCACATCCTCGTACACTGCGAGAGGCTTTCATATAGAGTCATTTCTTTCATCATCATTGATTTGTTATATCAAGTTTTAAGTAGATAGAAGTGTGATGTTCATAATTATTAGAGCATTGTCTCGATGAGGAAAGGATGATGGAGACTATGACCCCCCCACAAGTCAGGATGAGACTCTGGACAAAAAAGAGAAGAAATGAAAAATAAATGAAGAAAAAGGAAAAGGGAAAAAAGAAAAGAAAAACAGAGAAAAAAGGAAAATAAAAGAAAATGAGAGAAAAGAGAGAAGAGACGACACTACTAGCTCTTTTTCCAGACTTGTGCTTAGAGAAATCACCATGCTTTTCATATGGAGAGTCTTATGAGTTGTTATTTTCGTATGGTGGTGGGAATTTTCATTATAGAACTTGGCTTGCATCTTCTGATGAAGGGCTTCCTCAAATGGATGAGGTCTTCATGTGCAAGCAAGTTGGATGCACATCCAATTAGCTTTCATACACCTATAGCTTTAGTACATCCATTGCATGGCAATCCCTAATCCTTGCACTGCTATGGATTGACGGGCATCTCCACAACCCGTTGGTCCAGTGAGTTGATGCAAGACATTCTTCTCTACTTTTACTCCTTTGATACCTACCACCATAATCTATTCCACCTATATGATATGTCCATGGTTCACGCTCATGTATCGAGTGAGGTTGAAAATATTGAAGCGTGTTAAAAAGTATGATCCAATTGCTTGACTTAAAACCACGGTGCTCAACATTTGTATTTATGTGGTGAATACAGAGACATGTCATGCTAATATGATAAAAAGAAGGGGGATTAACATTTTTAGGGATAGTATATTTTGAAAGTTGCTGATTGTGTTAGATATGTTTATGGATATTACTATGTTGATGTTCATTAGTTCTTCTTTCCCAATGGTCATACCTGAATAAGATTACATGTTAGGTAGCATGTAACATCAAAAATTCAATTTTTATCACTTACCTACATGAGGACGAGCATGAATTAAGCTTGGGGATGGTGATACATATCCAATGTACCTATAATGTTTTATTGTCCGATGCTATTATATTGTCAATCTTCGACACTTTATATGCATTTGTACGATGTTTTATATAATTTTTGCGAACTAACTTAATAACCCAATTTCTAGTGCCAGTTCTTGTTTTGTGTGTGTTTTTGGCTTTTCAAGAAATTAGTACCAAACGAGGTCCAAATTCAACGAAACTATTTTATATTTTGATGGACAAAAATAAGACGTGGAAGCTATGAAGGGAGACCGGAGGCCACACCGGATGGCTCCAAGCAAACAGGGAGCACCCCGGGGGGTGGTTGCGCCCTCAAGGCTTGGGACTACCTCTCGACACCTCTTGATCTATCTCCATGCCTATGAATCCTAATGTGTTGGAAAACACCAGAGAGCCACCCAAAGCGCTTTTACGCCATCGCAAGTCTCTATTCCTCTGTGATCCCATTTGGAGCCATGTACGGTGCCCTTCCAAACGGGGATCAGTCAAGGAGGGCCACTACATCAACCTTTCTCCCCCCATGGTGATGTGTGAGTAGTTTACCACAGACCTATGGGGCCGTACTTAGTACCTAAATGGCTCTCTCTCTCTCTCTCTCTCTCTCTCTCTCTCTCTCTCTCTCTCGCTCTCTCTATGTTCTTCAATGCAAAGATCACCGTGATTCCCGTGGTGATCTATCTTGTGTAACAATCTTTACGGTGTGTTTGTCAGGATCCGATGAATTGTGGGTTTATGTTCAGATTGTTCATGAAAATATATTGTATCGTTGCTGGCTATATATATGCATGATTATGATATCTTCTTATTCTTGTTGATCTAGCGGTTTGGTTTGGCCAAATAGATTGATTGATCTTCAATGTGAGTGCTCCGTTGTAATAGGTTCAATCTTGCGGTGCTCATTCCCGGTGATAGAAGGGGACATGACATGTATTTGTATATGTATTTCTTCCATTAAAGATAAAAATATGGGGTTCATTCAAATTAGTTGAGTTAAGTTTGTCTACATCATGTCATCTTGCTCCAGCATTACTTTGTTTTACTTAATACTCAAGATGCATGCTGGATAGTGGTCGATGGGTGGAGTAACAGTAGTAGATGCATGTAGGAGACGCTCTACTTGCTTTTGGACGTGATGCCTATATATATGATCATTGTCGTGAATAAATATTTCATAATTTTGTGCTTTTCTATCTATTTCCCAATAGTAATTTGTTTACCCACCATATGCTTTCTTGGAGAGAGAAGCCTCTAACGAAACTATGGCCGCAAGTCTTTGCAAATATTACTAAAACCCTAAAAATATTGCTTCCTTTTATTTACTTTTATTTATGTTATATTTATGTTATCTATCTATTAGTACTTGTTACTTGCAAGTAACGAGTTCAACGGGATTGACAACTCTCTTGCCCGCATTGGGTCCAAGTGTGCGCTCTTTTCTGTGTAGGCACTGAAGACGGGAACTTGCATGGTTTTGCTATTAGTTCGATAACCTTGGTTCTCACTGAGGGAAATACTTATATCTATTGCACTGCGTCTCCTCTCCTCTTCTTGGAAAATCCTAACGCAGTTTACAAGTAGCAGCCCTTTCCATTGTGCTACCAGGGCTTCGAATTCTTGTATGTCGCAGTCGACATGTTCACCAAGTGGTCAGAAGTAGAGTCGGTGAGGAAGGTGACAGCATAGTCACCCATCAAGTTCTTCAAAGGGATAGTTTTCCATTTTCGTGCGCCCAACAGGAACATCACTAACAACGACACACAGTTCATGAGCCGCACCTTCTTGCAGTACTACCAAGACCTTGGCGCCAAGATCTGCTTTGGTTCCGTAGATCACCTGAAAAGCAATGTCCAAGTAGAGAGGGAAAATGCTGAAGTGTTGTGTGGCCTCATTATGAGAACTTTTGACAACCTACACAAGTGCGGAAGGCACTGGATTGATGACCACGCCGGCATTTATTTGGTCACTAAGTAAGACACTAAATTGAGCCATCGGTGAGACACCTTTCTCCCTAGTCTATGGTGCAGAAGCGATGCTCCCCTGAGAACTCATGTACGGGCCACCTCGAGTACAAGACTTCGATGAATACGAGCAAGAGAATATGCAGCAAGATGATTCCACACACCTCGAGGAAGATGGTCTTCGGGCTGCCCACTGTGCCGCCTGCTACCAGCAAACGTTGCGGTGCTATGATAGCCGCAAGTTGCACTACCCGAGCATTGAGGAAGGCAACCTTATTCTTTGCCGAATTCACTCTATGAAGGGATCCAAGAAGTTGGGCCCCAACTGGGAAGCCCCTTACTGGGTGGTACGAGTCACTAGGCCCGGCACAGTCGGCCTAGAAGCCGAGGATGGCACACCGGTGGAGAACTCATGGAATAACGAGCATTTTCGTAAGTTCTACCCATAAGGCAAAATTGCTGGGCCCCACGACAACCCCTTCTTTACAAGTTTGCTTGCAAGCCATGTAATCCTTTGTACAAAGCCAGGAGCATGCCTTGTGCATAATGAATAAAGATAAGTGTGTCACAACTCTTTGTCAAAGTACATATTTCATTATGTGTTGCATGTCATTTTGTTTTACATTAAACCTTGCATAATATGCTTAACAAACTATCCAAGTTTCGAGGATCCTCTTTTCGTCTTCTTTATTTTCCTCAAAATAAGCTGAAGTGTTCCTCGCGTGAAAGTTTCCTAGGGGGAGTGATGGTACACATACCCAAGTGACATTCAAGTTGTCATCTTACGACAATAAGTACAACAAAGAAAAACTAAATCAAAAAACTTTCAACCAAGTTCCATATTGTAGTTGTTATCTTCCCTTGAATGATCATAATCTTTGTATGAAAAACCTGGATACTAAGTAACCTTGTCGGTACCTATTGCGCCCTTGTTTTTTTCTGAGTTTGCCCGACAACTTAATGGCTACATTGGGACCGCCAAGGGTGAGATTGTCAATAGCGGCACCGTTGGCAGGCTACTAAGGACCCCTTCCTCAAGCACTCGGGGCAAGGGTGTGCATCGGCAAGCTTTCGACAAGCGTAGGGCATAAAATAATACTGTTAGGACGCTGACTCATAAGTCGTGATAACAAAAGTCTTACATTCATACAAAGATCAATGCTCACTGATCACAGAGAAGACGAATCACAGGAGCCTTACATCCATACATACCATCTAATACAAATAGAGACCATTATGGTCAAGTCATACCTAGATAGGGCCTCGAAGGCCGACGCACCAAACATAACTAGCAGCGGAAATCTAGAACGAAAGCGTGAACCCATGCGATATGCCTTAACCTATAGGCATTCTGACTAGGAAGCATCCTAGTTCGCATGTTCGTCACCAACGAACTCTTCTTCATAATCATTATCTTCCATGGCTAGCCAATTAAATAACCAGTGGCAAGCCAATGAGTAGTTTGAATGTACTCGCAAGCAACCCATGTTGTGAAACAAGTAAATAACAATGCATGATATAGCACTAATAGGTAATGTGCAGAAAGCGGATTTTTAGGTGCAATGACATGATCAATTTCTTGTGAGGGCATTCATCATGAGGTAAACGATATCCATACGAACATGTTACAGATATCAATATAACCTGGGGTCAAACATCCCATGTCCACCCATCACGCCAAGTCATCTGACTTAGCCCATGAATCATACTGCCATCTTTACCACACTATCACCTTTCTCACACACGTACACTTGGTTTATGCGAAAACTTCTGGACATTGTTTAAGGAAGTCCACCCAATTGTCCTTTATCGTGGGCACGGCTATTCAAATAGTTTTACACTCTACAAAGGTTACACGTTGTACCCACAAGACTCGGGTAACGTCCGTGTCATCCACGGGTCGCGGTATATTTCATACCCGAGGTAGGCACCCGAACAATGCATTTCCCGTGGCGACACTAAACAAATTTTCCACTAGTTGGTGACATCCCTCATGATGTACATCATACGAGCCTCGCTCAAGATCGTACCATCCATGAGGGCACGCAACAATGTGCTCGGTGTTTGTGAAAACAGCCCATGATTGCCCTTCTTGGCATGACCCCGTCTCCAGACTGACCATGTCACTCCCGTCACTAGTAATACAGGCTCTCGGCATGCATTGTCCAAAGTAATCAACAAAGCCCCATTCCATAAAGGGGTATTGTGGACGCACATGTAAGGTTGGGATGGTTAGGAAATCTTTAATCTAATCCCGCTTCTGAAACCATACACACAAAACTTCCTTCGGTACACCACTTCTTTATCATTTGGTTACCTAGCTCAACACATCTCCCTCGGGCATTAGTGGCACTCGACGGGGTTTTCGGTAAGTTTTTGAAATCTTTTCCTTCATCGTCACCATGCATATTCCCATCCCATTTCCGTAGCAACTACTAGCAACCTAACAACTTCCCACCCGCACAACCCTCATAGGAAGGCAGGGTCATGCTTAGTGCTATCAACGACGGGTTATCAGAGACAACCACCAAGGTGTTCACCGATTCAACATGATTCAATGCATTGTCAACAATGTAATATGGTATGCATAAAACAGTTACTCAGTCATGGTCAACGGGCTGCTTGCGTGGATCAACAAAGTCTTCGGGGTCTTCAAAGTCTTCTAGTCCAAGACCTTCGTCAACAATGTAATCTACTTTCGCAAATATAACGGAAATAATAAGACCGCGACAAAAACAGAAAAACTAACACACTCAGAAAAATGCCAACCTATTTTTTTACAATACTAAGGTGAGTATAGGTACTGTCAAAATTACTAGGTTTTATTTTTGAAGTGTAAAAACTGGTGAAAAACATTTTAACACAAGGTTAAAAAGCTTTCAACAAGGTTTTAAAACAGTTTATGAAACCTATTCCAAAAATTGCACAAGTGCCATATTCAAATAGGTTGTAATATTAGAAATTTTTAGAAATTTGAAACACTGAATTTGGTTTAATATTTTAACCATAGGAATTTTTGGAAATAAGATCAAAACTAAAAAGGAAAAGGCCACTGTGCTAGTGGGCCAGAACCAACCAGCCGAACCAGGCCCAGTCGGCTAGGAACGCATAGGCGAGCCGGCCAGACGTGCGCCGTCGGATTTAAACCTGATGCACGGCGCCCAGCGGCCAGTGACAGAGGAGGGAGGCACAATGCGAGCTAGAGGATCACAGGTGGGGTCCCCCTGTCAGGGCTATTGTTAACCTTCGGCAGAGAGGGGGTGGTGCTCATCAGCAGCGTAGGAGGTACGGTGAGGGCTGCTGGTGGGGGGAATGGAAGCAGGAAGGAGTCACGGTTCAGGTGGTGGTCGAGGGAGTCGCCGGTGTGCAGGGAGTTGCCAGCGACGGTAAGGCCACGGTGGAGGGCTTCGGGAGGTGGTCACCATTGATGAACCCCACTGCAAAACACACGGGGAAGAGGGAGAAAATGATCATGACCTCTCTATAGTCACAGATCAAGCAAGAAGAGGGGCGGAGGAGGGCTCTCACCGTGCGAACGCCGGCGGCTCGGAGCGGCGAGTTTCGGCTCGATCCCGAGCACTCAGACATTGGGCTCGCTCGGAGGGGCTCTCGTGTTTGAATGGGGATGAGAGAGAGAGACCCAAGGGGAGAGAGGGACTCTAAGGGCTTTATATAGGAGGGCGACGGAGGCAGGGTGTCGGGCGCACGGGAAAAGCTCGAGGTCGATCTCTAAGATTGCGGCGGCATGGGCTAGAGGCATGAGCAAGGTCAGTGGGTGTGAAGGGAGGCGCTAGGCTGGAGAGGACAAAGGGGAAGGCCATATGGCGCAACGCGTGTGAGCTCACAGGTTGGGGGGCTTGGGCGGCAGTGTGCTCACGCGGGAGGGGGCAGCAGGAGGGCCTAAATGGAGGGGTCTGTTTCCCTCGCGCATAGCAGACGTCGGGGCGTTGCTCCTGGCGCGCGGGAAGGAGCTCGAGGAGGGAAGACACACGGGGTCAAACCTCTCAAGCGTCATGGTTGTCCTGTAGCGCGCTCCAGAGCGCACGTATGGCTAGTATGATGATGCCACTGACGCACTCTGGCGCGGCCATTGGTGCCAATTTGCAGCGTGGGAATAAACAAAGGTTGCAGGAGGTGTTGGATGCTTTAGACCCTAGCGAGGGGAGAGAGAGAAGTGAGAGATAGGGGAAAATTATGTTGTTCAGCAAGGGAAATGGGGGGTTTCGTAACCATGCACCTAAACGTTGAGGTGTTTCCTCGGGGTGCTTCGGGTCTCACGGTAGCTGTGGTAGAAATGTCGAGTGAAGAAGGACAGTGGAAGGGGTAAATCTGCAGCTTTTACCAAACTCCCACAACGTGTTTGATGTTGTTTTGAGCAAGTAAACTTTACCCAATTACTCTGAGACTTAACAGGACTGGATGGTAGGTAAAAACAAGAGGGGCTACCAAATTTGAGTTCATTTGAGCAAAGTTGGCAATGCGACCGTGAAAAACCTTAGAAAGTGGCAAAATTAGATTACTGAAGAATAAGGTAGGCTAATATATTCCCAAAAATGCACAACTTTGCGTAACATCCTTATTTGGGATCTAGACCACTCCTACAAAATTTGAGATCAATTGGACAAACTTGGCCATGTAAAGTTGCTCAAATTTGGTTCTGGACATAGAGGGTTTTGGAATATTTTGGTGGACCAAGACAACTTGGATTGAGATGAAAATTGGCAAGGTCACCACATATAGCATGTGTGACTTGCTACAATTTTCGTGGAATATATTGAGAATATTTCCTATGTAAATACTTCAAAAGCTCAAAAGAGGCATAAAGGGTTTTGAGGAGTTTTGCCCAATATTTTGAACATGACAATGTGTTGAAACTCTTATATATCGAAAATATATGTCGTATGAGTTTCCCTAAATTTTCTCAAATATTTTTGAAGTAAGAAAATTATTTTCCCCTATGTAATACAATTTTTGTCCTCCAAAAGAAGTATTTAAATAAAATAGGAAAATAAATTTCAAAATAATTATTTTATGGTTTTCGGAATTTTGTATAATAGGATCCAAAGAAAATCTTTGGCGTTAAGCATCTCTCCTAAATTGAGGACTTGTAGTGCAAATCCCAACTCTGGAGTTTTTGAAAGCTTATAATAAATAAATAACTTCTGCTGAAATAATAATCTCCAAAATAATTTTTGGCCCTATACACATGGCATGATCATTGGGAAAAGGTTTGGGGTCAAGGAGATGAGTTATTGAGAAGTGAATAATTTTAGGTGGTTCAAAACACAATCATCACACAAGCAAGCAACAACCAGATCAAACATCACAAGCGTGCAAAAGTTTCAAATGGCTCTAAATTTTATGAAAACGTAATGTGGCAAAGTGGTACAAACACAGGGTGTGGCAAACCTACCCCCTTATGATAATCTCGTCCCCGAGATTCCTAGGCTAGGCGCTCAAAAGATAAGGGAACTATGATCTAAGGTAGTCTTCACGCTCCCATGTTGCTTCCCCTTCAGTGTGGTTGCTCCACTTTACCTTGTAGTACTTGATGGTGCGGCTTCTTGTGCAACGTTCGGCTTCATCCATGATGTGGACGAGCCTCTCACGATAAGTGATGATCGATGTTCTTGTAGAGATCGAGGTGGTTGGGGACTTAGAGGCACTTCTGGCATTGTGACACGTGGACAACGTTCTGCACATCCAAAAGCTCGGAAGGTGGCTCCAGTTGGTAGGCAACTTCTCCTTGTCTAGCGATAATCTTGAAGGGGGCGATATATCTTGGCGCAAGCGTACCCTTGACGTGGAAGCGCTTTGTTCCCTAGAGAGGTGTGACTCGAGGATAGACATGATCTCTAGGGCTGAGGTCCACTTCTTGGCGGTGGGAGTCAGCGTAGCTCTTCTGTCTTGACTTGGTGGTCTCCAGACACTCTTTGACTAGTCGGACTTGTTCTTCACATTCCGGAAGATCATTTGGCCCAAAGACTAGTCCTTCTCATATTTCTGACTAGTTGAGGGGAGTGCGACACTTGCCTCCGTATAACACCTCACATGGTGCCATCTGAAGGCTGGACTGATATTTGTTGTTGTAGGAGAACTTAGCAAAGGGCAAACAATCTTCCCACTTGGACCCATATTCCAGAAC
This sequence comes from Hordeum vulgare subsp. vulgare, assembly GCF_904849725.1. NCBI lineage: Eukaryota > Viridiplantae > Streptophyta > Magnoliopsida > Poales > Poaceae > Hordeum > Hordeum vulgare. The sequence goes on along the minus strand of NC_058524.1, from coordinate 294,019,742 downwards.
ACACGCATGAAGCATATCCTCGAGTATTCGATTTACTTGCTCTATTTTCCCGCCCATCTGGGGGTGAAAAGCGGCACTAAAAGGTAGCTTGGTCCCCAAGGTTTGTCGAACTGCCTCCAAAATCACGAGGTAAACTGCGTACCTCGATCTGACACGATCTCCTTAGGAACTCCGTGGAGGCTCACAATACGCTTGTTGTAGAGACTGGCTAGCTTGTGCCCATCATAAGAGGTTTAGACGATAATGAAGTGGGACACCTTGGTGAAGTGATCGACAGTGACCCAAATGAAATCATGTCCTTTGCTCGATCTGGGCAGACCAGTGATGAATTCCATCCCAACTTTATCACACTTCCATTCAGGCACTTTGAGAGGTTGTAGCAGCCCAACGGGTCGCTGATGCTCAACTTTGAAGCTCTGGCATATGTCACACTTAGCGACATAAGAATACATCTCTCTCTTCATGACATGCCACCGGAATATTGCCTTGAGCTCTTGGTACATCTTGGTTCCACTAGAATGGATGGAATATGGAGTGTCATGTGCTTCTTGCAAGATCAAGTTCTTGAGCTCAACTTTGATGGGTACGCAAATGCAGTTCCCAAACCATACAATTCCCTTTTAATCCACTTAAAATCGTGGGGCCTTGCCTTTCTTGATCTTCTTCTTGATACCTTTGATGCTCTTGTGCCCCTTGTGAGCTTCCTTGATATCATCCATCAACGTAGGCTTCGCTTCGAGGCTGGCCATAAATCTTGGTACAACTAGCTCCAACCCAAAGCTTTCAAGTCCCTCATACAAGGCAGGTAGCCTTTCCTTGATCAAAGCATTCAAGGAACAAGCCTTTCTGCTCAAGGCTCCAGCTACCACATTGGCCTTCCCAGGGTGGTATTGAACAGTAAGGTGATAGTCTTTGACTAACTCCAACCACCTTCAGTGCTTCATGTTCAATTCGTTTTGAGTGAAAATATACATCAAACTCTTGTGGTATGTGTATATCTCACATCGCTTCCCCAGAAGGTGATGTCGCCATGTCTTCAAGGCATGAACCACTTCTGCCAACTCAAGATCATGAGTCCCGTAGTTCTCTTCATGAGGGCATAGCTGTCTGGAGAAATATGCCATGACTTTGCCTTCCTGCATCAGAACACCACCAAGCCCGGTCCTCGATGTATCACAATTTATCACAAATTCCTTGTGAATATCGGGACTGGCTAAAATGGGGGTCATTGTCAATCTCCTCTTGAGCTCCTCAAAAATTTCCTCGCACTTTGACGTCCATTCAAACTTCTGGTCCTTCTTCAAGAGTTGGGTCATTGGCCAGGAGATGCTTGAGAATTCTTCGATGAACATGAAGTAGTAGCACGCGAGTTCAAGGAAGCTTCTGACTTCGTTCACATTGGTCAGAGATTCCATTCAGTCAGAGCGTCAATCTTGGCAGGATCCAGCGACAATCTGTTTGTTGTCAACACATGCTCCAAGAATCCAACTCATGCAGCCATAATTCACACTTGTTGAATTTGGCATAAAGTTGGTTCTCTTGAAGCTTATCCAGGACCATCCTCAAGTGTTGCTCCTATTCTTCTTCAGACTTGGAGAAGATGAGTATGTCATTGATGAAGACAACAGGAAACTTGTCCACATACTCCATGAAGACGTTGTTCATGAGGTACATGAAGTAGGCCAGGGCATTAATCAACCCAAATGACATGACCTTATATTCATGTGGTCACAAATATCGTCTTTGGAATATCATGGGGTCTCATCTTCAACTGGTACTACACAGACCTGAGATCCATCTTGGAGAATACCTTGGCACCATTCAACTGATAGAACAGGTCTTCAATCTTGGGGAGTTAGTACTTATTTCTGATTGTGACTTTAGTGAGAGAACGGTAATCGACGCAAAGTCGGGTAGTTCCATCCCTGTTTGACACAAATTAAATAGGTGATCCCCAAGGAGAGGCTCTAGGGAAAATAAATTGCTTTCTGAGCTGCTCGGCGAGTTGCTTCTTTAGTTGGCCAACTCTTCGGATCCCATACTATAGGGCTTCTTATAGAGGGCTCCTACTCTGGGCATTAGATCAATAATGAACTCAGTGTCACGATCAGGAGGCATTCCAGGAAGCTCATCAAGAAAGACACGTGGGTATTCACATACCACTCGCACTTGATCCAAGTCAATTCCCGATAGACAATCAACCTCAGGGGCTTGAGCGGAGGTTGGGTTAGGAACATACTTGACTTCGACTCCTTAGCTATTGTTCATGGTAGCAGTCCTCTTTGCACAGTCCAACAAGCCTTGGTGCGTGGTTAACCAATCCATGCCAAGGATCACATCCAAGCCATGCGACTTCATGATGATGAGATCTACTAAGAAGTCTACCCCTTTGATGTTAATCCCAGCTCATTTACATCCGAACTTGGTCGTTAACACTCCACCCAGGGTTTGTACCATCAAATGACTACCCAAAGGTGTAGGCTTCATACCACTCTCTAACATAAACTTTTGGGTAACAAAAGAATGCAAAGCACCATAATCAAACACAATTGTTGTTGGCGTTGAGTTGACAAGGAACGTACCCAGTATTATATTCGGGTCTTCCTCGGCTTCTTTAGCGATGACGTGATTCACATGACCTTGGCCATGGTTGGGTAGGTTGCGGGGAGCTTGGTTCCTAGGTGGTGCTCCATGGCATTGTAGTTGGTTTGGCCCATTGGGGCACAGTGCATCAGGTTTCCTATTGGGGCACTGCTCCGAGATGTGTCCAAGATGACTACACTTAAAGCACGTGACCTGCCCGAAGTTGTTGGTCTTGCCACCAGTGTTGTTATTGGGGTTGTTGTACGCCGGCCTGGGGTTGGCATACTGCTGAGGCTGGTTGCTCGGAAGAGGTGCGGAAGTGTTGTCCTGCTTAGGCTGATAGCTTGGCTTTGCTGGGGCTGGTTCCCACGGGTGAGACTTCTGGTTGCTGGAACTACCATTGCTGATCATCTTGCATTTGCATGTGTCTTCCATGGCACGATGCTTGTCTTCAAGCATGAGGGACTTGTTCACGAGCTAAAAGAAAGTTCAGCAGACATAGACAACAAGTTGATACTGCAGTGATTGTTGAAGTCCTTCCATGAAGCGTTCTATCTTGGCTGCCTTGGTGCTGACATCATCAGGTGCATATCTTGACAAGAGGTTCAACTTCTGCACGTACTCATTGACAAAGCCACTTCCTTGCTTCAACGCTCAAAATTCCTACTTCTTGATGGCCATAATCCTAGAAGGGATGTGGGAGTGCGAAATCCTTGCTCGAAATCATCCCAGATGATCACACCCGCGCCTTGCATGACCTTGAATCCATCCCAGCATGCTCTGGCGGTACTTCCGAGGCGGTGAGAGGCATAGAGAACTTTCTCATGGTCCTCATTGCAGTTGACCAACACAAGGAGGTCCTCGATGGTGTGGATCCAATCATCAGCATCTAGAGGTTCAGCTGTCTCGGTGAAGGTCAGAGGCGAACTCTTCATAAACTCCGACAGAGTGGAATGACCATTTCCGTTCTTGGCTTGTTGCTCGTTATTCAAAAGAACTTGAGCCATCTGCTGGATACCAACAGTGTTGGCTTGGCAAAAGGGGGCTACGGTCATGTTTTTCGGTGAAGGTCGTAGCGGGGGAAGATCACCTTGTGGCTGCTCCTCGTGACGTCGAGCTTGAGCAGACCCACCAGCCTCGGGCTGGTGGCTAGACTTGTCGGCGCTACGGTTGCCAAACATGCTGGTGCGGGTCGCACTCACCATCCTGTTTGGAGCAGCCAAGTCAAACAACTGAAATAGACGAAAGAAACAACAAGAAGAGGAAAATGAACCTAAGGGGGTTGGTATAGTGCACGTGTAAAAACCAAAGGTCGAAAGACCCAACACACAACATTAAGATAAGATAGGTGATGTAGTCGCTTACATGTTGCCTAAGACAAAAGTACGACCTGCATGGAAACACAAATAGTAAAACTAACAACAAGCACACATGGTTTCATATGAACCATTACACGGACTCAACTTTGCATGAGGGATACATGACTTATCCTACCATAGGGGTTCTTGGACTCAAGTGGTGGAGTGCTTGGTTTCCTACTCACGCTCCTTCGGGTCTTCGTCCAGGTCATCATCCATACGGGAATCCTCTACCGTCGAGGGGGTCGGAGGACAAGGAGGTCCATCACGATGACGCTTCGCCAGTGGATCATTGAAGAGCGCACGATACTCCTTCGCACTCATGTGATGACGACATAGGGGTGCATCTCTAGCTGGGGGTACTCCTCCTCTGTAAGCGATAGTTGGTCGTCCCTCAGGGGATCCATCCTTCCTGACCTTGTCTGCCTTCGTCTTGGATTGTCGGAGTAGCTCACGAGTGTGGTGAAGTTCGTTACGGAGCTGCACTGACTCCATAATTAGGTTGTGTGCTAGACTGTCGGCGGAGAGGCTGAAGTAGGTTTGGAATCTGAGTGGGGTTCCATCCCTCGGGGATGCAATCAACGTCCAACTCTCGCCAATATCATCTTTCCAGAAAGGAATGTGGCGAATAGGTGGCTCTTCACCCATCTCTGGGATGATGTGGCGAAGGTGGATAAGTGCCTTCCGTGCAGCTGTCTCAACTGCTAATGCGACAGTCTCCCTATTAGGCCCTTCAAAGAACCAACTTGCTGGGGAGTCGTTTGCCTTCACGACCACATCAACATGGTAATCCTTCATGGTGGCATCGACCTAGTGCTCGTGGTAGAGGAAAATGGGTGTTTGGTGGAACTAGCACTTCTCCAGGCTATCCTCAAGGAGTAGGGGAAAACCGGGTGCTAGGAGGTCTTCGAGTATGATGGCCATCTACAAGGTTTAAGGGGAGGGTGTTAGTAATGCTTTCGAAGTAGAGTGGGAGAGCTAAGAAATGTAGAAACTCCTAGGTATAGATGCTAGGTATAGTGTTTGGAAAGGGGTTTGTCCTAACTAACGTCCATGCTAAGTAACGCTTCCAACAGTCAGGATGGCTCTAACACCAACTCTGTGGGGACTCCGACTCATAATTCAAGATCGCCGATTGCACGTGTACAGTGATACCACATATCAATACTTACTAAACACATAGAAACTGAATAACAAGAGTCTTACATCCATACATACCGTCTGATACAAATGGAGACCATTATGATCAAGTCTTACATGGATAGGGCCTCGAATGCCGACACACCAAACATAACTAGCAGCGGAAATCTTGAACGAAACGTGAACCCATGCCATCTCCTTAACCTATAGCCATTCTTACTAGGGAGCATCCTAGTTCGCATGTTCATCACCAACAAACTCTTCTCCATAATCCTGGTCTTCCATGCCTGGCCAATTAAATAACCAGTGGCAAGCCAATGAGTACTTTGAATGTACTTGCAACCAACCCATGTTGTGGAACAAGGCAATAACAATGCATGATATACCAGTGATAGGTAATTTGCGGAAAGCAGATTTTTAAGTGCCATCACATGATCAATTTCTTGTGAGGGCATGCATCATGAGGTAAACAATATCCATGCGAACAGGGTACGGATATCAATACCAAGTGAGGGTCGAACATCCCATGTACACCCATCACGCCAAGTTGTCTGACTTAGCCCATGAATCATACTGCCATAGTTCTCACACTATCACCATTCTCACACACGCACACTTGGTTTATGCTAAAACTGTTGGACGTAGTTTAAGCAGGTCCACCCAACTGTCCTTGATCGTGGACACGGCTATTCGAATAGGTTTACACTTAGCATAGGTTGTGTGTTGTACCCACGAGACTCAGGAAACTTCCGTGTCAATCCATGACTCGCAGTATTGCTCATACCCGAGGTAAGTACCTCGAACAATGCCTTTCCCCTAGCGACACTAAACAAAGAGTCCACTCATTCATGACAATCCCTTGTTATGTACATCACAAATATCATCCACGAGGGAACGCAACGGTGTGCCCGGTGTTTGTGAAAACGGCCCATGCACTACTGAAATTCAGAAATTTGTCGTCTGCCAAGGCGGACGGCAAAGGGGGCAACCACGGACGGCAAAGGCTTTGCCGTCTGCCCCCTCATGGCAAAATAGACGGTAAAAAAAATCCGGTGAAGAGGCTCTTTGCCGTCTGCTTTCACAAAGCGGACGGCAAAGAATCTTTGCCATGAGGGGGCAGACGGCAAAATAAATGGGACGGCATATATTGCAACTTCCCCGTTAAGTGTTAACGGCAGGCCTCCTCTCTTTGCCGTCTGCCTTCCCCCCTTTGCCATGTGGGTGCTGACGGCAAAGAGGGGAGAGAGAGGGGGCAGATTCCCCCTTTGCCGTCTGCCTTCCCCCCTTTGCCATGTGGGGGCAGACGGCAAAGAGGGGAGACAGAGGGGGCAGATTCCCCCTTTGCCATGTGCCTCCCCCCTTTGCCATGTGGGGGCAGACGGCAAAGAGAGGAGAGAGAGGGGGCAGATTCCCCCTTTGCCATGTGCCTTCCCCCCTTTGCCATGTGGGGGCTGACGGCAAATAGGGGAGAGAGAGGGGGCAGATTCCCCCTTTGCCGTCTGCCTTCCCCCCTTTGCCATGTGGGGGCGGACGGCAAAGAGGGGAGACAGAGGGGGCAGATTCCCCCTTTGCCATGTGCCTGCCCCCTTTGCCATGTGGGGGCAGACGGCAAAGAGGGGAGAGAGGGGGCAGATTCCCCCTTTGCCATGTGCCTTCCCCCCTTTGCCATGTGGGGGCTGACGGCAAAGAGGGGAACCAGCCCCTTTTTTATTTATTTTTTGTTATATCCAGCATTTTTAACAATAATCAGGATATATATATATATATATATATATATTTGACATAAATAAATTTCTTTCCGTACTCATAACCATATTAAAATAACTCTCATCCATAGTACATACATATTATGCAAGTTACATCCATCCCAAACCATATATTACACCAGTTTCATCCACGTGCATACAAAGTTTCATATATTCATATACTACAATAGTTTCAATACAACCCATGGTACAAGAAATCATCTTCAAGCATTCCATCAACCAAGCTTCCCGTGAAGTGAAGGTAATCTGCAAAATGACAAATAAGAAAGTTAGAAAAATAATACTAGATAAAGTAGTGTATATATAGGTTATTTCGGAGAGAAATTAGCTAAGTATAGACCATTTAGGAGCTAACTAAGCTAATTATGTCATTTAGGTGGAACCCTAGCTAACTATAGGAGAAGAGAAAGAGAAGAAGAAGTAAAAGAAGGAGGAGGAGGAGGAGAAGGAGAAGGAAGAGGAGAAGGAGAAGAAAAAGGAGGAGGAGGAGGAGGAGGAGGAGAAGGAGAAGGAAGAGGAGAAGAAGAAGAAGGAGAAGAAGGAGAAGGAGCGGGAGCTCCTTCTCCTTCTTCTTCTCCTTCTTCTCCTTCTTCTTCTCCTTCTTCTCCTTCTTCTTCTCCTTCTTCTCCTTCTTCTTCTCCTTCTTCTCCTTCTTCTTCTTATCCTTTTGTCCCCTTCTTCTCACTTTTCCTCTTTTTCTCTTCTTGTCCCCTTCTTCGAGCTAAATTGGCTAAGAATGCCTTTTTGGAGCTAATTATGTCATTTCTAGGATAATTAGCTAAGTATAGGTCACTTTTTATTAAATAGGCCATTTTGGAGCTAACTAAGCTAATTATGTCATTTCGTAGGATAATTATCCAATTTAGCCTTTCTTGGATGAGTCTAAGCTACATAGAAGAAGAGATAGAGAAGAAGAAGTAAAATAAGGAGGAGGAGCAGGACGAGGACGAGGAGGAGGAGAAGAAGAAGGAAGAGGAGAAGAAGAAGAAAAGAAGAAGGAGAAGGAGGAAGAAGGAGGAAGGAGAAGGAGAAGGAGGAGCTCCTTCTCCTTCTCCTCCTTCTTCTCCTTCTTCTTCTCCTCTTCCCTCTCCTCCTTCTTCTTCTCCTCATTTTTCCTCTTCCTTCCTTTCATTTTTCCTCTTTTTCTCTTCTTGTCCCCTTCTTCGGGCTAAATTGGCTAAGAATGCCTTTTTGGAGCTAATTATGTCATTTCGAGGATAATTAGCTAAGTATAGGTCACTTTTTATTAAATAGGCCATTTTGGAGCTAACTAAGCTAATTATGTCATTTCGTAGGATAATTAGCCAATTTAGCCTTTCTTGGATGAGTCTAAGCTACGTAGAAGAAGAGATAGAGAATAAGAAGTAAAATAAGGAGGAGGAGGAGGAGGAGGAGAAGAAGAAGGAAGAGGAGAAGAAGAAGAAAAGAAGAAGGAGAAGGAGAAGAAGAAGGAGAAGGAGAAGGAGGAAGAAGGAGGAAGAAGAAGGAGAAGGAGGAGCTCCTTCTCCTTCTCCTCCTTCTTCTCCTTCTTCTCCTTCTTCTTCTCCTCCTCCCTCTCCTCCTTCTTCTTCTCCTCATTTTTCCTCTTCCTTCCTTTCATTTTCCTCTTTTTCTCTTCTTGTCCCCTTCTTCGGGCTAAATTGGCTAAGAATGCGTTTTTGGAGCTAATTATGTCATTTCGAGGATAATTAGCTAAGTATAGGTCATTTTTTATTAAATAGTCCATTTTGGAGCTAACTAAGCTAATTATGTCATTTCGTAGGATAATTAGCCAATTTAGCCTTTCTTGGATAAGTCTAAGCTACGTAGAAGAAGAGATAGAGAAGAAGAAGTAAAATAAGGAGGAGGAGGAGGAGGAGGAGAAGAAGAAGAAGGAAGAGGAGAAAAAGAAGAAAAGAAGAAGGAGAAGGAGAAGAACAAGGAGAAGGAGAAGGAGGAAGAAGGAGGAAGAAGAAGGAGAAGGAGCTCCTCCTTCTCCTTCTCCTCCTTCTTCTCCTTCTTCTCCTTCTTCTTCTCCTCCTCCCTCTCCTCCTTCTTCTTCTCCTCATTTTTCCTCTTCCTTCCTTTCATTTTTCCTCTTTTTCTCTTCTTGTCCCCTTCTTCGGGCTAAATTGGCTAAGAATGCCTTTTTGGAGCTAATTATGTCATTTCAAGGATAATTAGCTAAGTATAGGTCATTTTTTATTAAATAGGCCATTTTGGAGCTAAGTAAGCTAATTATGTCATTTCGTAGGATAATTATCCAATTTAGCCTTGCTTGGATGAGTCTAAGCTGCATAGAAGAAGAGATAGAGAAGAAGAAGTAAAATAAGGAGGAGGAGCAGGAGGAGGACGAGGAGGAGGAGAAGAAGAAGAAAGAGGAGAAGAAGAAGAAAAGAAGAAGGAGAAGAAGAAGGAGAAGGAGGAAGAAGGAGGAAGAAGAAGGAGAAGAAGAAGGAGAAGGAGGAAGAAGGAGGAAGAAGAAGGAGAAGGAGGAGCTCCTTCTCCTTCTCCTCCTTCTTCTCTTTCTTCTTCTCCTCTTCCCTCTCCTTCTTCTTCTTCTCCTCATTTTTCCACTTCCTTCCTTTCATTTTTCCTCTTTTTCTCTTCTTGTCCCCTTCTTCGGGCTAAATTGGCTAAGAATGCCTTTTTGGAGCTAATTATGTCATTTCGAGGATAATTAGCTAAGTATAGGTCACTTTTTATTAAATAGGCCATTTTGGAGCTAACTAAGCTAATTATGTCATTTCGTAGGATAATTAGCCAATTTAGCCTTTCTTGGATGAGTCTAAGCTACGTAGAAGAAGAGATAGAGAAGAAGAAGTAAAATAAGGAGGAGGAGGAGGAGGAGGAGAAGAAGAAGGAAGAGGAGAAGAAGAAGAAAAGAAGAAGGAGAAGGAGAAGAAGAAGGAGAAGGAGAAGGAGGAAGAAGGAGGAAGAAGAAGGAGAAGGAGGAGCTCCTTCTCCTTCTCCTCCTTCTTCTCCTTCTTCTCCTTCTTCTTCTCCTCCTCCCTCTCCTCCTTCTTCTTCTCCTCATTTTTCCTCTTCCTTCCTTTCATTTTCCTCTTTTTCTCTTCTTGTCCCCTTCTTCGGGCTAAATTGGCTAAGAATGCCTTTTTGGAGCTAATTATGTCATTTCGAGGATAATTAGCTAAGTATAGGTCATTTTTTATTAAATAGTCCATTTTGGAGCTAACTAAGCTAATTATGTCATTTCGTAGGATAATTAGCCAATTTAGCCTTTCTTGGATAAGTCTAAGCTACGTAGAAGAAGAGATAGAGAAGAAGAAGTAAAATAAGGAGGAGGAGGAGGAGGAGGAGGAGAAGAAGAAGAAGGAAGAGGAGAAAAAGAAGAAAAGAAGAAGGAGAAGGAGAAGAACAAGGAGAAGGAGAAGGAGGAAGAAGGAGCAAGAAGAAGGAGAAGGAGATCCTCCTTCTCCTTCTCCTCCTTCTTCTCCTTCTTCTCCTTCTTCTTCTCCTCCTCCCTCTCCTCCTTCTTCTTCTCCTCATTTTTCCTCTTCCTTCCTTTCATTTTTCCTCTTTTTCTCTTCTTGTCCCCTTCTTCGGGCTAAATTGGCTAAGAATGCCTTTTTCGAGCTAATTATGTCATTTCAAGGATAATTGGCTAAGTATAGGTCATTTTTTATTAAATAGGCCATTTTGGAGCTAAGTAAGCTAATTATGTCATTTCGTAGGATAATTATCCAATTTAGCCTTTCTTGGATGAGTCTAAGCTGCATAGAAGAAGAGATAGAGAAGAAGAAGTAAAATAAGGAGGAGGAGCAGGAGGAGGACGAGGAGGAGGAGAAGAAGAAGGAAGAGGAGAAGAAGAAGAAAAGAAGAAGGAGAAGAAGAAGGAGAAGGAGGAAGAAGGAGGAAGAAGAAGGAGAAGGAGGAGCTCCTTCTCCTTCTCCTCCTTCTTCTCCTTCTTCTTCTCCTCTTCCCTCTCCTTCTTCTTCTTCTCCTCATTTTTCCACTTCCTTCCTTTAATTTTTCCTCTTTTTCTCTTCTTGTCCCCTTCTTCGGGCTAAATTGGCTAAGAATGCCTTTTTGGAGCTAATTATGTCATTTCGAGGATAATTAGCTAAGTATAGGTCACTTTTTATTAAATAGGCCATTTTGGAGCTAACTAAGCTAATTATGTCATTTCGTAGGATAATTAGCCAATTTAGCCTTTCTTGGATGAGTCTAAGCTACGTAGAAGAAGAGATAGAGAAGAAGAAGTAAAATAAGGAGGAGGAGGAGGAGGAGGAGAAGAAGAAGGAAGAGGAGAAGAAGAAGAAAAGAAGAAGGAGAAGGAGAAGAAGAAGGAGAAGGAGAAGGAGGAAGAAGGAGGAAGAAGAAGGAGAAGGAGGAGCTCCTTCTCCTTCTCCTCCTTCTTCTCCTTCTTCTCCTTCTTCTTCTCCTCCTCCCTCTCCTCCTTCTTCTTCTCCTCATTTTTCCTCTTCCTTCCTTTCATTTTCCTCTTTTTCTCTTCTTGTCCCCTTCTTCGGGCTAAATTGGCTAAGAATGCCTTTTTGGAGCTAATTATGTCATTTCGAGGATAATTAGCTAAGTATAGGTCATTTTTTATTAAATAGTCCATTTTGGAGCTAACTAAGCTTATTATGTCATTTCGTAGGATAATTAGCCAATTTAGCCTTTCTTGGATAAGTCTAAGCTACGTAGAAGAAGAGATAGAGAAGAAGAAGTAAAATAAGGAGGAGGAGGAGGAGGAGGAGAAGAAGAAGAAGGAAGAGGAGAAAAAGAAGAAAAGAAGAAGGAGAAGGAGAAGAACAAGGAGAAGGAGAAGGAGGAAGAAGGAGCAAGAAGAAGGAGAAGGAGATCCTCCTTCTCCTTCTCCTCCTTCTTCTCCTTCTTCTCCTCCTCCCTCTCCTCCTTCTTCTTCTCCTCATTTTTCCTCTTCCTTCCTTTCATTTTTCCTCTTTTTCTCTTCTTGTCCCCTTCTTCGGGCTAAATTGGCTAAGAATGCCTTTTTCGAGCTAATTATGTCATTTCAAGGATAATTGGCTAAGTATGGGTCATTTTTTATTAAATAGGCCATTTTGGAGCTAAGTAAGCTAATTATGTCATTTCGTAGGATAATTATCCAATTTAGCCTTTCTTGGATGAGTCTAAGCTGCATAGAAGAAGAGATAGAGAAGAAGAAGTAAAATAAGGAGGAGGAGCAGGAGGAGGACGAGGAGGAGGAGAAGAAGAAGGAAGAGGAGAAGAAGAAGAAAAGAAGAAGGAGAAGAAGAAGGAGAAGGAGGAAGAAGGAGGAAGAAGAAGGAGAAGGAGGAGCTCCTTCTCCTTCTCCTCCTTCTTCTCCTTCTTCTTCTCCTCTTCCCTCTCCTTCTTCTTCTTCTCCTCATTTTTCCACTTCCTTCCTTTAATTTTTCCTCTTTTTCTCTTCTTGTCCCCTTCTTCGGGCTAAATTGGCTAAGAATGCCTTTTTGGAGCTAATTATGTCATTTCGAGGATAATTAGCTAAGTATAGGTCACTTTTTATTAAATAGGCCATTTTGGAGCTAACTAAGCTAATTATGTCATTTCGTAGGATAATTAGCCAATTTAGCCTTTCTTGGATGAGTCTAAGCTACGTAGAAGAAGAGATAGAGAAGAAGAAGTAAAATAAGGAGGAGGAGGAGGAGGAGGAGAAGAAGAAGGAAGAGGAGAAGAAGAAGAAAAGAAGAAGGAGAAGGAGAAGAAGAAGGAGAAGGAGAAGGAGGAAGAAGGACGAAGAAGAAGGAGAAGGAGGAGCTCCTTCTCCTTCTCCTCCTTCTTCTCCTTCTTCTCCTTCTTCTTCTCCTCCTCCCTCTCCTCCTGCTTCTTCTCCTCATTTTTCCTCTTCCTTCCTTTCATTTTCCTCCTTTTCTCTTCTTGTCCCCTTCTTCGGGCTAAATTGGCTAAGAATGCCTTTTTGGAGCTAATTATGTCATTCCGAGGATAATTAGCTAAGTATAGGTCATTTTTTATTAAATAGTCCATTTTGGAGCTAACTAAGCTAATTATGTCATTTCGTAGGATAATTAGCCAATTTATCCTTTCTTGGATAAGTCTAAGCTACGTAGAAGAAGAGATAGAGAAGAAGAAGTAAAATAAGGAGGAGGAGGAGGAGAAGAAGAAGAAGGAAGAGGAGAAGAAGAAGAAAAGAACAAGGAGAAGGAGAAGAAGAAGGAGAAGGAGAAGGAGGAAGAAGGAGGAAGAAGAAGGAGAAGGAGCTCCTCCTTCTCCTTCTCCTCCTTCTTCTCCTTCTTCTCCTTCTTCTTCTCCTCCTCCCTCTCCTCCTTCTTCTTCTCCTCATTTTTCCTCTTCCTTCCTTTCATTTTTCCTCTTTTCTCTTCTTGTCCCCTTCTTCGGGCTAAATTGGCTAAGAATGCCTTTTTGGAGCTAATTATGTCATTTCAAGGATAATTAGCTAAGTATAGGTCATTTTTTATTAAATAGGCCATTTTGCAGCTAAGTAAGCTAATTATGTCATTTCGTAGGATAATTAGCCAATTTAGCCTTTCTTGGATAAGTCTAAGCTACGTAGAAGAAGAGATAGAGAAGAAGAAGTAAAATAAGGAGGAGGAGGAGGAGGAGGACGAGGAGGAGGAGAAGAGGAAGGAAGAGGAGAAGAAGAAGAAAAGAAGAAGGAGAAGAAGAAGGAGAAGGAGGAAGGAGGAAGAAGAAGGAGAAGGAGGAGCTCCTTCTCCTTCTCCTCCTTCTTCTCCTTCTTCTTCTCCTCCTCCCTCTCCTCCTTCTTCTTCTCCTCATTTTTCCTCTTCCTTCCTTTCATTTTTCCTCTTTTTCTCTTCTTGTCCCCTTCTTCGGGCTAAATTGGCTAAGAATGCCTTTTTGGAGCTAATTATGTCATTTCGAGGATAATTAGCTAAGTATAGGTCATTTTTTATTAAATAGGCCATTTTGGTGTTAACTAAGCTAATTATGTCATTTCGTAGGATAATTAGCCAATTTAGCCTTTCTTGGATGAGTCTAAGCTACGTAGAAGAAGAGATAGAGAAGAAGAAGTAAAATAAGGACGAGGAGGAGGAGGAGAAGAAGGAAGAGGAGAAGAAGAAGAAAAGAAGAAGGAGAAGGAGAAGAAGAAGTTCTTCTTCTCCTCCTTCTACTTCTCCTCATTTTTCCTCTTCCTTCCTTTCATTTTCCTCTTTTTCTCTTCTTGTCCCCTTCTTTGGGCTAAATTGGCTAAGAATGCCTTTTTGGAGCTAATTATGTCATTTCGAGGATAATTAGCTAAGTATAGGTCATTTTTTATTAAATAGTCCATTTTGGAGCTAACTAAGCTAATTATGTCATTTCGTAGGATAATTAGCCAATTTAGCCTTTCTTGGATAAGTCTAAGCTACGTAGAAGAAGAGATAGAGAAGAAGAAGTAAAATAAGGAGGAGGAGGAGGAGAAGAAGAAGAAGGAAGAGGAGAAGAAGAAGAAAAGAAGAAGGAGAAGGAGAAGAAGAAGGAGAAGGAGAAGGAGGAAGAAGGAGGAAGAAGAAGGAGAAGGAGCTCCTCCTTCTCCTTCTCCTCCTTCTTCTCCTTCTTCTCCTTCTTCTTCTCCTCCTCCCTCTCCTCCTTCTTCTTCTCCTCATTTTTCCTCTACCTTCCTTTCATTTTTCCTCTTTTTCTCTTCTTGTCCCCTTCTTCGGGCTAAATTGGCTAAGAATGCCTTTCTGGAGCTAATTATGTCATTTCAAGGATAATTAGCTAAGTATAGGTCATTTTTTATTAAATAGGCCATTTTGGAGCTAACTAAGCTAATTATGTAATTTCGTAGGATAATTAGCAAATTTAGCCTTTCTTGGATGAGTCTAAGCTACGTAGAAGAGGAGATAGAGAAGAAGAGGTAAAATAAGGAGGAGGAGGAGGAGGAGGAGAAGAAGAAGGAAGAGGAGGAGAAGAAGAAAAGAAGAAGGAGAAGGAGAAGAAGAAGTTCTTCTTCTCCTCCTTCTTCTTCTCCTCATTTTTCCTCTTCCTTCCTTTCATTTTCCTCTTTTTCTCTTCTTGTCCCCTTCTTCGGGCTAAATTGGCTAAGCATGCCTTTTTGGAGCTAATTATGTCATTTCGAGGATAATTAGCTAAGTATAGGTCATTTTTTATTAAATAGGCCATTTTGGAGCTAACTAAGATAATTATGTCATTTCGTAGGATAATTAGCCAATTTAGCCTTTCTTGGATAAGTCTAAGCTACGTAGAAGAAGAGATAGAGAAGAAGAAGTAAAATAAGGAGGAGGAGGAGAAGGAGAAGAAGGAAGAGGAGAAGAAGAAGAAAAGAAGAAGGAGAAGGAGAAGAAGAAGGAGAAGGAGAAGGAGGAAGAAGGAGGAAGAAGAAGGAGAAGGAGCTCCTCCTTCTCCTTCTCCTCCTTCTTCTCCTTCTTCTCCTTCTTCTTCTCCTCCTCCCTCTCCTCCTTCTTCTTCTCCTCATTTTTCCTCTTCCTTCCTTTCATTTTTCCTCTTTTTCTCTTCTTGTCCCCTTCTTCGGGCTAAATTGGCTAAGAATGCCTTTTTGGAGCTAATTATGTCATTTCGAGGATAATTAGCTAAGTATAGGTCATTTTTTATTAAATAGGCCATTTTGGAGCTAACTAAGCTAATTATGTCATTTCGTAGGATAATTAGCCAATTTAGCCTTTCTTGGATGAGTCTAAGCTACGTTGAAGAAGAGATAGAGAAGAAGAAGTAAAATAAGGAGGAGGAGGAGGAGGAGAAGAAGAAGAAGGAAGAGGAGGAGAAGAAGAAAAGAAGAAGGAGAAGGAGAAGAAGAAGGAGAAGGAGAAGGAGGAAGAAGGAGGAAGAGTACTTGCGACGAGCCTGCAGCCAACGGAACTGAAGAGCTGCCTTGCATGTGGTGCACGGGAACCTTCCATGCACACACCAGCCAGCGAATAGCGCAAACGCCAGATAATCATGCGTCGAGTACATGTACCACACATGCATTTTGAAATTTGTTTTGGTAGCCGCGTCGTAGGTCTTGATCCCATTATCCGAGGCTTCTTGCAACTCATCCTTAAGCGGCTGCATGTACACATTCATATTCTTCCCCGGATAGTTGGGCCCTCGAATTATCAACGTCAGGAAAATGTTCTTTCTTTTCATAATCTCTCCGGGTGGCAAATTTAGTGGAATGACAAATACAGGCCAACAACTGTATTGTGCTGCCGTCATACCATACACATTGAACCCATCCGTGCTGATGGCAACTCTAGGTTGCCTTGGATCTTCCGATTTATCCTTATGTAATGCATCAAAGTGCCTTCACGCAAAACCATCTGAAGTGTGTACCAGCATCTTGTTCCCATCCGCATCTAGTTCGGTTGTTTTGCCCAATTTGTGCCATGTCATCTGTCTGGCCGTCTCTTCGACCATGAAAAGACGTTGAAGTCTTGGTACGATTGGCAGATATCGAAGAACACTAATGGGAACTTTGGTCTGATTCTTCTCACCCATGACGTTGTCTACCACAATATACCTGGAAGAATTGCAAATGGGGCAATAGTTCAAGGCCGCATACTCAAGCCTAAATAAGGCACATCCATTCTCACAGGCATGTATCTTCTCATAGGGCATCTTAAGTACACGGAGGATTTTCTCTGACTGGTACAGGTTTGCAGGTAGTACATGGCCTTCGGGTAGAAAGCGTCCAAATATCGTCATCATCGCGTCGTAGCATTCTCTGCCTAGGTTGAATTGAGCCTTCAGAGCCATTACTTGCATGATGGCATCCAGCTGACAAAGCTCAGTCTGCTCGTGGAGAGGACGTTTTGAAGACTCCAGCATTTCATAGAAGGCCTTTGCAGATTCCTCCATCTCATCGTCCGAATCACGAGCATCATCAAAGTCATGCACCATGTCTTCAATCCCGGTACCATGCTCGTCGGTGCGACGACGAATCAACTCAGCTTTGGCACGTTGGTCAGACTCACCATGAAAAGTCCACACCGTATAATTAGGCGTAAAACCCCACTTCTGCAGGTGTTTACCCATTTCAAACTCTGTCTGCTTTTTCCAGTTGTCGCAGTTGGGACAGGGGCACCATGTTTTATGCTGGCCATTTGCAAATGCGGCTCTCACAAACCCCCTGGTTTTTGTTAATCATTCATGGGTCATGTCTTTCTGACTAGGGTGACCAGTGTACATCCAAGCACGATCACTCATGTTGCCTAGCTACCTATGGGGGCACAAGAAATAAATATATAATTCATCATCTATATTCATACGCTAATCAAGTTTGTCAGTTTTATTACGTCCATGCAACCTACACGCTAATAGGTAAAGATAGGTCCTAATCCCACCCGGGTATGTGTAGACTGGGTTCGTTTTCCCATGCTCTGCTCCAGATGCGACGCCGAATTTCGACAGCACCTCCCCGCTGTTCTCCTGATACACGTCTCGGCAATAAGCAGAGAGGATGTGTACCCGGAGAACAACAGGGGAG
Organism: Hordeum vulgare subsp. vulgare; assembly: GCF_904849725.1. Classification (NCBI taxonomy): domain Eukaryota; kingdom Viridiplantae; phylum Streptophyta; class Magnoliopsida; order Poales; family Poaceae; genus Hordeum; species Hordeum vulgare. Next base: position 294,002,502 of record NC_058524.1, on the reverse strand, counting down.
GCACTGACGAAATTCCGCATCGGATCCGGAGCACAGCATACGGGAAAACAAACCCAATCTACACATACTCGGGCTGTCCATGGATAATGTTGGACAATTCGAAAGGATGGCGGTTATAAATATGCAAAGAAATGCATATTTATAGATATCGCCCTTTCGAATGGGAGACACATACTGGTCACGCATACTCTTGATTGAAGAAACCTATAGCTAGCAAGTTTCATCGGCACGAAGACCGGGACAGAGCAAATTAAGGGGGTAGGAGGAGAAGTCATTTGTGCTCACCAACAACGCAAGGGCGGAGCTCGTCCAACACACGTGGAGGTCATCGAACAACTGCACATTGAAATTCACCCGATCAACACAAATATGATATTTTTATAATTAACATAACTATATGACCTAACTCATAACTATGTGGGTCAGTGTCATCGGGGGTCGAAGGTCACTGGCGTCGGGGATTGGGGTCTTTTCGGTCAACAAGTGGCCGAAGAGGTGTCGGGGCTCGGGGGTTGGGGGTCAGTGGCGTCGGGGGTCGGGGTCGGGGCTCGAGGGTGACTGTTGTCGGGGGTCGGGGGTCGGGGGTCGAGGGTCAGTGGCGTCGGGCGTCGGGGGTCGGGGGATAGTGGCGTCGGGGGTCGGGGTAGGGGGTCGGGGGTCGAGGGTGAGTGTTGTCGGGGGTCGGGGGTCGAGGGTCAGTGGCGTCGGGCGTCGGGGATCGGGGGTCAGTGGCCTCGGGGGTCGGGGTCGGGGGTCGGGGGTCGATGGTGAGTGTTGTCGGAGGTCGTCGAACAACTGCACATTGAAATTCACACGATCAACACAAATTTGATGTTTTTATAATTAACATAACTATGTGACCTAACTCATAACTATGTGGCTCAGTGTCGTCGGGGGTTGAGGGTCACTAGCGTCGGGGGTTGGGGTCTTTTCGGTCAACAAGAGGCCAAAGAGGTGTCCGGGCTCGGGAGTTGGGGGTCAGTGGCGTCACGGTCGGGGTAGGGGGTCGGGGGTCGAGGGTGAGTGGCGTCGGGGGTCAGGGGTCAGTGGCGTCGGGGGTCGGGGGGTCGGGGGTTCGCGTACTACGACATCTCCTCCAACTTCATCAGCTACCTGACCGGCCCGCTCGGGGAGAGCACGGCCGCCGCCTCCGCCGTCAACGCCTGGTCCGGCACCGCGTCCATGTTTCAAAATTTCATTGTTTTGTCCGGTGGAAGCACACACACCACAACATAGTGCTTCCCACGTCGCTGTGCTCATGAATCAGCTGGACCGGGTCGATCTTTTTTTTTGGGAGGGTACCGGGTCGATCTTCGAAGATAGAATAATGTGCTCAACCCTAAACCTTTTTCTTTTCTAATGACACCACTTTTTTCTTGAAACACATCATCAGTACTCCCGAGTCAAAAAATATATTGTTTTTTAGCCATTCCGATGAAGAGGTACTATGAGAAAAAAATATTTTTTGTACATAATAAGTGTCACATGTGTGACACAGAACACATCGGCGTTTTCAAACTACAAATACCATTAAATAGAAACAAAACCAAAAAAACACATCATGCTTGACAACTAATGTTATCATCCTCGTGTCATTAATTTTACCATAAACAATTAGCATATATAGTATAACCTAACAAACTAATTACCACAAACTAATTACCATGAACCTAAAAATGACCAAAGAGAAAAAAAACAAAAAAGAACAGAAATAAATTTACCTAGGGAGGAAGGGCGGTGCAGGGAGGAGGGGCGGCGCAGGGAGGAGGCGCAGGGAGGAGGGGTGCCGCGGGGAGGAGGGGCGGCGCAGGAGTGGCGGTGTAGGAGGGGCGGCGCCGGGAGGGGCAGGCGCCAGGGGAGTGGGCGGCGCACGGAGGAGGGGCGGCGCAGGGAGGAGGGGCAGCGCGGGGCAGGCGGCGGCGTGGGGCAAGGAGGAGGAGCGGCGCGGGGAAGGCGGCGGCGCAGGGCAGGCGGCGGCGCGGGGCAGGGATTCGAGCAACGGGTGGGCTATGTGGGAAGGGTTGGAGGGGGGCGGGGGTGCGCGTGTACGTGGCAAGGCTGCTGCGCCTTTGCCGTCCGCCGCGCTCCTAGGTGGATGGCAAAGGCCCCCAAGGCCGACGGCAAAGGTCCCGGGGGGGGGGGGCAGGCAACGGGTGGGGGGTTGGGTTGGTGGGCCGCCGTCCCCTTTGCCGTCCGCTGCGCTCCCAGGCGGACGGCAAAGGCCCCCAAGCAGACGGCAAAGGGGAGGGGTGGGTGGGGTGGCGTTTCGGCCGTTGGGGGGGGGGCTTTGTCGTCCGCCCTCCCTTTGCCGTCCGCATAGGGCTTCTTTGCCGTCGGCCAGCGGACGACAAAGAGGTGGCCGACGGCAAAATAAACTTTTTCCATCTGCCACCTCTTTGTCGTCAGCACTGTGACAGCTGACGGCAAAGAGTACCTTTGCCATGTGTCAGCTGACGGCAAAGGCCAAGCAGACGGCAAATTTCTGAATTCCAGTAGTGATGGTCGTCCTTTCTTGGCATGACCCCGTCTTCAGAATGACCATATCACTCATGCCACTAGTAATGCGGGCTCTCTGCTAGCAACATCGATAGTAATCATCAAAGCCCCATCCCATATAGGGGTATCGTGGTCGCACATGTAAGATTGGAGTAATGGTTGCCGTTTTCGAAAAACGCACTCAATTTCCTCGGTACACCACTTCTTTCTCAAGTGATTACCTTAGCTCAAAACCATCTCCCTCGGGTATTAGTAGCACCCGACGGGGTTTCGAAAAGTCTTTGAAATCATTTCCTTTTTCCGTCACCATGCATATTTCCATCCCATTTGCATAGCAAATACTAGAATCCTAAATACTCCCCACCCGCACAACCGTCATTAGAAGGTAGGGTCATGCTCACTTCAAGTATCAATGAGGACTTATCGGAGACAACTCACCGAGGTGGTAACCGATCCAACATGATTCAAATCCAACAAAGTAAGGTGCCATATGACATGCATAAAATGGTTTCATAGTCATGGTCAAAGGGATGCTTGCATGTTTGAGCAATTTCTTCGAGGTATTGTCATGCTTCTCAACCAACTCCAAGTACTTCATGTACTCCGTCGACTATAGTCGGAAACAACCACAATAAGCCACTCAACAAGCAGAAAGACAAAGTGCTCTATAAATATGATTTTTATTTTTCTTGCATATCTCCCATCATAAGAAAAATTCCTAAAGTTTGTTCTTGTGGATTTGGACCACTTGAGAATTTTGAATGGTGTAAATGGAGGCATCACTCGCCCCACAACAATTCTATATATAATATTTTCCTAAAAATTAGTGGAGGCTCCCATTAAACAGAATTTATTATGTGACATGTTATCCATGATGTATTCTTTTGCATGCATGCTCATTGAGAAACGATGAGCTAACAAGTATTAACACAACAATATTTATAAGTATAAGCAGCAAAACAATTATACTTTCAAAGTGTATGATCCTCAAAGATTGTTTCAATCCTTTCCATCTTTATTATATTAGCAAGGCATGGCTCCAGCTTCATCAGAAAACTACAAAGTTAACCACCACTGTGCCCAATTCAGACAATTAGATCGCACTTTTTCAATATGCATCAACTTTTTATTATTCACTCAATACATGAGCGTGAACTATTGGACATAGCATATAGGTGGAATAGAGTAAGGCGGTAGGTTTGAAAGGGTTATGGAGATAGTCTCGTGTCAACTAGGCATACCAACGGGTTCTGGAGATACCCATTGATAGATATTGATAAAATGAGTATGGATTTCCATGCAAATGATGCACTAGGGCTATAAGTGTATGAAAGCTCCACTGAATCTAAGTGGGGTGTGCATCCAAATTGCTTGCTCGGGAAGACCTCGGGCATTGAGGACGTCCGTCATTGGAATATACAAGCCAGTTTGTAAAAAATGATCCAAGTAGCATATGAATGATATAACATGAGACTCTCTACATGATGTACATAGTGCCACTTTGAGGCACAAGTGTGATAAAGGATAGTAGCAAAGTCCCTTCTCTCTTTTTCTCTCAATTTTTATATGGTTTGCTCACTTGGCCTCCCCCATCTTTATTTCCTCACTCGGACAATGCTCTAACGATTATGATCATCACACTTTTATTTAGTTACAACTCATGGATAACTCGATATGATGAAAGAAGCAGCATGACTCCAATATGAATGCCTCTAGAAGTGCACGAGGATGTGGAATGATCTAGCGTGACATGTATTTAGTATATGAATTTTTGGTGTCTTTCCCACAAATGCTATTATGAATGGTGGATTTGCCACAAATACTATGTTAGCTCTATATGATCATACAAAGCAATATGATGATGAACGAACTAGTCATGAGAAGTGACATGTAATTTGCATGGCAATATATCTCGGAATGGATATGGAAATGCCATAATAAGTTGTTATGGTGGCTGTTTTGAGGAGGATATAATATGGCTTATGTGCAAGAGAGCGTATCATGTCATGGGGTTCGAGTGCACCGGCGAAACTCGCACCAATCTTCGAGGTGAGAATGGGCTATGCGCGGTACTAGAGAGGCTGGCAAATATGAGGGGTGAGATTGCATATGTCTATGGTATCACATTAGTCATAAATAACTACTATAATTATTGCAAAGTTTTGTTAGTCTTATCAAAAATCAAAGTACTACTCGCATGCCCCGAGGGAGAGGGTTGGTAGGAGTTAACCATAACTGGACTCCAACTCGAAACAACACTAGGTTTTCAACGAGGAATAGAAATGCTCCCACATCATCACCATGCCTTTTAAATTTTTCAGATGTTCAAGAAGTTTTAACATCTCTTAATATCAACACCTTTGTGGATTAATAGTTATGCACTCACACCTTTTTCATATCACCACATAAATATTCATTAACTACAATTTCTCTATATGTGCTACATGATGGTTTTAATTATCACATGCTGAACACTCATTATTTTTCATCTAGTCTTATGACCCATGAAAATTACCATCACTATTTGTACAGCTCTCAAACAAATATAAGTGATGAATGAGATCATATTATTTCTATAAAATATACACACTGTCGTGCTCAAAAAAATAGAAGTGAAGTACTAGAGCAACTACTAAGCTCAAAAGATATAAGTGAAGCACATAGAGTATTCTAACAAATCATGATGATTGTGTCTCTCTCTCAAATTGGTGTGTCCATAAAGAACTTATTATGGCAAACTGAAAGTAAAGTAGACAAAAGAAAATGACTTTCCAACCAAAACTCATAGCATGTGATGAATAAAAATATAGCTCCAAGTAACATACCGATGGATTGATTTGAAAGAGGGGATGCCTTCCCGGGGCATACTCAAGCTTAGATGCTTGAGTCTTCCTAAAATATTGCCTTGGGGTGGCTTGGGAATCCACAAACTTAGGATCTTTCTACTTCTTATTCCTTTGTCCATCAAAATAGTAGCCAAAACTTGAAAACTTCAATCACACAAAAATCAACAAAACTTCGTGGTATTCGTTAGTATAGTCAATATAATAAACACTTTTAGGTACTACTATAAGTTGATTCTTATTTTATTTTATCATAAGGTACTGTATTCTAACTTTTTAATGAATTATACCCCCCGATGTAATCCATAGCATAATCAAAGCAAGCAAACTACGCATGCAAAAAACAGAACCTATTTAAAACATAATAGTCTCTAGTAATATATTTAATTGCGAGAGTAATGTAACTCCAAAAAATCTGCAAAATTAAGAATATATGGGGAATCTTTATACAAGTACTATTTAACAATTTCAGATTTAAAATATGTTCCAGTAAAATCATAGAAAATCTGCACTGGGTGTCAAAGTTTATATTTCTGCACCGTATCAATTCTACTCATTAAGCAAATCATCCCAAAGGCTTTACTTGGCACAGACACTAATTAAAACATAAAAACACAATGAACATAGAATAAATAATCATGTTATCACACGCTAACTTAAAGTAAAGTAAAAAAATTAAGATAACTATTGGGTTGTTTCCCAACAAGCGCTACTGTTTTATGCCCTTGGCTAGGAATAATGCATAGTTTCAAGTGTTGTCATCTTTGACATTTAGCTCCACAATAGTGCAACCTGGCACAATAGGAGGCTTGAAAATAGGTTATTTTATTAGGTTGACAAATTCTGGGTGAACACTAATTATTTTAAGTTCTTCGTTTCTTTTGGTAGGAGGTGTACTAATGCTCTTAGGAATGTAAGTGAACTTAGGACTTTTACTTCGAGAAGTACTAGCATTGGTTTTGGATGGTGTAAAAGCGGAACATACTTTGTCAATCACCTCCCCCATTTTATCAATTCTACTCAAACCTTGTTCCACCCTCTCATCAATAATAATATCCTTTTCTTTTAAGTATTTAAAATTCCACCCTCTCTTTCTCTTCTTCTTTTTGTTCTTCCTTTTTATTTCTCCTCTTCTCCTCTTCTTGGAGGTAAATTAGCTAACTATGTCATTATAGAGGAAAACAAGCTAAGTATATAATATTAATGACCTAACCAACGTTCTTATGCCATTTTGAGCTTATAATGTCTTTTTGGAACTAAATTGGCTAATTATGTCATTGTTGGGGAAATTAAGGCAAGGATAATATGAAAGAGGAGAACAAAGAGGAGGAGGAGGAGGAGAAGAAGAAATAAAGAAGAAGGAGGAGCAGGAGGAGGAGGAGGAGAAGTTCTAGAAGGTCCTTGGCCTTCTCCTCCTTCTCCTCCTCCTCCTCCTCCTTCTCCTTCTTGTCTTCTTCTTCTTCTTCTTTCTTTTCATTTTTCCTATTTCTTCTCCTCTTCTCCTCTTCTTGGAGCTAAAATAGCTAACTATGTCTTTTTGGAGCTAAATGGGCTAATTATCCCATTTTAAAGGAAAACAAGCTAAGTATATAATATTAATGAGCTAACCAAGGTTCTTATGCTATTTTGAGGTTATTATGGCATTTTGGAGCTAAATGGGCTAACTATGTCATTGTTGGCGAAATTAAGGCAAGGAGAATATGAAAGGGGAGAAGAAAGAGGAGGGGGAGGAGAAGAAGAAGAAATAAAGAAGAAGGAGGAGAAGGAGGAGGAGGAGGAGACGGACTAGAAGGTCCTTCGCCTTCTCCTACTTCTCCTCCTCCTCCTTCTCCTTCTTCTCCTCCTCCTTCTTCTCCTTCTCCTTCTTTTCTCTTTCTATTCTTATTTTTGTTCTTCCTTTTCATTTCTCCTCTTCTCCTCTTCTTGGAGCTAAATTAGCAAACTATGTTATTATAGAGGAAAACAAGCTATGTATATAATATTAATGGGCTAACCAACGTTCTTATGCCATTTTGGGGTTATTATGGCATTTTGGAGCTAAATGGGCTAATTATGTCATTGTTGGGGAAATTAAGGCAAGGAGAATATGAAATAGGAGAAGAAAGAGTAGGAGGAGGAGAAGAACAAGAAATAAAGAAGGAGGAGAAGGAGGAGGAGGAGGAGGAGAAGGCCTAGAAGACCCTTGGCCTTCTCCTCCTTCTCCTCCTCCTCCTTCTCCTTCTTCTGTTCTTCTTCTTCTTCTTCTTTCTTTTCTTTTTTCCTATTTATTCTCATCTTCTTGGAGCTAAATTATCTAACTATGTCTTTTTGGAGCTAAATGGGCTAATTATCCCATTTTAGAGGAAAACAAGCTAACTATATAATATTAATGAGCTAACCAAGGTTATTATGCCATTTTGAGGTTATTATGGCATTTTGGAGCTAAATGGGCTAATTATGTCATTGTTGGGGGAAATTAAGGCAAGGAGAATATGAAAGAGGAGAAAAAAGTGGAGGAGGAGGAGAATAAGAAGATAAATAAGAAGGAGGAGAAGGAGGAGGAGGATAAGGACTAGAAGGTCCTTGGCCTTCACCTCCATCTCCTCCTCCTCCTCCTCCTCCTCCTTCTCCTTATTCTCCTCATCCTTCTTCTCCTTCTCCTTCTCTTCTATTTCTCTTCTATTTCTCTTCTTCTTTTTGTTCTTCCTTTTCATTTCTCCTCTTCTCCTCTTCTTGGAGCTAAATTAGCTGACTATGTCATTATAGAGGAAAACAAGCTAAGTATATAATATTAATGAGCTAACCAACGTTCTTATGCCATTTTGAGCTTATAATGTCTTTTTGGAGCTAAATTGGCTAATTACGTCATTGTTGGGGAAATTAAGGCAAGTATAATATGAAAGAGGAGAACAAAGAGGAGGAGGAGGAGAAGAATAAGAAATAATGAAGAAGGAGGAGAAGGAGGAGGAGGAGGAGAAGTTCTAGAAGGTCCTTGGCCTTCTCCTCCTTCTCCTCCTCCTCCTCCTCCTTCTCCTTCTTGTCTTCTTCTTCTTCTTCTTTCTTTTCATTTTTCCTATTTCTTCTCCTCTTCTCCTCTTCTTGGAGCTAAAATAGCTAACTATGTCTTTTTGGAGCTAAATGGGCTAATTATCCCATTTTAGAGGAAAACAAGCTAAGTATATAATATTAATGAGCTAACCAAGGTTCTTATGCCATTTTGAGGTTATTATGGCATTTCGGAGATAAATGGGCTAACTATGTCATTCTTGGGGAAATTAAGGTAAGGAGAATATGAAAGGGGAGAAGAAAGACGAGGAGGATGAGAATAAGAAGAAATAAAGAAGAAGGAGGAGAAGGAGGAGGAGGAGGAGAAGGACTAGAAGGTCCTTTGCCTTCTCCTACTTCTCCTCCTCCTCCTCCTCCTCCTCCTTCTCCTTCTTCTCCTCCTCCTTCTTCTCCTTCTCCTTCTCTTCTCTTTCTCTTCTTCTTTTTGTTCTTCCTTTTCATTTCTCCTCTTCTCCTCTTCTTGGAGCTAAATTAGCTAACTATGTCATTATAGAGGAAAACAAGCTATGTATATAATACTAATGAGCTAACCAAGGTTCTTATGCCATTTTGAGCTTATAATGTCTTTTTGGAGCTAAATTGGCTAATTGTGTCATTGTTGGGGAAATTAAGGCAAGGATAATATGAAAGAGGAGAACAAATAGGAGGAGGAGGAGAAGAAGAAGAAATAAAGAAGAAGGATGAGCAGGAGGAGGAGGAGGAGAAGTTCTAGAAGGTCCTTGGCCTTCTCCTCCTCCTCCTCCTCCTTCTCCTTCTTGTCTTCTTCTTCTTCTTCTTTCTTTTCATTTTTCCTATTTCTTCTCCTCTTCTCCTCATCTTGAAGTTAAAATAGCTAACTATGTCTTTTTGGAGCTAAATGGGCTAATTATCCCATTTTAGAGGAAAACAAGCTAAGTATATAATATTAATGAGCTAATCAAGGTTCTTATGCTATTTTGAGGTTATTATGGCATTTTGGAGCTAAATGGGCTAACTATGTCATTGTTGGGAAAATTAAGGTAAGGAGAATATGAAAGGGGAGAAGAAAGAGGAGGAGGAGGAGAATAAGAAGAAATAAAGAAGAAGGAGGAGAAGGAGGAGGAGGAGGAGAAGGACTAGAAGGTCATTTGCCTTCTCCTACTTCTCCTCCTCCTCCTCCTCCTCCTTCTCCTTCTTCTCCTCCTCCTTCTTCTCCTTCTCCTTCTCTTCTGTTTCTCTTCTTCTTTTTGTTCTTCCTTTTCATTTCTCGTCTTCTACACTTCTTGGAGCTAAATTAGCTAACTATGTCATTATAGAGGAAAACAAGCTAAGTATATAATATTAATGAGCTAACCAACGTTCTTATGCCATTTTGGGGTTATTATGGCATTTTGGAGCTAAATGGGCTAATTATGTCATTGTTTAGGAAATTAAGGCAAGGAGAATATGAAATAGGAGAAGAAAGAGTAGGAGGAGGAGAAGAATAAGAAACAAATAAGGAGGAGAAGGAGGAGGAGGAGGAAGAGAAGGCCTAGAAGGTCCTTGTCCTTCTCCTCCTTCTCCTCCTCTCCTCCTCATCCTTCTACTTCTTCTCTTCTTCTTCTTCTTCTTTCTTTTAATTTTTCCTATTTCTTCTCCTCTTCTCCTCTTCTTGGAGCTAAATTAGCTAACTATGTATTTTTGGAGCAAAATGGGCTAATTATCCCATTTTAGAGGAAAACAAGCGAAGTATATAATATTAATGAGCTAACAAAGGTTATTATGCCATTTTGAGGTTATTATGGCATTTTGGAGCTAAATGGGCTAATTATGTCATTGTTGGGGGAAATTAAGGCAAGGAGAATATGAAAGAGGAGATGAAAGAGGAGGAGGAGGAGAAGAAGAAGATCAAGAAGAAGGAGGAGAAGGAGGAGGAGTAGAAGGACTAGAAGGTCCTTGGCCTTCACCTCCTTCTCCTCCTCCTCCTCATCCTCCTCCTTCTCCTTATTGTCCTCCTCCTTCTTCTCCTTCTCCTTCTCTTCTCTTTCTCTTCTTCTTTTTGTTCTTCATTTTCATTTCTCCTCTTCTCCTCTTCTTGGAGCTAAATTAGCTAACTATGTCATTATAGAGGAAAACAAGCTAAGTATATAATATTAATGAGCTAACCAAGGTTCTTATGCCATTTTGAGGTTATTATGGCATTTTGGAGTTAAATGGGCTAATTATGTCATTGTTGAGGAAATTAAGGCAAGGAAAATATGAAACAGGAGAAGAAAGAGGAGGAGGAGGAGAAGAAGAAGAAATAAAGAAGAAGGAGGAGAAGGAGGAGGAGAAGGACTAGAAGATCCTTGGCCTTCTCCTCCTTCTCCTCCTCCTCCTCCTCCTTCTCCTTCTTCTCCTCCTCCTTCTTCTCCTTCTCCTTCTCTTCTCTTTCTCTTCTTCTTTTTGTTCTTCCTTTTCATTTCTCCTCTTCTCCTCTTCTTGGAGCTAAATTAGCTAACTATTTCATTATATCAAACAGGAGAAGAGAAACTTACCGTAGTGGTCATCAAGGAGGAGAAACACCTGGAGAAGGGTCGTGCGATGCCGCTCGAGAGTTATTCTGCAGAATAGATATTTTGCAATGTCTCAGTTAGCATGATGACACTAAATTATTAATACTAGTTTATAATGAAACTCACCGTGCCAATCAAAGAGAAGACGGGCATCGGTGGAGGGACTTGACCGCTCTTCTCGCACAGACCCTGAAGAATGGGTCGTATTAGTTAGTAATGAAACAGATATTACACACATGATTTGGCTAATGTGAAAAAAAACTTACCACAAAATGCTCGTACAGGGCCCGTTGACCCGCCTCATTCCGGGACCTCTGCTCCTCAATCAATTGTGTCGTGGTTTAGTCCCTCTCATCAAGAGTAGTCTGAGGAGCAGCCCGGCTTGCCAATCTCTCTTTCTCAAGAGTAGTCTGGTTTGCCAATCTCTCTTTCTCAAGAGCAGCCTGGTTTGCCAATCTCTCTTTCTGAAGAGCAGCCTGAAACACCATTCCTCGTTACCACAGTAATGATCTATGGTGACACACATAATGAAATGGATGAAAGTGTTCTTAGTCCGTACAACTAACCTCGATGGCAAGATCGACTGGCCGTGGACGACGCGTTATCTCAGGACAGCTGCTCGACTGGCGCGCCTTGATCTTCGGGAGAGTGAGTGGACAACGTATTATCCTATCTCCAATGGCTATCGAGCCATGGGGCCTCCCGCCACCAGATATAATCACCAGCTCTGGATCCAAAGGTTCCTAGCTAGGGTTAAAGTCATCCACTTTCGTAGCCTTCCCCGCGTCCCTGTATGCCACGAGCTTGTGGTGGCATGATATGTTGGTGAATTTATTGGGATCATCCAGGTCAGAGTCAGAGAATGCCTTCGCCTTCTTGTACGAGGCAGTATGGGCCATGCCATAAAGGTCGTACAAGTGTGGCATCTCCGTCTTATTGTGATGCGCCTAAAAGAGAGGAACAAAATATTAGCATGAAAAATGAATTGCATGAATCATGAAGCAAATCACATACCCAGTTTCGTCCGAACTAAAGTAAGTTGGCGCTGCCTTGATGGTGTGGCACACCAACCATTTGGCTTCACCGATCCTTCGCATTCTCGAGGACGGCTCGCCAGCTCCGTGTGCACCACTCATCCGCACACCATCTCGGGGGTACCTGTAAGTTATTAGAAAGAATTTTGAGCGCTACGCCTATGAATGAAATCAATAAAACTACGTAGAAGGACTTAAGAATAGGTAATTACCTTCATGTATTGCTCCTTATTCAGAAACTTTGTGTGGCAATCCTTCTTCTGCTTCTTAATACCATGTGTGGCGTATTAGTCTCGAATAGCCTGCGGCCGAGCCTCGTGGCGTAAGTTCTGTAGTAATCGCCTACACTCGGCCTCGAGAACCTTGGCCGCCTCCTCCTCATATCCATCCTCACACCTATAGAAGGTCTGCAATCAAACGTGAAAACACCGATTAGTACAATAATTAGCTATATTGTTAATTTTAGATTGTGTAAAAGGATAATTTACCCAAAAGCTCTTGATCACCATCTCGGCCCTCGTGTGGCACAAGACACCATCTATAATCTCCTCCGGCGGGGCCTGCGCGGGCTGGTAGTGCTCCCTAGAAAATCCTAGTGTAGGAACTTGACCCTCACCAAGCAATGTGACAAACCCCGGGAAATTTGTCCGGCAAAGCACACCAAGGACGGAGTTCGGCCTGCGGACTCCAAGAGGGTGTACCCATCCCCTTCAGTATGATAAGGTCAACGCATTAGATATTTGAACAAACTTGAAGGCAAAAGCTAAAAAAAGAGTAAATGTACTTACCTATCTCCTTCAGGTTTAATCACCGGCCTCTGCTCGCGGGTAGCCGGCACGACCGGGAGACGTGTACTACCACGCTTGTACACGGTGGCCACGTCCACCTGCATATCGCCCTCACTATCCGTAAACTCATCCCCGCAATCCCTGCCCCCTAAGCCACCCGGACCCTCGGTCCAATCCGGCAACTCGGTCCGATCCGGCCAGGTATCCCATCCGGGCCTCTCCACGTCAGGTGAAGCCTCCGGAACCGTAGTCTTGTGGGCCGAATCCACCTCGACCCGAGGCTGATCCTGGACCGGAGTCTCATGGAACGAATGCCCGTCAACACCAGGCTACTGGACCGGAGTCCCCATAGCCTCCTCCGCAAACGGGTCGACCATAGTAGTCCGATGCTCGGGTGAATGAGCTGGTGGTGGTGGCGAGGACGGCTCAACAGTCCTCCTGGATCTTCCGCGGCCACCACCTCTCCCTGTACCCTTCCCCTTCTTCCCTACCCGACCAGCACCTCTCTCAGTGGGCAATGGCGCCGACGAAGAAGAACCCACGGCTGGTGTCGACAGACTGTCTACCAAGGCTCTACGGAGACATAGGGGTGGAAGGGAAGTACCACCCCTCGTGAGGGGCGGCTGGGAAGAACCCGTCGAGCGCTTTGGACCAGCGCCCACCATCTTTCAACACCTGGTGACCTTCCATGATAAAGATTAAAATAAATTAGTACAACATAAAAAAATTGAATTACTGACATGAATAATAATATGCACATGAATTATAAAGATTAAAAAATATATAATTTAAGTTGTGAATCTAATAATCATCATCAATAAATGCATCATCATCAATAAATGCATCATCATCATCACTATCACGCATGTCTTCATGAATGATGTGCTCGTCGGGTTCAACGGCGTGAAGTTGTGAAAGGCCTTTCTTTAATCGTTGAAGCATTGACAGGTCATCCGCATCAGTAACCTCTATGAGTTCCAGGTCTTATGGTTCCGGCTCACGGGTGGAGATGGATTCATTGTCGCTGTCTACTTCCATGTTCTTGGGTGAAGCACGGCCGTTCCTGAAACGTTTCTTGGAAAGACGTGTTTCTTGGAAGAATTCTCCATCATATGTGTCTGGGTTAATGTGAGGTTCATAATCCTGTTCATTTGGGAGAGGTGGTCTGACATGTGGCGGCACTTCATAAACAACATACCAACCTTCCAGATTCTTATCCGTTTGCATGCCCATGGTAGATAGAAAACTTGGGTCGCCTGTTGAGCCGTAATATAGACATCGGGAACTTAGAAATGGGTGTTTGGATTGATTTCTATTAGTCCTATATGTTCATGAGTCCTTCTAGTCTCCTTCGGCTCGAACCAATAACATTTGAAGACTACGACGTTCGGTGGGTTTTCACCATAGAATTGAAGTTCATAAATTGCTTCAACTCTTCCATAATACTCGATAACACCTTCGCCGATAGCAGAGACACCACAATTTGTAGATTTACGGTCGGGCATAGATAGCTCTTTGCCAAAGGTACGAAAGAGATACCCGTTGATGTTGTATTTCTCAAATGAACAGACCTTATAGTCAAAACCATTAGCGACTTGTCTCAATTCGGCGTCCATAGACTCTGAATTAGCCTACAAGTTTAATACGAAACGATTGTTGCATTAGCCGCAAGTTAGACCAAGAAATGAAATGGTCCATTATTGATAAGTAATGTTTGTTTGAACCAAGAGATGAAACCGGGATAGCCGCCTACTATCTTTGACAGAAGCTCATACTCTTCAAAGAAATCATTTTCGATCACCGCTCCATCCGAGAATTTGGCGACGTAACGTATGTTTCAAATATCCAGGAATAAGAGCAGTTCAAAGGAATTAGAAGTTATGGGAAAATGTGCCGAGAACTCACTCGATGTACGGCCGCACTTCTGTTAGGTTGTTGAAGATATACAACGAAATGTTCCGTCATTCTTCGACATCCGACATTATTGGTTTCGAAGCACCGGCTGGTGCGAGCTTCCCTTTGAACAGGCTGAGGTTGGACCCACCTTTTTTAGAGTCTGCATCATTGTGCCGAGTCTTCGGATTATGCAAATGATGATTTTTGGCTTCATAGTGTGTTGTCACAAAGTTTTCCACATCATCGGTAATGATGCCTCAGTCATCGATGGTTCAATTCTACGCTTATTTTTACATTTAGCTCGAAGGGTCTTCTGCATCCTCTCAGTTGCATAGCACCAATGATCTTGCACGGGCCCACCCAATCTTGCCTCGGTCGGTAGATGTAAAATCAAATGCTGCATTGGATTAAAGAAGCCCGGTGGAAAGATCTTCTCTAACTTGCACAACAACTCCGGTGCAAACTCCTCCATGTCTTCTACCACGCCAGGCGACAATTCTTTCGCACAAAGAACACGGAAGAAATAGCTCAGCTCCGCCAGTACTAGCCATTCATCCTGAGGAATAAAGCCACATAACATCACGGGCATTACCCGCTCTAGCCATATGTGCCAATCATGACTCTTGAGACCAAAGATTTTGAATTTTTCAATACATGCTGCCCTCTTTAGATTCGCTGCATAGCCATCGGGGAACATCAAGTGCATTTTGACCCACAATATAATTTCCCTCATAGCTGGCCTTCCAAGATTGAACCAGGCCTTTGGCTTCGACCACTTCTGCTTTCCTTTGCCTTCTCGCATGTTTTGTAATGGTCTATGACATAGTGTCTCTTGATCGACTCTAGCCTTAGTATTATCCTTTGTCTTCCCATCTATGTCGAACAATGTACCAAAAATAGCCTCTCCGATATTCTTTTCAGTGTGCATCATGTCGATATTGTGTGGAAGAAGGAGGTCTTTGAAGTAAGGCAGATCCCAGAAGCATGGCATGTGAGTCCAGGCGTGTTTTGAATTATACCCCTTGAAATACCTTGGACGCTCTGGATCAAGCCCGATGGTGTTTAACTGATCCAGGATCTGTTGGCCTGTCAACGCAGGTGGTGCCAAGTTTTTGACAACTTTACCTTTGGTAAAGTTCTTCTTGTCTTTTCTGAACTGATGGTAAGAATCCAGGAACTGTCTATGCAAGTCAAAGCAAGAATACTTCCGACCCTCCTGCAACCAATGGAACTGAAGAGCTGCCTTGCATTGGGGGCACGGGAACCTTCCATGCACACACCATCCAGAGAATAGTGCATACACCGGCAAGTCGTGCATAGTATACATGTACCACACATGCATTTTGAAGTTTTGTTTCCTAGCGGCATCGTATGTCTTGACCCCATTATCCCAAGCATCTTCCAATTCATCCTTAAGAGGCTGCAGGTACACATTTATATTCTTCCCCAGATAATTGGGCCCCGGAATTATCAACATCAGAAATATGTTCTTTCTTTGCATAATCTGTCCGGGGGGGAGATTGAGTGGAATGACAAATACGGGCCAACAACTATATTTGGTTTCCATCATGCCGAAGGGATTAAAACCATCTGTGGTGATGCAGACTCGAGGATTCCTTGGATCTGGCGCTTTATCCTGATGCAATACATCGAAATGTTTCCATGCTTCCCCATCCGATGTGTGTACCACCATCTTATTCCCATCCGCATCTAGTTCGGTTCTTTTGCCCAATTTGTGCCATGTCATCTGTCTGGCTGTCTCTTCGACCATGAAAAGACGTTGAAGTCTTGGTATGATTGGCATATACCGAAGAACACTAACTGCGATTTTGGTATGCCTCTTCTCACCCATACCGTTGTCTACCACAAGATACCAGCAAGACTCGCAATTGGGACAATAGTCCAAGTGTGCATACTCCTTCCTAAATAAGACACATCCTTTCTCACATGCATCTATCTTCTCATAGGGCATCTTAAGTACACGAAGTATTTTGTCCGACTGGTACAGGTTTGCAGGCATGACATGGCCTTTGGGTAGGAAGCATCCAAATAGTGTCATCATCGCGTCGTAGCATTCTCTTCCCAAGTTGAACTGAGCCTTCAGAGCCATCACTTGTGCAATTGCATCCAGCTGATAGAGCTCAGTGTGCTCATGGAGAGGACGTTTTGAAGACTCCAACATTTCATAAAAGGCCTTCACAGATTCCTCCATCTCATCTTCCGAATCTCGACCATCATCAAAGTCTTGCACCATGTCTTCGATCCCGGTACCATGCTCGTTCGTGCGACGACGGACCACCTCAGCTCTTGTGTGTTGTATATGTTGGGGAACGTCGCATGGGAAACAAAAAATTTCCTACGCGCACGAAGACCTATCATGGTGATGTCCATCTACGAGAGGGGATTTCCGATCTATGTACCCTTGTAGATCGCACAGCAGAATTGTTAGTGAACGCGGTTGATGTAGTGGAACGTCCTCACGTCCCTCGATCTGCCCCGCGAACCGTCCCACGAACCGTCCCGCGATCCGTCCCACGATCTATTGCCGAACGGACGGCACCCCCGCGTTCAGCACACGTATAGCTCGACGATGATCTCGGCCTTCTTGATCCAGCAAGAGAGACGGAGAGGTAGATGAGTTCTCCGGCAGCGTGACGGCACTCCGGAGGTTGGTCGTGATCTAATCTCAGCAGGGCTCCGCCCGAGCTCCGCAGAAACGTGATCTAGAGGTAAAACCGTGGAGGTATGTGGTCGGGCTGCCTTTGAAAAGTTGTCCCAAATCAGCCCTAAAACCCCACTATATATAGGAGGGAGGGAGGGGAGGAGGCAGCCTCAAAACCTAAAGGTTTGGCCGAAATTGGAGGTGGAGGAGTCCTACTCCAATCCTACTTGGAGTAGGATTCCACCTTCCCACTTGGAAACTCTTTCCACCTTGTGTTTTTTTTCCTTATCAAACCTTATGGGCCTTAGTGGGAACTTATTCCAGCCCACTAGGGGCTGGTTTATCTCTTCCCATAGCCCATGAGACCCCTTGGGGCGTGATACCCCTCCTGATGGTCCCCGGCACCCCTCCCGGCACTCCCAGTACACTACCGATGAGCCCGAAACTTTTCCGGTAATGCACGAAAACCTTCCGTTAACCAAATGAGGTCATCCTATATATCTATCTTCATTTCCGGACCATTCCGGAAACCCTCATGACGTAATCAGATAAACTCCCACTTGATTCAAGCGATTGTCGTACTCAGATAATCTGAGCACACGCTCAACGATTGAGATTTTCTCCTTTACTTCGTGGACAAAGAATTTTGTCGGAGATCTCATACCTCTTAACAAGGGCACAAGCATGAAATCACAATTTCATCTCTTTAAAACATCTCTTATGTTCCATGACGTTTCAAAACGTCTTCGGCGCCTTGCTTCTAAGACATTAAGTATTTTGTACTGAACTATCGTGTAGTCATCAGAAACGTGTATGTCGGATGTTCACAGCATCTACAGACGACGCTCGAGGTGCAGCACACCGAGTGGTGCATTAAGTACACAAGCCTTCTACGCAGCAACGAGGACAATCCTCGGTTTTACAGACTCAGTCCGCAAAGTTTGCTACTATCAACTTTCAACTAAATTTTTCTCTAGGAACATATTAAAAACAGTGGAGCTATAGTGCAAGCTACATCATAATTCACAAAGACCATTAGACTATGTTCATGACAATTAGTTCAATTAATCATATTACTTGAGAACTCCCACTCAAAAAGTACATCTCTCTAGTCATTTGAGTGGTACATGATCCAAATCCACTATCTCAGGTCCGATCATCACGTGAGTCGAGAACAGTTTTAGTGGTAAGCATCTCTATGCTAATCATATCAACTATACAATTCATGCTCGACCTTTTGGTCTCATGTCTTCCGAGGCCGTGTCTGCACATGCTAGGCTCGTCAAGCTTAGCCAGAGTGTTCCGCGTGTACAACTGTTTTGCACCCGTTGTATGTGAACGTTGAGTCTATCACACCCGATCATCACGTGGTGTCTCAAAACGAAGAACTGTCGCAACGGTGCACAGTCAGGGAGAACACCATTTCGTCTTGAATTTTCAGTGAGAGATCACCTCATAATGCTACCGTCGTTCTAAGCAAGATAAGGTGCATAAAGGATTAACATCACATGCAATTCAAAAGTGACATGATATGGCCATCATCCAAGCACCGGCACGATCTCCATCACCAAAGCACCGGCACGATCTTCTTGTCACTGGCATCACACCATAATCTCCATCATCATGATCTCCATCAACGTGTCGCCATCGGGGTTGTCGTACTACTCATGCTATTACTACTAAAGCTACGTCCTAGCAATATAGTAAACGCATCTGCAAGCACAAATGTTAGTTTAAAGACAACCCTATGGCTCCTGCCGGTTGCCGTACCATCGACGTGCAAGTCGATATTAACTATTACAATATGATCATCTCATACATCCAATATATCACATCACATCGTTGGCCATATCACATCACAAGCATACCCTGCAAAAACAAGTTAGACGTCCTCTAATTGTTGTTGCATGTTTTACGTGGTGACCATGGGTATCTAGTAGGATCGCATCTTACTTACGCAAACACCACAACGGAGATGTATGAATTGCTATTTAACCTCATCCAAGGACCTCCTCGGTCAAATGCGATTCAACTAAAGTTGGAGAAACCGACACTTGCCAGTCATCTTTGAGCAACGGAGTTACTCGTAGCGATGAAACTAGTCTCTCGTAAGCGTACGTGTAATGTCGGTCCAAGCCGCTTCAATCCAACAATACCATGGAATCAAGAAAAGACTAAGGAGGGAAGCAAGACGCACATCACCGCCCACACAAACTTTTGTGTTCTACTCGAGATTACATCTACGCATGAACCTAGCTCATGATGCCACTGATGGGGAACGTCGCATGGGAAACAAAAAATTTCCTACGCGCACGAAGACCTATCATGGTGATGTCCATCTATGAGAGGGGATTTCCAATCTACGTACCCTTGTAGATCGCACAGCAGAATTGTTAGTGAACGCGGTTGATGTAGTGGAACGTCCTCACGTCCCTCGATCCGCCCCACGAACCGTCCAACGAACCGTCCCGCGATCCGTCCCACGATCTAGTGACGAACGGACGGCACCTCCGCGTTCAGCACACGTACAACTCGACGATGATCTCGGCCTTCTTGATCCAGCAAGAGAGACGGAGAGGTAGATGAGTTCTCCGGCAGCGTGACGGCGCTCCGGAGGTTGGTGGTGATCTAATCTCAGCAGGGCTCCGCCCGAGCTCCGCTGAAACGCGATCTAGTGGTAAAACTGTGGAGGTATGTGGTCGGGCTGCCTTTGAAAAGTTGTCCCAAATCAGCCCTAATACCCCACTATATATAGGAGGGAGGGAGGGGAGGAGGCAGCCTCAAAACCTAAAGGTTTGGCCGAAATTGAAGGTGGAGGAGTCCTACTCCAATCCTACTTGGAGTAGGATTCCACCTTCCCACTTGGAAACTCTTTCCACCTTGTATTTTTTTCCTTCTCAAACCTTATGGGCCTTAGTGGGAACTTATTCCAGCCCACTAGGGGCTGGTTTATCTCTTCCCATAGGCCATGAGACCCCTTGGGGCGTGATACCCCTCCTGATGGTCCCCGGCACCCCTCCCGGCAATCCCAGTACACTACCGATGGGCCCGAAACTTTTCCGGTAATGCACGAAAACCTTCCGGTAACCAAATGAGGTCATCCTATATATCTATCTTCGTTTCCGGACCATTCCGGAAACCCTCGTGACGTCCTTGATCTCATCCGGGACTCCGAACAACATTCGGTAACCAACCATATAACTCAAATACGCATAAAACAACGTCGAACCTTAAGTGTGCAGACACTGCGGGTTCGAGAACTATGTAGACATGACCCGAGAGACTCCTCGGTCAATATCCAATAGCGGGACCTGGATGCCCGTATTGGATCCTACATATTCTACGAAGATCTTATCGTTTGAACCTCAGTGCCAAGGATTCATATAATCCTGTATGTCATTCCCTTTGTCCTTCGGTATGTTACTTGCCGGAGATTCGATCGTCAGTATCCGCATACCTATTTCAATCTCGTTTATCGGCAAGTCTCTTTACTCGTTCCGTAATACAAGATCCCGCAACTTACACTAAGTCACATTGCTTGCAAGGCTTGTGTGTGATGTTGTATTACCGAGTGGGCCCCGAGATACCTCTCCGTCACACGGAGGGACAAATCCAAGTCTCGATCCATACTAACTCAACGAACACCTACAGAGATACCTGTAGAGCATCTTTACAGTCACCCAGGTACGCTGCGACGTTTGATACACACAAAGCATTCCTCTGGTGTCAGTGAGTTATATGATCTCATGGTCATAGGAACAAATACTTGACACGCAGAAAACAGTAGCAATAAAATGACATGATCAACATGCTACGTCTATTAGTTTGGGTCTAGTCCATCACATGATTCTCCTAATGATGTGATCCCGTTATCAAGTGACAACACTTGCCTATGGTCAGGAAACCTTGACCATCTTTGATCGACGAGCTAGTCAACTAGAAGCTTACTAGGGACAGTGTTTTGTCTATGTATCCACACATGCACTGTGTTTCCAATCAATACAATTATAGCATGGATAATAAACGATTATCATGAACAAATAAATATAATAATAACTAATTATTATTGCCTCTAGGGCATATTTCCAACAGTATAGACTCACCATGAAATATCCACACCGTATAATTAGGCTTAAAACCCCTCCTCTGCAGGTGCTTAATCATTACAGCCTCCGTCGTCTTTTTATAGTTGTCGCATCCACGACAGGGGCAATAGTTTCTTTCCTGGCCATTTGCGAATGCGGCTTTCACAAATTCCTTTGTTTTTACAAACCATTCTTTCGTCATCTCTTTCTGACTAGGGTGACCGGTATACATCCACGCACGATCACTCATCTTGCCTAGCTACTAAAGACAGAAGAAATATATTTATATATAATTTAGCATTTATATTCATCGGTTAATCAGGTTCGCCATTTTTATTACGTCCACGCAACCTACACGCTAATTGGTAAAGATAGGTCCTAATCCCACCCGAGTATGTGTAGATTGGGTTCGCTTTCCCATGCTCTGCTCCGGATCCAATGCAAAATTTGGGCAGCACCTCCCCGCTGTTCTCCTGATACATGTCTCCGCAATAAACAGAGAGTATGTTCATCCGGAGAACAACAGGGAGGCACTGATGAAATTCCGCATCGGATCCAAAGCACAGCATACGGGAAAATGAACCCAATCTACACATACTCGGGTTGTCCATGGATAATGTTGGACAATTCGAAAGGATGGCGGTTATAAATATGCAAAGACATGCATATTTATAGATGTCACCCTTTCGAACGGGAGACGCATACTGGTCACGCATACTGATAAATTAATTTAATTACCTAAATCTAGAAAGTTTCATCCGGAAATCGAGCCACATTAAATGAAGGGGCGGGGAGGAGATGAAATTTGTACTGACCCACGAATGCACGGGCGGAGCTCGTACAACACACGAGGACGTCTTCGCACAGCAGACCTCACAGCGACGAGACACTTATCACATGTAAATCCACCCGATCAACACAAATATTCTAATTATGTCATTTTAGAGGAAAACAAGTTAAGAATATATTATTCATGAGCTAACCAAGGTTTTTATGCCATTTTGTAGCTAAATGGGCTAATTATCTCATTGTTGGGGAACATAAGGTAAGGAGAATAAGATAGAGGAGAAGAAAGAGGGGGAGGAATAGAAGAAGAAGAAATCAAGAAGAAGGAGAAGGAGGAGGAGGAGAAGAAGGAGGAGAAGAAGGAGAAGGAGGAGAAGGTATTCTTCTTCTCTTCTTCTCTTCTTCTTCTCTTCTTCTTTTCTTCTTCTTTTCTTCTTCTCCTTCTTATTTTTGTCTTCTCCTCCTCCTCCTCCTCTTCTTCTTCTTCTCCTCCTCCTCCTCCTCTTCTCCTCTTCTCCTCCTCCTCCTCCTCTTCTTCTTCCTATTCTTTCTATTAAGCTAACTAACTAACCTAACTAACCAAGCTAACTAAACCTATCGCTAAACCTAGATAGCACTAAACAGCAAAAATAATAAAAAATAGCATCTACCACTAAGTAACAAAAAAAGAATATAGCTAACTAACTTCTCCTTCTTATTTTTTTCATATTATCTTCTTCTCTTCTTCTTCTCTTCTTCTTTACTTCTTGTCCTTCTTATTTTTTTCTTCTCTTCTTCTTCTTCTTATTCTTCTTCTCCTTCTTATTTTTTTCTTCTCCTCTTCTTCTTCTTCTTCTTCTTATTTTTCTTCTCCTCCTCCTCCTCCTCCTACTCCTCTTCTTCTTC
The DNA here is from genome assembly GCF_904849725.1 of Hordeum vulgare subsp. vulgare. NCBI lineage: Eukaryota > Viridiplantae > Streptophyta > Magnoliopsida > Poales > Poaceae > Hordeum > Hordeum vulgare. The sequence continues at coordinate 293,979,490 of NC_058524.1, read as the reverse complement.
TCTTGTTCTCGTCCTCCTCCTCCTCCTCTTCTCCTCTTCTCCTCCTCCACCTAACTAACCAAGCTAACTAACTAACCTAACTAATTTAACAAGCTACCACTAATTAACAAAAAAATCTACCACTAAACTACCTACTAAAACTACCAACTAACTAAATCTACCACTAAAACTACTAACAAGAACAACTACTAAAACTACTAAAACTACTAACAAGAAAAACTACTAAAACTACTAACAAGAACAACTACTAAAACTACTACCACTAACACTACTTACAAGAACAACAACTACAACAACAATAAAAAATCATGCCAGTAGTTATAATCTAATTCCAAAAAATAATGCGGGTGCCGGGGGGGTGGGGGTTTGGGGCTCACCGGGTGGGGCGGCTATGGCGGGGCCGGGGGTGTTGGGGGTGGCGGGGCGGCGCCGGGGGCGCCAGGGGCGGCGGCACGACGGTGGTGGGGCAGCGGAAGCGGGGGCGAGGTGGGGCAGCGGCGGGACGGTGGTGGTGGCGCGACGGTGGCGGTGGGGGCGACAGGGGCGGCGGGGGGGGGGGGGCGATACGGGCGGCGGCGCGATGGTTGTGGCGGCGGCCTGTGGGCGTCGGGGATTGAGAGAGAGAGAGGGGCGCGTGGGGTGAGCCGTTACAGAGAAGGAGAGAGAGGGTCGGGTGGGGCGGAAGGAGCCGTTAACGGAGTTAGCTCTTTGTCGTCTACCTCCGGACTATTTGTCGTCCGCTAACGGACGACAAAGAAGGGACTCCCGTTTGACCTAACCACCCTGCGGTCAGGTGGGCCCATCTACATCTTTGTCGTCCGCTATGAGACTCTTTGCCGTCTCCTAGCTGACGTCAAAGATGTGACTGATGGCAAAAACACTCTATGCCATCAGCTAGTGCTTTGCCCTCTGCTTTGCTGAAGCTGACAGCAAAGACACTCTTTGCCATCAGCTAGGAGACGGCAAAGACTAGGCAGATGGCAAAAAACTGTTTTCCAGTAGTGATAGGCAAGTTGATTCATCTAGAGTTTCATTCATATGATCTCGAGGTAGATCAACCCTGTAGTCCTCATACACCATCGATATAATCAAGTAGGACGTAGGGTTTTCCTTCCTCAAGAGGGCCTAAACCTGGGTAAAATATGTCTCCTTCGTCTCCTACAACCCATCGATCTGAGGTCCACAGTTTGTGATCCCATACCTGAGATATGCCGGTTTTGACACCGACATTGGTGCTTTCATTGATAGTTTCGTTGTAGGACCGCAGGAAGGATTGATGGCACGACAAGTCATCCATGAAGAGATCCGCAATAAGGACATCTTTTTCCTTGGACAGATCTTTGCATTCGGAAGCATCGTTCTGCATGCTGATCCAGTCGGCCACCTTGGCCAGGTGGGAAGCTTCACCACCGGGCATGAAGTAAGGTTCGGGAGCCTAGAGTTCACCACGGACCCTCGAGGAGATCTTGTGTTAACAAGGCTCCTAGGTCCTTTCGAGGAGCCCGTGAGTTTCGATGCCTCGACTTCGGAAGCTGTGGATCCCGCTGTCGGGGCAACTTTGACCCTTGGTTCGGCCTTAGACACCTTCATGCTCGATATGCCCAAAAGATCCTGGGGGATCGCCAATGCGGTCCGATCTCGAACACTTGAACAATATAGGATCCACTGAGACTTCTTTGCTACACGAGTTACTCGATTGGATCCAATCAATGGCCATGATCGATGACCAATCTCCGATCTATGATCGAGTCGGGCTTAGGCCCGATGACAGGGAAATTCATGTCCCACCCATTACGCATTTGGTCGCTACCTTCGAGTGCCCGGCTAAAGAATCCCCACATCAGCTGTCGGAGTTAAGGACGGTCTATGTCCTGGTTGCTGAACATCTAGACTCCTCCGATAATCAAGAACCCGGAGGAATGCAGCTAATTGGTGTGTCCGGCCATGGGAACACAAAATTGTAGCCCACCCACCACCCAGCTCGAATATCCCTTGGGAAAAGTAGTAGGGTTCAGCCTACCGCACCCACACAAGATCAAACAACGACGAGGGGAATCAATACACCACTTTTGGGCTAGATTCCTCTTTAACAATGGTAGGGCAGAAGGCATCGGCGATCAGGAGGTGACCAACTCCTTCCGACATAGCTGCCATGACGATGGCATCCTTAACGCGCTCGCTCGTCCCCAAGTCCAAACCTTCACTGAGCTATCAAAGCGGGTGCTCAAACATTGCGCCATGGAAAGCACTTGGCAAATGTAGCTAATGCGCATGGAGCCCAGACACATCGAGCAAGCCAGAGGATCCCGAAGAAGACGTGCTCCCCCATTCTCGGGGCCGGATACACCCAGACCCTCAGAGAAGAGGAACAAAACGCAGACCAGATCGGTCCATGACACATTACTAGACGAGCATTGCCACATACACTCGGCCCAGCCTAATACAAGCTCCACCCACAGCCTTCGAGCATGTTGTGTCATTAGGCAAGTTGCAAAAGTGGAGAGGTCATCCTAAAGGCTCCACTTGTGGAGGAAAGGTCGGGACCACCGTTGGTAAGCAACATGGAGATCTTAACGATCTACAAAACATTTTCCTCGGAAAATAAAAGAAAGAGAGCTCTTCGAGAGCTCCATCAAATTCACCACATCACGGTAGCAAGTCCATGGTCGGCACATCTCGAATCGGACATAGCAACACCACCTGTGGAGGCATCGTCCCCGAGAAAGAGGCATGTTGTACCGGACAAGTAACACTCGACGCGGTATTCAGTGCGCCCGAGAAATACCGATCCGAAGAAATTCTTTTCCAAATCGTGCCCTTTCACAGTGGTTACCATGTCGTGTTGGGACGTCAAGCCTTCACAAGATTCTAGACCATACCACACTATGGGTGCATGAAGCTCAGAATGCCAGGGCTGAATGGTGTGATGACATTCATAAGTGACCCCAAGAAAGCCCTCCGAGCTGAAAATAAAATGGTATCCCTAGCCCTTGAGGTACTAGCGGATACCCTCGCCGCGGAAGACCTCACCACACTCCGCTACATAGTGGACAAGGATGACGTGATCCTCGGAAAGCGGCCCAAGTAGACATCCTTTAAACCAGTGGACGAGATCATTGAATTTCACATACATCCGACAAACCCAAACAAAGCGGCGTCCATCGGAGCTCAGCTGGACCCCACAATCGACGAGGCATTACGCGGTTTTTTGCACAAAAATTGGGACATATTCGCGTGGCACCCCTCAGACATGTCAGGAATCCCTCGGAGGTTGGCCGAAGATAGCGTGAATATAATAGCAGGCTTCAAACCTTTCAAATAGGCCTTGCGCCCATTCTCAAAACCAAAGCGTCAAGCCATGAGCAAGGAACTGGCCAAACTACTAGAAGTCGGGTTCATGAGAGAAATTAAACATCTCGACTGGTTGGCACATTTTAGTCATGGTACCAAAGAAGCACAAATCTTGGTGGCTATGTGTTGATTTCAAGTACCTCAATAAGACCTGCCCTAAGGATCATTTCCCCTTACCCCGAATTGACCAAATCATCGATGCAACAGCCGGACACGACTCTGTGTGTTTCCTTGATGCCTATTCCGGATACCATCAGATTAAAATGAAGGAATCCGATCAGGCTGCAACCGCATTCATAACCCTATATGGACCATTCTGCTTTAACATAATGCCTTTTGGGTTAAAGAACTCAGGTGCCACTTACCACCGCATGATCCAAACATGTTTGGAGAAACTAATCGGAAAAACAGTAGAGGCATACGTGGACGACGAGGTCGTCAAGACGAAACACGTGGACCGGCTGGTAGATGACCTTTGGCATACCTTTTCCAGGCTACGAGAATATGATATACGGCTTAAGTCGGACAAGTGTGTCGTCGGAGTCCTAGCCGGCCAACTTCTCGGTTTCATCGTATCGCAAAGAGGACGAGAGGCCAATCCGGCCAAGATCCGAGCTATGTCACAACTCGCAGTTCCTACAAAGCTGAAGCATGTCCAAAAATTGGCACGTTGTGTGGCGTCTTTGAGCCAGTTTATCTCTCGCCTCGGCCAGAAACCACTCCCACTTTATAGGCTACTTACAGAGACCGATAACTTCGAGTGGACCGAAGAGGTTGTGACTGCTCTGGAGGAAATCAAAACGCTGCTCGCCAGCAACCCTATCCTAGCAGCACCTTGCGCACGAGAACCGATGATGTTATACATCTCGTCCACCAATCAAGTGGACAATGCGTTCCTCGTCATAAGATGGGAGGCTGAGGCGCACCAACTATGGATACAAAGGCGAGTTTATTACATATCTGAAGTGCTTACCCCATGCAAAACTAGATACCCATACTATCAGAAGATCGCCTACACGGTCTTTATGACATCACGCAAGCTCAAGCACTACTTCCAAGAGTGTGCGGTCACGTTAATATTCGAGGTCCCCTTGAACGACAGCATTAACAACAAGTACACCATCGGTCGAATAGCTAAATGGGCCATCGAACTCCTGCCATTCGAGTTACCTACAAACGATAACGAGCAATCAAAGCCCTAGTGCTTGCTAACTTCGTTACCGAATGGACAGACGCAGAGCTCCCCGGGGAGTATAGCACTTATGCTCATTGGACCATGTACTACGACGGGTGCAAAACTCTCGCCGGATTGGGGGCTAGTGTAATCCTTACATCCCTTACCCGGGATAATGCCCGATACGTGCTACAGATCATGCATGCCAATTCGAATAATGCGACAGAATATGAAGCACTACTACACGGTCTTCGGATGGCAACCTCAATGGGGATAAAATGGCTTGAGGTATGGGGGGACTCCAACCTCAGCATCTCAAAAATAAACGGCAAACTCAATGCAAAAAAATCCAAAAATGGTAGCATACAAAATGTTGTCCTAGTGATATCAGCACGGTTCGAGGGATTGGAGTTCCATGATGTCTCGAGGGATAATAACCAAGCCGCAGACATCCTTGCTCGCTTAGACACAAAGCATGATCCCTTTTCCCCACAACACCTTCCTAGAGAGGCTTTTCAAGCCATCTGTGGTATGGCAAGGCGAGGACACTAGCACGACAGCTGATGGTTTGGCACAGGTTACACCCCCATACCCGAGCCGGACAACCAGATCATCAACAAACCCACAATCAAAGAAGCACCTTCGGCTCACGAGGTCATGGAAGTCATCACTCCATGGACCAATCCCTTCCTTGCTTACCTTCTTCGCAAAGAGCTCCCCGATGAAAAGACCGAGGCGAGACGTACCATCCGCCGATCAAAGGCCAACAAGGTCCATGAGGGTGAGATATATAAGAAAATCATCATGGGAGTAATCCAATGATGCATCTCTGAATAAGAAGAAAGGCAACTCTTGGACAAAGTACACGCAGGTATGGGCAGCCACCATGCAGTTGCGCGGGCCCTGGTCAGGAAGGCCTTTAGAGCCGGTTTGTTCTGGCCCACATCTCGAGAAGACGACCACACACTCGTTCAGGATTGTGTAGGGTGTCAACTATTTGCAAATCAAAGCCACATTCCCCCAACGGCCCTTCGGACAATTCCGATCACTTGGCCTTTTGTGGTCTGGGGGCTGGATATGGTTGGACCACTTAAAGGGGGGCCAAGAAAAAGAAATACATCCTGGTTATGGTGGAGAAGTTCACTAAGTGGAAAGAAGCCAAGCCTACAAGCTCTACCAAAGCAAAGTCGGTGATTGAATTCATATCCAGCGTCATACACCATTATGGTGTCTCGCACAACATAGTAAGGGACAATGGATCCAACTTCACCGCCCAGGAGGTCAAAGATTAGTGCACAAATTTGGGCATTAAGCTCGATCGTGCCTCGGTATATCACCCCCAAACAAATGGCCATGTCAAACAAGCCAATGGGCTCATTATGAGTGGTATCAAACCTCGGCTGGTCCAATCTCTCACAGAATCCGACAGCCAATGGGTGGAGGAGCTCGACTCCGTGCTATGGAGCCTACGCACCACCCCGAATTGCTCAACAGGGTACACACCATTTTTCATGGTGTATGGGACCGAAGAGGTCCTCCCTTGCGATATCATCCACGACGCACCTCGGGTGCGCATGTATGAGGAAAGAGAGGCCGAATTAGATCGACAAGACGACTTGGATGCATTGGAAGGCAAGTGCGATATAGCTCGGGCCCATTATACTTTTTATCAACAGCAAGCTTGGCGCTATCAAAGTAGAGAAGTCCAAGCAAAGGCATACAACATGGGCAACACGTCCTATGCCTCCTTGAGAAGCAGAAGCATAAACTTAACCCTAAATGGGAGGACCCTTTCATAATTGTTGAAGTCCTAACAGGAGGAGCTTATCGCCTGCGCAACCCAAAGGATAATTGCCTCAAGCCAAACCCATGGAATGATTCTCGTCTTCGGCGTTTCTATGGCTAGACCGAATTTGCTCCCTTCCTAATAAACTTACACTTATTATTTCTTCAAGTTTTTCTTGTTTTACCTTTTGTAGGATCACTTAAATTTTCCGAGGATATGTTCGGATCAACCGAACTGCTACAAGCACTTATCGGAATACATTCATGATAAATAGAGTGTCTACCCTGATTTCACGTGGGGGCTTCTATAGGGAAGCCGACCAAAGTATTTATTTCTCCTACATCTTTATGTACTATATGCTTTGACTGAATATTGATATGTGTCACTATATGCATCAATTGGACTTGAGATTCTTGCAAAGCTGGGTTGCCTTGCTCCTGTGCTTACCCCGTACATTTCCGAATGTTCGGCTAGGGGTTAAAGGGAGCACCTTTGCAATTGTTACGGCCGATACACCCTCATACGTACCTCAGAGGGTGAAGCCGAAATCTAGCGCATCTTAAGATACAACTTGATCGGCTACGAATGAGGTTCATATAATCGGCAATCTTCGCCACAAAAGGGGGTTATTCATCCCATAATAGCAGCTATCCACACTACAGGGATACATAGCTCTAACACCTACGTTTTCCGTAGCACCCCGAAGAAAGGAACCCATAAAGGAACTATTTTCTTCCGAAGATGTTTGTTACGTCTCATCGTAATATAACATGATCCAACCATGCGCTCTTTGTTTGATCGCACCACATGGCCGGATTGCCTAGTTCTCGGAAATCATTTTTGTGTTACCACATGATACACAGTACAGAACTCTGCCCAATTATTGACAGGGGAGGTAGAAGCCGATGGCCGGTTAATGACAGAATATTGAAACACGGAAGGAAGTGTGTTGCTACATGAATGTAAAAATTACATATCATCACACATTAGGCTAGTGGTCAAGGTGATCTATTATAACATCTAAGGCACAGTCTTCTTGTGAAATACGGGGGGCGGGCATCACTTGGTCGTAAACCAGATGAAGCAGAATCTCTTTGTGATCCGGTCCTGTTGGCGCAACCCGGGCCATGTGTTCTGAGTTTAGTAGAGTGAAGCAGGTCTTCACCATAGCCCATGCCTCCCGATCTCCTTCGTGGCAGGCCGAAGTCTTCCATAGCTCGAAGCGACTCCGGGCTCCTTTGAAACGCTTGCAAGCTCGGCCATCCCTTGTGGAGGACTTTCATTCGGCCATAGCGATTTGACCATACTCCTCATAGCTTTTTGAGATCTCCCATGTACAATGGATAACTCCTTTAAGAAGTCCCCCCGAAAGAGCTCACCTCTTACTCCAGAGGGCCAGTTAAGAGACCTGGTCAAAAGGAAGTGCACACCTTTACAAACAACGCAATAAAAAGTGACTTATCACATTCCTTTAATTTCCCTTTAATAGAATAAACCGCCCTTTAATATCCGATTCTCTTCATGGTCTTGCACCAATTGACATTTCAAGTTCTCAATCTTTTCGGCTTGCCGCTTATTATCCTCCTTGAGTTGGTTATTTTCTTCATGACATCGCTTTAATATGCGATGACCAGCTTCAAGCTAGGATTCGGCATACCTCTAAGACACTCGGGATGCATTGAGGTCTTTTTGTAATTGGCTTATAGATTCGCCTCCTAAGACAAAGTTTTCTTTTATGAAGGTAATCCCATGGAAATCTTGTGTATTGTAAAATATTTTTTCTCACTATGTGCTTTTGCGGTGAAATTCTTCATCGCTTCTAGTTCGACCTTGCTAGCTTGCAACTCGGCCTGGCTTAGCTCGAAATCCTTGGCCAGTTTCTCATTCTCCTTCTTTATAGCCTGCATGACGGTAAACTGTTAAATCGACCCTTCATTCGACCGTACCAACCAAATTAAGGATTGGGGGCTACTCAGTCTGAACTTATGTTTGGTTACCAAATACAGATGACTTAACTGGACGTGGGAAGACATCATATTGGCCGCTTCTTTGAGTCTCAAACTGGCAGCCCCAAGGCACGCATCTATGGAGTTAAAAGCATTGAGCTCTTATTCCTGAAAAGCTGGGTGGCGCAAGGGCTCCTCTCACCGCCGGTGATTGATCAATCTTTTGGCTTTAGAATGAGTCGCTTAAATGTCTATATGGGGTCATCACGAAGTAAGTACGTATTCGGAACTCATGCATTAGTAGAAGACCCCGGATTTTGATGATTGTCGGACACTTCGGCACTGTCTTCAGGTAAGGACGGTTTCATACGTCTCCTGAATAATTCATCTAAGGGCCGGGAATGGTCAAGGCAATCATTAATGTAGAAAAGGGAACAATCGATATATATACCTCTTGGTTGAAGGGGCGGCCGATATGTTTTCCGCAGTTTTCCCTTGTCTGACAATCTTGGGCTTGGTCGATGTAGCCCCAGCCGGTATAGCTCGGCGCGGAGTTTGGCGTGTGGACCACTGACCTTTAGGGCTGGAGCCAGGAGCATTTGCGATGACTGGAGGTACAAATCCTCTCCGAGTACTGGTTTTCCTCTTGTTTACAGTGGAGGATGGAAGAGGCCCACGATTGTCAGCGTGGAGCGCAACCTTGATCTTGTCAATGCTTTCCTGGTAAAATACTTCGTCCTTGAAATCAATTGAAAGCTCTGGATCCTCATGGAATTTGGGTTCATCATCGCGGGAGTAATTTTTGGGTTGAGGGGCGAGATAGTTGACTGTCTCAATGCAACACCTCCAAGTCTGTTAAGAAAAGCAAGGGGTTATTGATCGGTAAAATCAAGCATAAGCGTCCAAACTATGGGACTATGATCACACTAACCCATTCAACGGGATTAGACGCCTAGTAGACGTCCCTCGTAGTAAGGTGGGCGAAATTATCTTTTTCCCCCTTAAATAAGTTGACCAAAATATCCGCCAAAGCCTCTTGATTATCCGGTCCCTGTCACCTAGAATGGGTAGTGTTGCTTGTCCCATTGTAGAGCCACAAGGACTGTGTGCATTGTTGGAGTGGCTACACACACCGGGTAATTGTTGTGGCCATCACCTTGATGATGGTCGGCCCACTGTGAGAAAGTAACCTCACCTTGTTAGCTATTTATTGTACTTCGGGGCTCTCTTCCTAAGAGGGATTGATCAGCCGCCAGCTGAACTGCTTCTTCAAAGAGGCCTCAGAGTATTCGGGAAGAACCCTCCAAACTGGGTAGAATAAGGGAACATCTTTGATATAAAACCATTCCGAAGACCAATCGTTGGTTTCCATTTTTGCAGTCTCGGTCGGGTATCCGGTTCCAGCTATATGCCACACTTCGGCTCCGCCCACTTCTCGAATTGACGTCCCCCTAGTTCGGGGAACGAGGCAGAAGTACTTTCTCCATAGGTCAAAGTGGGGCTCGCAGCCCAAGAACATCTTGCACAGGGCTACGAAGCCTGAGATGTGGAGGATTGAGGTAAGGTTGTGGAGCTGGATCCCGTAGAACTCAAGTAAGCCCCTTAGGAAGGGGTGGACCAGAAAGCCCAAGCCCTGCAGCAGGAAAGAAACAAAGCAGATCCTTTTGCCCTTTTGCGGGGTAGGGAAATTCTCTGCGAGGGACTCGTCGTTGGCGGAGGTCAGTCCAAAACTGGTGGGAGCGAGATCCAATGTGGGAATTTGGGGACCCCGATCCTAAATCATAAGAACCCACCCTGTAACACATCACATCACTTTGAGGCCTCACGCACGGTAAACTCCACGGCTACCACCTTACCTTGGCCGGGACCGTTTGCGTCTTTTGGCTCACGTATATGAATGTGTCGCTAGCATTCAAATGACAAAGAATTCGGGTCGACATGACTTTTTATAAACCCAAGTGGTACATCCGTACATGTACACACATACATAACCCAGCAAAGCAGGTGTCGGTCATCAGCGTGTGTAGACGAGTCATAGCAAGCTACAAGGACTCCATTACACCACGTGACATTTCCCCGAAGGGGCAGACGCAACAGCAAAGAAGGATACCTGTCGATCAATCAATGTGTCCGGAGAAGTAGCGACCTACCAAAGCTCGGTGGAAGCACAAAGAGGCATTTCCCTGTAAAGAGCACTACTAAAGGCACACAACTAGGTGTTGAATCCCACATATATAATGCATTTCATAACATACAAACAATATGCACGATATGTGTAGATACAACATGGCATCACAACATAACTCTATGACTCAAGCTTTTATTAAAGACTCATAAGAGTCAACATAGTATGATATTACAAACAGGGATCTCGTGACCCGACACTCAAGTCATACAAACATCAAGCAGAAGCATAACATGTCTGGGTTAGACATCTACTAAAAGTGGCTAGAGGAGCCTGAAAAGCTACAACGACCCTACCAAAGGAGCCAGACCTCTGTCTGGGATTCCCAAGCTATTTCGGTCAACATCAATCACACCGTGTAGAACCAATAGTGAAACTAATGTTTTCTCTACAAAAACATAAATTAAGAAAACGTGAGTACGAAGTTACTCAGCAATACTTGCATCAGAACTATCTACATAAGCATTAGTATCAACAAGGGGATTGTGGGGTTTCATGCAGCAAGCCAGCTTTGACTCTTGGCTAACCTATACTACGACTACAAGTACTTTCTTTGAGGTGGAATAGCGCACACGAGTCCACATATTCACCAATTCAATACACCACTATGGATCCACTCTCATCTCCCTACGAGAAGGCCATCCATAACACTCATACTTATCTTGCATATTTTAGAGGATCCATTCCAAGTTGTCTATGTACCACATAATGTTTCCAACTAGTCCATATCCGAGGACGCGGCTATTCGAACAGATTATTTCACCCTGCAGGGGTATACTTCTTGACACACGCTCTCACCACTTATCACCATATGCACGTCATGCATCTCGGCAACCTTCAAGCGGAAGCACTGGCGTGCGTGTCGGCCACGACCGTTAACAACACAATACCCGCAAGGAAGTCCGGCCAAATTTTCCTTAATGGCCCCAAATGATGTCCGCACGGTTCCCAAGCCCACCATTCGGGTGCCACTTGGTACACTGTGCCACTGTGTATCTACCGCAGGGAAGCTTACCCCGTCGGGCAGAGCTAAACACGGACGGAAACACTTTTCCTACAATCACCAGAAACTAGTTGCAACTCCTGGACAGAGATCTAGGCGATTAATAAGCTGAGAGGGGCACTTAAGCATTCTAGTGTGTGGTAGTATCTTGTCTTGGATAACATACAAAGAACTCAGTTCTTAAGGACGGTCCCAATGAGACAACCCACCATGTACTCCTACATGGCCTCTCATCGCTACCTTTACCAAATCGGATTCACAGTTTTACTCTCACACTGTAGGACATGAACTCAACCATTCCGATTCATCATCCAAATGGATCTGACCTGACATGACTCTAAGCATAGCAGACATTGTAGGCAAGCATGGATGAGTAAGCACAACAAGGCTCAAGAAGTTTCTACTCATGCTAAGTGGTTTCAACTATTTACTGTGGCAAAAACAGGTCATGCACAGGAATGGGTTCAACTACCGGGAACAAATAACAGTTCAGTCGATGTTGTCCTAATGCAGTAAAAGAGAGCAGAAGCGAGAGAGTAGGATTGTATCTGAATGCTCAGGGGGGTTTGCTTGCCTGACAGTTCGAAAGATAGCAATGAGTCTTCATCAATGGCAACGATCACATTGTCGGAACCATCGTCTTCCGAGAGGGAACAACACCGGCAAACACAAAAAGAATAATATTTACTTCACAGAAATGCAACACTATGATGCATGATCATGTCATGGTAGAATGTTGTTGGTTGAGCTAATGCATTTAGCATAAGGATTAATTGAAGTTAGTTTGAACCAAAGGTTCAAATTCAAACTCCATATATGATTATTTAAATGGCATCAATTTTATTTTTCCAAAACAGAGGACAAAAGTTGTTCTAACATGCATAAAAATGCCATAAACAGATTCTTTGGATTTTTCTGATAATTTTTCATATATTATTTATTTAATTTGGAGTTATATTTTATTTTCTATGATTTTTAGAACTTAAGGATATTTTCTAGATTTATTTAGAACCAGAAAATCATTTATTGCGTCAGGCTGAGCTCATGCTTGTGTCAGCAGGTCAACCCAGCCGGGCGAGGTCAAACCTATCTAGTGGGGGCCACTAGTGAGTGACCTGGGACTAATCCCGCGCTGACCAGCCCCTAATTGGGGTTTGACCAGCTGTTGGGCCCGCTAGAGAGTGGTTGTTGGGCCCGGAGGTTGGTCGTCGACGACCATAGCCGCGGCGGAGGGCTCGTCGGAGATGGCCTAAATGGCGCTACAGGGCGTCAAATCGCATGCAATTTGCGGCTATAGCAAGCTGGAGAAGCGGCTCATCTTCCAGGGGTAGCAGGAGGGGCTGGAGTAGCCGGAGCTGGCGCCGGCCATGAGGCAAGCGGCGGTCGGAGCTCGGGCATGAGAAGGCATGGGGCTGCAGAGCACAGGAAGCCATGGGGAGAGGTGGAATGGAACCTACGGCTCACCATGAGGAGAATGGGGCCAACGACGAGCTCGGGGAAGTCCAGTAGCCAACGAATCGACGGCGAGAAGCTTCGGTGACCAGCGATGGAATTGGCGACGATGAGGGCGATGCAGGGGGCTTCGGCTCGATTTCGGTGACTGGAAGGTGCGGCACGTCGTGGCGGAGAGGAAGGGCAGCGCAGGGAGGCGCTTCTGTGGCCGGTGGGGCATTGTCGACGGTGAGCTCACTACGGCGTCAATGGCGACAGAGGAGAATGAGAGGGAAAGAGAGTGAGGACAGAGGGGGGAATATGGGGTTGGCTTCCCTGGAGTGTATCCACTCGCCAGCTCGACGGGGAGGAGCGGCCAGGGAGGCACGGGGCGTGGCGCGAGGCCATGGCACCGTCCCCTGCTTCTCCTCTGCATTCTCGCAAGAGGTAGAAGACAAGGATGCCCTGGTGGGCTGGGCCTGCAAGTTGGCACCAGGTAAGAGTTTTCCTTTTTTTCTTTTTTTCAGTTCTAAAATTTGGTTTGTTATTTTTCCTGGGATCAAACATAGCTCCAAACATACCAATACATTTTCTAGAGTGTAGTTTGAATATTTCAAACCTCCTTAAAATGTTTCAGCATTTTTGAAAGACTAAAAATAATTATAATCTGGTAATTGTCATTTTAAGCAACTTTGTTGGTTTATTTAAAATTCCAGAAAGGTTGATAAAAAGTGGATCACCCGTCGTATGTTGTTGCCAACATTTATTAGAGAGGGTGAACATTTTTTAAAACCATTTTGGTTTATTGTAAATAATTTTTGTTGGAGTATTTGAGTTTAATTTAGTGCTAGGGTTTGGTCATCCCCGTTTCAAGTTAAAAATAAATTAACATGATGCATGGTGATGATGCAAATGAGTGCAACAATTATTCTAGGGCTGTGACATGGAAGATATCCTTATACTTCAAGGTTACCAAACTGGAGCAAGGAAATGGAACAACTTGCCCAATCTCCCGGGAGGGTGCCAAAGGGTCGCGAGGAGAAACCCACCATAGCTTTGGGCGCTGGAGCTCTAGGGTTTTTTCTTGGTGTTTCCTGACGGGTGATGGTCACCCAAGGATAGATTTGATCTATTTATAAAGGGCATTTTCCACTCACGGTTTCAATAAATGGTTTCGTGTGGGACTGCTAGATTTCTGTCTTCATTAATGCCCACAGGAATCGAGTGCTGCTATCCTTTCTCATTCGGAAAGTTTGGAGGTCATGGGCCCCGTGACGCTTTAGTAATCGAGAATTGATCAATGGTTGGATCGTCGTTCCACAAGTTAGAGAGGATGGACGAACTCGCCTTGCAAGCCAATCACTCTGGGCGCTAGGAGCTACCGAAGACCATGTACATCAGTGTTGGATGCAAGTTCAGGGGCTACTGAGGGAGTCCTAGATTAAGGGGTCGTCGGATGGTTGGCACATCTCTTATAGGTCGACCATGTGGGCCGTATTATTGAAGACCGGACTACATGATGTCTTCATGTTCGAGAAGGAAAGCTCTTAATACTGCTGTATTGTCCAAGTTTAGTAGTTTACATCGGCTCTCCTTCCCCTGACTCAAGGTCAGTTGTATGTAACCCTAGGGGCCCCTAGTGTCTATATAAACTAGAGGGTTTCGTACACATAGGCAAGTTGGTTCATCTAGAGTTTAGCTCATACAATCTCGAGGTAGATCAACTCTATAATCCTCATACACCATTTGTATAATCAAGAAGGACGTAGGGTTTTACCTCCTCAAGAGGGCCTAAACTTGGGAAAAATATGTCTCCTTCGTCTCCTGCAACCGATCGATCCAAGCTCCACAGTTCGGGACCCCATACCCAAGATCCGTCGGTTTTGACACTGACAAACGCTTCTATGATTGCCTCTCTACGTATTAAGTTCATGACAAATGAAGTAATGCTTGGAGTAAGATGACATGATGTAGACAAAGTAAACTCAACCAATATGAGTAAACCCCATAGTATTACCCTTAGTAACAGCAACACAAAGACGCAACTTGTCCCCTTTTGTCACTAGGATATAGAAACTCGCAAGGTTGAACCTACTACAACGCACCTCTCCCATCGAAGAAATATCAATCTAGTTGGCAAAACTATTTCAATAGCTCAGAGAGAATTACGAAGCTATTATAATCATCCACATAAGAATCATTTTATATATCAGAGGAGACTCAAATATTTATCATGAATAATCTGAACATAAACCCACAATTCATCGGATCCCAACAAACGCACCGCATAAAAGAGTTACATCATATGGATCAATGCGAAGATGCGATGATCATTGTATTGAAGATCAAAGAGAGAGAGATGCCATCTAAATACTGCTATGGAACCGTTTGTCTATGGTGAACTACTCACACATCATCATGAGGGCAACAAGGTTGATGAAGAGGCCCTCCGTGATTGATCCCCCCTCAGACAGAGTGTTGCAACGGAGCTCTAGATGGCCTCCCATCGAAACAAAGACTTGCGGCAGCGTAAAAAGTGTTTCGGGACCTCTTCTGGTGTTTTTAGGGTAAATAGGAATATATAGGCCAGAGAACGATGTGAGGAGAGCCACAAGGGGTGCACAACCTGGCCCCCTAAGCCGCGTCCTGATGGCTAGTGAGAGTCTCGTGTGACTCCTGGTCTTTTTCTGATACTCGATGGTGTTCTTTTGGTCCAGAAAAAATTCACAAAAATTTTCAGGTCCACTCGGCTTCATTTGGTACTGGAACCTGAAAAGTGGAAAAACATGCAGAAAATAGCAAGTGGCACTGGGCATTGGGTCCATAGGTTAGTGCTCAAAAAAAATTGGTAAGTAAGTGCCTAAAAATTGTCCTAAAATGATAACATAATAGCATGGAACAATGAAAAATTATAGCTACGTTGGAGATGTATCAGAGGGTATCGGCTTCAAGATGTGGTACACGGGGACGATTGCAAACAAAAGTGGAGTAGGCATCTTGATCAGCAAGAGCCTCAAGTATGGAGTGGTAGACGTCAAGAGACGTGGGGACCGGATTATCCTGGTCAAGCTCGTAATTGGGGACTTAGTTATCACTGTTATCAGTGCGTATGCCCCGCAAGTAGGCCACAATGAGAACACCAAGAGGGAGTTCTAGGAAGGCTTGGAGGACATGGTTAGGAGTATACCGATTAGTGAGAGGCTCTTCATAGAAGGAGACCCCAATGGGCACGTGGGCACATCTAACACAAGTTTTGGAAGGGTGCATGGGGGATTTGGCTATAGCATCAGGAATTAAGAAGGCGAAGACGTCTTAAGATTTGCGCTAGCCTATGACATGATCATAACTAACACCCTCTTTAAGAAGAAAGAATCACATCTAGTGACTTACAGTAGTGAGCAATACTCTAGCCAGGTAGATTTCATCCTCTTGAGAAGAGAAGACAGGCGTGCATGCCTAGACTATAAGGTGATACCCAGAGAGAGAGTTGTCCCTCGACACGAGCTTGTGGTTGCTGAGTTTCGCTTTCGGATTCGCGTCGAGCAGGACAATGGTGCCAAAGTGGCTAGAACAAAGAGGTGGAAGCTCAAGGGGGAGGTAGCTCAGGCGTTCAAGTAGAGGGTTATTAAGTAGGCCCATTGGGAGGAAGGTGGTGGTGTAGACAACATGTGGATGAAGATGGCGACTTGCATTCGTAACGTGGCCTCAGAGGAGTTTGGAGTGTCCGAGGGAAGGAGAAGAGAAGCTAAAGACACCTGGTGGTGGAACGATGGTGTCCAGAAGGAAATTAAGGAGAAGAAAGATTGTTTGAGATGCCTATATTTGGATAGGAGTGTAGGCAACATAGAGAAGTACAAGATGGCAAAGAAGGCCGCAAAGCGAGCTGTGAGTGAAGCAAGGGGTCGGGGTATGAGGACCTATAATAGCGGTTAGACACGAAGGAAGGTGGAAGGAACATCTATAATATGGCAAGGATCCGAGAAAGGAAGACGAGGGATGTTGACCAAATCAAGCGCCTCAAGGACGAACCAGAGCAACTCCTGTCGAAGAATGAGGAGATTAAGCATAGATGGCGGGACAACTTTGGCAAGATGTTCAATGAGGAGAGTGAGAGCTCTACCATTGATCTGGACGACTCCTTTGATGATACTAGCGGGCGTTTGGTGCGGTGAATCCAGGAGTCGGAGGTCAAGGAGGCTTTAAAGAGGATGAAAGGAGGCAAGGCGATGGGCCCTGTTTGTATCCCCATTGAGGTGTGGAGAGGCCTCAGAGACATAGCGATAGTATGGCTAACCAAGCTATTCAACCTCATTTTTTGGACAAACAAGAAGTATATTATTACCAATCTTCAAGAACAAGGGGGTGTTCAGAGTTCTACTAATTACTGTGGAATTAAATTGATGAGCCATACAATGAAGTTATGGGAGAGAGTCATTGAGCACCGCTTAAGAAGAATGACAAGCATGACCCAAAATCAGTTTGGTTTCATGCGTGGGAGGTCGACCATGGAAGCCATTTTCTTAGTACGACAACTTATGGAGAGATATAGTGACCAAAATAAGGCCTTGGATATGGTGTTCATTGACTTGGAGAAGGCTTATGATAAGATATTACTAAATGTTACGTGGTGGTCCTTAGAGAATTACAGAGTCCAAGCAAAGTGCATTACCCTCATCAATGACATGTACAATAATGTTGTGAAAAGTGTTCGAACAAGTGATGGCGACACTGATGACTTCCCGACTAAGATAGGACTACATTAGGGGTAAGTTTTGAGCCCTTATGTTCTTGCCATGGTGATGGATGAGGTCATAAGGGATATACAAGGAGATATCCCATGGTGTACGCTCTTTGCGGACGGTGTGGTGCTAGTTGATTAGAGTCAGACGGGGGTGAACAGAAAGTTAGAGTTATGGAGGCAAACCTTGGAATCGAAAGGTGTTAGACTTAGTAGGACTAAGACCGAGTACATGAGGTGCGCTTTCAGTACTACTGGGCGTGAGGAGGAGGGGGATGTTAGCCTTCATGGGCGGGTGGTGCATCAAAAGGACAACTTTCGATATTTGGGATCAATGTTGCATAAGGATGGGGATATCGACGAAGAAGTGAACCCTCGAATTAAAGCTAGATAGATGAAGTGGTGCCAAGCTTATGGCATTCTCTATGACAAGAGGGTGCCACAAAAGCTAAAAGGCGAGTTCTATAGGATGGCGGTTCGACCCGCAATGTTGTATGATGTTGAGTGTTGGCCGAATAAAAGACGACATGTGCAATAGCTAGATGTGGCAGAGATGCGCATGTTGAGATGCATGTGTGTCCACACAAGGAAGGGACGAATCCAGAATGATGATATAAGAGATAGATTTGGGGTAGCGCCAATTGAAGATAAGCTTGTCCAACATCGTCTCAGATGGTTTGGGCATATTCAGCGCAGGCCTCCAGAAGCCCGAGTGCATAGCGGACGGCTAAAGCATGCTGATATTGTCAAGAGAGGCCGGGGTAGGCCGAACTTGACATGGGAAGAGTCTATAAAGAGAGATGTAAAGGATTGTACTATCAGCAAGAACTAACCATGGACAAGGGTTCGTGGCAGCTTGCTATCCATGTGCCAGAACCATGAGTTGGTCACGAGATCTTATGGGTTTCACCTCTATTATAGCCAACAAGTTAAGTATTGTTTGGGACTAAAGGCTTTGTTGTTCTTGTTGTCTTTTTTATCTCAAGTTTTTACACAGTATTTCTATATAAATTCCAGAGGCCTTCCTAATATTTCAGATTTTTTGGAGCTACATAATTATGGTGCTTAACTATATCATTACAGATTGTTCTTTTTTAGACACATTCTGGTTCTGCTTGAATAGTTTGCTTGTTTTGATGATCCTATGGCTTATATCAGGGGGTACAAGTCATGGAGAAGTTAGAATACAGTACCTTATGCAATAATAAAATATGAATCAATTTATAACAGTACCTAAAGTATTTAATATGTTTATTATACTAACGGATCTCACGAAGTCTCTGTTCAATTTTGTGTGCTAAAGTTTTCAACTTTTGGGTGTTATCGCTATGGACGAAGGAATAAGGATTGGAAAGAGCCTAAGCTTCGGGATTCCCAAGGCACCCCAATGTAATATTCTAGAAATACTCAAATGTCTAAGCTCGGGGATTCCCCGGAAGGCATCCTCACTTTCGTCTCAATCCATCGGTATGTCACTTGGATCTACACCATTATTCATCACATGATATGAATTTTGCTTCGACCGTCGTTTGCTTTAGTTTGGTTTTTTGTTTTTAGTTTTCCACAATCATCGTTCTCTGAATACAACCACTTGAGAGAGACACATGATCACTATGATTTATTAGAATACTCTTGGTGCTTCACTCAAATCGTTTGAGCTTAGCAGTTGCTCTAGTACTTCACATATATCTTATAGAGCACAGTGGCGTATAGATTTTATAGAAATAATTGCACTCTTGTTCTTCACCTATATTTGTTTGAGAGTTAATAAACAACATGGTAATTTTCATGGGTTATAAGATTAGTTCAAAAATAATAGGTATTCAATAAGTGCATAATCAAAACCACATGTAGCACATAAAAGCGAAATCATGGTTAACGATATTAACGTGGTGTTGTGAAAAAGAATGAGTTCATGATCATTGGTTAATATAGGTATCATGAATTAGAGGTGTTAACTTTCTGCTCATCCAAACATTTTATGGCATGGTGATGATGTGTGAGCATACTTATTCCTCGTTTAAATCCTAGTGTTGTTTAAGTCGGGGGCATGCGATGGTAAACTCCTACCAACCTCCTCCCTAGGGGCATGTGAGTAGTGTTGTGCTTTGAAAGAGCTAATAAAATCTTGCAATAAGTATGTGAGTTCTTCATGACTAATGTGAATCCAGGGATATACACACTCTCACCTCCACATATTTTCTAGCCTCTTCGATATCGTACATTGCTCATTCTCACATCGAGGATCGGTGAAACTTTCGTCGGTGCATCCAAACCCCAAGACATGATACGCTCTATTTCACGTAAGCCTCATTATACCTTCCTCAAAGCAGCCACTATACCTACATATCATGGTGATTCCATAGCCATTCCAAGATATATTGCCATGCAACTTCCACCATCACATCGTATGACTTATACTTCCATGGTCATATTGCTTTGCACGATCATATAAGTTGACATAGTATTTGTGGCAAAGCCATTGTTCATCATTGTTATACATGTTACGCTTGATTATTGCATATCGTGGTACACTACCAGAGGCATTCATACAGAGTCATATCGTCCTACCAGTTTTTCATATTGAGTTGTAACTAAATAAAAGTGTGATGATCATCATTATTTAGGGCACTGTCTTAGTGAGGAAAGAATGATGAATATGATGATTCCTCCACAAGTTGGGAAGATACTCCAGAAAGAAAAAAGAGAAAAATAAAAAAGAGAGAAATAAAAAAAAGGAAAAAAATAGGGAAAATAAGAGAAAATAGAAAAATAAAAAGTGAGAGAAAGGAGAGAAGGGACACTACTACTACCTCTTATTCCACACTTGTGCCTCAAAGTGGCACCATGCTCTTCATATAGAGAGTTTCTTATTTTGTCAGTTCTATATGCTAGTAGAAATTTTTCATTATATAACTTGGCTTGTATATTCTCATGATGGGCTTCCTCAAATGCCCGAGGTCCTCATGAGCAAGCAAGTTAGATGCACACCCACTTAGCTTTAGTTAAGCTTACATACACTTATTGCTCTAGTTCATCTGTTGCATGGCAATCCCTACTCCTCGCATTAATATCTATTGATGGTCATCTCCATCGCCCATTGATACGCCTAGTTGATGCGAGGCTTTGTTCTCCACTATCACCCCTTTGAAACCTACCATCATATTATATTCCATCCTTAGGCTATATCCATAGTTCACGCTCATATATTACGCAAGTAATAAAAATCTAAAGCGCATTAAGAAGTACGATCCAATTGCCTCACTTGACACCGTGGTGCTTAACGTTTGTATTTATGTGGTGAGGACGAAGCCATGCTATATTTATATGATAAAATGAATAGTGGGTGAACATTATTTAAGGATCGTATGCTTTGAAACTTGATTACTATGTTGCTTAAGTTCAAAAGCATTACTATGTTGATGTTTATTAATTCATCATTTATCAATGATCAAATCTGCAATAGATTACATGTTGGGTAGCATGTCACATAAAAAATTATGTTTTTATCATTTACCTACGCAAGGACGAGCAGGAATTAAGCTTGGGGTGCTGATACATCTCCAACGTATCTATATTTTTTTATTGTCCCATGTTATTATAGTATCATTCTAGGATACTTTTTGGCAGTTTATTTACTAATTAATATTATTTTTGAGTACTAACCTATTGACCAAGTGCCCAATGACATTTTCTACTTTTTGCGTGTTTATGGCTTTTCAGGTTTACAGTACCAAACAAAGTCCAATTGCCACGAACCTTTTTGGTGATTTTTTTCTGGATGAAAAGAAGACCTCGAAGATTTGAGAGGAGGCGAGAAGCCTCAAGAGGGAAGCACGGCTAGCAGAGCGTGTCCAGGGCCTTGGGCGCCCCCTGTTGCCTTGTGCTCCCCTCGGTTGCCTCCTCGTGTATCTCTCAATCCTAAAAATTCACATATATCCCAAAAACCCTAGAGAGCCTCACGAAACACTTTTTCCAGTGCTGCATGTCTTTGTTCTGAAGTGTGCCAATCTGAAGCCCTTTTCCCGTGCCCTGTTGGGGGGGTCGATCATGGAGGGCCTCTACATCATCCTTGCTCCTTCCATGGTGATGTGGTTAGTAGTTCACCACAGACCTACGGGTCTATAGTTAGTACCTAGATGGATATCTATTGATCTTCAATGATCATCGCATCTTTGCTTTGATCTATGTGATGTAATTCTTATGTGCGGTGCATTTGTTGGGTTCCGATGAATTGTGGGTTTATGTTCACATTATTCATGATGAATATTTGAGTCTTCTCTGAATTCTAAATATGATTCTTATTTGCACGATCATTATACCTTCGTAAATCTCTCTGATCTATTGGTTTGCTTTGGCCAAGTAGACTAATCTTGCTTCAGTGAAAGGGGTGCATTGTAGTGGATTCAATCTGACGGTTACTATATCCCACTGGCACAAACGGGACAAGATACGTCTTTGTATTGTTGCCACTAAGGATAAAACGATTGGGTTAGTTCATAATAATTGAATTATCTTAGTCTATAGCATGTCAATGTTCTCCAAGCATTACAATATTTTACTTAATACTCTAGATGCATGCTGGATATCGGTCGATGGGTGGAGTCATAGTTATAGGTGTAGGCAGGAGTAGACCTATTTTCTTATGGACGTGGTGCCTATATACATGTGATCATTGCCATGAATATCACATAACTATGTGCTTTTTTATCAATTCCCCAATAGTAATTTGTTTACCCACTATATGCTTGCTTTCATGAGAGATTCCACTAGGGAAAACTATGGCCCCGGGGTCTATTCACTTATAAGTTTACAAACGCTACAATTTCCTCGATGTCTTTATTTACTATGTATTTACTTTTAGCTTTGCAACTTCCAACCATGATACTTACTTGCTTGCAAATAACGAGACAAAGGGATTGACGACCCTCTTGCCCGCGTTGGGTGCAAGTATTTGTTTCTCTTGTGTGCAGTCGTTGAAGATGGTGGTTAGTTATTACTCCTATTGGTTCGATAAACCTTGGTTCTCTATTGATGGAAATACTTAACTATATTGTGATGCATCACCCATTCCTCTTCATGGAAAACCCAACGCATATCACAAGCATTAGTCACATGCATGGAGAGGACAATGAGTTGATTTCTTTCCATCTCCCGCAAAACCGTGTATTTGGATCATTGTAGGTTCTTAAGGAGACATCGCCCTTACCAAAAAATGATAGCTGAATTTCATGGTATGGTAGAGAAAGAAACGGGCCCAACACTCTATGATGGGAAAGTAGTCCACAACATGGTTTAAAAAATTGAAGTTGTGCTTGGCAAGGGATTTGGTTCAATGTTAAAAAACACCAATGGACCAAGTGTTTAAGAAGAAATCAGTGTTTTGGGAATTACCTTACTGGGAGTTCCTACGTGTATGTCACTTCATTGATGTCATGCACGTAGAGAAGAACGTCTGTGAAAGCATCCTTGGTACTCTGCTCAAGATTAAAGGCAGAAGAAAGGATGATGACGGTGCATGACTTGATATGATTAGTGATCAATCAAAACACATGAATGAAGCAGAAGATGATGAAAAATTGCACCACCTACAGCATAGTTAAAATTTTACTCCATCAGAAGTAAAAGAGTTCTTCAAATTTTTGTTATTCAATTAAGACACCTTCTTCCTACTCCGCAAACCTTAAAAGTCTCATGGATGATAGCTTGGATAAAAAGAAGTTGTCTCACATGACGTCACATGATTGCCACATAATGTTGACACAAATCCTTTCGGTGGCAATAAGGAATATGATGGACAAGGACATAAGAAACACACTGAATGATATTTGTGGTTTGTTCAACAAACTCTGGCAGAAGGTGGTGGATATTGAAGTGTTGGATCATATGCAAGCTGGTATTGCAAGAATATTGTCAAACTTAGAGATATTTTTTCATCGTCGTTCTTTGATGTCATGGTCCATATCACCGTGCACCTTGTCGACGAGGTAAAGTATTGTGGTCCTATGTTTCTTCACGGCATGTATCCTTTCGAGGAGTGCATGGGAATATTGGAGCGCTATTTTCAAAACTGGTGTCATGCAGAGGCAAGCATCATACAAGGTTATACCACGGAGGAGATGGTTGAGTTTTGCACCACAAACATGGAACTTAGACCTAAAGGTGTGACCCTCTCTCGCGATGAGGGAAGGATGGCTGGCAAGTCAGTCCTTGCTGGCACAGGATTTGTGCACGTGGAGAAATGGCTGAGTAATCCCATTTGATGCTACTGCTTAACATCCTGATAGTCGACATTTATGTTGCAGAACACGTGAAGGAGATACGACGAAGCAACTTACCCGATGTGCTTTCACCAGTTGCCAAGACAAATGCACAAAATAAGGACTATGTAAGATGATTGATGGATCGTTTGGCACGCGGATCCAATCATGACCTTGCAACGCAGTTGACACAAAAGCCATCAACGACGATTATGAAGTAGCAAGTGTTAGAAATAAATGGAAACACGTTCTACACTAAGGAACGTGATGGTAAGACCTCGTATAAGAAGAGCTCTATTTGAATAGAATGCCTAAGTGTAGATGGAGATTATAAATAGATGTACTATGGAACCATCAAAGATATTTAGGAGCTTAACTATGTGTGAATAAAGGTGGAATTATTCAGGTGTAGATGGGTCCCCCTTAGTAGTGTAAAGGTTGATGCTTAGAGGAAGACATATGTTGACTCCGAAAATATGGCATATCACAAGGACTAATTTATTCTTGCCAGTGATGCTACCCAGATTTTCTATGTGCCAGACCACTTACATAAGAACTGTCATGTGGTGATGTATGGGAAGAGGAGGGTACTAGGCGTCGAGAATGTTTGTGATGAGGAGGAGTACAATCAATATGATGAGTTACCACATGAGGGGTCACGTGACATCAAAGAGGAGAAGCGTAAAATCATTAGAAAACCTAATTTCATTAGGGATCAACCAAATGATCGTGATGAACCAATGTGTGGGGACCCCGACTTACGAGTCGAGATCGCCGAATGAACGTGCTCAGTGATCCCAGAGATCAATGCTCATCGAACACACATATACTGAATATTAAGAGTCTTACATCCAACATACCGTTTGATACAACAAATGACCACCATGGTCATGTCCCACATAGGTAGGGCCTATAAGTCCAATCACACCAATACATCTACTAGTGGAAATCTTGATAATAGATAGGAGCCCATGCCATCAGACATCACCAACATGAATTCTGACTGGGAAGCGTCCTAGTTCGCGTGTCTGTCTCCGATTACTAATTCTTCTCCGAACTCTAGTTCCTCCATGTCTGGTCAATAACATAACCAGTGTCAAGCCAATGAGTACTTCGAATGTACTCGCAAATAGCCCATGATATGGATAGTGCAGTTGGTACGATAATAAAATAATATGCAGCCTTTGCAGAAAGCAAGTTTTAATCGAAACAGAACATGGTCAAGTACTTGTATGGATTTGCATCATAAGCTAGATGGTAATCTTAGGAACAGGTCACGGATATCAACATATCTGTTGAGGGTTGAACACCAGAGGTTCACCCCATATGCCAAGTCACCAAACTTGTCATATCATCTATCTGAGAGAACACCTTTAAACACACACACACACACACACACACACTTAGTTTATGCAGAAATGGTTGGACGTAGTTTAAGCAGCATTACCCAACTGTCCTTGACCGTGGACACGTCTATTCGAATAGTTTATACTCTGCAGAGGTTGTACGTTGTACCCACGAGATCCGGGAAACTTCTGTGTCGTCCATGACTCGCAGTATATATCATACCCGACGTAAGTACCCGATCATTGCCTTTCCCCTAACGATACTAGACAAAGAGTTCACTCAATTGGTACCCATCACACATGATGTACGTCTTACGAGCACCAACTCTAGACCATATCATCCATGCGGGGACCAACGGTGTGCCCGGAACATGTAAAAACAACATAGTCGACCTACCTGGTACGACCCCATCACGAGAGTGACCACATATCACTCCCGCCACTAGTAATGTGGCTCTTTTCTAGCATCGACCAAAGTAATCCACAAATCCCCGTCCCATAAAGGGGTATCGTGGTCGTACATGTAAGGTTTGGACGGTCGACACATCATAAATCTAATCCCATTTCCGAAACCACTCACACAAAACCTTTCCCGGTGCATGATACGTCTCCAATGTATCTACTTTTCCAAACTCTTTTGCCCTTGTTTTGGACTATAATTTGCATGATTTGAATGGAACTAACCTGGACTGACGTTGTTTTCAGCAGAATTGCCTTGGTGTTATTTTTGTGTAGAAATCAAAGTTCTCCAAATGTCGTGAAAATTTACGGGGAGGAGTTTTGGAAAATATCAAAAATACCTGCGCGAGGATCCACCTCAGGGGGTGGGACAGTGGGCCACAAACCCCTGCTCGGCCACCACCCCCTGGTGGCGGTGGGCAGGCTTGTGGGGCCCACAGGCACCTGCCGCCCCCAACTCCAGCTCTATAAGTTGTCTTTCGTCCCAAAAAAATAAAAAGAGAAGTTTTTGTCGCGTTTTCGATACGGAGGCGCCGCCACCACTTGTTCTTCATCTAGAGGGCAGATCGGGAGTCCGTCTTGGGATCCGCAGAGAGGAAATCGTCGCCATCGTCATCATCAACCTTCTTCCCTCTCCAATTCCATGAAGCTCTTCATCGTTCGTGAGTAATCTATTCATAGGCTCGCTGGGCGGTGATGAGTAGGATGAGATCTATGATGTAATCGAGTTAGTTTTGATGGGGATTGATCCCTAGTATCCACTATGTTCTGAGATTTGATGTTGCTACTACTTTTCCATGCTTGATGCTTGTCACTAGGGCCCGAGTGCCATGATTTCAGATCTGAAATTATTATGTTGTCACCAATATATGTGTGTTTTAGATCCGATCTTGCAAGTTGTAGTTACCTACTATGTGCTATGATCCGGCAACCCGAGAGTGACAATAACCGGAACCACTCCTGGTGATGACCATAGTTTGAGGAGTTCATGTGTTCACCAAGTGCTAATGCGTTGGTCCAGTTCTTTATTAAAAGGAGAACCTTAATATCCCGTAGTTTCCTTTTGTACCCCGCTGCCACGGGAGGGATGGACAATAAATGGCATGCAAGTTATTTTCCCTAAGCACGTATGACGACATACGGAATGCATGCCTACATCACATTGATGAACGGGAGCTAGCCACTTATCTCTCCGTGTTATAGTTGTTGCATGATGAATATCATCCAAACAAATCACCGACCCATTGCCTACGAGTTTGTCCTACTGTTGCACCAAACAAATCACCGACCCATTGCCTATGAGTTTGTCCTACTGTTGCTACTGTTGTTACTTTCTTGCTCTGCTGCTACTACTACTGTTGCTACTGCTGTTGCTTGTCTTGCTGCTGCTACTGCTATTGCTCGTTACACTACTGTTACTCGCTACTTTGCTGTTACTACTGTGCTTGCAGATACTAATCTTTCAGGGTGTGGTTGAATCTGACAAATTCAGCTGCAAATACTTGAGAGTATACTCTCACCTCCCGTCGTGCAAACCAACAAATTGGGTCAAATACTCTACCCTCAAAAACTGATGCGAACCCACACGCTGGTGGGCCATCAACAACATTCTTCCAGTTTCATTTCCAGGGAGTGCTATCAGCATTCTTCTGGTGCTGTTGCAGCAGAAGGTTAGTTGTTATAAGCATTCGTCTAGCTAACGCCATAGATTGCAGGATCAACCCTTTTCTAGAGCCATTGCCAGGGAAGCACAGCTGACGTCAGCATTTTTCTGGCGCCGTTGCCAGCGAGGTATTGCTATATTCTTTGAGTCACTTGGGATTTATATCTGCTGATCATTATGAAGAATCTGAAGGATCCAAAGACCAAAGTCTTGCCCTCAACTACGAGGGGAGGTAAGGAATTGCCATCTAGCTCTGCACTTGATTCACCTTCAGATATGAGTAAGTTTGCGACATCACCTCCTGCTAGAAATCTTGATATGTCGCCCGTGCTTGATGATGCTTGTGATACTACTGCTAGAGATGCTATGCTTGATACTATGCCTGATGATGCTATGCTTGATACTATGCCTGATGATGCTATGCTTGATACTATGTTTGATACTGCTAGAGATGCTATGCTTGATACTGCTAGAGATTCTATGCTTGATACTGCTTTGCCTGATGATGCTAGAGATGCTACTATGCCTGATGATGATATGCTTGATACTACTAGAGATACTCCTTTGCCTGATGTTCCACTGGGAGCGTTCCTTGATGCTCATATTGCTAGAGTTACTGCCAATGCTCGTGATGCTTCTGATACTGCCGATGCTATTGAGATAGGACCTGCTTTTTCTCCTGCTAGATCTAGCTCTCCTAGATATGAATTGCCTGATATACCTGAGGGTTACGTTATGGAGGGAGAGATAGCTGAGGATTTTCTTGTGTGTAAGGATGCCTATGATGCTGAGAAATTAGTTCTCAAGTGGAAGGAAAAATCTCGGGAAGTTAGAATGAAAAATGATCCGAAGTTTGCCACTTCGCCTATCTTTGTCACCGATAAGGATTATGAATTCTCTGTCGACCCTGAGATAATCTCTAAAGTTGAATCTGATCCTTTTCACGGTTATGAGTCTGAGACGGTCATAGCCCATCTTGCCAAACTGTCCGAAATAGCCAACCTTTTCACTAATGAGGAGAAGATTCGCCGATACTATATCCTTAAGCTGTTTCCTTTCTCTCTAAAGGATGATGCTAAAGCCTGGTTCACCTCTCTTGCTCTTGGATGTGTGCGTAGTCCCCAGGAGATGGTCTATTACTTCTGTGAGAAATACTTCCCTGCCCATAAGAAGCAAGCTGCCTGGCAGGAAAAATACAACTTTGCTCAACTCCAAGAAGAGAGTCTTCCACAAGCTTGGTGGAGGCTCGTCCAGCTACAGAATGCTTTGCCTGATCACCCTCTTAAGATGAACGAGATACTTGATATCCTCTATAACAGACTTACCGATGCCTCTAGAGACCACCTAGATAGTTGTGTCGGTTGTGTTTTTAGGGAACAAACTGTAGAACAAGCGGAGACCCTGCTGAATAACCTCTTGATCAACGATAATGCTTGGACTATTCCCGAACCACCTCCTAAGCCTACTCCTAAGAAAAGAGGTATTCTATTCCTCAGTCCCGAAGATATGCAAGAAGCCAAGAAATCTATGCAAGAGAAAGGCATTAGATCTGAAGATGTCAAAAATCTACCACCTATCAAAGAGATCCACGGTCTCGATAACCCGATACAGGTAGTAGAAGTGAATTCTCTGCGTAGGTTTGACGAGAGTGATATTCCTTTTGATAAACCTGCTAGCCTATGCTTTGATGAATTTGACAACTTTGTTTCCAAAAAACAGAGTTTCAATGATTATGTTAGCAGACATTTGGAACAAAGTGCTCGTATGCTTAGCCATCTAAGTGCTTGTGTAGACAAAAATGTCAATGCTCTGAAGCTTCTGAGTAAACATGCCTCTATGATTACTACTCAGGTAGAACAAGTACTTAAAGCTCAGAATGACGTGCTCAATGAATTAAATGACAACTCTGTCAGAGTCATTACTAGAGGAGGCAAAATGACTCAGGAACCTTTGTATCCTGAAGGTCATCCTAAGAGAATTGATGAAGATTCTCAAGGAATCAATGCTGATACACCTAGTCATCCTAAGGAGAAGAAGAAGGATGATAGAAATCTGCACGCCAGTTCGCCAAATACTATCACACCTGAAGAACCTAATAATATTTATGTGTCTGATGCAGAAACACAATCACGTGATGAACATGAACCTAGTGACAACATGGACATTGATGTTCATAATAATGCTCAACCTAGCAATGATGAGGATGTGGAGATTGAACCTACGGTTAATCCTGATAATCCACAACCTAAGAGATACGACAAGAATGAATTTACTGCTAGGAAGCATGGTAAAGAAAGAGAGACATGGGTTCAGAGACCTATGCCCTTTCCTCCTAAGCCATCCAAGAAAAAGGATGATGAGGATTTTGAGCGCTTCGTTGAGATGATAAGACCCGTCTTTCTGTAGATGTGGTTAACTGATATGCTCAAGATGTCTCCATATGCCAAGTACATGAAATATATCGTGACTAATAAACGGAAGATACCAGATCTTGAGTTCTCCACCATGCTTGCCAATTACACTTTCAAAGGTGGAACTCCTAAGAAACTTGGTGATCCCGGAGTGCCCACTATACCTTGCTCTATTAAAGGAAACTACATAAGAACTACCTTATGTGACCTTGGAGCCGGTGTTAGTGTTATGACGCTCTCTCTTTATCGTAGACTTGAGTTGGATAAGTTGACACCCACTGAAATTTCTCTGCAAATGGCCTACAAATCAACTGCTTTCCCTATCGGCGTTTGCGAGGATATGCCTGTTGTGGTTGCTAACACCACTATCTTAACAGACTTTGTTATCTTGGATATTCCCGAGGACGATGCCATGGCTATCATCCTCGGAAGACCCTTTTTAAACACGGCAGGGACTGTTATAGATTGCAACAAAGGCAATGTCACTTTCCATGTCAACGATAACGAGCACACAGTGCACTTTCCGAAGAAACGATATCAAGTACATTGCATCAATGCTATCGAAAAGACTTCATCGATTCTTATTGGGAGCTTTGAACGGGAGCTAGCCACTTATCTCTCCGTGTTATAGTTTTTGCATGATGAATATCATCCAAACAAATCACCGACCCATTGCCTACGAGTTTGTCCTACTGTTGCTACTGTTGTTACTTGTCATGCTCTGCTGCTGCTACTACTGTTGCTACTGTTGCTACTGTTGTTACTTGTCTTGCTCTGCTGCTACTGCTATTGCTCGTTACGCTGCCGTTACTCGCTACTTTGCTGTTACTACTGTGCTTGCAGATACTAATCTTTCAGGTGTGGTTGAATCTGACAAATTCAGCTGCTAATACTTGAGAGTATACTCTCACATCCCGTCGTGCAAACCAACAAATTGGGTCGAATACTCTACCCTCGAAAACTGCTACGAACCCACGCGCTGGTGGGCCATCAATAACATTCTTCCAGTTTCATTGCCGGGGAGTGCTATCAGCATTCTTCTGGTACCGTTGCAGGAGAAGGTTAGTTGTTATAAGCATTCATCTAGCTAACGCTAGAGATTGCAGGATCAGCCCTTTTCTGGAGCCATTGCCAGGGAAGCACAGCTGACGTCAGTGCACCACTTCTTCACAAGTGTTCACATATCTCAACATCATCGACCTCGGGCATTAGTGGCACCCGACGGGGTTTTCATAAAACCTTTGATATCAACTTTGTGTTACCATCATCATGCACATGCTCTTTCTATGTGTAGCACTGCTGTCTACTTGTCAACATATTATAAGTGTGGCCCTCATAAATGATAGGGCCATGCTCAATGCAAATGCTCCAGAGAAGCTATCGGAAACACCATGTCGGGGTGCACCGATCATCCTTAACTATATGCATCAGAGTAGAGTAACCAATGTGTCATGCATAGAAGTATTTCTTAGGCATGTACAAAGGGTTGCTTGCCTTGATCAGCTAGGTATCCGAGGTCTTAGGGATCTTAGGTCCAAGTCTTCGGTCGAATGCGGAATCTATCGTCGTAGTAATAGTACTAAAATGAGAAGCTCATTCAAAAACAAAGCACAAACTCACTTTAAGAATGTTAACTTATTTTGATAATTTTTTACTATAATTTTAAAATTGTTTGTCTCTGGTTTTGATGCAAAAAGGTATTTTAAAACCTAATTAACTTGGGCTAAAATATTTAAACTAGGCATTTTAATCAAAGCCATGTATAAATGTTTTTATAAAAATTTGTGCAACAACACTAATAAATTCTACCCATTTTTAGAAGAATTGTGGTGGAAAAATATTTAAATTAATTAAATATTTAAATTTACAAAAATCATTTAGAATCAAAATAAAAAAGAAAAAGGAAAAGGGCTTAACCCTGGCCTGGCTCGGCTAGTGGCTGGGTCGGCCCAAGTGGCCAACCGGCCAGTTAGCCACCGAGCATCCCAAGTGCACGCGCGCCGTTAGGTTTAAACCTGACGCGTGGGCCCCTATGGTATGCGGCAAAGAGAGGAGAGAGGGGGAGACACTGGCCACCGACAGGTGGGGCATTCCTGTCCGGGTCATCTTCCTCCTCTGGAGAAAGGGGAGGGGAGGCATGATACGTCCATTTTGCATCATGTTTTCATGTTGTTATTTATCGCTTCTTGGGCTGTTATTTCACTTCACGATACAATTCTTATGCCTTTTATCTCTTATTTTGCAAGGTTTACATGAAGAGGGAGAATGCCGACAACTGGAATTCTGGCCCGAAAGTGGAGCAAAGTTGAGATACCTATTCTGGGCAACTCCAAACGCCGTAAAAATCAACGAGGAATTTGTTTTCATGATTTAGCAAAAATACTGGGCCGAAGAAGTGCCAAAGGGGCACCAGGGGGTGCCCACAAGCCTGCACGGCGTGGCCACACCCCAAGCCGCGCCATGGGGGCTTGTGGGCAGCCCACTGGCCCACTAGCCCCCCTCTTTTGCTATATGGAGGGTTTCGTCCAGGAAAAAATGAGGGAGGAGCTTTTTCGTGGTTTCGCCGATGCCACGAGGCGGAACTTGAGCAGAACCAATCTAGAGCTCCGGCAGGACGATCCTGCCGGGGAAACTTCCCTCTCGGAGGGGGAAATCGTCGCCATCATCATAACCAACACTCCTCTCATCAGAGGGGACTCGTCACCATCAACATCTTAAGCAGCACCATCTCATCTCCAAACCCTAGTTCATCACTTGTAACCAATCTCCGTCTCGCGACTCCGATTGGTACTTGTAAGGTTGCTAGTAGTGTTGATTACTCTTCGTAGTTGATGCTAGTTGGATTACTTGGTGGAAGAGTTTATGTTCAGATCCTTGATGCTAATCATTACCTCTTTGGTCATGAATATGATTATGCTTTGTGAGTAGTTACTTTTGTTCCTGAGGACATGGGATAAGTCATGCTAATAGTAGCCATGTGAATTTGGTATTCGTTCGGTAATTTGATACTCCAAAGTCACTATTCACACTGATCATGCTGCTATTAAGTACCTCATGGAGAAGAAGGACGCTAAACCTAGACTTATCAGATGGGTTCTCTTGCTACAGGAATTTGATTTCCACGTTGTCGACAAAAAGGGTGCTGATAACCCAGTAGCAGATAGCTTGTCTAGGTTGGAAAACGTTCTTGATGACCCACAACCTATTGATGATAGCTTTCCGGATGAGCAACTGAATGTCATCAATACTTCACGCAGTGCACCGTGGTATGCTGATTATGCAAACTATATCATTGCCAAATACATACCACCTAGTTTCATGTACCAGCAAAAGAAGAAATTCTTCTTTGACTTGAGACATTACTTTTGGGATGATACTCACCTTTATAAGGAAGGGGTAGATGGTGTTATTAGACTTTGTGTACCTGAACATGAACAGGGACAGATCTTACATAAGTGTCACTTCGAGGCCTACAGAGGACACCATGTGGGAGATAGAACTGCACACAAGGTATTGCAATCAGGTTTCTATTGGCCCACTCTCTTCAAGGATACCCGTAAGTTCGTCTTGTCTTGTGACGAATGTCAAAGAGTAGGTAATATTAGCAAACGTCAGTAAATGCCTATGAACTATTCACTTGTCATTGAACCATTTGATGTCTGGGGCTTTGATTATATGGGACCTTTTCCAAAATCTAATGGATATACTCATATCCTAGTTGATGTTGATTACGTTAGTAAGTGGGTAGAAGCTATCCCCACTAGTAGTGCTGATCACAACACCTCTATCAAGATGCTGAAAGAAGTTATCTTCCCTAGATTTGGAGTCCCTAGATATCTAATGATCGATGGTGGTTCACACTTCATTCATGGTGCTTTACATAAAATGCTTGCTAAGTACAATGTCAACCATAGAATTGTATCTCCCTACCACCCTCAGTCCAGTGGTCAAGTAGAGCTAAGGAATAGAGAGATTAAACTAATTCTGCAAAAGACTTTCAACAGGTCTAGAAAGAATTGGTCTAAGAAGCCTGATGATGCACTGTAGGCTTATAGAACTTCCTATAAGAATCCCATGGGCATGTCTCCGTACAAAATGGTGTATGGGAAAGCATGTCACTTACCTCTTAAGCTAGAGCATAAAGCTTATTGGGCAATGAAAGAGCTCAACTTTGATTTCAAACTTGCCGGTGAGAAGAGGTTATTTGACATTAGCTCGCTCGATGAGTGGAGAACTCAGGCATATGAGAATGCCAAGCTATTCAAATAGAAGTTTAAGAGGTGGCATGATAAGAGGATACAAAAGGATGAGTTCAATGTAGGTGATTGTGTCTTGCTATATAACTCTCGTTTAAGATTCTTTGCAGGCAAGCTTCTATCTAAATGTGAAGGTCCCTATGTTGTCGAGGAAGTATATCGTTCCGGTGCTATCAAGATCAACAACATGGAAGGTAATTGTACGAGATTGGTAAATGGGCAGAGAATCAAGCATTATATCTCAGGTACTCCCATAAATGTTGAAAGCAATATCATCAATACCATAACTCCGGAAGAATACCTAAGGGACATTTATCAGCATGTTTCAGACTCCGAAAACAAAGAGGTATGTCATTCGGTAATAAAAAACGGTCCAAAAATTTTCCAATAGGAAATCTTCTCCATTTTGGAATATTTGAAAAAAATACAAAAATTGGAAGTAGTCCGGAAAGTGCGCGAGGAGGCGACAAGCCTGCACGGCACGGGCCCACCCCCTGGTCGCGCCGTGAGGGCTTGTGGCCACCTCGTGCACCTCCCGGACTCCGTTTTCATGCAGGGGACTCCTTCTGGTGTGGAAAAAATCATTATATATACTCCCGTTTGGTCTGACCCCTCCATCACGCAGATTTCTTCTGTTTTTTGTTTCGAGGTTGTTTTCTCCCGCAGATCTAGGTCAAGATGTCTACTCTGGATTCAGAGGGGGAGAGCTATGTGGCTGATTACCTTGCTAACCCCAAGGTCTATGGGGACTTTGATCATTATGCTTGTTCCTCTGATGAGGAAGAAGATTATGATCCCAAGGGGAAGGAACAAACGAGTTCCGATGAAGAGGAGGCTCCTCTACCTCAACCTGGACGCACGCATGTGGAGTTCAAGAAGTCGAGCCTCCCTGACTCAAGGAAGAAGCCTAAGATCTTGTTTATCCCTTCTCGTTTCTTGCAGGAGAGTAAGCAGGAATTATGCCAAAGGGTGTTGAAGCTTGAAGAGGAAAATGATGATCTAAGGGAGCAGAATTTGATGCTCAGGTGGAAATTAAACAAGCTCAAGACTGCTTCAACAACTCCTCCACCATCAGCACCAAAGGAAGACAACTAAGCCTTGGTATGGGCAATCCCCTTGGCTTGTGCCAAGCTTGGGGGAGTTGCCCCGGTATCATATCACGATCACATCTTTTGCCTTTACCTTTGTTTCAGTTTTCCTTTTCAGTTTTCTCTTTCTCTAGTAGATTAAAAGTCTTAGTGTTTTAGTCTTGAGTTTTGCTTTGTGTCACCCCCGATGTATTCGAGCTCTTGAGCCATATAATAAAGAGTGTCTTAGTTGAAGGGTTTTGCCTCTTTCCATGATCAAAATAGTGAGAATAGAATGAAAGCATGAAAGATCATGTAATGATCTTATGGGAAGTGATGGCTTCACATACAAAAAGAATGAGGATTGAAACTTGTTGAGGGTAGGCAAACGTAGACCTTGGTCATTGTTGCAATTAATAGGAAGTGATAAAGAAGGAGAGGTTCACATATAAATATATCATCTCTGACACCATCTATGATTATGAACACTCACTAAACTATTACATGCCTAAAAGTAGATGTTGGACAAGGAAGACAACGTAATGGATTGTGTTTGCTTGGCTCTGAACAATGTTATATGATTAGAGATCCCTTAGCATGTGACGATTGCTTCCATCTCTTACTAGCCAAAACTCCCGCACTAAGTCGAGATACTACTTGTGCATCTATAAACCTTCAACCCAGTTTTGCCATGTGTGTCCACCATACCTATTTATAGATTGAATAAGATCCCTCAAGTAAGTTGTCATCGGTGTAAGCAATAAAAAATGTCTCTAAAATGTATGATCTATTAGTGTGTGGAAAATAAGCTCTATTCGAACCTGTGATGAGGAAGACATAAAAGCGACAGACTGCATAATAAAGTTCTTTATCATAGGGGGCAATATAAAGTGACGCTCCTCCGCACTAAGAGGACACGCATCAAAACCTCAAAAGCACATGACAACCTCTGCTTCCCTCTGCGAAGGGCCTATCTTGTACCTTTACTTTTTTCCCTTGAAAGATTCATGGTGATCTTCACCAATTCCTTATTTTGCCTTTGTCTTGGCTACCGTCACATTCTTGAGAAACATCTATATTCATATGTCAACTTGGAAGTAAGTATTCATGAATTATTATCGTTGACATTACCCTTGAGGTGAGCAGTTGGGAGGCAAAACAATAAGCCCCTATCTTTCTCTGTGTCTAGCTGAAACTTTGATATCATGAGTACCACGTGAGTTGTAGCAATTGTAGAGGACGAAAGAATGATTGAGTATGTGGATTAGCTTTACAAGCTCGTATTTGACTCTTTCTGATGTTGTGACAAATTGCAATTGCTTCAATGACTAAAGGCTATCGGTTGTTACTTCTCGGTAAGGTTCTTGATCCATGCTTTACTTTGTGAAGGAATTATCACTTTAGCATGAGAGATTATATGTTGGTATTGCTGTTCTGATCTTGATCATGATGCATGCATGTTCGTATCTTGTTTTGTCGACACCTCTCTCCCTAAACATGTGGACATATTTATTGAGCTAGGCTTTCGCTTGAGGACAAGCGAGGTCTAAGCTTGGGGGAGTTGATACGTCCATTTTGCATCATGTTTTCATGTTGATATTTATCGCTTCTTGGGCTGTTATTTCACTTCATGGTACAATTCCTATGCCTTTTATCTCTTATTTTGCAAGGTTTACATGAAGAGGGAGAATGCCGACAACTGGAATTCTGGCCCGAAAGTGGAGCAAAGTTGAGATACCTATTCTGGGCAACTCCAAACGCCGTAAAAATCAACGAGGAATTTGTTTTCATGATTTAGCAAAAATACTGGGCCGAAGAAGTGCCAAAGGGGCACCAGGGGGTGCCCACAAGCCTGCACGGCGTGGCCACACCCCAAGCCGCGCCATGGGGGCTTGTGGGCAGCCCACTGGCCCACTAGCCCCCCTCTTTTGCTATATGGAGGGTTTCGTCCAGGAAAAAATGAGGGAGGAGCTTTTTCGTGGTTTCGCCGATGCCACGAGGCGGAACTTGAGCAGAACCAATCTAGAGCTCCGGCAGGACGATCCTGCCGGGGAAACTTCCCTCTCGGAGGGGGAAATCGTCGCCATCATCATAACCAACACTCCTCTCATCAGAGGGGACTCGTCACCATCAACATCTTAAGCAGCACCATCTCATCTCCAAACCCTAGTTCATCACTTGTAACCAATCTCCGTCTTGCGACTCCGATTGGTACTTGTAAGGTTGCTAGTAGTGTTGATTACTCTTTGTAGTTGATGCTAGTTGGACTACTTGGTGGAAGAGTTTATGTTCAGATCCTTGATGCTATTCATTACCTCTCTGGTCATGAATATGATTATGCTTTGTGAGTAGTTACTTTTGTTCCTGAGGACATGGGATAAGTCATGCTAATAGTAGCCATGTGAATTTGGTATTCGTTCGGTAATTTGATATGGTGTATGTTGTTTTTCCTCTAGTGGTGTTATGTGAACATCGACTACATAACACTTCACCATTATTTGGGCCTAGAGGAAGGCATTGGGAAGTAGTAAGTAGATGATGGGTTGCTAGAGTGACAGAAGCTTAAACCCTAGTTTATGTGTTGCTTCGTAAGGGGCTGATTTGGATCCACTAGTTTAATGCTATGATTAGACTTTGTCTTAATTCTTCTTTCGTAGTTGCAGATGCTTGCAAGAGGGGTTAATCATAAGTGGGATGCTTTTCCAAGCAAGGGCAGTACCCAAGCGCTGGTCCACCCACATATCAAACTATCAAAGTAACGAACGTGAATCATATGAACATGATGAAAACTAGCATGACAGAAATTCCCGTGTGTCCTCGGGAGCGCTTTTCCTCCTATTAGACTTTGTCCAGGCTTGTCCCTTTCTACAAAAGGGATTGGGCCACTTTGCTGCACCGTTGCTACGTCTGTTACTTGTTGCTTGCTACGAATCATCTCACCACACAATCACATGTTACCGACAATTTCAGTGCCTGCAGATTTTACCTTGCTGAAAACCACTTGTCAGATCCTTCTGCTCCTCATTGGGTTCGACACTCTTACTTATCGAAAGGACTACGATTGACCCCCTATACTTGTGGGTCATCAAGGCACGCCAGCGACGATTGCGACGCCCTCAAGGCCAGGTGATGGTAGGAACGGCACCGTGGCATGGTCGCCTACCTGCTGGGGGTCGAATGAACGACAGGGAAGCCCTGGGTCACCGGCGACACTGTGGTGGCGGATTTGGGCGTTATGGGCAGGGAAACACTCGGGAAAGAGGTGGGGAGGCTTGCTGAGCTCTCTACGGTCACGAAGGATGTGAGAGGAGCACGAGAGCTGGCCTGTAGCCCGAGATCGATGGAGCTCCGAAGCGGCGGGGACTCATTCGACCTCGAGCACCGGAGCTCTCTATCTGCTCGAATGGGGTGACTAGGGCCTCGATTGAGGGTCTGAAGGAGTGGTGTGAGGTGCTAGAGTGAAGGGGGAGCGCCTACTTATAGGCCAGCAATGGTGCACCGAGCAGGGAGCACAAGTGGTTTCACGGAAGAGAGGGCTCGGGGTCGATACCACGGTTTCGCGGACGTGGTTTGAGACCCCACAGACTCAACGAGAGAGAGAGGAGGCTGAGTGCGCGCGTGCTACGGGGCCACGCTCTTGTGGCCAAATCTGACGCGCGTGAGCACGCGTCGCCTGGGTCAGCAAAGATGGTGAGAATGGGCCCTCGGGCTGCCCTGTGTCAGGAGGTTTGTCGGAGACGCGGAGGGACACCGAGGGGAGGTGAGAACCGGCCGGGGCTGGCTTCCTTTGCCTTGGGTCCACCCTGTGGTGCTCCCAAGGCGCAAATTTGGCATGCCATGGCATACTGGCACGCTCTCGGGTGCTTTGTCAATGTCTGTCGTGTCCGGGGGTTGGCTTAGATACCCCTTAGCCGTTTGGGAGCCTAGGGACTCACTAGTGGTCAAAGGAAGTGTTTGAAGAGAAGGTGTCAGTCTTGAATCAGAGACTAGAGAGGTGCCACTCGTCTCCAGTTGAGGAGTGGTGCTGGCAGCTTGCACTAAGAGTTTAGTTGGAAGGGGGTGGGTGTAGAGGGTGTTAGGTGTTGTTTGACCGTACTTGCAGAAGGTGTTTGATATGTGTTTTGGGTATTAACTCCACCCCATGATATATGTTTGGGGTATTCTCCGACGATGGATTCTTCTCCGAACTCTGGTTCCTCCATGTCTGGTCAACAACATAACCAGTGGCAAGCCAATGAGTACTTTGAATGTACTCGCAAACAGCCCATGATATGGATAATCCAGTTGGTATGATAATAAAATAATATGCAGCCTTTGCGGAAAGCAAGTTTTAATCGGAAATGAACATGGTCAAGTACTTTTATGGATATGCATCGTAAGCTAGATGGTAATCTTAAGAACAGGTCACAGATATCAACATATCTGTTGAGGGTTGAAGACCACAGGTTCACCCCATATGCCAAGTCACCAAACTTGTCATATCATCTATCTCAGAGAACACCTTTAAACACACACACACACACACACTTGGTTTATGCGGAAACGACTTCGCGTTGTTTAAGCAGGATTACCCAACTGTCCTTGATCGTGGACATGGCTATTCGAATAGTTTTCCACTCTGCAGAGGTTGTACCCACGAAATCGAGGAAACTTTCATGTCATCCATGACTCGCAGTATATATCATATCCGAGGTAAGTACCCGATCATTGTCTTTCCCCTGACGATACTAGACAAATAGTTCACTCAATTGGTACCCAGCCGACATGATGTACGTCTTACGAGCACCAACTCTAGACAGTATCATCCATGCGGGGACCAACGGTGTGCCCGGAACACGTAAAAACGGCATAGTCGACCTACTTGGTACGACCACGTCACGAGAGTGAGCACATATCACTCCCGCCACTAGTAATGTGGTTCTGTGCTAGCACCGACCAAAGTAATCAACAAAGCCACGTCCCATAAAGGGGTACCGTGGTCATACATGTAAGGTTGGGACGGTCGACACATCATAAATCCAATCCCATTTCCCAAACCATTCACACAAAACCTTTCCCGGTGCACCACTTCTTCAGAAGTGGTCACCTATCTCAACATCATCACCCTCAGGCATTAGTGGCACCCGACGTGCTTTTTGTAAAACCTTTGATATCAAATTTGTGTTACCATCATCATGCACCTGCTCTTTCTATGCGTAGCACTATTGTCTACTTGTCAACATATTATCTGCGTGGCCCTTAGAAATGATAGGGTCATGCTCAATGCAAATGCTCCAGAGGAGCTATCGGAAACACCATGCCGGGGTGCACCGATCATCCTTAACTATGTGGATGGGAGTAGAGTAAGCAATGTGTCATGCATAGAAGTATTTCTTAGACATGGTCAAAGAGCTGCTTGCCTTGATCAGCTAGGTATCCGGGGTCTTCGGGTCTTCAGGTCCAAGTCCTTCGTCGAACGCGGAATCTATCATCGTAATAATAGTAATAAAAATAAGAAGCTCATTCAAAAACACAGCACAAACTCACTTTAAAAATGGTAACCTACTCTGATAAATTTTTACTATAATTTTAAAATTGGTTGTATCTGGTTTTGATGAAAAAACGTAATTTTAAAACCTAATTAACACGGGATAAAATATTTAAACTAGGCATTTTAATCAAAGCCATGTATAAAAGTTTTTACAAAAATTTGTGCAACAGCACTAATAAATTCTACCCATTTTTAGAAGAATTGTTGTGGGAAAATATTTAAATTTTATTAAATATTTAACTTTACAAAAATCATTTAGAATCAAAATAAAAAGAAAAAGGAAAAGGGCTTAACCCTGGCCTGGCTCGGCCAGTGGCTGGGCCTGCCCAACTGGCCAACCGTGCAGTTAACCAGCCAGCAGCCTAGGTGTGCGCGCGCCATCAGGTTTAAACGTGACGATCGGGCCCCTGCTGTCAGCGGCAGAGACAGGAGAAAGGGGGAGAGACTAGCCACCGACAAGTGGGGCATGCCTGTCGGGGTCGTCTTCCTCCTATGGACAAAGGGGACGGGAGGCACGCAGGCGAAGATTCAAACGCCCTCGAGGCTAGGTGACTGCAGGAACGGCACCGTGGCATCATCGCCTACCTGCTGGGGGTCAAATGAACGACGAGGAAGCCCTAGGTCACAGGCCATGAGGTGGACGCGGCGGAGGTGTTACTTGTGGTGGTGGAGTTGGGTGCTACTGGCACGGAAGCGCTTGGGAAGAGGTGCGGAGGCTTGCTGAGCTCTCTACAGTCACGGAGGAGGTGAGAGGAGCGTGAGAGCTCGCTTGTAGCCCGAGATCGACGGAGCTCCGAAGCGGTGGGGCCTCGGTCGATCTCGAGCACCGGAGCTCTCTCTGCTTTAATGGGGTGGCTAGGGCCTCGATTGAGGGTCTCGAGGAGTGGTGTGAGGTGCTGGAGTAAAGGGGGAGGGCTTATTTATAGGCCAGCAATGATGCACCGAGTGAGGGAGTGCTGATGGTTTGACCGTGGCTGCAGGAGGGGAAGAGAGGGCTGGGGGTCAATACCACAGTTTCCCGGACGTGGTTTGAGACCCCATACACTCAACGAGAGAGAGGAGGAGGCTAAGTGTGCGCGTGCTGCGGGGTCGCGCTCTTCTGGCCGAACCTAGCGTGTGCGGGCACGCGTCTCCTGGGTCAGCAGAAAGGGGGAGGAGGGTCCCAGGGGCTGCCCTGAGTCAGGAGGTTTGTCGGAGACGCGTAGGGACACCGAGGGGAGGTGAGAACAGGACAGGGCTGGCCTCCATTGCGTCGGGTGCGCCCTGTAGCGTGCCCAGGGTGCAGATTTGGCATGCCATGGCATACTGACAAAAGGTGTTTGATATGTGTTTGGGGTAGTTAACCTCCACCACTCATGCTGAAAGTTAACTGGATTGGGTTTTATGCAAAAGTAGGATGGTCCACCATGAACTCCATTGGACAAGTTTGACAGTGTAAACTTGAAAACACCCCCAAATGGGCATCTTTGTCATTCTAAAAGAGAATGTGGGTAAATTAAACCTCACAAATCCCATTTTTCGCACGGTGTCCTCATTTTGGGTGTTGAGCACTCCTGCAAAGTTTCAGGCCATATGGACAAACTTTTCTATGCAGAGTTGCTACAACTTGATTCTGGGCACGGAAGGTTTTAGGAATATTTGGTGAACCAAACCATCTTGGAATGAGGTGAAACTTGGCAAGCCACCAAATATAGCTTGGGAAGCATGATAGTATTTTCTGAGAATTTATTGAAAATATTTCCTTCAAAAGTATTTCAAAAGGTCAAAAAAAACACAATAGGTTTCCAAGGATTTACTCAAATATTTTGAACATAAATTTGGGTTGAAAATCTTATGTAAGGAAAATATATGTCGTGTGAGTATCTCCAAATTTTCTCAGATTTTCTAAGGCGGAAAATTAATTGTCTAGTCAGAAATATCATTTCTGGCCTCAGAAAAGGACATGCAGATAAAATAGATAAATATTTTATAAAATAATTATTTTATGATTTTGGAGAGTTATAATAGTGCCAAAATCATAATACAATCTTTGGGTGAAGGCACTCCCTTGGATTCATGGACTTGTAGTGCAAACCCAAAGCAAGGTTTTGAAATAAAGAAAAATGGGAAAAGGATCTTTTTGGAAATATCATGTTATAAAAATATTGTTTTTGGATCCACTCACTCAAGCATACACACAAACAATGGCAATCATGGCTCTCAGAGCACTTGCTTAAAAAGTTCTAATAAACTCAGTTTTTTAAGAGACTGAAGTTGAAATAAGGTAAAAACATGGTGTGACACCATGTACACGGGAATTAATTCAAAAAGCTAATCATTATGTCAATTGTACTGAATTGTTGGATGTACTGAATCGTGAGTGATGTGTATTGAGTTTGTTCAATTATAATTTTCACATATCTATTGTATTGTGAGGTATGTCCAACCTTATGTTGATCTCGATTAATATGTTTTCAACTATGGCAATGAATTTGAACTATTTATGATCATTTACCCTATAG
Organism: Hordeum vulgare subsp. vulgare; assembly: GCF_904849725.1. NCBI lineage: Eukaryota > Viridiplantae > Streptophyta > Magnoliopsida > Poales > Poaceae > Hordeum > Hordeum vulgare. The sequence goes on along the minus strand of NC_058524.1, from coordinate 293,936,383 downwards.
CTAGAATGTTTAGTTGATCCCACTCCTTTATGTATGAACTGAACATGTGTAGTTTGGTTTAGCAATCGCACACGATTCACTCACTAAAGTCGTGTGCCTCCCAAACCATGGTTGATGCTTGGCCAAAACCCAAGCCACATGGATCATATGTGTACACCATAGGATGCACCCACATCAAAGGACGGTCCTAATCCCTCTTGTCAATACACGTTGATGAAGTTGAGATTTGATTTATATGCACTAAATGCACCGTAAATGCTAAAAATGGCTTAAATATAGAAAAGGCCGAGAAATGTGGCAAAAACTCAAACCTGGTGTATAATGATGATTGACTACCGTGGGGAAAATTCTAGGAGAGGCGATGAAGACAGCGTTGATTGGAATTTGATTTACCACTTCTCCTTTTGGAACTGTGATCCTCATACTGAGAAGCTATGCTTTCGAAGGAGTGATCATCGTAACTTGTGCCAAATTGTACCAACAAATTTCGACGTGTGAAATGTTTGAACATTCTTCTCAATCCTTGTACAATAACAAAAATCACACAAAGTGACACACAAATGATTTGTAAGATATTCTTTGCCAGCATCCACACGTAATTCATGTTGGGTTTTACTTATATGCACTAATGCATGGTAAATGCAAAAAGTGCCTTAGATATAGCAAACGATCATGTAAATAACCAAAAGATCAATAATAGGAGTATAATGATGTTTGCGTACCATGGGAAAAATCGACACGAAACGATGGGGTTGACACCTATTGGAGTCCGAAATACCGACTCTACTTTGGGAAAGTATGATCCTTCTTGTGAGATGCCTTGGTTTCCGAAGGAGCGGTCATCACAACTTCCGCCAGACATTACCAATATTTTCCCACTGGGTATTCATATCATGCCACGGTAACACACCCATTTTGGCTATTTTTGGAATACATCTGCATTTCCTCGAATTAAATTACTAACAAGCCCTATGTTGGTGAAAAAATGATTTAAAATTAGCATTCAAGTCAAGAAATGCGACCGAAAACCAACACAGGGTTTAAAAGGTGATTGTGTGCCGATGAAAATAATTCCAGGCAAAATGATGAAGTCACAAATTCATTTTGAAATGAAAATATGATTATTGTGCATAAACAAATAGCACACTGTTCATTCATTAAATATGCGTGCTTCATAAACCGAGGCTAACGATACCTAATGCGTGAAAAGTAAGTTGTGCACTCTCATTGGCCAAAATCTAAACCGCACACATCGCATGCCTGCACCATAGGATGCACCCAGATCGAATGATGGTCCTTATCCCTCTCGTCAGCACACGTAGTTGTGGCTGGGATTTGATTTATATGCATAAAATGCCTCGTAAATGATAAAACTGACTGAGATAGAGCAAACGAGCCCAGAAATGCACCAGAAAATCAAACCTGACATATAATGATGATTGCCTAGAGTGGGTAAAGTTTGAGTAGAGGCGATGAATACATTGTCGATTGGAGTTTGATTTGCCTCTTCTACAATTGAAACTATAATCCTTCTACTCAGATGTTATGGTTTCCAAGGCGCGATCATCCTAACTTCTGCCAAAGTTTGCCAAATAAAATTCACGCTGTCTCGAGATCACACCACGATGACACACCGATTTCCATGATTTTCTGAGTCCATCAACATTTCTTGTAATTAAATTTCCAACATGTTTGAAAATTCTACTCAGATGTAGGTGGATGCATCTCACAGCCGAAATGTTTGAAAATTCTTTCCATTCCCTGGACAACGAATGAAAATACACAAAGTGACACAAAATGATTTTTAATACCTTCTTTTCCATCACCAAAATGTAGCTATAGTTGGGATTTCATTTATATGCACTAAATACCCCATAAATGATAAAAATGCCTTAAATATAGCAACGGAGCCGAGAAATGCACGAGAAAAACAAACCTGGCATATAATAATGATTGCCTACACTGGGTAATATTGGAGGACAGGTGATGAAGTCACCGTCAATTGGAGTTTGATTTGCCACTTCTCCCTTTGAAAAGATAACCCTTCTATTGAGATGCTATGGTTTCCAAGGAGCGATCATCCTAACTTCTATCAAAGTTTACCAAAAAATACACGTTGTCTCGAGATCAAGCCACGATGACATACTGATTTCCATGATTTCTGAGTCCATCTGCATTTCTTGTAATTGAATTACCAACATGCCTTATGTAGGTGGACGCATCTGGTAGCCGAAATGTTTAAAAATTCTTTTCATTCATTGGACAATGAATGAAAACACACAAAATGACACAGAAATGATTTTTAATGCCTTATTTTCCATCACGCAAATATATTTGCAGTTGGGATTTCATTTATGTGCACTAAACGTCCGATAAATGGAAAAACGGCTGAAAATATCAAGCGATACATGAAATGCGACACAAAATCAATACTAGGGTACAACAATTGATGCATACTGTGGGAAAAAATTCGAGACAAAATGATGAGGGCGCGTCTACATTTCAAAGTTGTCGGGTTTTCATTTCAAATGAGTTAATGTTGCTTGTGCACACGTGTTAATATACAAAACCATTTGCACAGGTCTTTCTACGGGGTGCTTGTCGCTCTTTTTTCACCCTTTTCATCGAAGCCGCCAACATGCACGCCCACCCACGCCCTCCCCTATTTCTCTCAACAACCTGCATATTCTAGCCAAACTCCATCGATAGCTCCCTCCCATCCCCCAGATCCACACGAGAACCATTTTCGGCGCCACTATGCTCAACTCAAACATGTACCCACTTCCCGACATCAACCCTACCCTTCACTACCGCTCCAAACACGTGGTTGCTCGTGCCTCTCTGTCTTCATTTGCTCGCCGGACGCCCTTGTGCAGATCGATCTTGTACCCTCGCCTCTCCTTTCAGATTTGCACAAAAAACATGTCGTTGCTGACTTCCATCCAAGTGAGTTCTATTATCGCATGCCTTGTTTCCTATTTGGTTCAGTTTGTCCCCAAATTGGTTATAAAATAATGGAGAGTGTATTTATGTTCATCAGCTACCTTCTAACTACATATAAGTTGTATTTGTCCTAATTAGTTATTGGTGAGTTAGATATCATGTGCGCATGATTCACACAGAATGAACATATTAGCCCTACATTTCCAAATTATCACATGCCATGTTTAGACAGCTTGCAGCCAACCTATTACCTTTATTTTATTATTATCCCCCTTTTCTGAATTTTGCATGTGTCATGTGTAGATGACTATTAGCAGCAACGAAATTCATACTTCTGTCGATGTATCTTCATCTGAGTCCGAAGCCAACATGTCTGCAACACATGACCGTGCATCAAGAAATGAGGAACGTGATAGAGGTGCCACTATCACCCTTATGGCAAGAGCCAGAAGAACACTCTAACAAAGCCCACACACTATCCTAAAGGTATATACAAAGTATCTGACATCTATTTCAAGTCTTGGGCTCGAACTAAACCAGATAAAAGCACGCACGAGGTTCATGAGTGTGTGTGGATTTGTTGGCAGGGCCAGGCTCAACATTAATCTGGTGGGGTTTGGGAAGGCTGGTACAGAAACACAACAGAGGATGTTCCGAGAGATCATGGCACACTTCAACGTTCCTCGGGAGTGGAGAAATCAGGTGGAACACGCTCCACTGAAGAAGGCCATGGGTGCTTGGAGAAACTGAAGCATGTGTTGTACAAGAAGTACTTGAGTCAAGGCAAGGATCTAGTCCCCTCATACCCCCAAATTACAAAGGAAGACTCGACAGAATTCAAAAGGATCAGGACCAGTGAAGAGTTTATTAAGAAGAGTGCCATGCAATCGTAACTTCACAAGAGGAACACACACACACACCTTATGGGTGTGGCAGGATACTACGACATGAAACTAGTATGCAGGAGGACAAAGAAGCATTAGCTGCGGGTGGCAAACCAGCCATTAGTGAAATTAGGGGCACTCACGCTAAGGATTACTTGCGGGAACATGCAAAGATCCATTGAGATTTCTTATTACTTTCAAACTTAGTAGGCCAAGAACTATATAATGTGATGGCAAAGGCTTCCAGAAACATTGGAAGGTTCTATAGGAACTCATGGCCATGTGACATTCTGACTTGGGCTCTGACTACCAAAGTGGCCCCTGGCTGTGCAAGGGGTATTGGGGTCAGTGTCACATACATGAGGGCTTTCTCACTAAGAAAAGAACAGAGTCTCAGTGTGAAAAAGGCTAGGAGTGATGATAAACGGAGGGAGTTGTGAGAAATGATTAAGAGGGACATGTATCCTGGAATTCAAAAGGAAGTTGAGCAGTCATATATGCAGCAGAAGACACTAATGTTGAGAGATATCAAGGAGACACAAGGAGATGTCGGCATGGATCATGCCACTTATTGTATGGTAACACGGCACAAGAGTAGTTGTGCATCAGCCGACCCTAGCGACAATGATGTTGCAGTTGGACATGATGGTGCTATATCTGATCTGCATGGACAGGGGGGAGAATGAAGGTCGTGTTTACACTTTTATGAAAGTACTTTAAAATGTGCAACAACGTGGGTGTACAACCCTGACTTGGATGAGGAACTCTTGTTGGACAATGTTCCATTGGAGACAGGTTGTGTGAAGTGCTACGTGACTGAAATAAACCCTCGATTCAATAATTTTACCCTGAAGAATATCCTTGGGGACCCTGATGAGCACAGGACCTTGGAATAAACACACTTAAATCATATCCACTGGCCATGTAAATAACTAGACTTCCTGGATGAGATCCCTCAAGCCCCCCCCCATACACACACAAAAAAGAGCAATCAATGTCGCCGTCGGACAGGTGACTCTCTTCTCGCCACAGCACATCTTGTGTGACTCCCCCAATGAACATACCCTTGGGAATCCGATGCCCGAGGCATCAACTTGTGATCAACCGGCCCGACTTCCTGCCATAGAGGCCAGGTCACCATTCACTCCCGAGAAGCATGTCACAAGTCCTACAAGTGCTGAAGACGTATCATCAGTTCACATGCTGGCCACTAAAGCAGAAAATGCACACACATCGGCACTGCATGCTCAGCACACAAACCCGGTCGAACCGTGTGTTAAGCAGTCTGAAAGTATGAAACTGCGTGCTAAGCAGTTCAAAAGTACGGAATCGCCTGCTAAGCAGTCCAAAAGACAGGAACCACGTGCTCATCAGTCTAGCAGTTTGCAGCCGCGTGATAAGCACATCGATGTGTCGGTGATGTCTACTATGCAACTTTATTTTCGTAGACGTTGTTGGGCCTCCAAGTGTAGAATTTTGTAGGACGGCAGAAAATTTCCCTCAACTTAATGACCTAAGTTTTTTCAATCCTTGAGAGGTGTAGGATGAATATGGTCTCTCTCAAGCAACACTGTAATCAAATATAAGAAATCTCTTGTGTCCCCAACACACCAAATACGATGGCAAATTATCGAAGTGCACTAGTTTGGCGAAACGATGGTGATGCAAGTGTAGTATCGATAGTATATAAATAGATTTTTATCATATGAATAAATAAAAATAGCAAATTAACATGTAGTAAACAATGATCGAAACGTTATATAAATGCTTATAAACAAGGTCTAGGGTTCTAGTGCAATCACTCAACAATGCTAACATAGTAGAATCATATGGTCACCCCTCAACATGCAACAAAGAATCACTCCAAAGTTCCAATTAGCAGAGAACATAATAAGAAGTTGTTGTAGGCAACGAACAATCTCAAAGTTATTATTTTCAATCAATATTTTGTGCTATTCTTATAGGTGTCATAAATAGCCTTAGAGTTCGTACTAGAATAAAACCTATGATAGATATCAATCAACCCTAATGTCTCCTAGACATTACAATGTCACCTCAAGTATCCGTGGGTTAGTTACTACACATGGATCAAACAATTTCAAATTCATCATATTTAATCCAATACAAAGAACTTCAAATAGTACACCAAGATCACTATCGGAGAACGTAGGATGAAAACATGCAATCAACCCCTATGCATAGATCCCCAAGGTCACCGGAATTCGCAAATTGACGCCATAGCATATATCAAGTTAATCATTAAAATACCCCATTTTCACCACGGGTATCCACATGCAAGATATGCATCAAGTGTTATCAAACCCAAAATATTCAATCCAAGGTAAGAAGATCTCAAAGGTAAAGATTCAATTCATCACAACAAGATAGCAAGGGAAGAACACCATATGATCTAACTATATTAACAAAGCTCGCAATACATCAAGATCATGCCATCTCAGGAACACGAGAGAGAGAGAGATATATATATATATATATCCAACACACAGCTACTGGTACATACCCTCAGCCCCTAGGGTGAACTATTCCCTCCTCCTCATGGCCTCCGCCGAGATAATGAAGATGGCCACCAGAGATGATTCCCCCCTCCGGTAGGGTACTCGAAAGGCTATAGTTGGGTTTTTCTTCAGTATAGAGAGTTGAGGTGGCAAAGCAGAAGTTCTCTCCTAATTTCTAAGCGTTTGGGGATTCATAGGATTTTTCAATACTGGAATCACACCAGTCGGAGCCACGTGAGCCCCACAAGCTATGAGGGCACGTCTTGTCAGCTTATGGTCCACAGGTGGGTCCCTTCCGGTGGTTCTTCGCTCCGGTATTTCTTATTTTATCAATAAAAAATCATAAAAAAAGTTACGGACAATTTTGAGAACTTATATTTTCTGCACGAAAACAACACCATGGTAATTCTACTGAAAACAGAGTAAGTCCGGGTTAGTTCTAAATAAATAATATAAACTACATGAAAACCAAATAAAAGTATTGTAAACATAGGCAAATATGGCATGAATACTTCATAAACTATCGATACGTTGGAGACGTATCAGCATCCCCAAGCATAATTCCTACTCGTCCTCGACTAGGTGAATGACAGGATAAGTAATTTATGAAGTGTTAATGCTAGGATAGTGTATAATATTGATCAATAATAATTTCAGTCACTTTTATAGCACCATAAATAGCAACGTTTTCTCAGGAAACTCATTATGATGGAGTAGCATCATTTCACATGTCATGGTTCAAACAATGCATTCTCTTGAAACTTAACAACATATATTCTTAGTCATCAAACAATTTCAATGCATCATAAAGTCTAAGTAAGAGCTCCACATACTCAATTATCATATATTATTCTATGATTGCTAATACTCAAAGCATATTTTTAGAACAAACAACATTTGTTGAACATAGAGAAAGATAAGGGATTAATGTTTTGCCCCCCCCCCAACATACTTATCATGAAGATAATTGTCAACAATAATCAATCATGATCAAATATATTTGACTGGATATATGTGTTTGGATCTTTACCCACCACATGGTCCTTACCAACTAATAAATGGAAGTTGGCAAAAGAAGTTGACTCAGCATGAAAAGTAAATAACATGTAAGTAAATACATTGTCCCTTTGCAGAGGGAAGCAGGGATTTGCACACGCGCCAGAGCTCATAGTTTAAAACGGAGATGAATATATTTCGGGTGGTGTGCCATTCCTGTTAACATTATGACAAGAGATTTAAATATCTTCCATGCTAATCACATTATTGGCGGTTCCAAAACAAAATTTAAATATTACTCCCCCTCAACCATTCAAACACTTTCCATGGATAACCATATCCACGGGTGCCCTCCAAACAATCAACTTTCTAGGGAGAGTTCTTTTTTATTTATTTTTATATTATGCAGGACTAGGAATCCTTTTTACCATCCTCTCTCATGCAATGGCAAGTGAATAAACACTCATCATGAGAGTAACCTGCTTAGCATGGAATACATTGACCGCCCGATCGCTCCATGAGTGATACGGGCACACAAAACAAATGTTTATTTGAAGGTTTAAGAGGTGGGACATGCAAATTTACTTGGAATGGAAGTGAAGTACTATATATAGGTAGGAATTGTGGACTCTCATGGAAGAATCTTGGCTCAAGGATTTGGATGCACAAGTAGTATCTCTACTTAGTATGAAGTTTTGGCTAGCAAAAAGGTTCTAAACAAGCACCACATGTTGGAGCATCCATAAAAATATAACTTATATGCAAAAATACCCAACCATAATCACTACGTTGTCTTCCTTGTCCAACTTCAACTATTTTGTCAAGGTTTAAAATAATTGATGGGCATTCACAATCATAAAAGATGTCCAAGATAATATATTTGCATGTGGAAGTTCTCCATCTTATACTAATCATTCATGAATTGCTTGTATGACCAATATTATGATTGTCAAACTACAATTGATTTTACTTTCTAAACGAAATGTGAAACTACTACTAATTTAAAGAACATTGATAATTTCAGTTTTATGATATCCAATTCATTCACAATTTACTCTTAGGATATAAGTGAAGCACACGAGTAAACATCAAACTACTCTCAAAAGGTATAAGTGAAGATCATTGAGTAGTCGAACAATTTAGTAGATATATGAGGAATCTTTCTCTCTCTCAATAAGAATTTTCGCATCTGAGAATTTTATTCAAACGGGAAACAAAACAAACGACACTCTGAGAGTAGCACATATCATGTGCACAAAGAAAAACTTAGACTCACTATAGGCTAACTGATATTTGTTTGAAGAAGAGAGGTGGGATGTGTAGCATCCGCAAGCTTAGATGCTTGAGACTTCTTGGAATATTTACTTGGGTTGCCTTGAGCATCCCCAAGCTTGAGATTTTCTATCTTGTTCAATCCTCTCACATCCCAGTTTCACCTAAGTCTCAAAAACCTTCATCCACACAAAACTTGGAAAGAACTCGTGAAATAGGTTACTACACATAAGAATAAATCAACACTTCATGTACTGCAAATACAAGTTGCATAATAATTTTCAAACATTAGGTACTTTATACTATCATTTCCACAATTTATATCTATGTGACGCCTTCGATTTGATCGTGCGCTAATCATACACGCAAATGCGTACGATCAAGCTCAAGGACTCACGGAAAGATATCACAACACAACTTAGACACAAATAAAACATACAGGCTTCATATTACAAGCCAGGGGCCTGGAGGTCTAGAATACAGAAGCTCGAGAAACACACGAGTCAGCAGAAGCAACAAATATCTGAGTACATACATAAAACAAGCTAATGCTTTAGAGAAGGCTAGCACAAAAGATATATCAATCGAATGAGGTGAGGCCTCCTGCCGGGGAACCTCCTGAACTACTCCTCGTGCCAGCGGCCTCCACATAGTAGTAGGCACTGTCAGGATAGTAGGCGTCGTCAGCGGGATACGCCATCTCGTGGGCTCCATCATTAGGTCGTAACAATCATATCAAGGGGAAAAGGGGAGCAAAGCAACGGTGAGTACTAATCCAAAGTACCCACAACACTTACATCAGAACTATACTAAGTATGCATCAATATCAAAGGAAAGGGGTTATATGTGGACTGACTACAGCAATGCGAGAATAGAGAGACGGGACTAGTCCTATTGAAGACTAGCATCTTCGGCATCTTGCAGCAATAGACGAGAGTCGAGCAAGTAACAATTATATAGTCATATTGTTGCAGCAATATTAATTAAGGTCACGCCCACAGATTCTTCCTGGACTCCCTTCGAGAAAGCAAACCCGAAACAAACATTCCAGTTAAGTAACAGTTGAAGTTGTATAAGACCGGGGCACAACTCCAACTCCTCCTCTAACCGTGGACACGACTATTCGAATAGTTAATTTTCATCACTGCAGGGGTGCACCATAGTACCCAACATGCTTGATAAACTTTGGCCGGACAGACTTTTTTGGATCACGCCCGGCCTGAGAGCATCAACACGTCGCTGACCCACCTAGGGTGAACAGAGATGTCAGCCCGCCGGTCTAAATCCTAAGCGCACAGGGGTCATGGGCCCATCACCTTTTGCACTCCTACACGATGCAAGGACAGCCGAGGTCAGTCCTCGCACCTCTTATACAAGAACGATGCTTATCTGGACCACTCGGGAATGCGTCGCACCATTGCTGATGTCTGAAGAGCTTCGGCTGATACCACGATGTCGAGTACCCATAACTTCTCCCACGTGAAGGTTAGTGCGAAAAGGTCTCCCGAATAACTCGGGTCAAATACCCTAATCTCATTATCATTTTAATTAACACTCAACGATGATCGGCAATCTATGATATGTAGTCCCGTCGCCCCATGTGGAGGATGTGTGGCAAGGGCCCAGAATGCTCGGCCACGCCCGTCACAACCACACGGGAATCCACCCACAACACACCTCATGTACCCCGTAGCAAGGTCAAGTAATTGTGCGGCTGTAACATAAGAGGGATCCGAGGAATCACCCTAGATGGATTCTGAACTATGTAATCGTCAAGGTGGCCAGAGAGGAATCACCCTCGATAGACCACGCTTTATGGGTTGTAGGACAGAGTCGTTATCAGAGGTGGTGAAGGAGGAATCACCCTCCGAGAATCACCGCCGGTCAAATATACTACAACGCTAACATCAGAGTACGTAACGAGGTGTCACCATCGGTAGTTGATGGTAGCTCTACAGCGTCGTACAACTAAGGGGGTGTGAGTTATGTGATGGGTCTTGGCTCGTCGATCAGTAGATCGAGACTTGATGAAAGGCGGGGGCAACTGGACTAAGGGGGTCAAAGGGGATCACTACTCCATCTATTCTAAACTGTTTAAAGTGCGGTAGATTAAACTAGCAGTTCATCAAAAACAAGCTATGCATTAGGATAGGAGCTATCTACAACAGTAGGAAAATCTAATGCAGGCATGAGGGAGAAAGAATAGGTGATATAGGAATGATCAAGGGGGGTTTGCTTGCCTTGCTGCTCTACAGCAAAGGGCTGGTCGTCAGGAGGATAGTCGTACCTGGCCGCAGCATTAGTGGCGGGATCTATCGGAGAGAAGAGGGGGAAGAAACAATAAATAACAGCAACAGGTGCAACACTATGTAAGACATGGCAACATGCACTGCTAGGCATGAGCTAACACGGTACTACACGTCATGGATGGGTCAGGGAAATATCTTCCGGGCCTATAGATACTACCGGACACACAAAATCGATAGAAAAGATCCATGTTCGCTATGTTAGGGACACGTGACACACGAACGGATAGCATATCCGGGTTCGTCTCGTTTTTCTCATCAACTTTCGTTTATAAATTATTTTCATCTGGATTATATATTATTTTACATTAATTTTCAAAGTTTTAATAATAATTTATAAATAAACAAAATTTATTTAAATTAATAATTTAAATATGACATTAGCGTGATGTCATGCTAACATTAGCAGCTAACAGTCTCAGTTGACCGGTCAAACTGACCAGTGGGCCCTAGTTGTCATGGACACATTTTTAGTAAAGATTTATTAACAATAAATCAGATTAATTAGGGGGGTGGAACCCACATGTCATTGACACATTAACTTAACAAAGTGTTAGAATTATCTAATTACTCTAATTAAGTTAATTAACAATCTAAACATTTAGGGGGGTGGGCCCCCTCTGTTAGCGTCACATGGAGGGAGAGGGATTAGTGGGGGCATAATCCCCACTAACCGTGTCGTGCGACAATGGCCCTAGGCCGTGTGAGGCCAAGCCAGCGAGGGGGCGGCGATGGCCTCCGGTGGTGGCGAGCGGGCACAGCCAGCAGACAATGCCGGCCATGGCAGCGATGGCCAGTGTATGGTGGTGCGACGACAAGGGGGGCGCACGGTGGCTAGAGTGGCCGCAATGGTGGCCGGACATGGGGAGAGGAAGAGGTGAGGAAGGGGTGGCGGCATCACGTGCGATGTAGGGAAAGGGGCGACGTGGCTCGATGGAGCCGGCGGGGAAGAGGGCGAGGGGGCACCGAGGGCAAGGTGGCCGAGGGGGGCCGGCGGGAAATGTGCCGGCAGTGGCCGGCGGCACAGGGGTGACGTGGGGCGCGAGCAACGTTGCTGCGTGGGGGCGACGTTGGCCCGATCCGATCTGGATCGGGAGGGGAAGGGGAGAGGTGAGACGTGGGGGCGAGTGGGGTGAGTGGGAGGTCAGGGGAGTTAGGGTTGGCTTGGGAGGGGGTTATAGGCCCGGGGTGGGCCGGTTGGGGATGGGGCTGGTTGGGTCGGCCGGTGGGGTGGTCAGGCTAGGCCTCGGACCACGGGGGAGGAGATTTTATTTCTTTTTTAAATTTCTTTTTATACAATTTCTGTTTTATTTAATTTTAGTGCCAAAAATATCTATATAAAATAGGTGACTTAGTCCAATATTTGTAACGCAATAAGTGGTAGTGCCACAAATTGTTTCGGGCCATTTAAAAAGGTTTGGAGTTTTCATTAATCAAAAGGCATTTAAATATTAGTTTTGGCCTTTGTTTTCAATAATTTAGGGCACTTCAATACTTGGTAAAATGTTGGTTTCATATCGACAATTACTTAGGGAATATTATCAACCCAATCATGATTTTTATTTTATAGTTTCAAGAAATAATTTATTTGACTTAAATTTTAATTTTAATTTAGTTTTAGTTTTTCTCAAGTGGCAATTTGGCTCAGCTAATCTTGATGACATGGCACCATTAGCGTGTGATTACTGTAGCTTGATTACACGGGTTATTGCAGCCTCATCCCGGGATTTCACAACTCTCCACCACTAAAAAGAAATTCTCGTCCCGAGAATTAAGAGGTAGGTGTAAGGGGAAGAAGTTTGGTTACGAAATTCTAATGACTCCTCTGTCTTGGTTGCTCTGCCCGAAGAAATTTATCCTTTTGGTTGAAGTCTTTAATTCTGTGACTTAGGTCATCCTGATGAATCCATCATCCTTCCTTCGGGATCTCCATCGCCCTACTAATGCGATACTAGGGAAAACTTTGGAAGAACGTAGCTACACAAAGTTGGGCATCTAACGGCAAACTCAGGGAAGAAGACAAGAACTATTCCTCAAGTTTCAACTCGCGGAATTCATTGAGAGTAACATACGACGGTACCAAGGTTTCCAACGGGGAGGAAATCATTCGATGCCTGATCACAATGTGAAAGGGTTTCATGGCAATGAAGATAAATATTGCGTGTGATACAAGAATAGATCATCCCATTGTGCGGTGGCTCGGGAATTTCACACAAAGCCAAGTGCAAAGGACACGTTGGAGTCAAATATGTACAGAAGAGTCGGGTTTCGATCCTCTGGAACTTTGGGTCATGGGCCCACCATGTGGGTTGAGAGTAGGCACAGTGGTGACATCTTTGACGGTCTTGGTAGCAAGACAGGTCAGAGGATAGCGTGTCAGTTATGTTGGCAACAACATCGGTACCAAGGGCGGAGAACGAATAGAACCATTTTCCTGCTCGCTGAAACAAGGCGGACCAATAGGCAAAGTTCTCGTCCACTGGCGGCAACCAGAATGTTACCCACAATAGTAACAGGATCTTACTAGGAGAGTTCTACACCAAGGTTTCTAACTAAGCAGGGAATTGCCACTTCTTAGATAGGTTATATTAGAAGAAAGGTTAAACAGACCAACGGAAAGGAAAATGTGTTCACACAAGTATTAGAGTATTCCTTTCCCAAGGCATATAGAGCATGGTATACCTGATAGGGCATCAAGTACATAACCATTTAGATGAAGGGGCAAGGAGAATCATGATGCTTACCCACACACAAAAATTGGATAATTGATCAAGAACATATTACCATGACGCTTCCAATGTTCCTGTTTACATTCGAAGTACCACATTCGTGCTTCGGGGGTAGCATCGACATGGTCATAAGGTAAAGGGCGGACTTTGGGTACACAATGGATCCATCAGGAACAATTTATAAAATAAATCATGTAATTTCCTCATGGAAGAATGGAGAATCTTGTCAAACAAGATACTATAACAATAGGTCCTCTGGCGAGGTTTTCTAGACAAGACATCACCGTACCGGGTTACATAAGACCAAAATTATAATTATTGGAAAATGTTCCAACCATCATATCCGATCGAGATTCAGACCTGATTGGTGTCAGTATACGTCAGGCTCAGGATGCCTGCGAAGAAAGATGATTATGCAAGATTCTCGGGATATGGACTACAGAAGCAAGTCTTGGATCATGAGTTGGATTGTAAGACATATGAACACAATGTGAAGACATTTGTGCCCACATGGAATTCTTACAAAAATATGCAATCGAGTCCTAAATTGGGAACCATCATCGTGGATATCAAGGTCCTTGTGTAAGCCTCGGTTAGCTCTTATGAAGGAACTTAATTTCCCTGATCAAATCAGTCAGTGGTTGGGGTGCTAAGAGAAGTTATATGAAGTGAAGATAGCAAATCTTCAAAACAAATAATACCTCACACATGTGTGAATGATTTGGGATAACCCCAGAGGCAGCGAAATAAAACTTTCTTGTATTCATGACAATAAGAATGCACATGAACTTTGGGAAAACACTTTTTTTATCCAACATATTATTCATGATCTAGGCACATGGATAACACTTTCAAGAGCTTTATCAAGAAACATTGAGAAGTTGAGGGTTTGCCGATGGGCTCAGCAGCAATCCCTTAAGTTTTCGATAGGGATGAGTTTCCAAAACGAAAAATGGACAAGGAGATAGAATGTGTTAGATCAAATGATATAATGATGTATGCTCGAGGAAGCATCAACAATTTAAACATTGATCTAAGGGTGCTCTCGGAAATACGGACCGAGTAGCATGACCAATGATAAAATGGTGAGTCAACCACCAACACCCTCAAAATGAAACAAACAGTTATTAACCTCAAGGAAATAGGGCTGCCAGAAGTATTGGAATCACACATCACAGTTCACTTGTTGGTATTTCGGTTAGAAACAACACGGGGACCAATAAATGAGTGGTGATGCCGAGAAGTATCACTATATCAAAAATTATTAAGAGGTGCAAAACAATTCTCACAATATTCTGGACATAAGTAATGGTAATACCCCAATGTAGAAGATAACATAAGCTGGATAGCAAGGAACTCAAGAGACAACACAAGACATGAACAAGTTTGTGTTGGAGAGAAGGCAATAAGGTTGTCGATGATTTCATAAATCATCGAGGGGCACGGATGGTATTTCTCATCACGAATTCAACCGATATCATGGAAAAGCTCAGAATATTGATGATGGCACGACACATTTGTCAAGAACTTTCATCAAGATGTAATCATTCAGCGATGACATCAAGCAAAGGTACAGTGAAGCGAAAGGTTGCTGGAAGCATGGATAAGATTGATAGCTCAGAATCGAAATTTTGTTACAAGACAAACACATGGCTTTGAAAGCTCGGCGTAAGCGCATTGCACTGTTGGACATGCGTTCTGGGGATAAAAGACAGAGATAGCAGGGTCAAGCTCTAGCATGACGATAATGATGTAGCCTAACACCTTGGAAAGACATGAGTGAGCACAAACTCGTCAGAAGGGGAGAATACTAAGAATTATTGAATCGCAATGCGTACTCGATTTAGTTATCGGTGTCCTTGAGTGTACAACAACTCAAAACACGAGGAAAACTAGAACCAGTGAAATATCATAGTTAATGAGGAGCTCATAAGAAGTTAAATGGCTCTGTGATATTTTCGGGATACTAGGGATAGTATCCGGAGGTAGAACAGAATAGAGGTAGACTATTGTATTGATCTATGGTACACAAGCACTTTAAATTGTCTAAGAATGAAATCAAGGTATAACAACATGGCCGGAACCATGGTTTGCAAAGGACAAAATTACAAATACCGGATCAAATTATACCCAGGGAATTCAATTGTTACAAGAAGCTTCCATGAAAAGATCACCATCGTTTCCATGGGCATGAACACGAGTTCAAGGTCGACTCCCACTTCATAAATGCATCAGCTACCATTTACTCCTTGCCTTTGATGAGGTTGTAGCTTTGAAGGATTATCTGGCAAACACTAGAAGAGTAAGAACAACGAAAAATCTCGCGACCAAAAGGATTTAGGAAGGCACAAGTCCAACTCATCGGGGCATCTTGGGATCATATACCACAATCTTCAAGAGTAGTCAACACATGCTTGATGAGCATGGCTGACAAAAGCATAGGATACAGCTTATGAGAGGGAGAAGATATCGCTTAGCAATGGCATCATGTACCAGGGGAAGAATATCACAAGAATTTAGAATCTGAAGGATGCCATCGGATAATAACCCAACAATGGGTCTGGAAGTCCGCAAAGGACGTGATGTGAGTATCGATACTCAACCACAGGAAGATAGAAAGCAAGGCATCGGTTTATAGAACGTCTGAAAACATCGATACTTAAATACCAAAGGAATTTATGATTACCAGGTTGGTGTATGAGATTCAGATGCTCCGATCAAATACAAGTAAGTTGAATGGACTTAGATTGAGCAATCAAACAAGGTTGACTGTTTGAGAACCAGCTCATGTATGGAAAGACCTCTGAGCCGGAAAGATAATTATTTGGATCAACTGAAGAATGCATGCATTCACACAAAGGTTGAATCAATAAGATCAAAGAACAATCACAAAAGATTTTAATGAATGTTGCTAGACATATGGAATTAACCATAATGCAAGCAGGTGAGAAAAATCAAGATCCATAGGCTACTCAGGATTTCAAAATATCTAATAGCATTTCGAAGAACTTACGAAACCCATGACAACTGAGTACGAACGAATCACTGGTAAGATAATTCGTTGTACCTTGTATAACAAGAGCAACTGGAAAGAAAATATGAACGACATTTGTATGTACTCATCCATAGGGGTTAACGGAGGAAGGGAAATCGCAGAAGTGATGAACACAAGTTCTCGAGAGAACATTGAAGAGTGTATTTGGAGTCTTCTGACGCTTCAAGCCATCATCTGGAATGCGGGGCTCTCCAGGAGGAAGTATTTACGAGAACCTAAAGTTTGAGTTAGCAAAATATTTAACCCAAAAGAGAACATAGATCACAACCCAGAGTGTAGAAGAGGAGTAAAAGATACTAACCCCACCCGATTGAGATGTGGGCCCATAAGCCACACAACAATGTTAGTAAAGTTTTTCAAGTACTAGACTCAACATCGGCCAATGAGTTGGAAAGTGGACTACCTACAGGTAGTCAGGTCTGATACCAACTTGTGACGCCCTCGATTTGATTGTACGCTAATCATACACGCAAATGCGTACGACCAAGCTCAAGGACTCACGGGAAGATATCACAACACAACTCTAGACACAAATAAAAACATACAAGCTTCATAATACAAGCCAGGGGCCTCAAGGGCTAGAATACAGAAGCTCGAGAAACACACGAGTCAGCAGATGCAAGAAATATGTGAGTACAAACATAAAACAAGGTAATGCCTTAGAGAAGGCTAGCACAAAAGATACATCGATTGAACGAGGCGAGGCCTCCTGCCTGGGAACCTCCTGAACTACTCTTGGTCGGCGGCGGCCTCCACGTAGTAGTAGGCACCTTTGGTGTAGTAGGCATCATCAGCGGGATACACCATCTCCTGGACTCCATAATCTGGTCGCAACAATCGTATCAAGGGGAAAAGGGGAGAAAAGCAACGGTGAGTACTCATCCAAAGTACTCGCAAGACTGACATCAGAACTATACTAAGTATGCATCATTATCAACGGAAAGGGGTTATATGTGGACTGACTGCAGCAATGCGGGAATAGAGAGAGGGGACTAGTCCTATCGAAGACTAGCATCTTCAACGTCTTGCAGCAATATACGAGAGTACAGCAAGTAACACAATTATCTAGTGATATTGTTGCAGCAATATTAATTAAGGTCACGCCCAAAGATTCTTCCTCGATTCCCTTTGAGAAAGCAATACCGGAGCAAACATTACAGTTAAGTAACAGTTGAACTTGTATAAGATTGGGGCACAACTCCAAGTCAGCATGTAACCGTAGACATGGCTATTCGAATAGTTAATTTTCATCCCTGCAAGGGTGCTCCATATTATCCAACATGCTTGATAAACTCCGGTCGGACACGCTTACCTGGGTCATGCCCGGCCTCGGAACATCAAATCCTCACAACCCCACCTAGGCTCAACAGAGAGGCTAGCCCGCCGGTCTAAGTCCTAAGCGCGCAGGGGTCATGGGCCCATCAACCTTTGCGCTCCTGCATGATGCAAGGGCGGAGGAGGTCAGTCATGGCACCTCTTATACAAGAACGATGCTTATCCGGACAACTCGGGCGCGCGCCTCTCCATTGCTAATTTCCAAAGAGCTTCGGTTGATACCATAACGTCGAGTACCCACAACTTCTCCCACGTGAAGGTTAGTGCGAACAGGTCTGCCGACCAAGTCAGATCAAATACCCAAATCCCAAT
Organism: Hordeum vulgare subsp. vulgare; assembly: GCF_904849725.1. Taxonomy (NCBI): domain Eukaryota; kingdom Viridiplantae; phylum Streptophyta; class Magnoliopsida; order Poales; family Poaceae; genus Hordeum; species Hordeum vulgare. The sequence continues at coordinate 293,918,035 of NC_058524.1, read as the reverse complement.
AGCATTTTAATTAACACTCTGGCGACGATAAGCAATCCACGATATGTGGTCCCGTCACCCTATCTCGAGGATGTGTGGCAAGGGCCCAAAATGCCCAGCCACGCCCCGTCACAACCACGCAGGAATCCACCCGCAACACACCTCATGTACCCTGTAGCAAGGTCAAGTAACTGTGTGGCTGTAACATCAGAGGGATCTAAGGTATAACCCTCGATGGATTACGAATGATGTAATCGTCAAGGTGGCCAGGGAGGAATCACCCTCGATGGACCATGCTAGATGGGTTGTACGACGGAGTCGTTATCTGAGGTGGTGAAGGAGGAATCACCTTCCGGGAATCACCGCCGGTAAACTACATTATAGTGCTAACACAGGAGTACGTAACGATGTGTCACCCTTGGTACTTGATGGTAGCTCTGCAGCGTCGTACAACTACGGGGGTGTTAGTAATGTGACGGGTCTTGGCTCGTCGATTAGTAGATCGAGACTATACTAAACAGTTTAAAGTACGGTAGAGTAAAGTAGTAGTTCATCAAAAACAGGCTATGCATCAGAATAGGATCTATCTACAAGAGTAGCAAAATATAATGCGGGCATGAGGGAGAAATAATAGGCGATATAGGAATGATCAAGGGGGTTGCTTGCCTTGTCACTCTACGGCAAAGGGCTGGTCATCAGGAGGGTAGTTGTACCCGGCAGCAGCGTTGGGGTCTACCAAAGAGAAGAGGGGAAAGAAACAATAAATAACAGCAACACGTGCAACAATATGCAAGACATGGCAACATGAAGTGCTAGGCATGAGCTAACGCGGTACTACACGTCATGGACGGATCGGGAAAATATCTGACGATATTTCCTGGGTCTCTCTCTACTACCGGAGAGGCGAAATCGATGGAAAAGTTCCATGTCCGCTATGTTAGGGACACATGACACACGAACGGATAGCATATCCGGGTTCGTCTCGTTTTTCTGATCAACTTTCACGTATATATTATTTTCATCTGGATTACGTATTATTTTATATATTTTTTCAAAGTTTTAATAATTATTTTATAAATAAACATAATTAACTAAAATTAAAATTAGAACTATGACATCAGCATGATATCATGGTGACATCGGCACTCAACCGTCTTGGTTGACTTGTCAAACTGACTAGTGGGCCCGAGTTGTCATAGACACATTTTTAGTTAAGTTTTATTAACAATAATCAGATTAATTTGGGGGGGGTGGGACCCACATGTCATTAACACATTAACTTAACAGTGTTAAAATTATCTAATTATGCTAATTAAGTTTATTAACTATTTAATTTATTAAATAATTTAATATTTTTTTTTATTTTTATTACATAGGTTTTAAAATTAAACGTTTAGGGGGTGGGCCCCCTCTGTGAGCATCACATGGATGGCAAGGGGTTAGTGGGGGCCTAAGCCCCACTAACCGCATCGGGCGGCAATGGCCCTAAGCCATTCAAGGCTAGGGCAGCGAGGAGGGCGGCGACAGCCGCCGACAGTGGTGGCGGCTAGCAGCAGCGGTGGTGGCTAGCAGCGGCGGTGGAGCACGCCAGAGGTGGCTGTCGGCAAGGGCGGTGCGGACGCGGCGCGGGGAGCGTGGGGCAGCGCGCGGAGCGGCCAAAGGGGTGTGGTAGCAGCCAGCAGGCGCGACCAGCAAAGGATGTCGGTCATGGCAGCGAGATGCAGCGACAGCCAGCGTGTGATGACGCGACGAGAATGGGGGCGCACGGTGGCCAGAGTGGCCGCGGCGGTGGCCGGACATCGGAAGAGGGAGACGCGAGGAAGGCGGAAGTGGCCTAATATGCGATGTATGGAGAGGGGTGGCGTGGCTCGATGGAGCCGATGGAGAAGAGGTCGAGGGGGCCGGCGAGGGCGAGGTGGCCGACGGGGGCTGGCAGGGCAGTCCTGCGAGGAAGGTGCCGGCGGTGGTCGTCAATGGAGTTTTATTTAGTTTTAGTGCCGACGGGGGTTGTTTTATTTAGTTTTAGTGCAAAAATATGTTTATAAAATAGGTGACTTAGTCCAATATTTATTAGGCAATAATTGGTACTAAAACCATGGTCACAAGGGATATACAAGGAGATATCCCATGGTGTATGCTCTTTGCGGATGATGTGGTGCTAGTCGATGATAGCCGAACGGGGGTTAATAGAAAGTTAGAGTTATGGAGGCGGACTCTAGAATCGAAAGGTTTTAGGCTTAGTAGAACTAAAACTGAAAACATGAGGTGCAGTTTTAGTGCTACTAGGCACGAGGATGGAGAGGTTAGCCTTGGTGGGCAGGTGGTACCGGAGAGAGACACGTTTCGATATTTGGGGTCCATGTTGCAGAAGGATCGCGATATTGATGAAGACGAGGGCCACCGAATCAAGGCTAGGTGGATGAAGTGGCGCCAAGCTTCTGGCGTACTCTGTGACAAGAGAGTGCCACAAAAGCTAAAAGGCAGGTTTTATAGGACAGCTATCCGACCTGCGATGTTGTATGGCGCGGAGTGTTGGCCAACCAAGAGACGACATATCCAACAGTCAGGTGTAGCAGAGATGCGCATGTTGAGATGGATATGTGGCCACACAAGGAAGGATCGTGTACGGAATGACGATATACGAGAGAGACTTGGAGTAGCACCGATTGAAGAGAAGCTGCTCCAGCATCGTCTCACATGGTTTGGACATATTCAACGGAGGCCACCGGAAGCGCCGGTGCATAGCGGACGGATAAAGCGTGCTGAGAATGTTAAGAGGGGTCGTGGTAGACCAAACTTGACACGGGAGGACTCCGTTAAGAGAGACCTGAAGGTTTGGAATATCGAGAAAGACTTAGCGATGGACAGGGATGCGTGGAAGTTAGCTATCCACGTTCCACATCCATGACTTGGCTTCGAGATCTTATGGGTTTCAACTCTAGCCTAGCCCAACTTGTTTGGGACAGAAAGGCTTGGTTGTTGTTGTTGTTGTTGTAGGTGACTTAGTCCAATATTTGTTAGGCAATAATTGGTACTGCCACAAATTGTTTGGGGGCATTTAAAAAGTTTTGGAATTTTCATTAATGAAAAGGCATTTAAATAATAGTTTTGGCCTTCTTTCAATAATTTAGGGCATTTAAATACTTGGTAAAATGTTGGTTTCATATTGACAATTACTTAGGGAATATTGTCAACCCAATCATGACTTTTTTTATAGTATTAAGAAATAATTTATTTGACTTAAATTTCAATTTTAATTTTGTTTTGATTTTTTTCAAGTGGCAATTTGGCTCAGCTAATCTTGATGACATGGCACCATTAGCGTGTGATTACTGTAGCTTAATTATAGTGGTTACTGCAGCCTAATCCGGGGATGTCACAATCTATCAATATAAGCCATGAAAACACTAGGATAAGTAGATAACAAAACTATGACAGCAATCTGTCCAAACAGAATAGTCTATAGTAGTATATTTAAATAGTGTACTTGTCTAACTACAAAGTTTTTGAAAATTTTGTAAATTTTAAAGAATGAATGTACTATGTAAAACATTTATGAACTTTCCACGTTCGAGTAAAATATCATAATTCCAATATTACATCAAAAGTTTATGTTTTTGTACAACACACATCATACATGCAATTCAAGCATTCTAAAGGCCATTCTTGGAAATTTTTATTAAAAACAAGATTATAAATAATATCTAAGAGAGAACAACAAAATAAAATGATGCTCCAAGAAAAACACATATCATGCGATGAATAAAAATATAACTCCAAGTAAGATATACCGATAATGTTGAAGATGAAAGAAGGGATGCCTTCCGGGGCATCGCAAAGCTTATACGTTTGAGTATTACTCGTCTATTACCTTGGTGTGCCTTTGAAATCCTCAATCTTAAATTATTTCTTCTCCTTATTCACCTCATATCGGTATATCACCAAAAACTTTAGAACTTCAATCACACAAAACTTAACGGAACTTCGTGAGAAGAGTTAGTATAATAAAAAGAGATCATTCACTTAGGTACTATCAAGACAAGATTAGTAATTGTTATCACATGATACCTATTGTATTATATCATTCCCATAATTTATATCACTCAATATAATCTATGGAAACACTAAAACAAGCAAACTATGCAGGCAAAACAGAATCTATCAAAAAGAGAACGGTCCGTGAAGATCTGCATGAACATCAAACTTCCCTAACTCAACAAATTCAGAAAAATAGAAAATGTAGATAATTTGAATAATAAAATTGTGTATAAATTTCAAAAAAAAAATTGACGCTCCACTAAATTGAAAGAAATTCTGCACTGGACATAAAAGTTTTTGTTTTTGCACAGAGTCGAACAAACAAGTATGCACACTATCCCAAGGGCTTTAATTGGCACCTTATAAAATAAAAGACACACAACATGATTACTACAGTAGATTAATCATATTAACACAAAAATACTGACGGTATAAAATTTGGATTGTCTCCTAACAAGCACTTTTCTTTAAAGCTTGTTTAGCTAGGCATGATGATTTTGATGATGCTCACATAAGAATAGTAATTGAAACATGCAAAAGAGCATCATGAATCACATGACAAGCACATTTAAGTCTAACCACTTCCTATGCATAGGGTTTTGTGAGCAAAAAATTCATGGAATCAAGAATCAACTAGCATAGGAAGGCAAAACAAGAAATAACCTCAAGATTTTCAGTACATACACAAGAAACTTTATATTATTGCAATTCCTACAAGCATATGTTCCTACCTCATAATAATTTTGAGTAACATCATGAAATAATTCAACAATATAACTATCACATAAAGCATTCTTTTCATGACCCACAAACATAGAATATCATTACTAGCTGTCGGTGCACTAAAGACTGGGATCTCTAGTGCCCCAGACTTGTGCACGGGCGCGAAGAGCCCCTGTGGGAAAGGCGCGGCAGAATCCACACAAGAAGCACTCCCAAGGTATCCAAGGCCCCGACAAGCCTGCCTTGCCGGGAAGACACCCAAGGCCACGTCCGTCTAATGGACGTGATGACAGCACCTAGCGCAAGGCCCAGGCGAGCATCCCACGCCGGGAAGAGAGCCGAAGCCCCCGTCAAGCTTCCTTGCCGGGACAAAGCACCAAGGGCCCGGCAAGTATCCTTGTTGGGATAACGTGGCAAGATACTAGAGGGCGACCGCCCTTGCCACAGTGCCACCGCCCCCCCAGTTCCAGCGCATTCCGCATGCGCCAGCGGGGCGTCCACGTGTCGAAACACCTGGACACATGTCTTCACCAGCACTTAGCTGACATGGACAAGACGTGCATTTAATGCACCTGACAGCGATAAATAGATAAGCGTCGCTGTAGGTTCACTGTAACATCATGTGAACCTACCATCAAGCACTGTAGATGTCCCCTGCCCTTTGCTCATTCACAAGGGGTTAGACTTTTTGGAGATTGGCCAAGAAGACGGTTATGATCACTGTAACGAGCAACGAAAGAATGCTTAACACAATCAGCGAGCAGTACGTAGGGTTTTATGTGTAAGCGGCCCGAACCTGGGTAAAAAAGCTTGTTGGGTGTTGATTGTCAGGTCTGCTATGGATGTTATTTTTCCCCTCCCTATGATTACAAGGGTATCATGTTGATCCCCATAGGTATCGACCTAGCATCGCCGACACTAGCCACATAAGCAAACTTCTTATCGTTCATAATAGTGGTGGGAGAAAACTCAACAAAATAATTATCATGTGATACTTGAGTCGCATAATCCAAGTGAAAATTAAAATCATGATGACAAGTTTCATTGTTATTATTATTTTTTATATCATACATGCCATCACCATAATCATCATAGATGGCCACTTTGTTGTCATGATCAATTGAAACCTCTTCCAAAATAGTAAACTCTTGACTAAATAAAGTCATGACCTCTCCAAATCCACTTTCATCATTATTCCAATAAGATTCAACACCCTCCAAAATAGTGGGATCATTAGTACCTAGAGTAGACACTCTTCCAAACACCATTTCATCAATATAATCATCATAAATAGGAGGCATGCTTTCATCAGAATAAATTTGCTCATCATAAATTGGGGGACTAAAAATATAATCTTCATGAAACATAGCATCCCCAAGCTTATGGATTTTCATATCATTAGCATCATGGATATTGAGAGAATTCATACTAACAATATTGCTATCATGCCCATCATTCAAGGAATTCACATTAAGCATTTGTATATATTCTTGCTCTAACAAATGAGCACAATTTTCCGAACCATCATTTTCACGGAAGACATTAAAAAGGAAAAACAATTGAGGCAACCTAAATTCCATTTTTTGTAGTTTTCATTTATAAAGCCAAACTAGTGAAAAACAAGAAACTAAAATATTTAATTGAAAAATCTAAAGATGTACCTTCAAGCACTCACCTCCCCAGCAACAAGGTGAGAGAAGAGATTGTTGTCTACTATGCGACTATATTCTTGGAGACATTGTTGGGCCTCCAAGTGCAGAGTTTTGTAGGACAGCAACAAATTTCCCTCAAATCGATGGCCTAAGGATTATGAATCCATGAGAGTTGTAGGATGAAGTTGGTCTCTCTCAAGCAACCTGTAACGCCCAAGATACGATCCTATCCTTACTTTGGCACGAGAGCCTCGATAGGGATAGAAGCGCATCTCGTTGTTTTACAAGAATGGATATCGTTACAAGTACATGTACAGAAGAGATGAGTATATGGAATTGGCCTACACTCGCCACAATCTACATCAAGATCACATCAATACAACAACATATTTAATCACCATGTAGAAGAGCAGGGTCCGACTACGGATAAAATCAAACGACTAAAGAACTACGTCCATCCTTGCTATCCCAGGCTCCACGCCTGGAACCCATCCTAGATCGATCAAGAAGAAGAATAAGAAGAAACTCCAAATAGCACAATCATCGCGCTCACATAAAAGTATCGCTTTATCTGTACTTGCAACTGTTGTTGTAGTAATCTGTGAGCCACAGGGACTCGACAATCTCATTTCCAAGGGTATCAAGACTAGCAAAGCTTAATGTGTGAGGTATGGTTAAGTGGTGAGGCTGTAGCAAGCAACTAAGCATTTATTTGAGTGGCTAACTTACAAGTATGAGAATAAGAGGGGGTGATCTACGCATGAACGGATGAGAACTAGGATGATCACGAGGTGATCCTGAACACCTAATTATGTCAGACATAACCTCGTCGTGTCGTCTTCTGTATGCAGAACTCATGAGAAGAGATAGTCACGGTTACGCACATAGTTGGCATATTTTAATTAAGTTTACTTCAACTTATCTAGAACCAAATGTTAAACAAAATTTTCCAAGTTGCCACTTAACTGCGGGCACGACTTTCTAAAATATTTAACACTACACGGGTGCTCCAACTAGTCCATCACAAACTACCACTCGCTGTGCCAGAAACCTTGACTACAGAAAACCCATGATCGCCTCAGACTCCAAGTGGAAAACCTAAACCTCGAGATAGCCCAAAGTATCATTAGAATCCCTCGCACAAGACGTTCGAGAAAGGTAAAACAAATCCAACAAGGTCGCCCGGCTTGTCAACGATCCGGATAGGACCCGCATATCTCGTTCTCAGGACATGATGGATACGCGACGCGTATAGTTGCGTCATAGACATCACCCAGGTTGCCCTGGGTTTCCCCCACATAGTGCTCTGTTTATGAGCAGCACCATCAACACTGGCCCTCCCTATATTATGTTCAATTACTCCTCAGGTTCATGACGCCCTATGTTTTTTTAGCATTAGTATGTTGGGAAAATATAGTACCAATGTTGGGCCTTGCCAGAAGAGTTTTATCCCAAAACGGAAGTCAAGGGGATCCCCATAACAACCCCAAGCATGTTAGGAACGCTCAATATGGAACTTAACACTAGTAGCCGAAAAAAATGCGGCAAAGATGGAATAAAACACCAGGCTAGAAGGCCCAGCCTTCCACCTTTTACCAAGTATATAGGTGCATTAAATTAAATAGCAATAATATGATGATATAACAAGGAACCCATGTTGTCACATGGACGCCATTACACCTGCAACTAGCAATGCTATAAGAAGGCTGAGTAAGCGGTAACATAGCCAAACAAGGATTTGCTGGGTTGTGGAAGGGTTAGGGGCTTTTCATGGCAATGTTGGGAGGCTGACATTTAAGTGGTAGGCTGCGAGACATTGCGAAAGAAGCAACACAACTAGCATGTCATTGATAGTAATGATATCTAGGGAAATGGTCATCTTCCGTGTGATCCCGCTTGGAAGAAGAACGATTTCGTGAAACACACAAACCAACATAGTCGAACGAACCCTCACATTCCGACATGCTAGAGGAACTCTATCTAGAAGAAGCAATACGGAAACAACAATCAACACACGCTATCACCACACATATTCATGACAAGATGCACAAACACATATGACGCATCTTCGATTTAATTATGCATTGCACGACAAAGCACAATAATTTATTACTACACATTAAATGAAGCTCAATATGCAACGAGTTATGTAACTCCACGTCCATATATTTAGTTCACTCCCGTTTAGATACACGATAATATTAAATGTTGTTAAACATGGCAAGAGGTGAAACATAAATATCTACACTATCTAGGCATTTTAAATAAGGTCGGAAACAACATATAGCATCTTTGAAATGACCCCACATGTTAATTTCAAAATCTTTCCAAAACTGATCTAACATATTTTATATTTATTTAACAGCGAAATAAAGCAGATAATGTGATTCTACACATCATTCTAGTCGATTTACATATATAGATCATTTCAAACGGAGCTACGGTCTAAAAGATATGAGCAACACAACATAATATGCCATGAATTCAAAATGCATGCAAATGACAGCCACAACATGTTAAGCATGGAGACAACACGATATTATGAAGCTACATGATATTCTACATAATTTTAAATGAGGGCGGAACAATGAGTAACAATTCCGAAAATTCCCCATATGTAATTTTAATTTTACTACAGATCTACCTAAAACACAATTTTAGAGTTGTTAAACACGAAAATAAATGTCACCATGTTGTTCTACATGTTTTTCTAGCCAAGTTACATATGTAGAAAAAATTAATAGGAGCTACGGTTAAATAGTTATGAATTAGACTGTTTTAGCATGGCATCTATGCAAATTAAATGAAACAGCAAGTTAAACATTGTAAACACATGTAAGAGTTAGATATTGTGAAACCACACAAAATTCTAAGCAATTTACATGTTGAAATCATTTTAATCCAGTGCAAGGGTAATTGGCTACGGGCATTTCAAAACTGTGGTGTTTACCCTAATATGCAAGATAACATATGCTACAACAAAAGTGAAGTAAACATACTAATATGTTGGGATCGTTGTGGTGTATGACTAGCGGGCCCGTGGGTTGGTCAACGAATTAATAAGGACTGATCAACAGGGCACTTGGACTCAGCTGTCTGTGTCTCATGAAAAAACAAATGGCCAAGCATCAAAAATGTGTGTAGCCATGGATTCGAACCCTCGTCTACTCGCTATTTTTTTAAATATTGCATTTTTTATTCTTTTTGAAAAATAGTGCACCGATTCAAAAAAAATCAAAAATAAACCAGCCTCGGCCACTTCGAAGCCGATTGGAGGCTATCGGCTCTGGTGTGGCGGACAGGAAGCGAGTCGGCCTAGGCCCAGCCGATTAGTGGCTCTCGTCCACGTGGCGGCCGACTAGTGACCAGGCCACGTCGATTGCCCTGTCGGCCTTAGCGAAGCCGGTAAGGCTATCGGCCTAGGCGTGGCCGACTAGTGGCCACTAGCCAGCCCGAGGCAGCCCCTTCCCCCTCTCCTTCTTCCTTCTCCCTTCTCCCATTCTACCTTATCTCATTTCTCTCTTTCTCCTCCTTCCTTCTCCCCCCACACAAACAATCTTCCATTTCCACGTTTTGAACCGTACTTTTATTGTGTAAGGAGGAGGGCATCCAAACTATCCGTCTCACTCGCGATGGGGTAGTTTGTGGTGGTTGTTTTGAAGCTCTTTTTGGTGGTGGTGGTGGAGGTTGAGGTGGAGGTTGTAGTGGTGGTGGTGGTGGTGGTGGTGTGGGTGAAATTGGTTGTTTTGGTGGAGTTGGAGGTGGTGGTGTTGGATTATTCTCGGTGTTCGTCAAGAGTCATTCGTCGTTCATCGTTTCTGCGAACGCTTCAAGGGTAAAATATTTTTGTAGATTAGTGTATTAAGTAGTTTATAAACTTTTAGGTGCTCGAGTAGATTAGTATAAATTTAGTTGTTTAACTAGTTTTAGGTGGTCCGGTAGATTAGTATAAATTTAGTTGTTTAACTAGTTTTAGGTGCTCCAGTAGATTAGTATGAATTTAGTTGTTTAACTAGTTTTAGGTGCTCCAGTAGATTAGTATAAATTTAGTTTAGTGAATGAAGTAGTTTAATTATTTTTAGGTTCTCCAATAGATTTGGAAAATATATTTCGGTTTGTCGTTCTTCTAATTTTTTTCCTTGTTGAATAATATGTTAGGTCAGCAAAGATGTCTGATTTAGTGACATTATGTTTGCACTATGGTGGTGGTACCGTTCAAACAAATGAGATGGGAGCTGATCTTAGTGAATTTCAGTACACAGAGGTGCAGGTGTCCTCCCCTAAAACATGGTCTGTTAGTCAGTTGACACAATGGCTTGCGCAATATTTAGGGTTCAATACTGAAACACACACCGTCGGTGTTCATGCATTATGGACCCGGTCCACTCGTAATATTTTCTGGTATTTGAAGCATATAGAGCGGGACGACCAGTGGGTGCGCTAGTTACAATCTTGCAAGCGTAGGGGATGTCATCCTGTGGCCTTACTGTTCCCCGTGCTAAAGCCGGTGACTGAACCTGAAGTGGAACGTAGCTATGAATATGGTGAGAGCAGTGTAGGGATGCATGGTTCACAGTCAATTCATGCGTCCCATGTTGGGGATGATGTTTACGAAGCAGGCCAGAGTAGTCAGGCAGAAGGGGGAGATGCAGATGATTATCTCAGCGGTGAGGCGGATGCCGACGAGATAGATGGGCACATGCAAAACGAGATGCATGAAGAAGATATAGCGGGTGATATTTCTGATGAATCCGCCGAATCAGATGGAGAAGAGCACGCACATGAAGTGCCTATTCCTGCATCATGGAATCAGGACTTCTCATCTGCAATGTCGGTGAAGGACGGTCATGATTCTTCCTGGCAGTATCACCAGAACAAGATTGCAACAGGTGCCCTCTACCCGAACAAAAAGCTCTGAAGGATGCCATCCTTAATTGGGCAATGTCCACTCAAAGGGTATTTGTAGCTCAAGTTTCTTGTCCGGATAAGTTGACAATGGTGTGCAGAAATCAGGGTTGTCCTGCAAGGGTGCATGGATATCTCCCTAAGTACGACACAAGTTGGGTCATAAGTGACTTAGTTAGTCATAATTGTGTTATTCCATGCATCCCTCAAGATCATCCCAACCTTACTTCCACTGTGATTGCTCGCTTGCTTTGTAGCGAGATTGTGGAGTGCAAGGCGATGGAAATGAAGGCTATCCAGAAAAAAGTCTTCGTCAGGTTAAAGTACAACATATCATATGGCAAGGCTTGGAGGGCTAAGCAGAAGGCACTTGAGACCAGATTTGGTTCATATTTTGATGCATATGACTCTGTTGTTTGGCTCGTGCAGACACTGCAGAACCGGAATCCTGGCACGTATGTTGACATCCAAGAGTTGTACCTGCCAGAGTTCCCAGCGGTTAGGATGTTGCATCGGTTGTTCTTCTCTGTCAGTGCCTGCATCGAAGCTTTCAGACATTGTCGACACGTGATATGTGTTGATGGCACATTTCTCACTTGCACTGGTTCATCGTGGATAACACATATACTACCAATAACTTGAGATTACAAACAAATTAAGATTCCGAAGATACATAAAATAAGATACATGAAATAAGATACATTAAGATGCAGAGTTCATACAAAAACTGCATAAAGTCGTCGTCATCCTTCGATGATGTAGAGCTCTGGCCCTTCGACGAAGCGGTAGTCTTGGCACTCGTTGATGCTGCCCTCTTGTCCTTGCTACTCGGCATGAAGATATCGTCTTCGTCCTCGCTATCGTCAATCCATAAAATGGGATGTTTTACTCCACCTCCACCGCGTATGTGCTGGCCTTTCTTCTTCCATCTTTCATTCAACCATAGAAGTTCCTTCCGAATCTCCTCATATGTCCTTGCAGGCCACCCCTTCCTAGCTAATGCATGAGCAAACTCATTCAGTAGCGTGTCACTACTGATGAGTTCGTCCCATGAAACTATTCTATTGTCTATCTTGAAATTGCTAGCCAAGCGTAGAAGACACTCGGACATACCACTGTGAAAACTACGATCGAAAGGATAATGAGACATTTTGAGCACACTCCTTACCAACCTTCCTGTGGAGAGGGTTTTATAGGTGCCGAAGAGTGAGACGAAAACCTAATGGCGAGAAATAAATGACGGGAAAGCGAGGCGGGAAATAAATGGCGGGAAAGCAAGGCGGGAACAAAATGGCGGGAACGCTATAGGCGGGAAAATATGCTTAGTTGGTTCTTCCTGGATAACACATATACTACCAATAACTTGAGATTACAGACAAAGTAAGATACACCTTGCCGGAATTAAAATACAACTTGTTGAAATTAAGATACAACGTGCTGACACAACTTGCTGAATTAAAGATACAACTTGCTGAAATAAAGATACAACTTGCTGAAATTAAAATAAATCTACTCAGTCCAGCGTGGATATTTTCCTTTTCCATCACCGGCTTCTTCTGCTGCTTTAGCCGCACGAGCCCTTTCTCTCTTTCTCTCCCTCTCAGCTTCACGGGCATGTTCCTGCTGTCTGTAAACCTCCTTCAACAGAAGTTTCTTTTCTTGGTTTTTCCTTTTCATCTCATCAATAAAATCCCTCTGCTTCACACAGTACTCTTCCCACTCTTTCTTCTACGCTGCTTTCTCCTTTGCTTCAGCCTTCTCGCGGCGCTCTTCCAGTGTGGGGTTAGTATTTATGTGTATACTTGTTTGTCTCTACCGCTAAGTAGATTTTTTTGTTTATATTTATTAATTTCTTTAGTTGTGTGTTAAATAAACAAAAAAAATATTGAAAACACGAAAAAAATACTTTCCTCTTAAAATAAAAGCGACTGAAAAGTTATGCATTGAACAAGTCAGGGTCCACCTTGAACTCTTGTGTTCATGCTCATGGAAACAATGTAGGATTTTTCATGGAAGTTGTTCATAAAAATAATTATCCCCTTGTATATACCATTGTACCATAAAAATAATGTGCTTGTCATAGTATTCGCGATGCTCATTTGCATGTTTCATCTTCCATTCTTATGTGAGCATCATTGAAATTATCATGCCTAGCTAAAATGCTTTAAAGAAAAGTGCTTGTTGGGAGACAACCCAACGCTTATCCTTTATGTTTTTGTGTGTTCACATAATTAATCTACTATAGTAATCATGTTTTGTGTCTCTTATTTCAATACTGTGCCAAGTGAAGCCTTTGGGATGATTTGGATGATAAGTAGAATTGATACGGTGCAAAAACATAAACTTTGACGTCTAGCACAGCGTTTCTATGATTTTACTGAATGCCTTTTTGATCTGAATTTTTTACAAAGCCTTAATATAAAAATTCCCGAGGTCCTCCTAATTGTTGATCATTTTCTGAGTTATAGAAGTTTGGTATTTTAGTGATCATTACAGATTGTTCTGTTTTAGATAGATTCTGTTTTTGCCTACATAGTATGCTTGTTTTGATGATGGTATGGATAGTATTGGGTGGTATAAGCCACGGATAAGTTAGAATACAGTAACTTATGCAATAAGTAAATATAAATCAATTTATAACAATACCTAAACTTTATGATATGCCTATTATACTAACAGATCTCACGAGGTTTTTGTTAAGTTTTGTGTGATTGAAGTTCTCAAGTTTTGGGTTAGATACTCATATGAGGAGAATAAGGAGCAGCAATACCATAAGCTTGGGGTTGCCCAAGGCACCCCCATGGTAATATCCAAGGAAGACTCAAGCATCTAATCTGAGGGATGCCCCGGAAGGCATCCCCTCTTTCGTCTTCAACACTATCGGTATATCTTACTTGGAGCTATATTTTTATTCGTCACATAATATGTGTTTTGCTTTGAGCGTAATTTTATATTGTTATTATTTGCTTTATGTTACTTATAATCTTGTTTCTCAACAAAAATTTCCACGAATTGCCTTTAAAATGCTTAAATTACATGTGTGAGGTGTGGTGTATAAGAACAGAAATTTTTGCTGTAGTGTCTGAATTATGAGATTTTACTGGAACATGATTCTTTAGCTTGTTCTAAATTTTCAGAATTTTTGGAGATACAACAGTACATTGTTTAAATGAATTTGTAAAGATTGTTCTGTTTGGACAGACTGCTGTCATAGTTTTATTATCTACTTATCCTAGAGTTTTTATGGCTTATATTGGTAGATATAAATTAAGGAAATGATACTATACAATACCTAATGTTTGAAAATTATTATGCAATTTGTCTTGACAGTACATGAAGTGTATATGAATTCTTATGTGTACTAACCTATCTCATTAGTTCTTTTCAAGGTTTGTGTGGATGAAGTTTTTGATACTTAGATGAAACCGGGATATGAGAGGATTGAATGGGATACAAAAGCTCAAACTTGGGGATACCCAAGTCACCCCAAGTAAATACAACAAGAAGTTTCAAGCATATAATCTTGGGGATGTTGTTGGGTAACGTAGCATAAATTCAAAATTTTCCTACGCCATATTCAGATCTTCCTATGGAGAGACCAGCAACGAGAGACGGGAGAGTGCATCTTCATACCTTTGAAGATTGCTAAGCAGAAGCGTTTCTAGAACGCGGTTAATGGAGTCATACTCGCGGCGATTTAGATCGCGGTGTGATTCCGATCTAGTGCCGAACCACGACACCTCCGCGTTCAACACACGTGCAGCCCGGTGACGTCTCCTGCACCTTGATCCAGCAAGGAGGAGGGAGAGGTTGGGGACGATCTCCGCAAGATCTAGGTCAGGGGACCTCCAGGGGCTGGTTCCCTCTCACACTTGGCTCGTGTAGCCTTCTAGGGCTTGTGGCCTCTCTCGGTGGGCCTCCGAAACCCTTCCGGTGGTCCCGACACTGGTCGGTGGTGCCCGAAACATTTCCGGCAGCCAAACCCATCCAACCTATATATCAATCTTTACCTCCGGACTATTCCGGAGCTCCTCGTAACATACGGGATCTCATCCAGGACTCTGAACAACCTTAGGTAACCTCGTATAACAATTCCCTATAACCCTAATATCATCGAACCTTAAGTGTGTAGACCCTACGGGTTCGAGAGGCATGCAGACATGACTGAGACACCTCTCCGGCCAATAACCATCAGCAGGGTCTGGATACCCATGGTGGCTCCCACATGTTCCACGATGATCTCATTGGATGAACCACGATGTCAAGGATTCAATCAATCCCATATACAATTCCCTTTGTCTGTCGGTATAGAACTTGCCCGAGATTCGATCGTCGGAATCTCATACCTTGTTCAATATCGTTACCGGTAAGTCTCTTTACTCATTCCGTAGCACGTCATCATGTGACTAACTCCTTAGTCACATTGAGCTCATGATGATGTTCTACCGAGTGGGCCCAGAGATACCTCTCCGTCACACGGAGTGACAAATCCCGATCTCGATTCGTACCAACCCAACAGACACTTTCGGAGATACTCGTAGTGCACCTTTATAGTCACCCAGTTACGTTGTGATGTTTGATACACCCAAAGCACTCCGACGGTATCCGGGAGTTGCACAATCTCATGGTCGAAGGAAAAGACACTTGACATTGGAAAAGTTTAGCATACGAACAACACGATCTAGTGCTATGCTTGGGATTGGGTCTTGTCCATCACATCGTTCTCCCAATGATGTGATCCCGTTATCAATGACATCTAATGTCCATGATCAGGAAACCATGATCATCTATTGATCAATGAGCTAGCCAACTATAGGCTTGCTAGGGACACATTGTGATCTATTTATTCACACATGTATAACTGTTTCCTGTTAATACAATTATAGCATGAACAATAGACCATTATCATGAACAAGGAAATACGATAATAACCATTTTATTATTGCCTCTAGGGCATATTTCCAACAGATTCTACGCATCCTGTGTCTCTTCGTCAACAATTATTGATTAGCCAATGTTAATCCTAATTTTCATTCGTTCACATGTGCTATTCTTGGAGCATATTTTGTGTCTACTATTCCCTTTTATTTTATGCATCATGCTGGTATGAGATAATCCTTGGTTTATTCATAGAATGCTTCATGTGCTTTACTTAAATCTTTTGAGTATGGCTTCATAGAATGTTCATGTGCTTCACTTATATATCTTGAGCTTGGACATTGGTCTATATTCATTGAAGAACGCTCTATGAACTTCACTTATATCTTGTTGAGAGTAGTTTGATGATCACTCTTGTGATTCACTTATATCCTATGAGAAAATTTTGAATGAATTGAATGTCATAAAACGTGAAATTATATAAGCTTCATATGCCTGTCCTATGGGAGTAGTGACTTCACATACTAAGAGTATAAGAAATGCAATTTATTGGAGGTTGGCAAACATAGCATTGGTCACTTGAACAATTCATGAAAACTATTGAAGGAAGAGAGATTTCACATTTAAATATAATATCTTGGACTTCTTCTATAATTGTGAGCCCCCATTAACTATTTTCAAACTTGATCAAGTAGTTGACGTTCGACAAGGAAGACAATGTAATGGTTATGTTTGCTTATATTCACATAGAAGTTATATTTTCATGGATCCTATAACATGTGGTGCTTACTTTAGATTCTTTGCTAGCTCAAAAATTTGCACTAAGTAGAGATAGTAACTATGCATCCATAACCGTTCAACCCAGTTTCTTGCCATGAGAGTCCATCATACCTACCTATGGATTGAATAAGATCTTTCAAGTAAATTGTCATCAGTGCAGAAAGCAATACAAATTGCTCCTGGACATGTATGATCTTTTATTGTAAGGGAAAATAAGCTTAGTACGATCTTGTGATGTCAAAGAAATAAAAGGGACAGACTGCTAATAAAGTTTTCTATCACAAGGCGCAATATAAAGTGACGTTCCTTTTCATTAAGAGATGGCACATGCAAAAATAAAAAACGCATGACGAACTCTATTTCCCTCTGTGAAGGGCCTATCTTTTACTTCTCTATTCTTACTTTTATGAAAGAGTCGATAATGTTCGTCCCTATTCCAATCTATTAATTCTTTAGTTGGAAAGCAACATGTGGTGAGGAAAGATCCACATACATATATCCACTTGGATATTGGTGATCATGATTCATTATTGTTGACATTATCCCTCAGATAAATAAGTTGGGAGGAGAAACATTAAGCCCCTATCTTCCTATGTGTTTGATTGAAATTACTTGTTCTACAAACAAGCCTTGAGTGTCAGCTATCATGGAAGACTAAATGATAGTTGAGTATCAGGAATTTGCTAAAACAAAGCTCTGACGTAGACCCTTCCTAAAAATAAGATGAATTGTAATTGTTTGATGACTAAAAACATAGTTTTCTAGTTTTCAAGGAAGTTTATGGTCTATATTTTAACATGTGAATAGTTTGTTACTTGATCATGAGAAGTTCTATAAGAAAAGAGTAGTTGTTTTATGATGCTAGAAAAAGTGATTGGAAGTAACATTGATCAAACATATATACTATGCTAGCATTCACACTTCATAAATTATATCTTTTATCATTTACCTACTCGAGGACGAGCAGAAATTAAGCTTGGGGATGTTGATACATCTCCAACGTACTGATAATTTATGAAGTATTCATGCCAATGTTCAACAATTTTCATATACTTTTCGCAACATTTTATATTATTTTTGGGACTAACTTACTTATCTAGTGCCCAGTGCGAGTTCCTGTTTATTGTGTGTGTTTTGTCTTGTAGAAATTCAATATCAACCGAAGTCCAAATGCGATAAAAATTTACGAAGATTTTTTTTGAATATATTTTAATTTTGGGAAGAAGAATCAACACAACGCGGTGACCGAGGGAGGCACAAGCCAACAGGACGCGCCCAGGGGGGTTGGTCGTGCCCTGATGGCGTCTGGCTCCCCCTTAAGTCGGTTGGGGCCCTTATTTCGGCGCAAGAAATGTAGTTTTCCGATAAAAATCCCCTCAAAATCTCAACCCAATCGTACTTACATATCTCTGAATATTTAAGAAATGGTGAAGGGCCAGAAAACTACAGCGAAAACAAGAGAGAAACAGAGAGAGATCCAATCTCAGAGGGGCTCTCGCCCCTCCGGGAGCCATGACGGCCAATGACTAGAGGGGAGAACCTCTCTCCATCTAGTTAGAGGCCATGGAGGAGGAATACTAAGGGGGAGACTCTCTTCCCCTCTCTTCCAGAGGCGTCGGAGTGCCACCGGCGGAACCATCGCTGAAGTGATCGTCTTCTTTACCTTCCTTATCTTTTTTCAGCGGTACACTCTCCTGCACCCCGCTATAATCTCCTACTTGAACATGGTGTTTCATGCCACATATTATTAATTAATGATTTGTTTCCATCCTATGATGTTTGACTAGATTTATGTTGTCCTTTGGGTTGATTGATGATCCTGATTTATTTGAGTCTATGTTTTATTTTAGTAATGTCCTATGGTCCCCTTCATGCCACGCACACATGAGGGAATTCCCGTTGTAGAGTTTGCAATATGTTCATGATTCTCTTATAGTGGGTATCTAGAGTGACAGAAGCTTACACCCAAGTAAGGGAGTTGTTTGCGTATGGGAGTAAAGGGGACTTGATGTTTAATGCTATGGTTAGGTTTACCTTAATGATTTCTAGTAGTTGTGGTTGCTTGCTAAATATCAACTCATAATTTCATGCGATCCAAGTATGGAAAGTATGTTTTCTCATGCCTCTCCCTCATATAAAATTGCAAGAATGATTACCGACCTTTTTATCAATTGCCTAGGACAATTCCGCAAACCATATCATCATTATTCCACACTTGCTATTTGTAAAATATTGTGATATATTCTAACTCTATTTAGTGCAACAACTATTTTTCATATTTTAGTTCTTCAATATCATACAAATATATCCTCTTTACTAGCACAATGTTCGTGCGTTGCTATGGAACCATAAGAGATCATTGAAAGATGATGATGTCGTACGACTATTGCATGGTTTATTATTAAAAAGAGAGCATAATTATAATAAAAGGTCATGCTGTAGGCATAGATGATTTTTAAGTGACCACTATAAGTCCTTCGTGAGATTTACAACAAGATAACATTTTAAATTTTAAAACATAGGTGAATGGTCGTAAGTCATTTGAATGCAAGATCGTGGATTTGGTAGGACAACGTCTACAGCCATGTTGAAGTTCAATGTGTTCACTCTCTCCTCCGAAAAAATAAATAAATGTATTCACTCTCTTCTATTATGCTATAGAACTGGAAGCATTGGTTGGGCAGAGAAATTAATATAACGGCCATGGTTTTGAACTGGAGTCGTATGCATTTATAATCTATGTTTTTACAAGAGTGTTATTCTCATATTCGGCTAGTAGTGTATTTGTTTATTTGGGATAGGTCTCACAAAAGTGACATTTGTTTATTCTATCTTTTGAAAAGTTTCTATTTTCACATGTGGATATAAGTGCATTTGTTTATTTTTGTGGTCCCACATGTGAACTCACCACCAACTCTAACCTTTATAACTAGCAAAGATACCCATAACACAGTTTTATTTGTCGTTACTAGATAGAAGCAAATGCGCAATGTACGTAGAGTCGTATCGGTGGAAGATAGGACTTGAGAGAATATTGATCTTACCTCTAGCTCATTGTGGGTTCGACACTCCATACTTATCACTTCCATCTTTGGAAAGTTCTATGATGATTCCTTGCACTTGGGGATTATCAGTGAGCCCAAAGGAAACAGTGCCCGATGCAAAGACGATCCCACCGTAAATTTTTCGGGAAATGTGTGGGATGATATCATGCATGGCAAACGATTGCGAGGTAAATCTTGTGTGCGATGATGAAGATATCACACGGTTTCTACCATGGACCGTGTGGATTAGGTAATGTTTCGCAAACGGTAATAGTTCAAACACCGTTTGTTTTCCATCAGCAGTTAGACATGTTTCACTCCTGATAAACATGTTTGGTTGATCCCAAATACCACACGTACGCCCAAAATATAGTGTGCATGATACCGTTCACCATCGTCGATGATTTTTCTGTGTCTTGTGGGACGGACCCCCCTATCGCCCACACATGCAAGGCCACGGTTTAAACATTCATCATGGAAAGGGGTTAAAACCGTTTGTATAGCATGTCGCTACACTAGTGTAAGTAAACATATTTATGATGACAATTACAGATTATTGTTGCCCATGCCAAGCTTAAGTAGCTAGGAGTGGATAATGCTTTATCTTGAATGTCAACATGCATTAAAATGATTCTGATGTAGTATGTTAGGATAGTATCCTACTGAGAAGAATTCAAGTGGCTTGACTTGGCACATGTGTTACATGTAGTTGATCCAAAACCAATGCAGCATTTATGATGCCTATGTTCACATTGTCCGTATCCTACTCATATTCATGGCCAATGTTAAATATTCCTAATTAATGATTATGATGATTGTCGCTCTCTAGTTGGTCACTTCTCAATCTATTATCCTTGTCACACCCTGTGTTTGTACCACTTTGCCACATTTGATCACCTAGCTCCACACGAATCCGACTATATCCATTTCTAGGGATTTTCATGTTTACATTTCCAACTTTGCTCAAATGAGCTCAAACTTGGTGGTCCTGCTTGATTTTACCCACAGTTTCATCCTTTTAAGTTTCACAACAATTGGCTAAAGGAATCTTTCCCAAAACCCCATCAAACACATTTTGGCAGAATACCAAATCAATTGCTAGGGAATCCAAAGCTATTCCCCTTCACCCCAAAATTTTATCACAACTTCATAGAGACCTCCTGCACCCCCGGTAAGTTTCATGTCGCCCAGCTCCATGATTGCATGGGTGAAACCTCACTTGGAAGCCCCTGGACAGCCAATTTTCCCCCTCTCTCTTCTCTCCTCCACCCATGGCTTTTCCAGAGCATCCCATGCCCCTGCCCCCTTTGTTTAATCCTCCCGCAGTTGGTTGACACTGGCGGACGCAATAGAGCATGTCAGCGCCATCATACCGGCCAAAGTCGCGCTCTAGAGGGCACGCATGCTCCCGAGAGTTGACCTCGCCGCTTGCCCGTCCCATGGCCACCTCGAGCCCCCCCCCTCGCGCCAGTCGAGGCCCCTCGGCGTCCGGGACACGCTATGCTCCTTTTCCCCTCCTCTCTCTCCCTGAAGCGGCTCTCCCTAGAGCGTGTGTGACGCTGCTCGAACCGACTAATGTGAGAACTCGCATGCACACGCACCCCCATCTCCTCTCCCTCCTTATGGTCATGGACGACCCACAGGAAGACCCCCCCCCCCCCCGAGCTGCTTGTTTCTTCTCCCATGCCCCCAAAGACCATTGCATCCAACTCTGACGCACGGGTCAATGGTGATCTTGTGCCCCTCCTATATAAGGCCCCCCCTGAGACTCGCTCTCCCCTCTGGTCTCTCACCCCTCTTCCTAATCGAACTCCAGTGCCCCCATTTCACCTCCCAAGTTCCCTAAGTTCGAGATCGAGTCAGAGCACCGCCGCCTCGGTTTGCCGTTGATCTCATGGTAGGGAGCCCCTCTAGCCCTCTTTATTCTTCCTCTATCCCTCCCTTGCTCTCCCAATGCATTTCCCCTCTCCCCCACCCTTTTCGCTGCAGGAATCAGCCCCGGCGACCACCTCCCGAAGCACTTGCGCCACGGGACCTCCTCGCCGGCGACTCCCTACACCCCAGCTCCTCCCTCCGCCATCACTCGAATGACGACTCGCCCCTAGATCCATTCCCACCCCTGGCTGCCCTCTGCCGTCGCCGGTGAGCTTTCCGCCCCTCTTTGTCTCGAGGTTGAAGATGACAGGTGGGGGCCACCTATCATCTTCACTGCTCGCTCGCCTCCCCTCTCTGCCATTGGTGGTTAGGCCCCGCCTATAGGGTTTAAACCTTGGCGGGTGCGTGCACCTAGCCCACCTGGGCTGGTTTCGCTGGCTGGGTCGGCTTGGCCAACAACTTCTGACCGAGGAGGCACAATGCCTTTTTTTGCACAGACTTGAAACAATTCCCCATAAATAAATATTCATCGAAATTCAAATATTCCTCCACCTAAAATCTTGTAATATTATGTAGTATTGAATGATGCCACTTGTGAATTTTTTGAAAATGTTTTATGTACTCTTTTTATTTAAAACATTGTTGAAATAGTTTTCAAAACTATATACACTTGAAAACCAGAGACAAATATTTTATGTTTTAGTATAGTATTTTACAAAGTGGTGTGAAATTTTAGATGTGGATTATTTTCTCTGTTTTTTTTCTTGTGTTCTTATTGTGACCCGTTAATATTGCAATGATAGATTGCGTTGTTGACGAGGGACTTGGACCAGAAGACTTTGGAGACACCAGAGACTTTGTTGAGCCAGGCAAGCATCCCTTTGACCATGTCTAAGAAACTATTTTTATGCATGTCATATGGCATTCCCTTCTGATGCATTGAATCATGTTGAATCGCTGACCACCTTGGTGGGTTGTCCCCAAATAACTCCTTGTTGATACTTGCACTTGGGCATGACCCTACCTTCCTATGAGGGTTGTACGGGTGGGAAGTAGTTAGGTTGCTAGTAGTTGCTACGAAAATGGGATGGGATTATGCATGGTTTCGATGAAGGAAATGGTTTTAAAGACTTTTGGAAAACCCCGTCGGGTGCCACTAATGCCCGAGCGAGCTGTGCTGACCTAGGTAACCACTTGGAAAATAAGCGGTGTACCGAGGCAAGTTATGTGTGTGGTTTCAAAAACGGGATTAGATTTAAGATTTGCTTGTCATCCCAGCTTACATGTGCGACCATGATACCCCTTTATGGGATGGGGCTTTGTTGATTACCTTGGTCAATGCTAGCAGAGAGCCCGCCTTACTAGTGGCGGGAGGGCCAAGTCACCCTCTTGAAACGGGATCGTGCAAGGTAGGGCGACCATGGGCTGTATTTATAGACATCGGGCACGCCATTGTGTCCCCTCGGGATGGTACGATGTTGAGCGAGGCTCGTATGATGTACATCATGAGGACGTGGGCCAATGAGTGGAGTCTTTGTTTAGTGCCACTAGGGGAAAGGCATTGTTCAAGTGCTTACCTTGGGTATTTAATATAACACAAGTTGCGGATAACACACAAGTTTCCCGAGTCTTGTGGATACAGCACGCAACCTCTGTAGAGTGTAAAACTATTCGAATAGCCATGACCATGGTCAAGGACAGTTGGGTGGACCTTCTTAAACTACATCGAGAAGTTTTCGCATAAACCCAGTGTGCGTGTGTGAGAAAGGTGGTTGTGTGAGAAAGATGGAAGTATTATTCATGAGCTAAGTCAAACGACTTGGCATGATGGGTGGACATGGGATGTTCAACCCTGAGTTGATATTGATATCTGTAACCTATTCGTATGGATATTGGTTACCTTATGATGCATACCCTCCAAGAGATTGATTATGTCATTGCACTTAAAATTAGCTTTCTGCAAATTACCTATTTAGTGCCATATCATGCTTTTCCATTACCTTGTTCCATGACATGGGTTGCTTGCGAGTACATACAAAATACTCATTGGCTTGCCACTGGTTATTTAATTGGTCGGGCATGGAATAGCCGGAATATGCAAAAGAGTTCGTTGGAGACGAACATGCAAACTAGGACGCTTCCCTGTCGGAATGCCTGTAGGGTTAAGGCAGATGGCATGTGTTCATGCTTTCATTCAAGAATTCTGTTGCTAGTTAAGTTTAGTGTGTTGGCCTTCGAGGCCCTATCTATGTAAGA
The DNA here is from genome assembly GCF_904849725.1 of Hordeum vulgare subsp. vulgare. Lineage (NCBI taxonomy): Eukaryota > Viridiplantae > Streptophyta > Magnoliopsida > Poales > Poaceae > Hordeum > Hordeum vulgare. Next base: position 293,893,905 of record NC_058524.1, on the reverse strand, counting down.
CTTGACCTTAATGGTCTCTATTTGTATCAGGCGGTATGTATGGATGTAATACTCTTGTTATTCAGTTTCTATGTGTTGAGTGCGCATTGATCTCTAGGATCACTATACACGTACATTCAATGATCACGAATTATGAGCCGGGGTTACCATAGAGTTAGTATCAGAGCCGTCTTGACTGTAGGAAGCCTTAGTTAGCATGGACGTCACATAGGATAAAACCCCTTTCAGAAACTATACCTAGTACCTATACTTAGGAGTATCTGCACTTCTAACCTCTTTCACTCTACTTCCAAAGAATTACTGACACCCTCCCCTTAAACCTTGTAGATGGTCATCGTACCCGAAGACCTCATAGCATCCGGCTTTCCCCTACTCCTTGAGGACAACCTGGAGAAGTGGCGGTTCCACCGATCAGCCATTTTCCTCTACCACGTGCACTGGGTCGATGCCACCACGAAGGAGTACAACGTTGATGTGGTCATGAAGGCAAATGAATTCCTGATGAGTTGGTTCTTTGAAGGGCCACAGATGGAGACCCTCGTGTTAGCAGTTGAAACAGCTGCACGGAAGGCACTCATCCACCTTCGAGAGATCATTCCAGAGATGGCTGATGAGCCGGCTACTCGCCACTTTCCTCTCAGGAAAGATGATATTGGCAAGAGATGTACGTTGATCCCATCCCTGGAGGACGGAACACCACTCCGATTCCAGTCCTACTTCAGCCTCTTCGCCGACAGTTTGGCCCACAGACTGATTAAGGAGTCTGTAGAACTCCGCGAGGAACTTCACAACACTTGCGAGCTACTCCTACTAGCCAAGGCGAAGCCAGACAAGATCAAGAAGGATGGAGCCCCCAAGGGACGACCGGCTGTCCCTTATAATGGAGGAGAACCCCCAGCTAGAGATGCACCCACACGTCGTCGTTGCATGAGTGCGAAGGAGTATTGTGCACTCTTCACCGATCCACGGGCGATGCAACATCGATATGAACCTCCTCGTCCTCTGACCACCTCGAAGGGAGATGATGCCCGTATGGATGATGACTAGGAGGAAGACCCAAAGGAGTGCGAGTACGAGGCCGAGCACTCCACCACTTAAATCCGAGAACCCTAGGGTAGGATAAGTCATGTATCCCTCATGCGAAGTCGAGTCCATGTAATGGCGCATATGAAACCATCTATGCTTGTTGTTTGTTTCACTGTTTGTCTCTTGATGCAAGTCACGCTTTTGCCTTAGGCAACATGTAAACGACTACATCGCCTATCTTATCTCAATACTATGTGTTGGGTCTTTCGACCTTTGATTGGCACACTTGCACTATACCAACCCCCTTAGGCGCGCTTTTCCTCGTATTGCTTTTCTCTTGCCTATATTAGTTGATTGACTTGGCTGCTCCAAACAGGATGGTGACTGCTACCTGCACCAGTACTTTTGGCAAACCCAACTCCGACTACTCTAGCCAATGGCCGAAGGCCGGTGGGTCTCCTCAAGCTGGGGATCTCCAGGAGCCGCCACAAGGTGACATTCCCCCGCCACCACCTCCACCAGAGAACATGACCATAGCTCAGTTTATCCAAGTTCTTCGGGGGAACACCAAGCCAACTCTGCCCCTGTGTAGCCGATGGATCATGTTCTTGTGAACAACCAGTAGCAAGGCACGACCGGCAACAGTCGTTCCACTATGTCGGTGTTCATGAAGAGTTCGCCCCCGACCTTCACCAAGATAGCTGAACCTTTGGATGCTGATGAGTGGATCCGCGCCATCGAGGACCTCCTTGCACTGGTCAACTGCAATGACGATCACGAGAAGGTTTTGTATGCCTCTCACTGCCTTGGAGGTACCGCCAGAGCTTGGTGTGATGGATTCCAGGTCATGCAAGGCAAGCGTGGGATCACCTGGGCTGATTTCAAGCAAGGATTTTGCACTGCCCACATCCCTTGTGGGATTATGGCCATCAACAAGTGGGAATTTTGAGCACTGGAGAAAGGAAGTGGCTCTGTCAAGGAGTAACTGCACAAGTTCAATATCTTATCAAGATAAGCGCCTGATGATGTCAGCACTCAGGCAGCCAAGATAGAACGCCTCATGGAAGGACTTCAGCAATCACTACAATATCAACTCGTTGGCTGTGATTGCCAGACATTTTTTGAGCTGGTGAACAAGGATCTTATGCTTGAAGACAAGTGCCGTGCCATGGAAGACACACGCAAATGCAAGATGATCAACAATGGTAGTTCTAGCAACCACAAGACTTGCCCCTGGAACCCAGCCCCAGCGAAGCCAAGCTATCAGCCTCAGCAGGCTAGGACTCCTGCACCTCGTGCGAGCTACCAGCCTGAGCAGTATGCCAACCCGAGGCCGGCATAAAACAACCCCAACAACAATGGTGGCAACAACAGCAACTCAGGCCAAGTCACCTGTTTTGGTTGTGGTCAGCTAGGGCACTACTCGAGGTCGTGCCCCACACAAGAAGCCCGATGCACAACACCCCAATGTGTCAAATCTAGGACAAGTCCGTGGAGCGCCACCCAAGAACCAAGCTCCCCCTAACCAGCCCAATAATGGAAAATCTCATGTGAACCACGTCACCGCAGAGGAAACCCGGGAAGACCTGGATGTTATACTAGGTACGTTCCTTGTCAACTGAACCCCAGCAACAGTTCTGTTTGAATGTGGTGCTTCACATTCTTTTGTTACCCCAATGTTTGCACTAAAGAGTGGCATGAAGCCTACACCTTTGGCTAGTCATATGATGGTACAAACCATGGGTGCAGTGTTAAGGACCAAGATAGGGTGTAAGGGTATTGGGATTAATATCAACGGGGTACACTTCCAAGCAGACCTCATAGTCTTGGATTGGCCAGGTTTGGACGTCATCCTTAGCATGAATTCGTTGAACAAGCACCAAGGCTTGTTACACTGTGATGAGGACATCAATACCATTGTTACACCCACAGCCCCAACTGCTATACATACTGGACCAGTTACTAGAGCTCGTGCACGCCAATTGAATTACCAGGTACTTTCGTTTCTTGGGATTACTTCTAATGTTCATGAACATATGATGCTGCCTAAGTTAGATACTTTTGTTGTGCTTATGAATGAAGGACCTAGCATGGACAAGAAGGATATCCGTTGGAGCGGGATCAAGCATGGAGAAGAAGGTGCACGCGCGGGAGAGAACAATGGAGCTTCCACTAGTGATTTTTGCACTTTAAAGCCACCATAAGGAGAGCATGAAGGCTTTGGACGAAATATTCAAGACATCACTTTATAAATTTCGTCCACGGGCTATTATAGGTGTTGCGCCACCTTATTTTTGGGCCAGGCCCATATAATTTCGAAATACCATAATATGGGCTATTTTTAGAGTCCGTATGTGTGGGGAAACCGAGTGTAGGGCTGTTTTCGGACCCGTCCTCCAAGGGTCACGAAATTGCCTCTCTATTCCCTCATATATACAGCCCTTAGGGCACCGTTTAGACTTGGGTTTTGTTTAGATTACAAGTTCGCCATAGCTGCAACTTCGCGTTCTTCGTTTGTGTTCTACAACCACACAAAGGCGTCACAGAACCCCACCTTCATCAATAAAGCTTTCCTCTTATATTCGCAATATCTTGATTGCATCTTAGTTTCTTGCTTGTTCTTCGTTTGCGTATAGGAAACAGACCTTCATGGTCAGGTTGATCATGCTCCGGCGTGGTCAATAAACTCTCGGAGTTGGTTTAGCGATTGCTAAGGCGCGACATCCTCACACGTTCGTAGTCGGATCGTCAAAGTCGACTCTACCAAAACGATACCCACGATCTCATCGAAAGACAGGAACAACTTTGGCTCTATTAAGTGGTATCAGATTTCCAGGTTGCTCGGTGAGATTTTACCAGTTTGAACACGATGGCAACAACACGATACGTGCCTCGCTACCCCTTCTGTCACTGGGTGAGGTCACCGCACGGTATGAACCCAAAACCAAGCACTTCTCCCATTGCAAGAATCATAGATCTAGTTGGCCAAACAAAACCCACAACTCGAAGAGAATTACAAGGATATGAAATCATGCATAAGAGATATCAGAAGAAACTCAAATAAGATTCATAGATAATCTGATCATAAATCCACAAATCATCGGATCTCGACAAACACACCGCAAAAGAAGATTACATCGGATAGATCTCCATGAAGATCATGGAAAACTTTGTATTGAAGATCCAAAAGAGAGAAGAAGCCATCTAGTTACTAGCTATGGACCCGTAGGTCTATGGTGAACAACTCATGCATCATCAGAGAGGTCATGGTGTTGATGAAGAAACCCTCCATGTCCGAATATCCCCTCCGACAGGGCACTAGGACGTGCCCGAGATGGGATCTTGCGGAGACAGAAGCTTGCGGCGGCGGAAAAGTAATTGCGATCGTCTCTTGATTTTTTGGGAATATTTGGGAATTTATCCGTGCAAGATCTCGGTAAGGGGACCTCCAGGGGGTCTTCTGGCTTGGCTACCAAGTCCTCTAATATTCTTCCGTTCCAGAAAAATCTTTTCGGGGATTTTCTTCCGTTTGGACTCCGTTTCAAAATCTCCTCTGAAAGGGGTCAAAAACATGGAAAAAAACAGGAACTGGCACTTGGCACTGAGTTAATAAGTTAGTCCCAGAAAATAAATAAAATGCATGCAAAACATCCAAAGTTTGACAAGATAATTGCATGAAACCATAAAAAATTATGGATACGTTGGAGACGTATCAAGCATCCCAAAGCTTAACTCCTGCTCGTCCTCGAGTAGGGAAGTGAGAAAGAATGAATTTTTAATGTGGAATGCTACCTAGCATAGTTGTTCTTTGCAATTTCTTTCATGTGGCATGAACGTTCAGATCCGTACGATTCAAAACAATAGTTTTGTATTGACATGAAAACAATAATACTTCAAGAAAACTAGCAAGGTAATCAAGAACTTTCAAAATAACAAGGCCAAATAAAGTTATCCCTACAAAATCATATAGTCTGGCTATGCTCCATCATCCTCACACAACTAATGTAAATCATGCACAACCCCGGAATTGGCCAAGTAATTGTTTCCGCACTCTTACTTTCTCAAACTTTTTATAACTATCACGCAATACATGAGCGCGAGCCATGGATATAGCACTATAGGTGGAATAGAGTGTGGTGGTGGTTGTGAGACAAAAAGGAGGAGATGGTCACATTGACTCGGCGTATCAATAGGCTATGGAGATGCCCATTAATATATATCAATTTGAATGAGTAGGGATTGCCATACAAGAGATGCACTAGAGCTATAAGTATGTGAAAGCTCAAGAGGAAAACTAGTGGGTGTGCATCCAACTAGCTTGCTCACAAAGACCTAGGGCAATTTTGAGGAAGCCCATCATTGGAATATACAAGCCAAGTTATAAAACGAAGATTCCCACTGGCATATGGTAGTGACAAAGCAAGAAGCTCTCAATCATGAAGAACATGGTGCTAACATGAAGCACAAGTGTGGAAAAAGATAGTAGCATTCTCCCTTCTCTCTTTTTCTCTCATTTTTTTTTATTTGGGCTCTTAGGCCTCCTTTTTTCTTTTCTCTTTTTTTTGTTTTTGGGCTCTTTGGACTCTTTTTTTTATCACATGGGACAATGCTCTAATAATGACGATCATCACACTTTTTAGTTACTCAAATCTCAAAGATCACAATGATGATGACTCCATAGGAAATGCCTTCGGCAGTGTACCGGGATGTGCAACGATCTAGTGTGGTCATGCAATGGCAATATGAGAGTGACGACACAAGTCATGACACGGAACGGTGGGAGTTGCATGGGAATATATCTCGGAATGGCTATGAAAATGCCATAGTAGGTAGGTATGGTGGCTGTTTTGAGGAACAAATTTGGTGGGTTTGTGCACCGGCGAGAATTGCGCGGCACTAGAGAGGCTAGCAATGGTGGAAGGTGAAAGTGCATCTATACCATGGGCTCACATTAGTCATGAATAACTCATATACTTATTGCAAAAGTTTTTATTAGTAATCGAAACAAAGTGCTAAACGCATACTCCGAGGGGAACGGTTGGTAGGTGTTAACCATCGCGCGATCCCGACCTCAACACAAAGGATGACAATCAATAGATCAATCATGCTCCGACTTCCTAACATAGAGGTTCACCATACGTGCATGCTACGGGAATCACTAACTCCAACACAAGTATTTCTAGATTCACAACACCCTACTAACATAACTCTCAATATTACTGAATCCACATCTCAAAACTAATTGAGAGGTATAAAAACTTCTCTTTCTATTCAATGCACATGAAGATGGAGGTTTTTGCATCCTCTTTGGGTACTTAGCACATTTGGGACTACTTTCATAGCATAAGAAAACTACCAAATCATGCACCGTCGTGCTCTAAAGATATAAGTGAAGCACAAGAGCAAAAGTATCAAGCTCAAAAGATATAAGTGAAGCACTATGAGCAAAAGTATCTAGCTCAAAAGATATAAGTTAAGCACTATGAGCATTCTAGCAAAATCACGATGAGTGCATGTCTCTCTCTCTCTCAAAAAGGTGTGCAGCAAGGATGATTGTGACACAACAAAAAGAAAAGACTCCCAAGATACAGGACGCTCCAAGCAAAACACATATCATGTGGTGAATAAAAATATAGCTCCAAGTAATGTTACCGATGGATTGAAGACGAATGAGGGGATGCCTTCCCGGGGCATCCCCAAGCTTAGGCTTTTTTGGTGTCCTTGAATTTGGCTCGGGGTGCCTTGGGCATCCCCAATCTTGAGCTCTTTCCACTCCTTATATCTTCGTCCATGAGAATGTCACCCAAAACTTGAAAACTTCACAACACAAAACTTAAACAGAAACTTGCGATAACATTAGTACAAGAAAACAAGCTACCACTTCTTTTGGTACTGTAGCAAACTTGAATTCCATCTATATTGATGATGGGCTACTGTATTCTCACTTTTCCATGGCTAGTACCCCCCGATACTAACCATAGTTTCATCAAAACAAGCAACGAACTCAACAAAAACAGAATCTGTCAAAAACAGACCAGTCTGTAGCAATCTGTATACTTCGTATACTTTTGGTACCTCAACATATCTTAAAAATTACGAAGGTCTGGGGAAAAGGAATATCAATCTGCAGAAAAAAGAATAAACTCAAAAGCTCTTTCTGAATAAAAATGAAAAATCATCTCGTGAGCGAAAAGTTTCTGTCTTTTTCCAGCAGGATCAAACAACCATCACCAAGACTAGTCATAAAGGTTTTGCTTGGTTCAAACACAAAAAGAAACACAAAAAACACAATCACAACAGAATTATGATGGTGCGGACGCAACAAAACAGAAAGAAAAAAGATAAATACATTGGGTTGCCTCCCGACAAGCGCTATTGTTTAACGCCCTTCGCTAGGCATAAGGATTTCAATGATGCTCACACAAAAGACAAGAGTTGAAGCACAACGAGAGCATCATAAAGCATGTGAAAATCACATCTAAGTCTAACATACTTCCTATGCATAGGCATTTTATAGGAGAACAAATTGGCAAGACAACCAATAGTTACCAAATGCAAGGAAGAAGAAAGAGATAATAGCAATCTTAACATAACGAGAGGTGATTTGGTAACATGAAAATTTCTAGCACAATATTTTCCTCTCTCATAGCAATTACATGTGGGATCATATTCAAATTCAACAATATAGCTATCCCATAGGATATTATTTTCATGATCCACATGCATGCAAAGTTGACGCTCTTCAAAAATAGTGGGATTATCGTCAACTAAAGTCACAACTTCTCCAAACCCACTTTCAATATCATTGCAACAAGTAGTGGACAAAGCAAAACTAGCATCCCCAAGCTCAGGGTTTTGCATATTTTTAGAATGATTTTCACTAATAGAATTTATAGTGAAACCATTGCAATCACGCTTTTCATTCTAGGAGCCCTCGTGAATCACTTCATAAATTTCTTCATCACGATTTTCAGATTCACGCATCTCAAGCAAAACTCCATAGAGAAAGTCAAGTGCACTCAACTCACTAGCAATTGGATCAACATAATTGGATCTCTTAAAGAGATTAGAAAGTGGATGAGGATCCATATAACTAGATTTTCAGCAAGCGAAGATGCAAGCATATTGAAGGCACATAGCACACAAGCAAAGGAAAGGCAAACGAAAAAGGCAAATTGTGGAGTGGGGGAGAGGAAAACGAGAGGCAACTGGCAAACAAAGTAAATGCAAGAGATGAGTTTGCGAAACCTACTTAGATGAGTTCTTGACTTGATCCTCCCCGACAACGGCGCCAGACATTCTTCTACTACGGCAACAAAAGTCCTTCCCTGGCGCGTAGGAATTCTTCTTGTTACTTCTTTGGTTTGCGTCGGTTTTTCCCTTGAAGAGGAAAGGGTGATGCAGCACAGGAGCAGTAAGTATTTCCCTCAGTTTGAGAACCAAGGTATCGATCCAGAAGGAGGGCCTCGTCAAGTCCAAAGTACCTGCGCAAACACAACAAGCTTGCAGCCAACGTTTCAAAGGGGTTGTCAATCCCTTCAAGATTGTTTGCAAAGTGAGATATTAAGGCAGAAAGTGCAACGAAGCAAAAAGTGTAAGGCTGAAAATATGGTGTGGAGTAGACCCTGGGGGCCATAGTGTTCACTAGAGGCTTCTCTCATAATAGAAAATATCACGGTGGGTGAACAAATTACTGTCGAGCAATTGATAGAACCGCGCAAAGTCATGATGATATCTAAGGCAATGATCTAGCATATAGGCATCACGTCCGAGACAAGTAGACCGATACTTTCTGCATCTACTACTATTACTCCACACATCGACCACTATCCAGCATGCATCTAGTGTATTGAGTTCATGAAGAACAGAGTAAGACTTTAAGCAAGGTGACATGATGTAGAGGTGTAATCTCAAACCAATGATGAAAACCCCATCTTTTTACCCTTGATGGCAACAAAACGATACGTGCCTCGCTACCCCTTCTGTCACTGGGTGAGATCACCGCACGGTATGAACCGAAAACCAAGCACTTCTCCCATTGCAAGAATCATAGATCTAGTTGGCCAAACAAAGCCCACAACTCGAAGAGAATTGCAAGGATATGAAATCATGCATAAGAGAGATCAGAAGAAACTCAAATAAGATTCATAGATAATCTGATCATAAATCCGCAACTCATCGGATCTCGAAAAACACATCACAAAAGAAGATTACATCGGATAGATCTCCATGAAGATCATGGAGAACTTTGTATTGAAGATCCAAGAGAGAGAAGAAGCCATCTAGTTACTAGCTATGGACCCGTAGGTCTATGGTGAACTACTCACGCATCATCGGAGAGGTCATGGTGTTGATGAAGAAGCCCTCCGTGTCCGAATCTCCCCTCCGTCAGGGCACCAGGACGTGCCCCAGATGGGATCTTGCAGAGACAGAAGCTTGCAGCAGCGGAAAAGTAATTGCGATCATCTCTTGATTTTTTGGGAATATTTGGGAATTTATAGGCGCAAGATCTAGGTCAGGGGACCTCTAGGGGGCCCACAAGCGTGGATGGCGCGGCCCCCCTGGCCACGGGGTGGCGGCTTGTGGGGCCCCTGGGGCTCTTCTGGCTTAGCTCCCAAGTCCTCCGATCTTCTTCTGTTCCAGAAAAAATATTTTCGGGGATTTTCTTCTGTTTGGACTCCGTTTCAAAATCTCCTGTGAAAGGGGTCAAAAACATGGAAAAACAGGAACTGGCACTTGGCACTGAGTTAATAAGTTAGTCCCAGAAAATAAATAAAAGGCATGCAAAACATCCAAAGTTTGACAAGATAATAGCATAAACCATCAAAAATTATAGATATGTTGGAGACGTATCAGATAGCAATCGATGTGTGGAGTAATAGTAGTAGATGCAGAAAGTATCGGTCTACTTGTCTCGGACGTGATGCCTATATGTATGATCATTGCCTTAGATATCATCATGACTTTGCGCGATTCTATCAATTGCTCGACAGTAATTCGTTCACCCACCGTAATACTTGCTATCATGAGAGAAGCCTCTAGTGAACACTATGGCCCCCGGGTCTACTTCACATCATATTTTCATCTCTACACTTCTACTATGTTGCACTTTCCACCTTCAGATCTCACCTTGCAATTAATCGTGAAGGGATTGACAACCCCTTTATAACGTTGGGTGCAAGTTTGTTTGTTTTTGCGCAGGTACATTGGTGACTTGTATTGATACTCCTACTAGATTGATACCTTGGTTCTCAAACTGAGGGAAATACTTACTGCTACTGTGCTGCATCACCCTTTCCTCTTCAAGGGAAAACCAATGCAAGCTCAAGAGGTAGCAAGAAGAATTTCTGGCGCCGTTGAGGGGGAGTATCAAGTCAACAATAGTCTCCCTTCAACGTGCCAATTTCTGGCGTCGTTGTCAGACTATTCTAAGTGAAGCATATCCAAGTAACTATGGCAAACTCATCTCTTGCATTTACATTATTTGCCTTTTGCCTCTCGTTTTCCTCTCCTCCACTTCTGAAAAAACAAAATTTACAAAAATATTTGCCTTTTTCATTTGTCTTTCCATTGCTTGTGTGTTATGTGCCTTCAATATGCTTGCATCTTCACTTGCTGAAAATCTATTGACATGGATCCTCATCCACTTGCTAATCTCTTTAAGAGATCCAATTATGTTGATCCAATTTCTAGTGAGTTGAGTGCACTTGACTATCTTTATGAAGTTTTGCTTGAGATGCGTGAATCTGAAAATCGTGATGAAGAAATTTATGAAGTAATTCACGAGGGCTCCTTGAATGAAAAAGCATGATTGCAATGGTTTCACTATGAATTCTATTAATGTCAATCATGCAAAAAATATGCAAAACCCTAAGCTTGGGGATGCTAGTTTTGCTATGTCCACTACTTGTTGCAATGATCGTGATTGGGGTGATTATTTTTCTTACAATCTTGAAAATTTGTTTAAGCCTCATGATGAATATGATTTCAATAATATTGAAAGTGGGTTTGGAGAAGTCATGACTTTAGTTGATGATAATCCCACAATTTTTGAAGAGCGTCAACTTTGCATGCATGTGGACCATGAAGAGAATATCCTTTGTGATAGCTATATTGTTGAATTTGAATATGACCCCACATGTAGTTGTTATGAGAGAGGAAAATATTGTGGTAGAACCTTTCATGTTACTAATTTACCTCTCGTTATGTTGAGATTGATATTGTCTCTTTCTTCTTCCTTGCATATGGTAGTTATTGCTTGTCTTGGTAATTTGTTTTCCTATAAAATCCCTATGCATAGGAAGTATGTTAGACTTAGATGTGATTTTCACATATTTCATGATGCTCTCGTTGTGCTTGAATTCTTGTCTTTTGTCTGAGCATCATTGAATTATCAATGCCTAGCTAAGGGCGTTAAAGATAGCACTTGTTGGGAGGCAACCCAATGAATTTATTTTGCTTTTTGCTTTCTGTTTTGTTGTGTCAACACCATCATTATTCTGTTATGATTGTGTTTTTTTAGGTTTCTTTTTGTGTTTGTGCCAAGTAAAACCTTTATGATTAGTTTTGGTGATGGTTGTTTGATCTTGCTGAAAAAGACAGAAATTTGTGCTCATGAAATTATTTTTAATTCCTATCCAGAAAGAGATTTTGAGTTGATTATTTTTGCTGCTGGTTGATATGCTAATTTCTCTAATTTTCATAATGTTTCAGAATTTTTGGGATACCAGAAGTATACAAAGTATACAAATTGCTACAAACTTGTCAGTTTTTGACAGATTCTGTTTTTGTTGTGTTGATTGCTTATTTTGATGAAACTATGGATAGTATCGGGGGGTACTAGCCATGGAAAAGTGATAATACAGTAATCTAACATCAATCTAAATAGAAATCAAGTTTACTACAGTACCTAAAGAGTGGGTAGTTTGTTTTCTTATGCTAATGATATCACGAGTTTCTGTTTAAGTTCTGTGTTGTGAAGTTTTCAAGTTTTGGGTGATGTTCTCATGGAAAATGAGATAAAGAGTGGAAAGAGCTTGAGCTTGGGGATGCCCAAGGCATCCCAAGCCAAATTCAAGGACACCAAAAAGCCTAAGCTTGGGGATGCCCCAGGAAGGCATCCCCTCTTTCGTCTTCAATCCATCGGTAACGTTACTTGGAGCTATATTTTTATTCACCACATGATATGTGTTTTGCTTGGAGCGTCGTGTATTATAGGAGTCTTTTCTTTTTGTTGTGGCACAATCATCCTTGCTGCACACCTTTTGAGAGGGACATGCACTCATCGTGAATATGCTAGAATACTCATTGAGCTTCGCTTATATCTTTTGAGTTAGGCAATTTAGCTCGCATGTGCTTCACTTATATCTTTTGAGCTAGACAACTTTGCTCTAGTGCTTCACTTAAATATTTTTAGAGCACGGCGCTGTCATATTTTGAAGAAATAAAAACTCTCGATCTTCACTTATATCTTTTTGAGAGTGCTCTCTCTCAGTAACTTGGTAATTGTCGTGTGCTCTGAAAGTAGTCCTAAAGATGATAGGCATCCAAAGAGGATATACTAAAAACTTCCATATCCAATTGCATTGATTAGTAAGAGAACTTTGATTCCTAACAATTAAGTTTTGAGACATGGATTTGGTAATATTAGAGTTATGTTAGTAGGCTGTTGTGAATCTAGAAATACTTGTGTTGAAGTTAGTGATTCTCGTAGCATGCACGTATGGTGAACCGCTATGTTAGGAAGTCGGAGCATAATTGATTTATTGATTTTCATCCTTTCTGTGGCGGTCAGGATCGCGCGATGGTTAACACCTACCAACCCTTCCCCTAGGAGTATGCGTTAGCACTTTGTTTCCATTACTAATAAAACTTTTGCAATAAATATATGAGTTCTTCATGACTAATGTGAGTCCATGGTATAGATGCACTTTTACCTTCCACCATTTCTAGCCTCTCTAGTGCCGCGCAACTTTCGCTGGTGCACAAACCCACCATATACCTTCCTCAAAATAGCCACCATACCTACCTATTATGGCATTTCATGGCCATTCCGAGATATATTGCCATGCAACTCCCACCGTTCCGCCTCATGGCTTGTGCTGTCACTTTCATATTGCCTTTGCATGATCGTAAGATAGCTAGCGAGATGTTTCAATGTCATACGCTAAGCTAGATCGTTGCACATCCCGGTACACTGCCGGAGGCATTTCCATAGAGCCATCATTGCTCTAAGCATTGAGTTGTGAGTAAATAAAAGTGTGATGATCATCATTATTACAGCATTGTCCCATGTGAGGAAATAAAAAAAAAGTCCAAAGATGCCCACAAAAAAAATGAAAAGAGGCCAAAGATCCCAAACAAAATAATGAGAGAAAAAGAGAGAAGGGACAATACTACTATCGTTTTCCACACTTGTGCTTCAAAATAGCACCATGTTCTTCATGATAGAGAGTCTCTTGTTTTGACACTTCCTTATACTAGTGGGAATTTTCGTTATATAACTTGGCTTGTATATTCCAATGATGGGCTTCCTGAAAAATGCCTAGGTCTTCATGAGCAAGCAAGTTGGGTGCACACCCACTAGTTCTCCTTTTGAGCTTTCACACACCTATAGCTCTAAGTGCATCCGTTGCATGGTAATCCCTACTCATTCACATTGATATCTATTGATGGGAATCTCCATAGCCCAGTAATACGCCAAGTCAATGTGACCATCTCCTCCTTTTTGCCTCACAACCTCCACCACACTCTATTCCACATATAGTGCTATATCCATGGCTCACGCTTATGTATTGCGTGAGAGTTGAAAAAGTTTGAGAAAGTAATAGTGCGAAAACAATTACTAGGCCAATACCGGGGTTGTGCATGATTTAAATTCGTTGTAGGGATAACTTTTTGTGGCCTTGTTATTTCAAAAGTTCATGATTACTTTGCTAGTTTGCTTGAAGTATTCATGTCAATAGTAATCTATTATTTTGAATCTGACGGATCTGAACATTCATGCCACAAGAAATAAGTTACAAAGGACAAATATGTTAGGTAGCATTCCACATCAAAAATTCAGTCTTTATCACTTCCCTACTCGAGGACGAGTAGGAGTTAAGCTTGGGGATACTTGATACGTCTCCAACGTATCTACAATTTTTGATGGTTCCATGCTATTATCTTGTCAACTTTGGATGTTTTGTATGCATGAATATGCTATTTTATATCTTTTTTGGACTAACCTATTACTCGGTGTCAAGTGCCAGTTTCTATTTTTTCCGTGTTTTTGACCTTGTTCAGAGGAGAATATTAAACGAAGTCCAAACGGAGTAAAACCTGCGAAATGATTTTTTTCCATCACAGAAGATACGAAGGAGACATGAGAACCAAGGCAAAGGACCTCGGAGGAGGTCACAAGCCCACCAGGCCCGATCTGGGGTGTCGGGCCTAGCAGGCTTGTGGCTCCGCGTGGCTCCTCTGCCCTACTTCTTCCAACTATAAATTCTCCAAAAATCTGAAACCAAGGGAGAGAGCCACGAAAATACTTTTCCGCCGCCGCAAGCTTCTGTCTCCGCAAGATCCCATCTGGGGCACGTTCTAGTGCCCTGCCGGAGGGGGGATTCGGACACGGACGACTTCTTCATCAACACCATTGCCTCTCCGATGATGCGTGAGTAGTTCACCACAGACCTTCGGGTCCATAGCTACTATCTAGATGGCTTCTTCTCTCTCTTGGATCTTCAATACAAAGTTCTCCATGATCCTCATGGAGATCTATCCGATGTAACCTTGTTTTGCGGTGTGTTTGTCGAAATCCAATGAATTGTGGATTTATGATCGGACTATCTATGAATATTATTGGAGTCTCCTCTGATCTCTTATATGCATGATTTCGTATCCTTGTAATTCTCTTTGAGTTCTGGGTTTCGTTTGGCCAACTTGATCTATAATTCTTGCAATGGGAGAAGTTCTTGGTTTTGGGTTCATACCGTGCGGTGTCCTCACGTAGTCACAGAAGGGGTAGCGAGTCACGCATCGTGTTGTTGCCATCAAGGGTAAAAAGATGCGGCTTATATCTATTGCATGAATTTATCCCTCTACATCATGTCATCTTGCTTAAGGCGTTACTCCGTTTGTTATGAACTTAATACACTAGATGCATGCTGGATAGCGGTCGATGTGTGGAGTAATAGTAGCAGATGCAGAAAGTATCGGTCTACTTGTCTCAGACGTGATGCCTATATGTATGATCATTGCCTTAGATATCATCATGACTTTGCGCGATTCTATCAATTGCTCGACAGTAATTCGTTCACCCACCGTAATACTTGCTATCATGAGAGAAGCTTCTAGTGAAAATATGGCCCCCGGGTCTACTTCACATCATATTTTCAGCTCTACACTTTTACTTTGTTGCACTTTCCACCTTCAGATCCCACCATGCAATTAATCGTGAAGGGATTGACAACCCCTTTATAGCGTTGGGTGCAAGTTTGTTTGTTTTTGCGCAGGTACATTGGTGACTTGTCTTGATACTCCTACTGGATTGATACCTTGGTTCTCATACTGAGGGAAATACTTACTGCTACTGTGCTGCATCACCCTTTCCTCTTCAAGGGAAAAACCAATACAAGCTCAAGAGGTAGCAGTCCTCCGGCATCAGCACGGCCTCCTTCAGCCGCAAATTCAACCAGAGATACCAGGAATCAAGCCCATGCACCACACTTCGCCAAGAGCACACCTTCCGGGGCCCGCACAGAGCTCTTCTTCATCCATGACATCCACAGGTCAAACACATGAGGTTATATGTCGCCGTTGCAAGGGTGGAGGTCGTTATGCGAGAGAGTGCCCATCCAAGCACGTGATGATTATTACTGAGGATGGTGGATATGACTCCGCCAGTGATTATGACAAGGAGACCCTAGCTCTTATTCCAAGTGAAGAATGGGGTGTTGATGATACTGAACAAGAGACACATTACATGGCTGCTGACTACGCTGACAGGTATGAAAGCTTAGTTGCTCAACGTATTTTAAGTGTGCAGGTAACATAGGCTTAGAAAAATCAGAGGCACAACTTGTTCCATACTAAGGGAGTGGTAAAGGAACGTTCTGTTCGTGTAATCATCGATGGAGGGAGTTGCAACAACTTAGCTAGCATGGAGATGGTGGAGAAACTGTCTCTCGCCACCCGACCACATCCTCATCCTTATTATATCTAGTGGTTCAACAACAGTGGCAAGGTTAAGGTAACACATACTGTTCATGTGCATTTTAGCATTGCTACATATTCTCATTTTGTTGATTGTGATGTGGCACCCATGCAAGCATGCTATGTTTTACTTGGTAGACCATGTCAATTTGATAAAAAAAATCTGTCCACCATGGTAGAACAAATCAGTATACTCTTGTTCATAAGGATCAAAATATTACTTTGCATCCTATGTCTCCTGAACATATTATGAAAGATGACATTGCTAGAGCTAGTAAAGCAAAACAATACCTACATAAGAGTGAAAATAAGATTGTAGCAAAGGAATTTGAGCAACACAATAAGCCTACTAAATCATCATCTAGTGTTGCCTCTGAAATAAAACTGAAGTTTGGTTGTTTACTTGCCACTAAATCTGATATTACTGATTTGGATATTACTACATGTGTTTTCTATGCTTTCGTATGCAAAGAGGTATTATTTTCATTCGAGGACATGCCACCCTCTTTGCCTCTTGCTCTCATTAACATTTTGCAGGAGTTCGCTGATGTCTTTCCACAAGACGTGCCACCGGGATTACCACCTATTAGAGGGATTGAGCATCAGATTGACTTAATTCCCGGTGCATCGCTACCCAACCGTGCACCATACCGTACCAATCTAGAGGAGACGAAGGAGATTATGCGTCAAGTACAAGAGCTCCTCGACAAAGGTTATATATGTGAATCTCTTAGTGTTTGTGTTGTTCCTATTTTTCTAGTGCCAAAAAAGAATGGTACATCGCGTATGTGTGTTGATTGTAGAGGCATTAATAATATTATTATACGTTATCGTCATCCTATTCCAAGGCTAGATGATATCCTTGATGAATTAAGTGGCTCTATAATTTTCTCCAAAGTTGATTTGCGTAGTGGATACCATCAAATTCGCATGAAATTGGGAGATAAATGGAAAACGACATTTAAAACTAAGTTTGGCTTATATGAGTGGTTAGTTATGCCTTTTGGATTGACTAATGCGCCTAGCACTTTCATGAGATTAATGAATGAGGTTTTACGTGCTTTCATTGGACGATTTGTGGTAGTCTACTTTTATGATATACTGATTTATAGTAGATCTTTGGAGGAACACTTGGATCATTTGCGTGCTGTTTTTACTGCTCTACGTGATGCACGTTCGTTTGGTAACATTGGGAAGTGCACCTTTTGCACAGACCGAGTATCTTTTCTTGGCTATGTTGCTACTCCACAGGGAATTGAAGTTGATAAAGCCAAGATTGAAGCTATTGAGAGTTGGCTGCAGCCCAAAACGGTCACACAAGTGAGGAGTTTCCTTGGACTCGTCGGGTTTTATAGGCGTTTTGTGAGAAATTTCAGCACCATTGATGCACCTCTCAATGAGCTTACAAAGAAGGATGTGTATTATTCTTGGGGTACCGCAGAGGAAGAAGCCTTCACGGTTTTGAAACATAAGTTAACACATGCTCCTTTACTCCAACTTCCTAATTTTAATAAGACTTTCGAGCTTGAATGTGATGCTAGTGGAATTGGATTAGGAGGTGTGTAATTACAAGATGGTAAACCTGTTGCATACTTTTCTAAAAAATTATGTGTGCCTAGTCAGAATTATTCTACCTATGATAAGGAATTATATGCTCTTGTTCGGACTTTGGAAACATGGCAACATTATTTATGGCCCAAACAATTTGTCATACATTCTGATCATGAATCTTTGAAACATATTAAAAGTCAAGCAAAACTGAACCGTAGACATGCTAAATGGGTTGAATTCATTGAGCCTTTCCCGTACGTCATTAAACACAAGAAGGGTAAAGAAAATATTATTGTTGATGCTTTGTCTCGTCGTTATACTATGCTTTCAAAACTTGACTTTAAAATATTTGGTTTGGAGACCATCAAAGATCAATATGTGCATGATGCTGATTTCAAAGATGTGTTGGAGAATTGTAAAGAAGGGAGAACATGGAACAAGTTCATCATTAATAATGGATTTGTGTTTCGTGCTAACAAGTTTTGCATTCCAGCTAGCTCCGTTCGTCCTTTGTTGTTACAGGAGGCGCATGGAGGAGGATTGATGGGACACTTTGGCGTAAACAAGACGGAGGACGTATGTAATGCCCCAAGTGTAACCTTGCCATATTTGGAACCTTCCATGTTTGGATCCATGATGTCATGCTATGGAGTTATCATCTCATGTGGCTTATTTCATGTTTTCCCCTTTGCATCATGCCATTCATAGCATTCATGCCTTTCTTGTGTTGTTGTTGTTGTTGATCTATGTGTTTGGTGTGGTGAGTGCATGTGACATGTTGAGGTGGTGCAAAGCTTGGGTTTCAACTTTGCTTATTCTTCAAAAAACTAGGTTTCAACAAAACCCCTTCTTCTTTATTTTCTTGAGCTCAAGATTTACTTGCTCTAAACCTGATTTTAAAATGTAGATCATTTAGAGCATTTTCTTGTGGATGTGGTGCTATGTCTAGGGGTTTTCAAGCTTTGCTATATGGGGTTTTAACTACAAAATAGATTAACTAATTCTATTTGTAATTATTTTTATTGCTCCAAAAATCATCTTTGTACTTTATTTAATTGGGTCATAATTCCCTTATGACCAGGGTCATTTTATTTTTATTTTTTGGAGACCTAGATTTTCCTAGGAGTTTTATTCTTGCTGGTATTTGGGTTAAATGGAAAAACCCTTTGGGTTTTTCCTCGTCTCTATTTGGCGCCACAGGATGGGCTTCATCTCCTCCTCTGGCCCATCCCCCTCTTCTCCTCGCAGCGCAGCCCATGTCTTCCCCCCATGCCTTTCTTCTCTGACGGCGTCTTCTCCCTCGCACGCTTTCCGTCAGGTTCAGAGAGAGAGAGCGAGTGCACCGTTGTCTAACGAACGTCGAGGCCGTCCCATCCGGCCTATTTAACTCCCCCTCGACATCTGGGCCGTCTATGGTTCCTCCTCGTGCATCCACCCCTCGTTCCCATCTCTCTCCCTCTCCCTCTAAAGGTAAGTTCTAGTGTCAGTGAGGTTCAGAGTGTCGCCGCCATCGATCCACGTCCCCCTCGTCGCCGGCAGCCTCTCCCCGCAGCATCCGAGGTGTCCGCGAGCATGGGGCACCTCCCACCGTTCTGTTCCCGTCGCTAGAGGGGTGGATCCCCCTCTCTGGTGCTCCCTCCACGGCGACTCCGTCGGGCCGGAGCAGAACATCGTCGAGCCGCGCCTATGCTTCCTCTTCTTCCTCTACGTCATAGCAATCCGTCCCCGCGCACTCCAGGGTGAGCAGCTCCTCTCCTCCTTCCTTTTCCCTCGCGCGTAGAGTACTTGGTGCCATAGCGTCGTCGTTCTGTCGCCGTCGCCGCTGTAGCGGGCCTCCTCCTACTACGGTTGGCATGGGAATGGGTCCATAGTGGATCCCTCTTCCTTCCAACGAGAGCTCCTTTGCCAGTTTTGGCCGTAGCATCGCCGAAGACCATCCCCTATTCCAGTCACAGTCGATCTGTAGAATTAACAAAGAGGGATGCTCAAAAGAGCAGCGCCCCCCTCTGTGTTAAGATCCAATCGTGTAGCCTAGTGGTAGGGGTAGTGTTGTTGGTGTTGTGGTCATGGGTTCGAGTCCCACAGACGCCCTTTTGCTATTTCTTTGTTTTGTGGTGCAGTAGCTCGATAGGAAATGATACCTTGCTTGTTTCCCCTCCCCTGTCGAAGTGGAAGGGCAGTAGCATAGTGGTGTGATGCTGGTTGTGCATAGAGAGCGCCTGGGTTCGATCCTAGGTCTGCCCCTTTTCTTTATATGTTTTTGCATCATTTTCTCGTGATGCACCTGTCCATGCCATCTTCATGCTTGTCAAGATAGTTTAGTGTGAAGTTCTGTCCAGAAGTTTATCTTCTCCTCTCATGCATATGCAAGTGACTAGAATAGAGCTGCATGCTTCATTCTCATCTCATGCATCATGTTGTTTGTTGCATCATGTTGTGTTGGTGTTCATTGGCTGTTATTTTATCTTGGGTAGCACCGGGATCGGAGAGCGAGTACGTGGTTTCCGGAGAGTACGTGCAGGACGATCAAGAGCAGTTCCAAGCTGAAGACATCACAGGCAAGATGACCGTGACCTTGATACCGTATCTAGCTTTGTTATGCTTAGAATCACGTTTCCTTCGATATATGCTCGCTGCCTACCACTTGATAAAAATGCCTCCTGTTAATGCCATGAAACCCAAACATCTTCCCCTCCTAGCTAATGTTGTTTGGTTAAGTAGGCTTTCTCAGCTTCTAATGATTAGCTTTGCTAGTTGCAGGTGCCAGCTGTCTCATGTGATAACATGAGTATTTTGATATCATTATGTTCAAACTTCTATTTAATTAATGCACCTATAAACTTGGTAAATGACGGAAGGCCTAGCCTTTTGCCGGATGATTTGTTCCGTTATTGCCGCCTTAGTTTCGGCTACCGGTGTTTGTTTCCAAACTGATCGCACCTAAAACGTTCGGGGTTGTTATGGGGACCCCCTTGATAAATCGTGTAGCATTAAGGCTCGTCTGGCAGGACCCAACATTGGTTTTAACTTGCTAATCAGCTAATAATAATTTTCATAGGTAATAGCTACCCCGACGAATTAATCAACAACACGGGCCAGTGCTCCTCATGAATGTTGGTCCAAACTAGAGTCATGTGCGGGGCCAACCCGGGGCAACTCGGGAGATTTCTATCAGGCCACTGTACGCTACACTCATCCGACCGTGTCCTGAGAATGAGATACGCGGCTCCTATCGGGTTCGTCGACACGTCGGGAGGTCTTGCCAGATTTGTCTTACCTTAGCGATATATCTTGCGTATAGGAATCCCGGTGAAACTTTGGGTCTCCTCAAAGTTGAGGTTTTCCTCTAAGGAATCCGACGAGATCACGAGATTCGTGATAGAGGATTACTTTGCGGCCCGTGACCGTTTGTGATGGACTAGTTGGAGCACCCTTGCAGGGTTTAATCTTTCGGAAAGCCGTGCCCGCGGTTATGTGGCAACATGGATAATTTGTTAACATCCGGTTATAGATAACTTGAATTAACTCTAATAAAACTACCAACTATGTGTGTAACCGTGACTGTCTCCTTCGAAGACCTCTCTTCGATCGGGAACATGGTGGGGTTATGTTTGACATAAGTAGGTGTTCAGGATGACTTAGTGATCACCTAGTCTTCGACCGCTCGCGTAGACCACCATATCAATAACTCGGATTTTTCGTAAGTTAGCCACCATATATATACTTAGGATGCTGCAACCTAAACACTAAACCTGCCTCACCTAATAACTTGACTAGTTCCGGTACCAAGGTCATCTGATTGTTGAGTCCCCGTGGCTCACAGTTTACTACAACACCCCAACAGGTACAGGTATGCCTAACGCAGGAGATCCAGATGGCGCACAGCTGGCGTGGCAGTACGACGAGGAGAACGACCGTCTGTACGTGAACTATCCGGAATACTGAGGTCGTGGTCGTGGTCGTGTGCCAGCATGCGGGATATCATAGTCTTTTCCTTGTTTCATGTAGCCCGTAGCGGGACTACCTTGTCTATATAATTGTGTGGATGTAAACCTTATATTACTATGTCAAATGGCAAATGTATGCCGTAGTTGTCAATCTTAATTTAGGTATTTGCTATGATTATCTCGCTTGCGAAATGCTTAGATGCGCCTCTTTCCCTTTTGGGGCATCGCCCCCTAAATAGGAAAGGGTCCCATCTTAGTCGTTACAAGTTGGTAATCAGAGCCTTACGACCATAGGAGCCTTTGTGTGATCGAACTTGGCCGAGTGGAGTCTAGTAAAGTGTTTTGAGTCTTAGTTATATCGGAGAGTAGGTTTCCTTTTTCTCCTCTTCTATGCTCCGGTGAGGTTCTCGACTTAGAAAATCTTAATTCTACTCCTCTTCTCGCTCAAAAAAAAATTAGGATCACGCAGGTATTTGTAATCTATATGATATTGATGTGACGGGGTTCTGTCTTGGTGCCTCCTGTCTGACTTGATTTCTTCTGGGGAGTTGAGCTCCAGGGAATTCTTGTGCACATCGCCATCATTCAGATTTCTTAGTATCTCGGAACGAAGGATGTTCGTAATTGCTTCAATACTAGTAGAGGCGAGATAACCCCGATGTCCCCAGTACTGGTGCAGATTGTTCGGGAGTACTGCCATACTTTGTATCGTTGTGATCACGAGGGTCTGTAGTAGATGAAGGTTCGAGATTCTGGTTATGTGTTGACGGATATGATACACTGGACGGGTTAGTATAGGAGTTGTGTGAAATATTACTCCTTGTATCCGTGTACCAAATTGCATGACCAGATATTTCGGGAATTCATAGGTGGGATATCAAGTAGTGACTTATAGGACAATCTTCCTGCAGATGCATGATGTGAGGTTGGGATTCGACATTTAGTGGGTACATTTGTTCATGGTCGTCTTACAGTTGTTCTCGTTGTGTCTTAAAGAGTCCTTTTAGCTTGCTACGACTCGGGGATGCTTCGTAAGTCGTGTGCACTACCTTGCACAGGATGGCTGCCGTAAATTCGAGCCCGTGCGATCATATCCACGAAGATATCGGATGAAATCTCGATCATACGTTTGTTCCGAGCAGTTCTAGCTCATACTTGGTTTGCAAGTGGTCTTTAATCAGATTTTGTCGACAATCACTTTGAGGAAGCATTCTTACTATTTTGTTCGAGTGCAATTGCTAATATTCATGTTTAGGTATTCCTACCTTTTTATTCAGCTTTACCTTCAATATTATTTATCTGGGCTAATGTGTTGTCCGTCTTCAGGATGGCTCCACCAACTCGTCAGAATATGGGTCGTGAGGGTGCTGAGATGCCGCCACCACCCCCTCCACCACCTCCTCCACCGCCGCCTCCTCCTACAGAGGCTTGGCAAGCGGTGTTGGCTGCAACAAATGCTAACACTTAGATGCTGATTCAGCTATTGCAAGAGAGGACTAAACAGCAGCAGGGCAACTTCAACCATGGTGGTAATCTATTTGCTACTCTGAGTCAATTCCTGGCAAACCAGTCGAAGACCTTCACGTCGTGTGATCAGCCGTTTGATGCTGAGGACTGGATTCGGGACATGAACAAACACTTTGAGTGAAGCAATGTCCATCTAGAGGATTTTGTCAAGTTCGCAACATTCCAGCTCAAAGGGCAAGCATCGATCTAGTGGGAGCAGTTGAAGGACTCCAGGGGTGCCAGAGTGATCACTTGGGACGAGTTCTGCAGAGATTTCAGGTCCCACTATATCCCGTCTAGCTTTGTGGAGGAGATGCGTGAGAAGTTCAGGCGCTTGAAGCAAGGTGGTAACTCTGTGTACAAGTACAACGTCGAGTTCCACGAGCTAGCCCGATATGCCTTGCAGGACATTCCAGATTAGAAGAGTAAGATATATCAGTTCAGAGGTGGTCTGAAAGTGGATTTGCAGCTAGCCCTCGCCTTGCATGATCCTGATGAGTTTGATAAGTTCTACAACTTGGCTCTCAGGGCTGAGGCAGCTTTGCTCAGGTTGGAGAATTCGAAGAAGCGTTTTAGAGATTCCATCTCGTCTTTCTCAACTCAGGTGGTTTAGAAGCAACAGAAATATTGGGTGTCTCCTCCTCCTTGGCACACGCAGCAGTTCAAGCAATCGGGTGGTCGTGGTTCTTCCCACCCACCCAACCCAGCTTTCCAGCAGAGGTTTCAGCACCAGAAGCAAGGGAATCCTCAGACACAGTTCCGTCAGCCGGCAGAGGTTACTTGTCACAAGTGTGGGCAGAAGGGTCACTATGCCAACAAGTGCACCTCTCAGCTGCGTCTTCTGCCTCCTCCTCGAGGCAAACCTCCAAGCAATCTATAGTAAAGTTCAACCCCAGGTCTGCTAGAGTCAATATGGTGAATGCAGCTAAAGCAGACAACTCTCAGACGTGATTATGGGTAATCTCCTCGTTAATGATTCTCCTTCAAAAGTCTTGTTTGATTCTGGTGCTTCGCATTGCTTTATGTCAAAGTCATTTTTTGTCAAGCATGAGTTTGATTATCAAGATTTGCCGAAGCCAATATCGGTGGTCTCTCCTAGTTTGATTTTGAATTCTAGTCGCATAGTTCCTGATGTCTCTGTCAAGATGGGTAATTATGCTTTTCTGGCGTATCCTATTGTCCTTGGCAACTCCGACATTGATTTGATCCTTGGGATGGATTGGTTGGCTATGACCAAAGCGTCTATTCATTGTGAAGCTAAAGAAGTGAAGCTAACTCATTCTTCAGAGGACGTGATTATCTTCACAGCGCGTGACGACACGGTCCGTCTGTTTTCTTTGAATGAGAAGGGTGAGATATGTCCTATTTCGCAAGTCCCAGTGGTCTGCGAATATGAAGATGTTTTTCCAGAAGAACTGCGAGGAATGCCTCCGCACCGAGCAGTTGAGTTCGTAATTGAGCTTGAACCGGGTACTGAGCCTGTGTGCAAACGGCCGTACAAATTGGGTCCAGAAGAGCTGAAGGAGTTGAAGAAACAACTCGATGAGCAGGAGCATCTGGGTCTGATCAGACCAAGCTCATCTCCTTGGGGCTATGGAGTTCTTTTCATCAAGAAGAAGGATGGTACGGAATGACTCTGTGTCGATTACCGCCCATTGAATAAGAAGACGATTAAAAACAAGTATCCACTTCCTAACATCAATGAGTTGTTCGAGCAATTGAAAGGGGCTAAGATCTTCTCAAAGCTTGATCACAGAATGGGTTATCATCAGATTCGCATTCGCAAAGAGGACATTCCAAAGACTGCTTTGAGGACAAGCTTTGGCTCGTATGAGTATACAGTGATGTCTTTTGGTCTAGCCAACGCTCCACCGACATTATGTGGAATGAGGAATTATATCTTCTCCCCATTCAAGAATGAATTTGTCTTGTTGTATCTTGATGATATTCTGGTCTTTTCGGAAATTGAGGAAGAGCATGAAGAACATCTTAGGCTGGTGCTTGATAAGCTGAGAGAGCATAAGTTCTATGCCAAGTTTTCCAAATGTGAGTTCTGGTTGAAAGAAGTCGTCTACCTTGGGCACATCATCTCTGCCGAGGGCATCAAAGTTGATCCGTCGAAGGTGCACGCCATTGTTGAGTGGGAGCCTCCGCAAAATGTGAAGCAGCTTCGAAGCTTTCTCGGGCTTGCAAGCTATTGTAGAAGATTCGTTGAGAATTTCTCAAAGATTGTTAAGCCTCTCTCAAGTCTTCTTCACAAGGGTGTGAAGTATGTCTGGTCTCTAGAGTGTCAGTTGGCTTTCAACACACTCAAAGAGAAGCTCACTTCTACTCCAGTCTTGGTTCCTCCTGATGACTCCAAACCTTATCAAGTGTTCTACGACGCCTCTCTTCAAGGTCTTAGTGCAGTGTTGATGCAAGACAAGAAAGTGGTAGGTTATACCTCGAGGCAGTTGAAGCCAAGTGAGAAGAATTACCCCACTCATGATATTGAGTTGGCAGCAGTGGTACATGCTCTGATGACTTGGAGACACCTCTTGTTGGAACGAAAGGTTGAAGTGTTCACCGATCACAAGAGTCTCAAGTACATCTTCACCCAGCCTAACCTCAATCTTCAGCAAACTCATTGGGTGGAAATGCTCCAAGATTTTAATCCGAGCATTGAGTACACTCCAGGCAAAGCTAATGTCGTGGCAGCTGCTTTGAGCAGGAAGGCTTACTGCAACAGTCTCATTCTGAAGCCTCTCTAGCCTGACCTTTGTGAATCCTTTAGAAAGCTCAACCTTCAGTTAGTACCTCAGGGATTTCTTGCAAATCTTCAGATCCCTCCTACCTTGGAAGACCAGGTCCGAGCAGCTCAACTTCTTGATGTAATGGTGAAGAAAGTTAAGATTGGCTTGCCAAAGGGAGTTCCCAAATATAAGTTCTTCAGTGTTGATGCCAGAGATACATTATTCTTTGAGGATCGTCTTATCGTTCCGAAAGGGGATCTCAGAAAGGTTATCATGGAAGAAGCTCATAACTCTCTTCTCTCCATAAATCCAGGAAGTTCCAAGATGTATCAGGACTTGAAACAGACCTTCTGGTGGACTCGCATGAAGCGTGAGATTGCTCAGTTCGTAAATGAATGTGATGTATGTCGAAGGGTGAAAACAGAGCATCAATGTCCAGCAGGTCTTTTGCATCCTTTGCCCATTCCCGAGTGGAAATTCGACCATATTGAGATGGATTTCGTCACCGGGTTTCCGAAGTCCAAGAAGGGCAACGATGCCATCTTCCTCGTCATCGACAAGTTGAGCAAAGTAGATCATTTCCTTCCAGTCAAGGAGTCCATCTCGGCAGCTCAGCTTGTAGAGCTGTACATTTAGAGGATAGTCTCTTTGCACGGCGTGCCTATGATGATTTCTTCGGATCGCGGAAGTATCTTCACTTCCAAGTTTTGGGACTCTTTTCAGTCTGCGATGGGTACGAAGAAATGATTCAGCACAGCCTTTCATCCTCAGACTAGTGGGCAAGTGGAGAGAGTCAATCAGGTCCTCGAGGATATGCTAAGAGCCTGTGTCATTTCTTTTTGCATGAAATGGGAAGACTGCCTACCTTTTGCTGAGTTCTCGTATAACAACACCTATCAGGCAAGTTCAGGCAAAGCTCCGCTTGAGATTCTCTATGGCAGGAAGTGTTGTACCCCGCTCAACTGGTCCGAGACCGGCGAGCGTCAGATTCTTGGGAATGACTTGATCGAAGAAGCAGAAGAAATGTGTCGAGTCATTCGGGCTAATCTCAGAGCAGCGCAGTCCCGTCAGAAGAGCTAATATGATAGCAAGCATCATGACATGTCTTATGAGATCGATGACTTCGTCTATCTCAAAGTGTCTCCTATGAAGGGCACTCAGCGTTTTAGCATCAAAGGCAACCTTGCTCCTCGTTTTGTTGGTCCTTTCAGAGTTGTTGGCAAGAGAGGCGACCTTGCTTATCAACTAGAGCTCCCTTCAAACTTTGCAAATGTGCATGACGTGTTCCATGTCTCTCAGCTCCGGAGATGCTTCAAGACTCCCGAG
The DNA here is from genome assembly GCF_904849725.1 of Hordeum vulgare subsp. vulgare. Taxonomy (NCBI): domain Eukaryota; kingdom Viridiplantae; phylum Streptophyta; class Magnoliopsida; order Poales; family Poaceae; genus Hordeum; species Hordeum vulgare. The sequence continues at coordinate 293,866,619 of NC_058524.1, read as the reverse complement.
CACACAGTTGATCCTCAAGATATCGACCTTCAACCCGATCTATCATATCGTGAGCATCCAGTTGCAGTTCTCGACACGACTGAGCGCGAGACCCGCAACAAGTCAATCAAGTTTCTCAAGGTGGAGTGGTCACATCATTCCGATAAAGAGGCCACTTTGGAGCACGAGGATCACCTCCGTTCCGAATTCCCAGAGTTCTTTCAGTCTTAGATCTCGGGACGAGATCTTCTTGTAGTGTGGGAGAGTTTGTAATGCCCCAAGTGTAACCTTGCCATATTTGGAACCTTCCATGTTTGGATCCATGATGTCATGCTATGGAGTTATCATTTCGTGTGGCTTATTTCATGTTTTCCCCTTTGCATCATGCCATTCATACCATTCATGCCTTTCTTGTATTGTTGTTGTTGTTGATCTATGTGTGTGGTGTGATGAGTGCATGTGACATGTTGAGGTGGTGCAAAGCTTGGGTTTCAACTTTGCTTATTCTTCCAAAAACTAGGTTTCCACAAAACCCCTTCTTCTTTATTTTCTTGAGCTCGAGATTTACTTGCTCTAAACCTGATTTTAAGATGTAGATCATTTAGAGCATTTTCTTGTGGATGTGGTGCTATGTCTAGGGGTTTTGAAATCTTTGCTATATGGGGTTTTTAACTAAAAAATAGATTAACTAATTCTGTTTGCAATTATTTTTATTTCTCCAAAAATCATCTTTCTATTTTATTTAATTGGGTGATAATTCCGTTATGACCAGGGTCATTTTATTTTCATTTTTGGAGACCTAGATTTTCCTAGGGGTTTTATTCTTGCTGGTATTTGTGTTCTATTTGGCGCCACAAGATGGGCTTCATCTCCTCCTTTGGCCCATCTCCCTCTTCTCCTCGCAGCGCAACCCATCTCTCGCCCCCCCCCCATGCCTTTCTCCTCTGACGGCATCTTCTCCCTCGCATGCTTTCCGTCAGGTTCAGAGAGAGAGAGCGAGCACGCCGTCGTCTCACGAACGTCGAGGCCGTCCCATCAGGCCTATTTAACTCCCCCCTCGACGTCTGGGCTGTCTAGGGTTACTCCTCGCGCCGCCACCCATCGTTCCCATCTCTCTCCCTCTACCTTTGAAGGTAAGATCCAGTGTCTGTGAGGTTCATAGTGTCGCCGTCGTCGATCCGCGTCCCCCTCGTTGCCGGCAGCCTCTCCCCGCGGCGTCCGAGGCGTCCGTGAGCATGGGGCACCTCCCACCGTTCCGTTCCCGTTGCTACAGGGGTGGATCCCCCTCTCTGGCACTCCCTCCACGGCGACTCCGTCGGGCCAAAGCTGAACATCGTCGAGCCGCGCCTCTGCATCCTTTTCTTCCTCTACGCCATAGCAATCCGTCCCCGAGCACTCCAGGGTGAGCAGCTCCTCTCCTCCTTCCTTTTCCCTCGCGTGTAGAGTACTTGGTGACGTAGCGTCGCCGTTTTGTCGCCGTCGCCGCCGTGATGCAGTGCTCTGGTGCGCCGCCGTAGCGGGCCTCCTTCTGGTGCCGTTGGCATGGGAATGGGTCCCTGGTGGATCCCTCTTCCTCCCAGCAAGAGCTCCTTTGCCAATTTTGGTCGTAGCATCGCCGGAGACCATCCCCTGTTCCGGTCGCCGTCGATCTGTAGAAGTAACAGAGAGGGATGCTCAAAAGAGCAACGCCCCCCTCTCTGTTAAGATCCAATCGTGTAGCGTGGTGGTAGGGGGCAGTGTTGTTGGTGTTGTGGTCGTGGTTTCGAGTCCCAAAGGCGCCCTTTTTCTATTTCTTTGTTTTGTGGTGCAGTAGCTCGATAGGAAATGATACCTTGCTTGTTTCCTCTCCCTTGTCGAAGTGGAAGGGCAGTAGCCCTATGGTGTGATGCTGGTTGTGCACAGAGAGCGCCTCGGTTCGATCCCAGGGCCGCCCCTTTTATTTTTTTCTTGATGTTTTGCTTTTTTCAAACTTGGCTTGCTTGGGCAGCAAGTTGTTTGTGTCTAGGACACAAACCAGCAGGTTTACCTTTTTTATTTTAGCTTGTATGCATATGCTTGTGTGTGTAGGTGTGTGCACCTTTGTAGGAGTGCACTTGTAGGTGTGTGTGCGTGTATATGAAGTTGTGTGTATGTGTCTGAGAGCACATGCACTAGTGTGTGCATGTGTGTATGTGTGTGGGCTACCCCCACATATTTGTGCAAGTGTGCACCAACACATGTATATGTGTGTGGGTGTGCAAGTGCTTGTGCATGCACTTGTGTATGTAGTGCTAGTGTATGTGTGTGTGGGTGTCACACACACATGAGCAAGAGTATTCATGATTGACTTAGTATCCATGGGGTGTTCTTTTGAACACCTAGGTATGTGTGAGTGTGTGTATGTGGTAGCTTTGAGAGTGTATGCAATTGTGTGTGGATATGCATGTGTGTATGTGGTCATGCATGTGTGTGTGGGCATGAGTGCACCATGCACTTGTGCATGAGGGCTAACCCCTCATGCTTGCCACTATGGTGTGATGTAGTGATAGATGGGCTTGTGTATGTGCATGTGTTGGAGTAGGAGATGCTGCATATGATTTCTACACATGTGATAATGCTTTGATATGCTTATGTTGTTTCCCATGTAGTTTTTCGAGCTAGCTTTGTGCCTACTTGTTCCATGCAAGTACCCATGTATTATATATGGATTTAGGGTAGAATCAGCCCAGGAATCCACTGGTGGAATCATATTTCACTTTGGATCAACTTCATAAACTGTCATTTTTCTGTCTTGATGCTATGTTTAGAGCTTAGTGCCATGTGGTGTGTTGGCCCTATGAGGATGAATCCTTGATGTGGCAGTAGTGGGTGAACCCCTCTACAACATGGAGTCTTTTTTTATACATAGGAGTTTGTATGCACTTGTGGTGCCTTGTCAAAGTTGTCACTTGGCTGAAATAGTCAGCTTAGTGAAAATCTGAGATTTTCACTAAGTCTGAGAAATTGCTGTTATTTTCTTCCCATGTTTTCTTGTTTGCACAAGCTCATGTGTTGGGAATCAGCCCATGCAACAAACTAAGGTTTGTGAGATTTTGGGTTTGTCTAGCTCTCTATTAAATTTCGTGCACTTTCACTTCCTGTAGATATCATTTTGGAGGCTGTCAAAATGCTTCAGAGCATAAGCAGTTGGTGAAAATCTGAGATTTTCACTAAGTCCCGGAAATATGTTATTTTTGTCCAAGTTTGTGTCCATAGATCTTATGTCTGATGCCTTTGCAGTAGCTTCTTGCTTAGGCTTGTAGATCTTCTGAATGGCTTTTGCCACATATCTTGTTTGGCTCATTTGAGTGGCTGTAGGTACTTTGAATGTTGTAGACAAACTGCTATGATGCTGTTCAGGACAGATTGCATGTTTTATTTGTTTTGAAGCTTGTGTGAGTATTGTTTGTGGTGTGGTGAGTTTCTTTGCACCACCCCACTTATATTTGCTTGTTTTCTCATATGGCAACCTGGGAATACCAGAAGAGTGCCATTGGAGTGGCTTGTGGTGGATTTGAACCGTAGGACTCCATATCTTCTTTTGTAGTTTACGGTTGATCCGTAGCTCCGTTCTCAACGTTCTTTATATGTTTTTGCATCGTTTTCTCGTGATGCACCTGTTCATGCCATATTCGTGCTTGTCAAGATAGTTTAGTGTGAAGTTTTTTCTAGAAGTTTATCTTCCCCTCTCATGCATATTCAAGTGACTAGAATAGTGATGCATGCTTCATTCTCATCTCATGCATCACGTTGTTTGTTGCATCATGTTGTGTTGGTGTTCATTGGCTGTTATTTTATCTTAGGTAGCACCAGGATCGGAGAGCGAGTACATGGATTCTCGACAGTACGTGCAGGACGATCAAGAGCAGTTCCAACCTGAAGACATCACAGGCAAGATGATCGTGACCTTGATACCGTATCTAGCTTTGTTATGCTTAGAATCACGTTTCCTTCGATAAATGCTCGCTTCCAACCACTTGATAAAAATGCCTCCTTTTAATGCCATGAAACCCAAACACCTTCCCCTCCTAGCTAATGTTGTTTGGCTAAGTAGGCTTGCTCAGCTTCTAATGATTAGCTTTGCTAGTTGCAGGTGCCAACTGTCTCATGTGATAACATGAGTATTTTGATATCATTATGTTCAAACTGCTATTAATTAATGCACCTATATACTTGGTAAATGACGGAATGCCTAGCCTTTTGCCGGGTGATTTGCTCCGTTATTGCCGCCTTAGTTTCGGCTATCGATGTTTTTTTCCATAACTGATCGCTCCTAACACATTCGGGGTTGTTATGGGGACCCCCTTGATAAATCGTCTAGTGTTAAGGCTCGTCTGACAGGACCCAACATTTGTTCCGTTATACAACGAGGAGAACGACCGTCTGTACGTGAACTATCCGGAATACTGAGGCCATGGTCGTGATCGTGGGCCAACATGCGGGATATCATAGTCTTTTCCTTGTTTCATGTAGCCCGTAGCGGGACTACCTTGTCTAAATAATTGTGTGGATGTAAACCTTATATTACTATGTAAGATGGAAAATGTATGCCCTAGTTGTCAATCTTAATTTATGTATTTGCTATGATTATCTCGCTTGCGAAACGCTTAGATGCGCCTCTTTCCCTTTTGGGGCATCGCCCCCTAAGTAGGAAAGGGACGTATCTTAGTCGTTACAACGTACTTGCTACACATTTCTTTTGGCCAAGGATGCGACGGAATGTTGAGCGCTTTGTTGCTCGTTGCAGACATGTCAAAAAGCTAAGTCACGACTCAATACTCATGGTTTATATATGCCTTTGCCTGTACCTAGTGTTCCTTGGGAGGATATATATATGGACTTTGTTTTAGGTTTACCTTGAACAAAGAAAGGGAGGGATAGCATATTTGTTGTCGTGGATAGATTTTCTAAAATGGCACACTTTATACCCTGTCATAAAAGTGATGATGCCGCTAATGTGGCTGATTTGTTCTTTCGTGAAATTATTCGCTTGCATGGTGTGCCAAATACGATTGTTTCATATCGTGATGATACATTTCTTATCCACTTTTGGCGATGTTTATGGACTAAGTTGGGGACAAAATTGCTTTTTAGTACTACATGTCACCCCCAAACTGATGGAGAAACTGAAGTAGTCAATAGATCTTTGTCTACTATGCTTAGGATTGTTTTGAAGAACAATCTAAAACTGTGGGAAGAATGTTTGCCTCATATTGAATTTGCTTAGAATCGTTCGCTGCATTCTACTACAAAGATGTGTCCTTTTGAAGTTGTGTATGGTTTCCTACCTCGTGCACCTATGAATTTGTTACCTCTTCCATCTTCGGAGAAGGTTAATTTTGATGCTAAAGATCATGCTGATTTGATATTAAAGATGCATGAGTTAACTAAGGAAACATTGAGCGTATGAATCCTAAATATAAACTTGCTGGAGATAAGGGTAGAAAACATATTGTCTTTGCACCTGGAGATCTTGTTCGGTTGCATTTGCGTCAGGATAGGTTTCCTGATTTGCGCAAGTCAAAGATAATATCGCGTGTTGATAGTCCTTTCAAAGTGTTAGAGCAAGTAAATGATAATGCATATAGACTTGATCTGCGTGCAGATTTTTGGGTTAGTCCCACTTTTAACATTGCAGATTTGAAGCCATATTTGGGTGAGGAAGATGAGCTTCCGTCGAGGACGACTTCAATTCAAGAAGGGGAGGATGATGAGGACATCAGCACCATTGTTACACCCACAGCCCCAGCTGTTATACATACTGGACCAGTTACTAGAGCTCGTGCACGCCAATTGAATTACCAGGTACTTTCGTTTCTTGGGATTACTTCTAATGTTCATGAACATATGATGCTGCCTAAGTTAGATACTTTTGTTGTGCTTATGAATGAAGGACCTAGCATGGACAAGAAGGATATCCGTTGGAGCGGGATCAAGCATGGAGAAGAAGCTGCACGCGCGGGAGAGAACAATAGAGCTTCCAGTGGTGATTTTCGCACTTTAAACCAACCATAAGGAGAGCATGAAGGCTTTGGACAAAATATTCAAGACGTCACTTTATAAATTTCGTCCACTAGCTATTATAGGTGTTGCACCACCTTTTTTTGGGCCAGGACCATGTAATTTAGAAATAAAATAATATAGGCTATTTTTAGAGTCTCTATGTGTGGAGCAACCGAGTTTAGGGCTGTTTTTGGACCCCTCCTCCAAGGGTCACGAAATTGCCTCTCTATTCTCTCATATATACAACCCTTAGGGCACCGTTTAGACTTGGGTTTTGTTTAGATTACAAGTTCGCCATAGCTGCAACTTCGTGTTCTTCGTTTGTGTTCTACGACCAGACAAAGGCGTCACTGTGACAGCCCGATGCCGACGTTCCAGAAGATTCCCCTTCTATTCCGTTTTCGTCGTGTGTCTATTTTTATTTGTTGCATCATCATCGCATCATGCACATCATCTGCATTGTATCGGCATCTCCATGCCGCCAGTTTTCAAAAATTGCATCCGTTGTTAGTTGTCGGTTCGCGTCGTTGTCCGTTCTGAGCCCGACCGCACTCACACGCGCCCGCGGCATCGTTCGAAACCCTGTTTTAAAAGTGTGCGTCAAACTTTCTCTGATTAGGTTGAGATTTGACGTGCGGTGTTATTTTAATATAGCCAGGCCGTCTGTCGAATTTCGTCGCGATCGGAGTCCGTCTGGTACCCGAACGGTCGACCGTAGCGGCACCGTATTCGGTCTACGGTCGGACGTGTGTCGGTGTTTTTAAATACGTTGCCGGGTCGCCCGTTTTCCCTCTCATCTTCGCCTGGCCCCTCGCCACAGTGTGTCGACCCTACAAGCGGCCAGTCCGAAGACCTCCCGAACCCGAACAGGGCGGTCGTGACCGTTGGATCCGGATCAACCCCGTTTTACCGCAAACAGTCATCGGTTTGTCCATTGGACTCCCTAACCCAGCTATTTCTGATCGTCCGGTTTAATCGGAGGGTCCCCATGCCATTTAGTCTAACCCAATTACCGTATATTGTCAACCTAGACCTAACCCTGGCATACACAACCTTCACCTCGAATCTCTCCCCTCGTCCTGACAGCGCCGCCTCCTGCACAGCACGAGAGAGCCCTGCAGCGCCATCCTCCCCTCGATCTGCGAGCACCCCGCCGCCAGCTTCGCTCAATCCCCGTGCCAGATTCCATCGCGCGCCTCGTGTTCCCCGCCAGCGCCGTTTCCCCGCCGCCAGCCTTCCCGCGGAGGCCGCCTTCCCGCTCGATCCGGTCGGGCGTTGACCGAGCGCAGCGCCGCCCCATCCCGCGATCTGGGGATCCAGATCGGGTCCCGCTGAGGCAGCCGCCTCCCAGCGCCCCCGTGCCAGCGCCGCCAGACCCGCCTCGCCTGGAGCCGACGCGAGCGCAGCGCTCGTGGCCTCCTGCTCCCGCTCGTGGCCTTCCGTTGTGCCGCTCGCGTTGACCAGCGCCTAGTCGCGCGTGGCGCTGGCGCCACCAACCGCCGCAGCCCAGGTTCCTCCGCCCCGGCCCAGATCGGTGCCCCGCAGGCCGGCCCAGCTCGGTTTGCGTGCCAGCCAACAGCCTTGAGCCGACCCCAGGCCCACCTCCAGGCCGGCCCAACCGAGGTGAGATCCTCCCTCGCCTGTGCATATTCTGTTAGACTGCGTCTGTTTGGCCCATTAGGTAATTTAGGGGTTTTCGAAATTTAGTTATATTTCAGGATTTAGACGGATATTTAAACGTCCCTATCTTTTAAACCGTAAGTCGGATCGGAACGTGTAGTATATGGTTTTCGCGTAGTTTCTCGTGTACAATCCGTTTTTACCACTTGCATAATTATTTGACGTAGTTTTACGTGCCAAACGCCTAGTCTAGCGTGCTGTCCCAATAGGGGAACGTCCCGTATTTATTTTTCTTGCGGTCCGGATTGCTCGAGTTCCTTAGGTAAAATGCCTATGTTTTAGGAACCATTATTCCATGTATTTTAGAGCGGCCATTGGTATTTTTGCGTGTAGGGATTGCCGCTAGTTGATTTTCCCGTGTATAGGTTATTTTCCCGCATTTACGTGTGGTGTTATTTTGTTGTGCAACCCCACATATTTTATATGATTCCGGGGTAGAAAAATCCATGCGATTTTTCTGTGCAATTATTTTTATCTTTTGAGTAAGTTAGTACGCGAGATATTTTGCCATGTTGCCCTTTTGTTTAATTCGTAGGATTTATTCCGTGCATCGTTTGATTGAGTTGTCAACTAGAGAGTTGTTCTTGGGTGTTTAGTCTAGCCCCTCGTATTTTTGGTTGCAATAGAAATGCATGTTTAGGTGTGATTTGCTTGCTCTCAAGTTGCTAGAAATAGTGCTGTTTTAGAGGAGCTGAAATACTTCTAAGTCTGAGATCTGTTATATTTTGTAGCTGCCTTGTCTTGCTTGCATCTTGTGATCTGTAGCTCTTTTGAGGTTGGTCCAATGGAGTTAGTTGTACCCCTTGTGTTTCTCTAGCATGCTGTAAATTTTCATGCCATTTGGAGTCCTGTAGCTATAGGTTTTGCTGCTGTCAATATTGCTTCAGATCGAAAACTGCACTTTCATAAAGTGTTATTTTCACTAAGTCTGAAATGGTGTGTGCGATGCCATGTTGTGTCTTATTTCCCTAGTGTTCCTTGCTGCCATTCTAGTAGTTGTTAGTTGCTTGTAGTAGTGCTTCTTGCCCTCTTCCGTGCCATGCCTTGCTTGAGTATATCGGAGTTGTGTAACCGTAGTTGTGGGGCGTAGAAAGTGCTATGTGGCTGATTTTGGCAGATTGTAGTCAGTTCTTGTTTTGCTCGTAGTGGTTGAACCGTAGCTCCGATTTGATCGTGCCCTACATGAAACTTGCTTAGAATCTCGTGTAGTTTCATTTTATCTTGCTGGTTGTATGTTTTGAAGTGCTCGTAGCTGCCGTTGCACACATTTTGCATTCATGCCATCATATCTTGCGGTGCTTGTAACTTTTGATCCGTAGCTCCGTTGGAGGTGTTCTTTATGTGTAGATTGCTTGCCTTGACGCGTAGAATCACGTGAACCTATTTATTTTGCTGTTTAACAACTAATTAAATGCATTAGTTCAGATCTGGACAGAATTGCAAATTAACATGTGAGGTCGTCTCGGAGATGCTATATGTCATTTCCGACCTCATTTAAAATGTCTAGATAGGTAGTTTAATTTCCGCTTCACCTCTTGCATGTTTGACAACATTAATATAACCGTGTAAATCACCTGGAGTGAACTAAATAATTCATATGTGGAGTTTCGTCAATATGCAACTCATTGCATATTGAACTTCACTTAATGTGTAGTGTTTGTTTGTCGTGAATTGTCATGCCATGTCTTGCATGTTTTCAACTGCTCATGCATCATTTGTGTTGTTGCATCGTGTGGTGAATTTCGTGTGTTGATGCTTGTTTCCGGTTTTCCCCGTCTCGATAGAGTTCCGCAAGCGTGTCGGATTGTGAGGACCCGTTCGACTACGTCAGTTCGTCTGCTTCGCGGAGGCATTCTTCTTCCAAGCGGGATCTCAGGCAAGATGATCATTTCCCCAGATACCATTACTATCATTGCCATGCTAGTTTTACCGTTTCTACCGTTTATGTCTCGTTGCCTACCACATGTTAAATATCAGCCTCTCAACAATGCCATGAAACCTTCAACCTGTTCAACCTAGCAAACCACTGATGGGCTATGTTACCGCTTGCTTAACCATGTTGTTAGTGTTGCTAGTTGCAGGTGCAGTTGCTTCCATGTGAAAACATGGGTTCCTTGTCATATCACCATATTAATGCTATTTAATTTAATGCACCTATATACTTGGTAAAAGGTGGAAGGCTCGGCCTTTCTAGCCTGGTGTTTTGTTCCAGCTTTGCCCCCCTTAGTTTCGGCTACCGGTGTTATGTTCCATAAAGGAGCGCTCCTAACACGATCGGGGTTGTTATGGGGACCCCCTTGATAATTCGTTTTAGATTAAAGCTGGTCTGGCAAGGCCCAACATTGGTACTACATTTGCCCAACGTAATAACTTAATAAAACTGAAATGCATAGGGAGTTAGCGCTACCCGAGGAGTAATTCAACATAATACAGGCGGGCAGTGCTGTTGGTGCTAGTCCAAAACTAGAGCCGTTTGCGGGGCCAACCCGGGGCAACTCGGGAGATTTCTATCAGGCCACCGCACGCTGTCCTTATCCGTCGTGTCCTGAGAGCGAGATACGCGGCTCCTATCGGGATCGTCGACACGCCGGGCGGCCTTGCTGGATTAGTTTTACCTTTGACGAGATATCTTGTGCTTCGGGATTCCGGTGATGCTTTGGGTAATCTCAGAGTTGAGGTTTTCCACTAGGGAATCCGACGAGATCGCGAGCTTCTTGATTGAGGATTTCTATGCGGCTTGTGGTAATTTGTGATGGACTAGTTGGAGCACCCCTGCAGGGTTAAATCTTTCGGAAAGCCGTGCCCGCGGTTATGTGGCAACGTGGAAGCTTTGTTTAACACTGGTTCTAGATAACTTGAAGTTAACTTAATTAAAACTTGCCAACTGTGTGCGTAACCGTGACTGTCTCTTTCGTGAGTTCTTTCTCCGATCGAGGACACGGTGGGGTTATGTCTGACGTAGGTAGGCGTTCAGGATCATTCATTTGATCATCTATAGTTCACGTCCGCTGAGCGTAGATCTTCCCCCTCTTATTTCTTGTACTCGTAAGTTTAGCCACCAAATATATGCTTAGTCGCTGCTGCAACCTCACCACTTAACCTTAACTCACCCATTAAGCTTTGCTAGTCTTGATACCTTTGGAAATGAGATTGCTGAGTCCCCTGTGGCTCACGGATTACTACAACACCAGTTGCAGGTACAGGTAAAGGTTACTTGACGCGAGCGCGTTGATTGTTCATTTGGAGTTGCTTCTTCTTCTTCTTCTTCATCGATCTAGGATGGGTTCCAGGCCGGCATCCTGGGATAGCAAGGATGGACGCCGTTCTTATCTTTCTCGTTTGTTTTCGTCCGTAGTCGGACCCTGCTCTTACTCTTGATGTTATGTAATGTACTGATGTGACTGTGATGTAGCTTGTGGCGAGTGTAAGCCAATTCTATATATATCTCATCTTTTCAGTACATGTACTTGTAACGATATCCATTCTTGCGACACGACGAGATGCGCTTCTATCCCTGACGAGGCCTTCGTGCCAAATTGAGGATAGGGTCGCATCTTGGGCGTGACAGTCACACAACCCCACCTTCATCAATAAAGCTTTCCTCTTATATTCGCAATATCTTGATTGCATCTTAGTTTCTTGCTTGTTCTTCGTTTGCGTGCAGGAAACAGACCTTCATGGTCAGGTTGATCATGCTCCGGAGTGGTCAATAACCTCTCGGAGTTGGTTTAGCGATTACTAAGGCGCGACGTCCTCACACGTTCGTAGTCGGATCGTCAAAGTCGACTCTACCAAAACGATACCCACGATCTCATCGAAAGACAGGGACAACTTCGCCTCTATCACATTGTGCCAAGAGGAATGTTACCATGACCAATTACCAAGGAATTAGAGTCAAGTTTGTTCCCAACCCTACCTCCGCTCAAGCCCCTCAGGTCCACTGTCTGTCGAGAATTGAGTTGGATCAAGTTTCGGTGGTATGCGAATACCAAATGTCTTTCCTGATGAGCTTCCTGGAATGCCTCCTGACCATGACATCGAGTTCATTATTGAGCTGATGCCCGGAGCAGAAACCATCTATAAGAAGCCCTATAGAATGGGTTCCGAAGAGATGGTTGAACTAAAGAAGCAACTAGCTGAGTAGCTTAGAAAAGGATTTATTCGCCCTACGGTTTCTCCTTGGAGATCATGTATTCTATTTGTGTCAAAGAGGGACGGAATTATCAGGCTCCGTATTGATTGTCGTTCTCTCAGTGAAGTCACAATAAACAAAAAGTATCCAATCCCCAAGACTGAAGACATGTTCGATCAACTAAATGGTGCCAAGGTGTTTTCCAAGATCAATCTCAGGTATGGGTACTTGATATCCCACAAGTATAGGGGATTGTGTGTAGCCTTTTTGATAAGTAAGAGTGTCGAACCCAACGAGGAGCTAAATGTGGGATAAATATTCTCTCAAGTTCTATCAACCACTGACACAACTCTACGCACACTAAAGGCTTTGCAATATCTAGGAAATAAAACTAGAGTACCAATACAGGTAAACAAGATAGTTTTGCAGGATAATAAATACATGAAAGTAAAGTTAGTTGCTGCAGCAATAAAGTATACTAAGTAACTATAAACTAATAGTACCATGAGTGTGGAAAAGTGGTGGTAATTGTGATGGATTTGTCCATGATCAAAATAGACAAAAAAAAGGTTGATATTCCTCTTTTATGTGGGAGAGGCAAAGCTAAGAAGCTCTCACTATCCAATGATTGCAAGTACTTATGATTGGAACTCTAGCAAACATCTGTAACTACAATAAGATACATTAAGGTAAAAATACCCAACCATAGCATTAAGATCAAAAGGTCAAATTTATCCCATATGCTTTAATCACTAGATTGGGGCTCATGTTTCTGTCACTCAAGCAGCCCACCCTCTAGCTTTCTCCACATACTACAAACCCTACGATGTGATCCATGCGCGCATAAACATATGATGGGCAGCATAGGATGGTAACAAATTCAATATATAGCTCAAACCATCCATGGAGATTCAACAATCAATCATACGATAAAGGGGAACTATACAAACATGACATAGATGCAATAGATCATCAGCAAATAATTTATAACATCAGACACCATGTTTACATAGGGATTACAGAGGTTTGTGGGAGAGTGGACCGATGTAGCTATGGAAATGATGATGGAGGTCTTGGTGAAGGCGGCATCATGGCGGAGAGGATGGACAAGGGGCAGCATGTGAGGTGCAGGGCGGCGCCGGCGGCCGGCGGCGGCGCAAGGGGCTCCTCCTGTGCCGGCCAGCCATCTTGGGGCAGCGCCGCCCCTTAGCCCTCTTCCTCCATGGCTTCTTGGTGATGTAGATGAGCCCTCCCTCATGAAGATGAGGCCATGGGGGAGGCAAAATTCGTGGCTTTTGATGGCTGCCGAGAAATCAGGGTTTTCCTCTCCTTATATGAGTTGTGACGATCATCCTTAGCCCTCCGATGGATGCCCCTTTGATACAAGGGCTCTTGGGCACCTCTAGAACCTTCCTAGGGACCCCTCTCATCCCTAATAAGGTCCCAAAATCGTGGCTTGACCGAATCCATCAAATATAGTAAGAGTTGGACTCAATCACGTCACCGATTCCCGTAATCCCGTAATCAGATATTTGTTCTCCACTAAAATGGGTCCACAGGTCGCATACAAACTCGGATTGGGCTAAATTTTACGTCTAAATTTATAAGCATAAAATCTCCACGCTTTGCATTCATTAACTTGTTCCATTTGACGTCATATTCGACCCGTAAAGTGACCATATTTGAAAACAGTTCTAGGACACATTTTTGGAAAGTCCCAATTCGACTCCAACAAGGTTTCCTCTTGTTTTCTTGATAATTCGTACACATCAAAGAGTAAAACAAGAACATTATGCACTCTTGCAACTATTAATAGATTAGTCCAAATAAATCATAAACTTTATATAAAAACAAGTGTCAGAAGCATAATATTAGCATAAAACCAACAAAAATTATAGATACGTTATGGACGTATCAATATCCCCAAGCTTAGTTCATGCTCGTCCTCGAGTAGGTAAACGATAAAAACAATATAATTTTTTGTGTTGAATGCTATGGTCAGGTTTTTAACAATTATATAACAAATGATGTATAGATAATAAAATTTAGCAATCATGTTACCTAATGAAATGATATCAACGAACTAAGAGTTCATAGTATGAAATTTATAAACATCAACAAGATTGTAATGACCATAATAAAGCATGGTATAGTGGTATCTCGCTTGGCCTTTATGGAGCAAACCATAAATGCCAGGGCACCTCTGAAGTTCAAGAGAAGACTAGAGGTAGAAATGTCAAAGATAAAATCATCAAAGATATACCTCAATTAACTGTGTTCTGGGACAAACACATTACGCTAAGAATGACAGTTATGCTCTCGAGAAGGTGCCCAAAGAAGGTGAAAGGACGTGGATGTCGCCTAGAGGGGGGTGAATAGGGGCTTTAAAATAATTAAGGTTTAGGCTTGAACAAATGCGGAATAAAACTAACGTTTAATATGTCAAGCACAAAACCTCAAACAACTAGGCTCACCTATGTGCATCAACAACTTATGCTAAGCCAGATAAACAACTAAGTGATAGCAAGATATATGACAAGAGACGATATGGCTATCACAAAGTAAAGTGCATAAGTAAAGGGTTCGGGTAAGAGATAACCGAGGTAAGCGGAGACGATGATGTATCCCGAAGTTCACACCCTTGCGGATGCTAATCTCCGTTGGAGCGGTGTGGAGGCACAATGCTCCCCAAGATGCCACTAAGGCCACCGTAATCTCCTCACGCCCTCGCACAATGCAAGATGCCGTGATTCCACTAAGGGACCCTTGAGGGCGATCACCGAACCCGTACAAATGGCAAACCTTGGGGGCGGTCACCAAACCCGTACACGTGGCAACCCTTGGGGGCGGTTACCGGTACCCCTACAAATTGCTCGAGGCAATCTCCACAACCTAATTGGAGACCCCGACGCTTGCCCGGAGCTTCACACCACCATGATTGAGCTCCAAGACACCACCAAGCTTCTAGGATGCCAAAGCATCCACGAAGAACAATATCTAGGGTACTAAGTACCAAAGGTAGTAAGCTTCTCAACTTCTCACTTCCACGAATCACCGTGGAGAACTCAAACCGATGCAACTCATGCAATGGCAAGAACACACGAAGTGGTCAAGTCCCTCACACTCAAATCCCTCCACAACAACGAAAGCTATGGTGAAATATGAGAGGAAGAACAAGGAGCTCACAAAGAACTCCAAGATCTAGATCCAAGGGGTTCCCCTCACATAGAGGACAAAGTGATTGGTGGAGATGTGGATCTAGATCTCCCCTCTCTTTTCCCTCAAGAACAAGCAAGAATCATTGGAGGGATTGAGAGTTAGCAAGCTCTAAGAATGTCAACAATGGAGGTAGAACAAGAGCTCAACAGATGGATAAGACCAAGGGGGAAGAAGACCCCATTTATATAGTGGGGAAGGAATCAGACCGTTACCCCCACTTACAGCCCGAGCCTAGCGGTACTACCGCTGGCTCCAGCGGTACTACCGCTGACCCTCTGGTGGTACTACCGCTGGCTGCAGCGGTACTACCGCTGACTCTCCAGCGGTACTACCGTTGGCTGTAGTGGTACTACCGCTGAGCCCATGGTAGCGCAAAGATACTACCGGGCCAACCACCGCCAAGAAAGTCTTCGCAAAAATGTCCGACGCAGTACAACCGCAAAGATGACGGTACTAAAAACTTGGAGCGGTACTACCGCTGGCCAGCGGCGGTACTATCACTGGGACAGCGGTACTACCGCCAGCTCTAGCGGTACTACCGCTAGGGCCAGCGGTACTACCGCTAGGTCCAACGGTACTACCGCTCGCCACTGAAACAGCCATAACTTTCGCATACGAGCTCCGAATCGAGCAAACCCAAGCTTGTTGGATTCAGGATGACAAGAGCTATCCAAACAGCGACCATGCAGATATCAAAATGCCAATGATATAGAGATGTGAGTCCTCTATGAATGAAGAACCGGCAAAAACTCCAACATCGAAAACATCATAGTAGATGCATATGGACTCCATTTTCGATGAACTCGAGCTTGTCATGAAGATGACCATAAGCTCTAAAACTCACAAAGAGAAACACCAAACAAGAACCAAGAAGTATGATGCAAGGATGCAAATGGTTTGAGCTCTTAACGAACGATACGATCAAGCTACTCACTTGAGAGCCCCCCTTGATAGTACAGCAATCTATCCTAAATAGAAAACCTATCAAGGGCAAACCTATACCTTGCACCTTGTCCTCTTGAGCTAGATGTTGATGATCTTGGCTTCCTCAAGATGGACCACCTTTCTTGATTGCGTTGGCTTGATGAAGACTAGTTGATTGCTCCCCCATACTCACTATGGGTGAGCCACTCTTCAACATATCTTCACAAGTCCATTCCCACCACAATGGACGGCAAGCTTCAGGAATGATATCTTCGTGCTAATCCACTTGAACTTGCACACCGCAATCTTGATGACGATCACCACTTGATGTCATCCTTCATGGGTTGTATGAGATCTTCCTTTTGACACAAGCCCATGAAAACACACCTAACCCACACACAGAACTCTCACGAAGACCATGGGTTAGTATACAAACACGTAATGGACAATGCTTACCATACCATGGGATCACTTGATCCCTCTCGGTACATCGTGTACACTTTGTGTGTTGATCATCTTGATTTACTCTTTGTCTGAGATCTTGATCAACCATGTGTCTCTATGACCATTCTTTGATAATACCTTGAATGCCATCTTGGTCATCATAAAAACTCCTTGAACCCAACAGATGGACTTCAAGAAGTGCCTATGGACAAATCCTATAAATGTAACTTAAGGCAACCATTAGTCCATAGGAATTGTCATCAATTACCAAAACCACATATGGAGATATATGCTCTAACAGAAGGAGATGGTGACTCATCCTAAAAGTAAAAGATTGGCCCTTCATAGAGGGAAACAAGGATTAACATGCGCCAGAGCTTTTTATTTTTAAAACAGTACTAAAACAATTTTGGGAGGTGGTTGTTCATGTCAACGAACGCTAGTAGATAGCCCAATACTTCTCATGATGAACAAGTTTCGTGGAACGGCTCCCAAAGTGGGGACGATCACATCCCCTTAGTCTCCTTTGTTTATCACTATCAAAGTTTTCTGATTTCTTATAAACAAAGCGTGAAGGAGGTTCTGTTTGTTGTTATTATCTTATACGAGCTGGGCGCACTCAGACCAGTCCCTCCTCGTATTAGGGGTTCGCAGATTAGACATGCAAACCCAAGATAAAACTTGTCCAGTATGAGAAGATCATGAATTATCTACTACTTCCTCATGAGCTAAAACAGTGTCACAATATGAGAAATATTTTGAAGGTTTTAAAGGTAGCACATGCAAATTTACTTGGAATGGTTTGAAATACCATGCATAGGAACTTATAGTGGACTCTTTAGAATAACTTGGTTTTCCGGGATTTGGAAGCACGAGCAGCATTCCCGCTTATTACAAGTGAAGGCTAGCAATAGACTGGGAAACGACATTCAAGCGAACAATAACCATCATAATCATGTTTGCGACGGAACAAAATTAATGGGAGCATAAAAGTGATACAAGAACTCCGATGAAAAATAAACCATCAAGCCTTAATTGCCTTTTTGTTTTCAGTCATAGCATGCGTGAGCATGTGCCAAGTCAATTCAAATGAAGCATACATAGGAGGATACCACAATGGCTTACCATCTTATGAACAGGACAATGCATGTTAAAATCACAATGACAAAATATACACTATTAGCTAGTTGAAACTAACCATAAGAAAACATAAACTACTAAACAATATCATTTACACATCATTTTTAAGTTTACTAAACTTTGAACCACCTCTCCAAACAGGAGATAAATAAAAGATATGACGAATTGATGTAACTCGTGTTTGATGCTAAGACAAATAAATAATAAGATACAAATGCTCCAATTTATTCAAGTTTCTATGTTGCTCGAAAAACAAAGTTTAAAGGCTTGCAAACCGAGGGGATGATGATGAAGAGGGATGCGGAGACATCCCCAAGCTTATGACTTTGGCCATTCTTCAATATTTCTTTGTTTGGTGTTCCTTCATTCTGTGTGAAAAAACTTCAACACTTTCCCATTCTTTTCTGCTATTTGACATTAGTGCAATAGATAATAATTCCAAAGTGCTGCTATTAAACCAAATCAAATTTTGTTTCGGAGTTACCAAAATGTTGCTTAAGTGGCCAACTTCTAAATAAATGGTAAGACCCAAAAAGAATCAAATGAAAACGCAAAGAGGCCACTCTTGCAACAAAAGTCTGAATCTATCGAGAAAAACAGTAGCTCGAAAACGTAATTTTTAGGTGCACTTAAGAATGTCAGAAATTTTTGACAATTTTTATGCATGGACAGGATTAGGTGATATGTACTCTATCTAAATTTCGTGACTTCTTGAGTTAAAAATGAAAAATCGTGCAGTGGGTAGTATGTGCTGAAAAACAGAAAAGCCATTTCTTACATATGTATCAACTAAGACAAATGGGTAAAACTTGGTACTTTATTTTTGATAAACTAAGAGATCAGAGGATAAACAATATCTAAACATGCTAACTACAACAAACAAAACAAAACAAAACTGAAAGCAAAAACAACTTATGCTCCAAGAATAACACATAATATATGAAGCAATAAAAATATAGTGTCTTGAGATGACCTGATATTTTTGTTGATGAAGAAGGGGATGCTTTGCGCATCCCCAATCTTTGACGCTTTTACTTCTTGGATATATCTTGGGGTGACATGGGTATCCCCAAGCTTGAGCTTTTGTCCATCCTTCATATCATCATATCATTCTTCTCTCCCTACACTTGAAAACTCACTCCATACAAAACTTCACACAATCTTCATTAGCAACGTTAGTGTAATCAAAATAATAAATCCACTTTGGTTCAGTTTCAACACAAGTCTAACACCTATTAAAACATTATCCACTGTCACAACTTCTTTTAAAGCTCTTCCCTTCAAAAGAACACCAAAATAAAAAGATTAAGAAGCAAATGGAAATATTAGCAGAAATCAGTCAAAACAGAACAGCAGGTAAACATCGATTTTTTCGAAAATATTCTGTTGCTCAAATCAAAAAGTGTAAAACTAATGAAATTTAGACAATAACCTGGGGCATGTGCACAATACAATTCATATCAATTATACGTTCTGGCTGAGAGAATTATTATTTTTGGTGGCAGCACAAAATCTGTTTAAGGACGGCAACTTTTTCAAATCATACTTCCTCTCTATTAAAGGCTACTCTTGGCACAAAATGAAATAAAAAAGGATAATGAGAGGTTTATACAGAGGTAAAAACTTTCAAGACTCAAAGAAAACAAAATAAACTGAAAGAAAACGACATGAAAACATAAGGAAAACAAAGTGGGTTGCCTCCCACAAGCGCTTTTTTAACGCCTTTTAGCTAGGCATGGAAAAAGGAGGGATGCCTTGGGCATCCCCAAGCTTTGATGATTGATTTTTCTTGAATACTTCATCGAGGTGCACTTGGTAGTCCCCAAGATTGAGCTTTTCTCTTCTCATTCATCACGTATCACCATCTCCGTTGGATCTTAAATACTACATTCACATAAAACTTGACAAAAACTCATTGGTAGGGTTAGTACTAATTAAATAAAATTCACTCATGTTAAAGCTTTGAAAAGTTTTAATTTAATATTACCTACTGTTTACTAATCAATTTATAATATTTATCGATCAAATAAAGATCATAAACATTGAGTATAAGCACAATACTAAATAAGCATGATAATCTGTCAAAACTGAAAAGTCTGTAAAGATGACACTCAACGAGATAGTTAGGTAGCTCAAATCTAAAAACTCAAAACTAATGGAAGACAGATCATAATCTCAGGTTTATGCACAAACAATTTCAGATCAAAATAGTATTATGAGATTTATCACGATTTTTTACACTGAAGCACTGGAAATCTGTCTAAACAGAACAGTCAGTAAAGATCGAATTATTAGACATATCTACACACCTCAAATCAGAAAAGTTAAAACTAATGAAAGTAATATAATAAACAGTACTTTGTACTCAAGAAATTTCGGATCAAGATCACGTTCTAGTGACTTTTAAAATTTTCTACGGTAGAGCACGGAAGTCTGTTTCTAGGCAGCAAAGTGGCAAACTTGCATCATAAACAAACTAGAAGTTATCTATACATTTTATTTTTATGGTACAGAGAAATATATACAATACATACACAATATATACAATTTTTCAACTAAAAATCTTCCATGGAAAGAATTTTTTTAGTTTTATAGGCATGAACACAAGTGTTCAAGGACGGCCCCCACTTAATCATTACTCATCTTTGCAATCACTTTCCTTTTTGAAAACATTTTTAGATAACAAGTACAACTATTTTTTTTGTAATTTGCATTCCCTATCCATATAAAGATAGATAACAACTTAAAACTGAAAGTATAACTACTTAGGGACACAACAAACAAGTCCACACAAGAACATTTACCCCACGCTATTGCTCCCCGGCAACGGCACCAGAAAAGGTCTTGATATCCCACAAGTATAGGGGATCGTGTGTAGCCTTTTCGATAAGTAAGAGTGTCGAACCCAACGAGCAGCTAAATGTGGGATAAATATTCTCTCAAGTTCTATCAACCACTAACACAACTCTACGCAAATTAAATGCTTTGCAATATCTAGGAAATAAAACTAGAGTAACAATACGGGTAAACAAGATAGTTTTGCAGGATAATAAATACATGAAAGTAAAGTTAGTTGCTGCAGCAATAAAGTATACTAAGTAACTATAAACTAACAATACCATGAGTGTGGAAAAGTGGTGGTAATTGTGATGGATTGGTCCATGATCAAATAGTCAAAAACAAGGTTGATATTCCTCTTTTATGTGGGAGAGGCAAAGCTAACAAGTTCTCAGTATCCAATGATTGCAAGTACTTATGATTGGAACTCTAACAAACATCCGTAACTACTAGAAGATACATTAAGGTAAAAAACCCCAACCATAGCATTAAGATCAAAATGTCCTCTTTATCCCATATGCTTTAATCACTAGATTGGGGCTCATGTTTCTGTCATTAAAGCAGCCCACCCTCTAGATTTATCCACATACTACAAACCCTATGATGTGATCCATGCACGCATAAACATATGATGGGCACCATAGGACTGTAACATATTTAATATATAGCTCAAACCATACATGGAGATTCAACAATCAATTATATGACAAAAGGGAACTACACAAACATGACATAGATGCAATAGATCATCTGCAAATAATTTATAACATCAAACACCATGTTACATAGGGGATTACAGAGGTATGTGGAAGAGTGGACTGCTGTATCTATGGAGGAGATGATGATGGAGGTGTTGTTGAAGGCGGCATCATGGCGGAGAGGATGTACAAGGGGCAACACGTGAGGTGCAGGGCGGCGCCTGCGGTCGTCGGCGGCGCAGGCGCTCCTCGTGTGTCGGTCGGCCATCATGGTGGAGCATCGTCCCTTAGCCCCCTTCCTCCATGGATTCTTGGTTCTATACATGATCCCTCCCCTGTGAAGATGAGGCCATGGGGGAGGCAAAATTCGTAGCTTTTGGTGGCTGCCTAGAAATCAGGGTTTTCCTCTCCTTATATGAGCTCACACGATCATCCTTGGCCCTCCGATGGATGCCCCTTTGATCCAAGGGCTCTTGGGTATCTCTAGAACCTACCTAGGGACCCCTCGCATCCCTAATGAGGTCCCAAATTCATGGCTTGGTCAAATCCATCAAATATGATAATAGTTGGACTCAATCACGTCACCGATTCCCGTAATCCCATAATCAGATATTTGTCCTCCAGTAAAACGGGTCCACAGGTCGCATACAAACTCGGATTGGACTAACTTTTATGTCTAGATTTATTAGCATAAAATTTCCCACGCTTTTTATTCATTAATGTTTTCCATTTGACGTCATCTTTGACATGTAAAGTGACCATCTTGTAAAACATTTCTGGGACACATTTCTGCAAAGTCCCAATTCGACTCCAACAAGGTTTCGTCTTGTTTTTTTGATAATTCGTCCACATCAAAGAGTAAAACAAGAAAATTATTTACTCTCACAACTATTAATAGGTTAGTCCAAAAAAATCATAAACTTTATATAAAACAAGTGTAAAAAGCATAATATTAGCATAAAACCATAAAAAATTATAGACGCGTTATGGACGTATCAGTACTATCAGTTGAAGATCAGTCCCGAGGATATTCCAAGAATTAATTGATTTTAATTTCTAGGTAAAATGAAGTTTTGTACAGAAACCTCTTAATAAAAGTCTCCTAAAATTCCACAAAAATTTGTAGTGGTCAAGGGATTCATATAAATGAATTTTATGCAAAAATATATGTTGGTCTTTTGAAAAATTTGAGCACCCCTTCTTGTTTTATGTTCTAGACCAGATTGGAATTTTGCACTACAACCCCATTATTTTCTTTCCCAATGGCCTTAAAAATGTTCTTATAGTCCACCATGTAAAACCTTTAAGTATCAAATTTCAACCCCATTTGAGTTGTTTTGACCCATGTTGCATCATCATCTTGTTTTGTCCAGAAATGGACTTTTGCTCTAATTGCATTATGAAGTTGTTTGTTGCTAAATCTGACCTTACCACATTTGTTTGCATCCAAGGAGACTCCTATCTAGAAATTCTTGTGGCTAGTAGGTGCTCTTAGATGCCCTTAGCATTTTGTCAAACACCCGGTGTCCCTGACCAGATTTGGCATGATGTTTTGTTTGTGTGGGGGAGTTGCCCCATTGGCCATATGTGCATGGCTAGCTAAGCTTGAGTAGGACCCTTAACCATTCTCGAGAGTTTCACCTCCAGCCTAAGCCCCTAGCTAGCAGTGGCATTTTATCGAGCACCTGGCAGGCATGCCAGAGGGTGCTCTAGAGCGTGCGTATTGTAGCCAATGTGCTAATTCGCACGAGGTTCATGTGCGCTCCTGTTTCCCCTGCTAGCCCCTGGAGCACCGCAGTCGCGCCGGCCGTCGATGGCTGCAGTAGCTGCGCATCGATGCAGCACCGCCCAGGAGGCCCCCGAGCGCCACCTACCCTAGGACCGCTCCTCTACGTCGAGTCAGTGCTTCCCAAACCATGTTTCTGCATCAGCCGCCCATGTGCCATCGCCAAAGACTGTCCCCTGCGAGCTTATCCAGCTCCGTCACGGAACCGACCCTCCGGGGCTATAAATAGGACCCAGTGGCCTCAATGCAACCCAGTCCCTCCCTCGAAGCCATAGCCAGCCCCATTGGCTCCAATTTGGACCGAGGCACCCTCCTTCTCCAGCTCCGGTGGTCTTCCCCGCCGACGTGCCTCGAGTCGATCCGGTCGAGCCGAAGTTATCTTGCCCCTACTAAGCCCACCATTAGCTTCCCCACAACCTCATGGAGCTGCCCCACCCCTCGTTTTGCACCTAGAGCCCCTCCTAGCTAGCTCCTCATCGGACCCGAATCTCCCTCCGCCGTGGAGGAAGGGTTGCTCGCTCCCGGCATCCGCCGGAGCTCCAAGACCCTGGAATGGATGCGTCTCGATCCCCAGACCATGATGATGCCTTCAGTTCCTCGGATGGAGGTCCGTGTCGCTGGCAAGCCTCGCCGGAGGTCCCTCCTCCCTTCGGCTAGAGGAGGAAGACGACCTGGGTCAAACCTGCACGTGGGCCCCGCGCTCAGCGTCTCATCCCCAGCCAGAGCCCACGCGAGTGAAGGCGCCTTCGGTCAAGTACGCCCTCCCCTCTGCGTTTGCGTATTTCTAACCGAAACGTTTTCTTTTCTGTTTGTTTTTAAAATAGATTTTTGACCAGACTTTGACTGGCTATAACTTCTAAAATAAAACTCCAAATGAGTTGATTCTTTTTCTCACCTCTTCCTAATTCTGTCTAGTTTGTTTTAGTATTTATTTAAAAAAATTCTAAGACAACTTTCTGTGTTGTTTTTATATTGTGTGTTAATTAGTATATTTTAAATAGGCTTTGAAGAGAGGAGTCAAAACTTGCAAAAGTTTGTGGTGAGACCCTACCTCTCTACACTTTGAAGGCAAGCATCCTGAACCTACATTTATTTTGGTTATGTGTGGTTTGCTTGGTAAGAATAACATAGGGTTATGTTGTATATGTGGTGTTATTTCATGTGACAATCATGCATGTGGTTTCATAATTTATGAGCAAAGATTGTTGCATTATGGTGCATGGACAGTGGTTACCCTTTCCTACCCTACATGCCTACCTGATGGGTTTCGGTGAAAGTCGGTGTCTTTTGGAGACACGGCCGTGGGATTGACATCTCGTGGACGAGAGTGGTCAACAAGACATGTTAGGCGGGTAGTGACTCTATTTGCATATGGTTTGTGCTAATCATGTAGGTAATACTTAAACCTCCTGAGTTGATCATAGATCGAGTCTTGTCAGTATGTCTCCTTATTTGCGTGCTACAATAGCTACCTGGATAATGGATTCGGTATAGTCAGTTGCAGACCTATTATCAGTCACGCACCAGTAGAGAGGTCGGGATGAAGGTATCCATGGCCGTGGACTAAATCCAGTCATACGGTTAGGGGGCATGGGTGTTTCCGGTCTAGGACCGGAAGGGAGGGCACTCCCCGTTAGCGCGCGGTATAAATTATTTTTGATCCCATGCTAGTCAAGGTCGGAGCCTCCCTGTCTTATGTTTTGCCTTGGCAGCGTAGTCCCGTTGAAGCCGGGCTTCGCAGAGGTAAAATAGGTGTGTGTTGGTTCTGAGTGTCCGCTTCTACATTGTCGTACGCGGGATTAGTCATGATGACTGTCGAAAACCGTGAACTATGGGTAAAGAGTACACCCTCTACAGAGTCAAAACTATTCGAGTAGTCGTGTCGACCGTCAAGGACGTTGGTTGACTAGTCAAGTGTCGGTCTTCGGAGGTAGTTCAAGGAGTATGAGACTAATCAGGAAATACGGTGGATGATTATAAACATTATTTTATGTGGACTAACCCTTATTATTTTGATTGTTGAATATACTTGGGACGGTTCTACCTCATGGATATTCTTTATTATTTCATATAAGCCCTTTATGTGGTGTCTCTGAGACGCCCGACTATGGCATGTTTATTATTTCATATAAGCCCTTTATGTGGTGTCGATGAGACGCCCGACTGTGGCATGTTCATTATCTCATATAAGCCCTTTATGTGGTGTCGCTCAGACGCCCGACTGTGGCATGTTTTATAATCCATTTGTTATTCTTACCCGTATTGTTTGCTTATTAAATTTCAGTATGATTATAATTTCATTACTAATACTTGAGTAGTACTTCTGGGTTGATGAAGTATTATGGCATCATTGTAAGTGTATAATTAACCCTGCAATTATATGTTTGTTCCTTGATGTTTGCGAGTACATTCAAAGTACTCACTGGCTTGTCCTTGGCTATTGTCTTGGCCAGATTGCGAGCTTGGAGAGGATAAGCTTGACGATAAACCTGGAGCATAGGAATCAAGGATAGCACACGCGTGAGATAGGAGTTAACCCGGCCAGCTGTTCCTGTGGGAAATGGAGTCCCATAGATGTTGGAGATCCCTGAACCACTTCCGCCATCAACCACTAGAAACCCTTTTGATGTACTCATTAGACCACCTTGGTCTTGTACCTCAACTTGTATTTTTTTTCTTGGACATTTGTATCAAGGAAAGGTGTGCCAGCTAACAGTATTCCTGGGGCTAGTATACTTAAGGGCCATTTGAAGGGAAATTAAAATCCTCGAAAATCCGGTCCCCACGGATATACACATACCACAAGAGTTTGAAGTATATCTTCACTCAAACAGAATTGAACATGAGGCAGCGAAGATGGTTGGAGTTGATCAAGGATTACGACCTTAGTGTTCAATACCACCCTAGGAAGGCTAATGTGGTAGCTGATGCCTTAAGCAGAAAGGCTTGTTCCTTGAATGCAATGATCAAGGAAAGGCTACCCCCCTTGTATTAGGAACTTGAAATCTTTGGGTTGGATCTAGTCGCACGAGGATTTGTGGCCAATCTCGAAGCAAATCCTACGCTGATGGATGATATTAAGGAAGCTCAGAAAGGACACGAGAGAATCGAAGGTATCAATAAAAAGATCAAGAAGGGCAAGGCCCCAGGATTCTCAGTGGATGGACAAAGAGTCTTATGGTTTGAGAATCACATTTGTGTACCCAACAAAGTTGAGCTCAAGAAGTTGATCTTGCAAGAAGCACATGACACTCCATATACAATCCATCTTGGTGGAATCAAGATGTACCAAGACCTCAAGGCAAGATTCTGGTGGCAAGGCATGAAGAGAGAGATAGCTTCTTATGTCTCTAAGTGTGACATATGCCAGAGGGTCAAAGCTGAGCATCAGCGACCCGCTAGACTGCTACAACCTCTCAAAGTGCATGAATGGAAGTGGGACAAAGTCGAGATGGACTTCATCACCGGTCTGCCCATATCAAGCAAAGGACATGATTCCATTTGGGTCATTGTCGATCACCTGGCCAAGGTGGCTCACTTCATTACCGTCAAAACCTCTTATGATGGGCACAATCTAGCCAGTCTCTACATCGAACATATTGTGAGCCTCCACAGAGTTCCTAGAGAGATTGTGTCAGATCAAGGTACGCGGTTTACCTCGAGAATCTGGAGGCAATTCCAAGAAGCCATGGGGACCAAGCTATCCTTCAGCACCGCTTTTCACCCCCAGACAGGAGGACAGATGGAACAAGTAAATCAGATACTCAAGGACATACTCCGTGCCTATGTTTTGTCATATGGATCCAAGTGGGAAGATTGTTTCCCTTTGCTGAGTTCTCCTACAACAACAACTATAAGTCTAGCCTTCATATGGCACTATTTGAGGTGTTGTACACACGCAAATGTCGCACTCCCATCAACTAGTGAGAAACCAAGCAAGGACTACTTTTTTGACCAGATATTCTTTGGGAAGCTAAAGAACAAGTTTGACTAGTCAAAGAGTGTCAGGAGACGTCCAAGTCAAGAAAGAAGAGCTACACCGATTCCCACCGCCGAGAAGTGGACCTCAACACTGGAGACCATGCCTGCCTTCGAGTCACACCCTCAAAGGAACCAAGCATTTCCACGTCAAGGGAAAGCTTGCACCAAGATACATTGGCCCCTTCAGGATCATCGCAAGATGAGGAGAAGTTCCCTACTAGCTAGGGTTACCATCCGAACTTTCGTATGTGCACATAGTCTTCCATGTGTCGCAACTCCAGAAGTGCCTCCAAGTTCCCCACCACCCCGATCTCTACAAGGACATCGATCATCAAGCCATCGACCTTCACCCAGGCCTCACTTATCATGAGAGACCAATCCGCATCTTGGATGAAGCCAAGAGTTGCACCAGAAGCCACACCATCAAGTACTTTAAGGTCTAGTTGAGCAACCACACAAAAGCAGAAGCAACAAGGGATCATGAAGACTACCTTAGATCAGAGTTCACTTATCTCTTTAGCGCTTAACCTAGGAATCTCGGGGTAGACATTCTTATAAGGGGGCTAGGTCTGTCACACCCTGTGTTTGTACCACTTTGCCACATTATGTTTTTACAAAATTTAGGACCATTTAAAAAAATTGGTGTGATTGTGATGATTGATCTAGTTGCTACCTGCTTGTGTATTTGATTGTGTTTTAAATCACAAAAAATATTCTTCTCTCAAGAACTCCTCTCCTTGACCCCAAACCCTTCCCCAATGATCATGCCATGTGTATAGGACCAGAAACTATTTTTATAAACTATTATTTCAATAATAAAGCTTTTATTTATTTTGAGCTTTCAAAAACCCCTCAGTTGAGGTTTGTACTACAAGTCCTCAATTTAGGAGGGGTGTTTTACCCCAAAGATTTTATTTGGACCCTATTATCAAAAAGACTTCCCAAAACAACAAGATAGTTATTTGAAAAGTTATTTCCTATTTTATTTAAATACCTTTTTCTGAGGAGAGAAATGATATTTTGTGGATGAAAAGTATTTTCTTGCTTCAATTTTTTTGAGAAAATTTAGGGAAACTTAGTGGACATATACTTTCCATACATAAGAGTGAGAACACATGCTCATGTTCAGAATATTGGATAAAACCCCTCCAAACCCTTCGTGTCTATTTCAAACTTTTGAAATATAACCATAGGAAATATTCTTAATAAATTCCAGAAAAACTCCAACAAGTCACACATGATATATGCGGTGATCTTGCAAAGTTTCATCTCAATCAAATTTGATTTCGTTAACCAAAATATCCAAAAACCATCTTTGTCCATAACCAAATTTGAGCAACTGGACATTGCCAAATTATCCAATTGATCCCAAACTTTATCGGAGTGATCTAGCCCCCAAATAAGAATGCTACACCAAGTTGTGCATTTGTGGGAGTTGATTTGATCACCTAAATCCAAAAGAATTTGACTCTGTCCATTTCTAGGGATTTCCATGTTTACATTGCCAACTTTGCTCAAATGAGCTAAAACTTGGTGATACCTCTTGATTTTACCCACAATTCCATCATGTTAAGTTTCACAGCAAGTGGGCAAAGGAATCTTGCCCAAAACCCCATCAAACACCTTTTGGGAGAATACCAAATTTACTGCTAGGGCATCCAAAGCTATTCCACTTCACCCCAAAAAGTTACCACACCTTCATAGAGACCTCCACCACCCCACCAAGTTTCCTCGCGCACAGCTCCATGATTGCAGGGGTGAAATCCCACTTGCAAGCCCCTGGACAACCGCTTTTCCCCCATCTCTCTGCTCTCCTCCACCCATGTCTTTTCCACAATATCCCATGCGCCTCTCCCTTTGTTTAATCCTCCCGCAGTTGGTGGACACTAGCGGACGCGTCAGAGAACGTCAAAAGCGCCATCATGTCGACCAAAGTCGCTCTCTGGAGCATGCAACCGCGCTCCCAAGAGTTCACCTGGCTGCATGCTCGTCTCGTGGATACCTCGAGCACCCCCTCCTCGCGCCACTCGAGGCCCCTCAGCTTCCGGGACAAACTACGCTCCTTTTCCCCTCCTCTATATCCATGCAACAGCTATCCCCAATGCATGTCCGACGCTGCACGAACCAGCCAATGCGAGCGCTCGCATGCATGCGCTCCCCCTCTCTCCTCTCCCTCCGTGTGGTCATGGACAACTCCCAGGAAAACCCCCGAGAGGCCTATTTCTTCTCACATGCCCCTAGTTACTGTTGCAACCAACTCCGACGCACGGCTCCATGGTAGTCTTGTGCCCCGCCTATATAAAGCCCCCCCTAGACCCCCTCTCCCCTCTGGTCTCTGTCCCCTCCTCCTAATAGAGTGCTAGTGCCCCCATTTCACCTCCCAAGCTCCCTGAACTCAAGATCGAGTCAGGGCTCCGCCGCCTCGGTCTGTCGTTGATCTCATGGTAGGGAGTCGCTCCAACCCTCTTTCTTCTTCCTATAGCCCTCCCTTGCTCTCCTGATACGTTCCCCCTCTCCCCCGCCCTTTTTACTGGACGACTCATCCTCAGCGACCACCTCCCGAAGCACCTCCCCCACTGGACCTCATCGACGGCGACTCCCTGCACCCCATCTCCTCCCTCCACCACCACTCAAACGGGGACTCGCCCCTATATACATTCCCACCCCTGGCTGCCCTCACCACGTCCTCTGTCGTCACCAGTGAGCTTTCCTCCCCTCTCTGTCTCGAGGTTGAAGATGATAGGTGGGGGCAACTATCATCCTCACCACTCGCTCGCCTCCCATGTGTGTCGCTCGCGGCTGGGCCCCGCCTGTCGGGTTTAAACCCTGGCGGGTGCGCGTTCGTGGCCCTCCTGGGCTGGTTTCGCTGGCTGGGCGGCTCGACTAGCAGCTTGTGTCCCATGAGGCACAATGCCTCTTTTTTTTGCACATACTTGCAAGAATTCCCCCAAAACACATATTTATCCAAATTCAAATATTCTTCCACCTAAAATCTTGTAATATTATGTAGTATTTAATGATGTCACTCGTGATTTTTTTTGAAAATGTTTTATGTACTCATTTTATTTAAAACCTAGTTTTAAATATTTTTTATACCATTGTTAAAATAGTTTTCAAAACTTTTTACAGTTCAATAGCACAGACAAATATTTTTACGTTTTAGTATAGTATTTTATAGAGTGGTGTGACATTTTAGAAGTGGATTATTTTCTCTATTTTTTGTTATGTTCTTTTTTTTCCCGTTAATACTGTGACGATACATTGCATTATTGATGAGGGACTTGGACTAGAAGACTTTGAAGACCACATAGGCTTTGTTGAGCCAGCCCAGCAGCCCTTTCACCATGTCTAGGAAACTATTTTTATGCATGTCATGTGGCACTCTGTTTCAATGCATTGAATCATGTTGAATGCCTGACCACCTTGGTGGGTTGTCCCCGAGTAACCCCTTGTTGATACTTGCACTCGGCCAGGACCCTACCTTCCTACGAGGGTTGTGCGGGTGGGAAGTAGTTAGGTTGCTAGTAGTTGCTACGCAAATGTGATGGGATTATGCATGGTGACCATGAAGGAAATGGTTTCAAAGACTTTTCGAAAACTCTGTCAAGTGCCACTAATGCACCAGGGAGATGAGTTGAGCTAGGTAACCACTCGATAAATAAGTGGTGTACCGAGGCAAGTTGTGTGTGTGGTTTCGAAAAGGATATTAGATTTAAGATTTGTTGACCGTCCCAACCTTACACGTGCGATCATGACACCCCTTTGTGGGACGAGGCTTTGTTGATTACCTTGCTCGATGCTAGCAGAGAGCCCGCATTACTAGTGAGGAAGCGCCGAGTCACTTTCTCGAGACGGGGTCGTGCCAAGTAATGCGATCATGGGTTGTTTTTATAGACACCGGTAGGGGTGGGCACATGTGACAGCCCGATGCCAACGTTCCAGAAGATTCCCCTTTATTTCCATTTCTGTCGTGTGGTTATTTTATTTTGTTGCATCATCATGTAGTTTGCATCATGGCATCATGCATGGCATCATGTCAACTGTGTTATTTGTCGGTGCTGCTTGTTGCTCCTTGTTGTGGGTGTTAGTGCCTTGTGAGTGGCGTTGTTTGTTGGCGTGATAAGAGTGGGTGCAACAGAGCCGCTTCAAACCCTGTTACACCGTGGACATAAACTCCCCTTCTCTCCCCTCTTATTTCATTTTTGTGGTTTTGCTAAAGTTTCCGCTTTAACCCCTATTTAAAAAAGGTTCGTCTCTTTTAAATCCTTTTATTAAATGTGGGGGCAACCCTTGGGTTTCCTTTATTTTTTTCCCTTTTGTTTATTTTTTAAAACTAGAGACTCTTTTATTTACAAAAGGGGTTTATCTTATTATTTAAAAAAAGGGGTTTTATTTTATTCTTTAAAAAAGGTTTTATTTTATTTCTTTTAAAAAAAATGCCAAATCTATTTTATAGTTGGGGTATTTTTTCAAAGGAGCCAAAAGCATTTTTTTATTATTTTGTTAAAAGTTTTCCTTTTCTTTGTGAGTTTCTGTTTTTAAAAACAAAAAAACAAGCTTGAGAGGAGGAGCCTAGTTCCTGCTCGCCAGCCGGCCCAGGCCCACCTACCGGTCCCTGCCAAACCTAGCGCCACGGGAGAGCCCTCGCTCGATTCCCTCGTGTGCCGCCGAGCCCGTCACGTCCGCCCGACCCCCTCTTTGTTTCCTCCTCTCGTTCCTCCCCTCCAGCCGATCCCGATCTCGTCCCATCTCCCTCTTCCCCGATTCCCCTCGACCTCGCCGCCCTCCGGCCGCGCTGCGCCCCCAGCTCCCCATGCACCGCGCGCTGCCCAGCCCCACCAGTGCCCTCGTCGCGAGCCGCTGTTCCCCGCGCGCTGCCCTCGCTCCGCCATGGTTGCCAGGGTCCCGCCGGCCGTCTCTCCGCCATGGCCTCACCCTCGCCCGAGGCCTCGCCGTCCTCCCGGTCGCCGCCATGGCCTGACGCCTGTTGCTCGCCTCGGCCTCGCCCCTGCACCCGCTCGTCGCCCTACCCGCCGTGCTGGCTCCCGCCTTCCTGCTCGACCGCCGTCGCGGCCTCCCTGCTCGTCGGAGGTTCCCAAGTCGCCGCCCTGTGCTTGCCCTGCGCCGCGCCGCCCTTGGCCCCGCGCCGCCATGGTGCTGTTGCCGCTTGTGTTGCATGTTGATGCTGCTGTTGCTGCCAGTGAAGCTGCTGCTTGCCGTTTTTGCTTGCCTGCCGCGTTGCTGTTGGCTGTGTAGTTGGTGTAGTTCATGCCCGAGTGCTAGCTAGTGGACCTCTAGGTTGCTAGCTGCTGCTTTTAGCCGCTGCCGCTGTAGTTGCTTGTCGTTGCTTGCTGTTCTGCTGCTGCGCTATGCCGGCCTGCTGTGCTGATTGGTTGATGTGCCGATAGCTGCAGCTTCTTGTTGTTGTTGTCGCTGCCTGACGCCGTTGCTAGTGTTGTTGCTGATTGCTTGTAGCTGCTGATAGCTGAGCCGCTTGCTATTGATGTCCCCGCTACCGGATGTGTGTTGTTTCCTGCATGCCGCTGCTGCGATTTCTATTGCTGGTCGTAGCCTTGTTGTTGCTTGCCCGATTTGCTGCTTGTAGTTGCTTTGCATGCCGTAGCTGCTTGCTGTAGTTAGTTGCTTTGCTAGCTGTTGCTTGCTAGCGTGCTTGGTGTAGTTGCTTTGCTGCTTGCTGTAGCTTGCTCTAGTTTGCCTAATGTTGTTGCCGAGCTTCTTGTGTTGTGGCCGAAGCTAGTTGTTGTAGGCCGCTGCCAGCTAGATGTTGTTGTGTTGCCTGTCGTCGCCGCGTAGACCATCCCCGCAGCCGTGGAATCGACAAGATTCACGAGTGCAACTACGTCCTCGATGACCCCCGGAACGTGTTCGACTACCGACGCTGAAGACCCGTCTACCGACGTAAGAGTATGACAACCGTCGACGAGACCGTGTACAACTACTTCCACGACGACCACGCCGATCGTTGTTCTCCTTCATCGAACCGAACCGCTACGAATCGCATGCTTCGAAGGTATACCAATGGGACGCTGTCGTGACCCGTGTGCATGTGATGTATGAGATGTATCATTTGTTTGCGACTAGTTGTTGTCCATTCCACGTGTACCTCTTTCTTTGAGCCCCGACACATGGGAACCCGGTAACCGGGATCACCCCATCTTTATTTAGCATTCCAGCACACGCTCCCTATTCGCTGCCATGATATCTCGACGAGTTATCGAGATAGGAACGTTGCCGTGGCATCGTTTCCGTTTTGCCGCCATGGTTCCCTCTCGCTCGCCGTGGCGACATATGCTTCTTTTCCTTCCTGCCCGTGTTGTTGCAAGCCTGCATGCATGACGCATTCATGGCATAGTTATCTTGTGTTGCATGTCTCTGGTGTCGTAGCTCCGATCTATGTTTCGTGTCATAAGCGACTAGGATGCCAGGTAGAATCACCCGCTTCACCCCTTGCCATGTTAACAACAATTTAATATTGCCGTGTAAATAAACGGGAGTGAATTAAATAATTAAACATGGAGTTTCATCGATATGTAACCCGTTGCATATCGAGCTTTACTTAATGTGTAGTGTTTGCGTGAGGTGAATTGCCACGCCATCCCTTGCATTTTTAACCTGTTCATGCATCATAGTAGGTTGTGCATCATGTTGTGCATCGTGTGGTGAATATCTGTGTTGATGTTTGTTTCCGGTTTGCTCCGTCTCGATAGAGTTCCGCAAGCGTGTCGGAATGTGAGGACCCGTTCGACTACGTTGGTTCACTGACTTCACGGAGTTATTCTTCTTCCAAGCGAGATCTCATGCAAGATGACCATTTCCCAAATACCATTACTATCATTTCCATGCTAGTTTTATCGCTTCTATCGTTTATGTCTCGTTGCCTACCATATGTTATATATCAGCCTCTCAACAATGCCATGATAACCTTCAACCTGTTCGACTTAGCAAATCACTGATTGGCTATGTTACTGCTTGCTTAACCATGTTGTTAGCGTTGCTAGTTGCAGGTGTAGTTGCTTCCATGTGATAACATGGGTTCCTTGTCATATCACCATATTAATTGCTATTTAATTTAATGCACCTATATACTTGGTAAAAGGTGGAAGGCTCGGCCTTTCTAGCTTGGTGTTTTGTTCCACCTTTGCCCCCTTAGTTTCGGCTACCGGTGTTATGTTCCATAATTGAGCGCTCCTAACACGATCGGGGTTGTTATGGGGACCCCCTTGATAATTCGTTTTAGATTAAAGCTGGTCTGGCAAGGCCCAACTTTGGTAATAACTAATGAACTGCATAGGGAGTAATTAACCCGAGGAAATTTAATCAACCCCCGGGCCAGTGCTCCTCATGAGTGTTGGTCCAAAACAGAGCAGCTTATTAACGCTACCCGGGGAAACTCGGCGTTTGGCATGGTAACCATCGCTCATCCGTCGTGTCCCGAGAACCAGATACGTGGCTCCTATCGGGATCGTCGACACGTCGGGCGGCCTTGCTAGATTAGTTCTACCTTTGACAGAATATCTTG
The DNA here is from genome assembly GCF_904849725.1 of Hordeum vulgare subsp. vulgare. Taxonomy (NCBI): domain Eukaryota; kingdom Viridiplantae; phylum Streptophyta; class Magnoliopsida; order Poales; family Poaceae; genus Hordeum; species Hordeum vulgare. The sequence continues at coordinate 293,832,237 of NC_058524.1, read as the reverse complement.
TGCATCGGGATTCCGGTGATACTTTGGGTAATCTCAGAGTTGAGGTTTTCCACTAAGGAATCTGACGAGATCGCGAGTGTCGTGATCGAGGATTTCTATGCGGCTTGTGGTAATTTGTGATGGACTAGTTGGAGCACCCCTGCAGGGTTAAATCTTTTCGGAAAGCCGTGCCCGCGGTTATGTGGCAACGTGGAAACTTTGTTTAACATTGGTTCTAGATTACTTGAAGTTAATTTAATTAAAACTTGCAAACTGTGTGCGTAACCGTGACTGTCTCTTTCGGGAGTTCCGTCTCCGATCGAGGACACGGTGGGGTTATGTCTGACGTAGGTAGGTGTTCAGGATCATTCATTTGATCATGAGTAGTTCACGTCCGTTATGTGTAGATCTTCCCCCTCTTATTCTTGTACTCCTAAGTTTAGCCACCAAATATATGCTTAGCCATTGCTGCAACCTCACCACTTAAACCATGTCTCGCCCATTAAGCTTTGCTAGTCTTGATACCTTTGGAAATGAGATTGCTCAGTCCCCTGTGGCTCACAGATTACTACAACACCAGTTGCAGGTACAGGTAAAGGTTACTCGACGCGAGCGCATTCATTGTTCATTTGGAGTTGCTTCTTCTTCTTCTTCATCGATCTAGGATAGGTTCCAGGCCGGCAGCCTGGGATAGCAAGGATGAACGTCGTTCTTCTTTCCTCGTTTGTTTTCGTCCGTAGTCGGACCCTGCTCTTATTCATGATGTCTATGTATTGTACTGATGTGACTGTGATGTAGCTTGTGGAGAGTGTAAGCCAATTCTATATATATATATATATATATATATATATATATATATATATATATATATATCTTCTTTTCAGTACATGTACTTGTAACAATATCCATTCTTGCGACACGACGAGATGCGCTTATGTTCCTGACGAGGCCCTCGGGCCAAATTGAGGATAGGGTCGCATCTTGGGCATGACAAGTTGGTATCAGAGCAGTACCGACCTAGGAGCCCCCTTGATTGATCGAACTTGGCCGAGTCGAGTCTAGTGAAAAACTACTTTGAGTCTAAATATATATCGGAGAGTAGGATTCTTTTTTCTCCTCTTCTATGCTCTGGTGAGGACTCTTGACATAATAATTTATTCTACTCCTTTGCTCACTCAAATTTTTTTTAGGATTACGCGGATATTCGTGGGAACTATATGATGCCGATGTGACGGAGTTCTGTCTTGGTGCCTCCTGTCTGACTTGATTTTCTTCCAGGGAGTTGAGCTCCAGGGGATTCTTGAGCACATCGTTATCATTCAGGTTTCTTAGTATCTCAGAACGAAGGATGTTCATAATTGCTTCAATACTAGTAGTGGCGAGATAACCCCGATGTCCCCAGTACTGGTGCAGACTGTTCGGGAGTACTGCCATACTTTGTATCGTTGTGATCACGAGGGTTTGTTGTAGATGAAGGTCCGAGATTCTGGTTGTGTGTTGACGGATGTGATACATGTGACGGGTTAGTATAGGAGTTGTGTGATATTACTCCTTGTATCCGTGTACCAGATTGCATGACCAGATATTTCGGGAATTCTTAGGTGGGAGTTCAAGTAGTTGCTTATAGGACAATCTTCCAACAAATACATGATGTTAGGTTGGGGTTCGACATCTAGTGGATTCGTTTGTTGACAGTCGACTTACAACGGTTCTTGTTGTGAGTCCTTGTAGCTTGCTACGACTCGGGGACGCTTCGTATGTCGGGTGCACTGCCTTGCACTTGATGTCTACTGTAAGGTTCGAGCCCGTGCGATCCTGTCCACGAAAATATCAGACAAAATCTTTCTCATGAGTTTGTTCTGGCTAATTGCAAGCCACATCCTTTGTTTTGTTGAATATGGTAATGCAAGTTGCTTTTATGTGAAGTGGTGATTTCAGATCTTTCCTAAGTGGTGTTCTCATATCTTTATGCCAGTGCTAATCCTTTTGCTTAATCAATTGTCATATCAATTCTTGTCAACCGGAGTTGTGGTGTCAATTCTTTTTCAACCAGTGTGTCTCTCTTCAAGTAATTCCATCCTCTCCAAAAAAATTAGCAAGATCATTCTCTCATTTTATTTCGGAGTTCATCTCATCTAGCCCAAGTCATCTTTGTTTTTCCCTGCCCTCCCACCCTTTTCTTCAGTGATTCAGTTTTCATCCAAGAGTTTTCTTTTCATTGTGCTTCCGATGTCTGTCCTTTCTCTCTTACCTGGTGATTCGTTGTGAAAATTGTCAGGAGCTGTGTGTTCATATTTAGTCAATCATGTCATCTTTTCTGGTGAATTTAATTCAGCTATCCGTGTTCATTATATCCTATTCTTCCTTGTAATTCTTTCCCATGTGGAAATTCTTATCAGCCTATCATGTTATTCGTTCATCTTTGTTCTATCCGGTGTGTTGAAGATGTCTCAGAGTTTCTTGTTTTCAGATTCTTTCAATTATTTCGAGGTGCTCAACCTCATCTAGTTTTCATTTATACTGGTGCAATATCTCTCTTTCTAGCAATCTTTTCTAACGGTGGTTTCTTCGAGTGGGCCCATAACCCACAGGTTTTCCTAGGATCTTTCCTGGCTCTTTTAATCTTTTAAGGAGGTCTCTAATTATTTCAACTATGACGTAAGTATGTATCTCATCAGTCATATCCCTTATCCAAGTTCTATTCGAATTAATTCATTATTTGACTCAACCTTTCATTCTTCTTTATTCCGGAGTGTCTCATTAATTCTTGGTGGTGTTCTCCTCTTCATTCTCAGCTTGGAAGTCTGAAAGAGTGTTTCTCTCAAGTCTTGTTCCATTCTTGTGAAGACTGTCATCTCAGCTTCGTGTATCCTCTCATTTGTTGTCAATCATGAGTAATTCCTTCTTGCTATCCGGTGCATTTCTGAGTTTTCATTCTCGATCCTCCGAAGGCCATCATTTCAGTAGATTTCTTCGTTCTCAGCTTTCAGCTTTCATCCTTAAATTCTTCTCAATTGTTGTCTCTTCGTTCGGCTCTCAATTATTCTGGTGCCTTGTTTAAGTTTTTCTTCTCTCAGGTGGCTCATGATCTCTTTATTCTCTTGTATCTCCATTAATTCATGGTGTTTCCATTCAATTGTGAATTCTTACCGGTGCTTCCTTAAATTAGGCTTCAAGTGGTGCTTATTTATCTATCTCTTCAAGATTCTTTCAAGAAGAATAAGTGGTATGCTAAATTCGTTGCTTGTCATCAATTAAAATTGATGAAGGATTAGCATAACATAATTCTTATTCTTGTTTCATCAAATTATTTCAATTCTTCTTCCGGAGTGGCTCATGGTTTCAATTCTTTTCTAGTGTTCTTGTTTTTCTTTTCCGGAGTTCCAAGTTTTATCAAGTGTCTCTTTGTGAAGCTTCATCTAAATCTTGGCAAGGTCATAATCTTATTCTTTTCTACCTTCATATCTTTGCATCAGTCATTTGTATACGGAGGTCCGTCTTGGTGGTTCGTCAAGATTTCATTCATTCTGAAGTGTTCTTCAAGATTCCTGTTGGAATACCTCAAGTATTCTTTCTCTTCCATTTTTAGTGCATTTGTTCTTCCGTTATCCTTTGAGGTGGTATTATAGTACTCTTGTTAGTGTAGGAGCCTCGAAGAGTTTTTCTTTCAAGAATGAGATAATTAAACCCACCAACTCTAGGATCATGAGATATTTTCAACCCATGATTTCTTCATTGAGCTATCTTTGTTTGGATTTCACCTAAAGTTTTTCCTTTGGGTTGTTGCTATTATGGTGCTTGTCATTAATCCAAGTTCTCAAGGTATCCTCTTGGTGTAAGAAGTTTTGCTTGTCTTGTCTCCCGAAACTATCCTTGTTTCTTTTAGTGGTTGGTTGTCACCTCACATTTGTTGAGATGATTCTAATAAGCCCACTACTATCTTGTTCTTCGTTATTGATTTTCCAACTTCTACGTCAATTCTCCGTCCGGAGGCTCTTCAATTCTATTGTGCTGATAGTTGTCATTCTTTTCTTCATTCCCTTCTTCCGCTTGAGCTAGTTCATATTCTATTGTTCCGGAGGCTTTGTGATGTTGCTCTTTTGGGTCTATTATGTTGTTCTATCAAGATCATGGTGTTCCCTTGTTCTATTTAGTTGTTTGTTATGTATATTGTCTAATTCTCCCTTCTTATTGCATTTTTTGTCCCATTTTCCTACCGAAGTGCTGCCGAACTTTTCCGTGAATTCTTGCTTCTTTCTCATATCATTCCTCATCTCTTTGCAACTTTCAAGGATTGTTGGTGTCACTCGTTTGTCAAAGAAGCGACTAAATTTTTACCTCTTGTTCTTTCTCATCCTCTCCCCCCTTTCATTCTTGGATCTCGGGGCGAGATCCTCTTGTAGTGTAGGAGAGTTGTGACAGCCCGATGCCGACGTTCCAGAAGATTCCCCTTTATTTCCGTTTCCATCATGTGGTTATTTTATTTTGTTGCATCGTCATGTAGTTTGCATCATGGCATCATGTCAACTATGTTATTTGTCGGTGTTGCTTGTTGCTCCTTCTTGTCGGTGTTAGTGCCTTGTGAGTGGCGTTGTTTGTTGGCGTGATGAGAGTGGGTGCAACAGAGCCGCTTCAAACCCGGCTACACCATGGACATAAACTCCCCTTCTCTCCCCTCTTATTTCATTTTTTTGGTTTTGCTAAAGTTTCCGTTTTAACCCCTATTTAAAAAAAAGGTTTCTCTTTTAAATCCTTCTATTAAATGTGGGGCAACCCGTGGGTTTCCTTTTTATTTTGTTTATTTTTTTAAACTAGAGACTCTTTTATTTACAAAAGGGGTTTATCTTATTATTTAAAAAAGGGGTTTTCTTTTATTCTTTAGAAAAAGGTTTTATTTTATTTCTTTTAAAAAAACTGCCAAATCTATTTTATAGTTGGGGTATATTTTTCAAAGGAGCCAAAAGCATTTTTTTTAATTTTGTTAAAAGTTTTCCTTTTCTTTGTGAGTTTCTGTTTTTAAAAAGAAAAAAACAAAGCTTGAGAGGAGGAGCCTAGTTCCTGCTCGCCAGCCGGTCCAGGCCCACCTACCGGTCCCTGCCAAACCTAGCGCCACGGGAGAGCCCTCGCTCGATTCCCTCCTGCACCGCCGAGCCGTCACGTCCACCCGACCCCCTCTTTGTTTCCTCCTCTCGTTCCTCCCGTCCAGCCGATCCCGATCTCGTCCCATCTCCCTCTTCCTCGATTCCCCTCGACCTCGCCATCGTCCGGCCGCGCCGCGCCCCTAGCTCCCCATGCCCCGTGCGCTACCCAGCCCCACCGGTGCCCTCGTCGCAAGCCGTTGTTCCCCACGCACCGCCCTCGGTCCGCCATGGTTGCCAGGGTCCCGCCGGCCGTCTCTCCGCCATGGCCTCGCCCTCGCCCAAGGCCTCACCATTCTCCCGGTCACCGCCATGGCCTGCCGCCTGTTGCTCGCCTCGGCCTCGCCCCTGCACCCGCTCGTCGCCCTGCCTGCTGTGTTGGCTCCCGCCTTCCTGCTCGACCGCCGCCACAGCGTCCCTACTCGCCGGAGGTTCCCCGGTCGCCGCCTTGTGCTTCCCCTGCGCCGCGCCGCCCTTGGCCCCGTGCCGCCCTGCCGCCATGGTGCTGCTGCCGACTGTGTTGCGTGCTGATGTTGCTGTTGCTGCCAGTGAAGCTGTTGCTTACCGTTTTTGCTTGCCTGCCACGTTGCTGTTGGCTGTGTAGTTGGTGTAGTTCCTGCCCGAGTGCTAGCTAGTGGCCATGTAGGTTGCTAGCTGCTGCTTTTAGCCGCTGTTACTGTAGTTGCTTGTCGTTGCTTGTTGTTCTGCTGCTGCGCTATGCCGGTCGGCTGTGCTGATTGGTTGTTGTGCCGATAGCTGCAGCTACTCGTTGCTGTTGCCGCTGCCTGACGCTGTTGCTAGTGCCGTTGTTGATTGCCTGTAGCTGCTGCTAGCTGAGCCGCTTGTTGTTGTTGTCGCCGCGCCCGGATGCGTGTTGTTTCCTGCATGCCGCTGCTGCGATTGCTGTTGCTGGCCGTAGCCTTGCTGCTGCTTGCCCGATTTGCTGCTTGTAGTTGCTTTGCATGCCGTAGCTGCTTGCTGTAGTTAGTTGCTTTGCTAGCTGCTGCTTCCTAGCGTGCTTGGTGTAGTTGCTTTGCTCCTTGGTGTAGCTTGCTCTAGTTTGCCTAATGTTGTTGCCGAGCTTATTGTGCTGTGGCCGAAGCTAGTTGTTATGGTTGTTGTCGGCCGCTGCCCGCTAGATGTTGTTGTGTCGCCTGCCGTCGCTGCGTAGACCATCCCCGCCGCCGTGGAATCGACAAGATTCACGAGTGCAACTACGTCCTCGACAACCCCCGGAACGTGTTCGACTACCGACGCCAAAGACCCGTTTACCGACGCAAGAGTACGACAACAGTCGACGAGACCGTGTACAACTACTTCCATGACGACCACGACGATCGTTGTTCTCCTTCACCGAACCGAACGCTACGATTCGCACGCTTCAAAGGTATACCGATGGGACGCTGTCGTGACCCGTGTGCATGTGATGTATGAGATGTATCGTTTGTTTGCGAATAGTTGTTGTCTGTTGCATGTGTACCTCTTTCGTTGAGCCCCGACACATGGGAATCCGGTAACCGGGATCACCCCATCTTTATTTAGCGTTCCCGCACACGCTCCCAATTCGCTGGCACGATATCTCGACGAGTTATCGGGATAGGAACGTTGCCATGGCATCGTTTCCGTTTTGCCGCCATGGTTCCCTCTCGCTCACTGTGGCGACATATGCTTCTTTTCCTTGCTGCCCGTGTTGTTGCAAGCTTGCATGCATGACGCATTCATGGCATAATTATCTTGTGTTGCATGTCTCTTGTGCCGTAGCTCCAATCTATGTTTCGTGTGTTAAGCGACTAGGATGCCAGGTAGAATCACCCGCTTCACCCCTTGCCATGTTAACAACAATTTAATATTGCCGTGTAAATAAACGGGAGTGAATTAAATAATTAAACGTGGAGTTTCGTCGATATGTAACCCGTTGCATATCGAGCTTTACTTAATGTGTAGTGTTTGCGTGAGGTGAATTGCCACACCATCCCTTGCATTTTTAACCTGCTTATGCATCATAGTAGGTTGTGCATCGTGTGGTGAATATTAGTGTTGATGTTTGTTTCCGGTTTGCTCCATCTCGATAGAGTTCCGCAAGCGTGTCGGAATGTGAGGACCCGTTCGACTACGTTGGTTCGCCGACTTCACGGAGTTGTTCTTCCAAGCAGGATCTCAAGCAAGATGACCATTTCCCCAGATACCATTACTATCATTGCCATGCTAGTTTTATCGCTTCTATTGTTTATGTATCGTTGCCTACCACATGTTATATATCATCCTCTCAACAATTCCATGATAACCTTCAACTTCTTCGACCTAGCAAACCACTGATTGGCTATGTTACTGCTTGCTTAACCATGTTGTTAGCGTTGCTAGTTGCAGGTGTAGTTGCTTCCATGTGATAACATGGGTTCCTTGTCATATCACCATGTTAATTGCTATTTAATTTAATGCACCTATATACTTGGTAAAAGGTGGAAGGCTCGGCATTTCTAGCCTGGTGATTTGTTCCACCTTTGCCCCCTTAGTTTCGGCTACCGGTGTTATGTACCATAATTGAGCGTTCCTAACACGATCGGGGTTGTTATGGGGACCCCCTTGATAATTCGTTTTAGATTAAAGCTGGTCTGGCAAGGCCCAACTTTTGTACTACATTTGCCTAATAACTAATGAACTACATAGGGAGTAATTAACCCGAGGAAATTTAATCAACCCCCGGGCCAGTGCTCCTCATGAGTGTTGGTCCAAAACAGAGCAACTTATTAACGCTACCCGAGGCAACTCGGCGTTTGGCGTGGTAGCCATCGCTCATCCGTCGTGTCCTGAGAACGAGATACGCGACTCCTATCGGGATCGTCGACACGTCGGGCGGCCTTGCTGGATTAGTTTTACCTTTGATGGAATATCTTGTGCATCGGGATTCCGATGATACTTTGGGTAATCTCAGAGTTGAGGTTTTCCACTAAGGAATCCGACGAGATCGCGAGTGTCGTGATCAAGGATTTCTATGCGGCTTGTGGTAATTTGTGATGGACTAGTTGGAGCACCCCTGCAGGGTTAAATCTTTTCGGAAAGCCATGCCCGCGGTTATGTGGCAACGTGGAAACTTTGTTTAACACTGGTTCTAGATAACTTGAAGTTAATTTAATTAAAACTTATCAACTGTGTGTGTAACCGTGACTGTCTCTTTCGTGAGTTCCTTCTCCGATCAAGGACACGGTGGGGTTATGTCTGACATAGGTAGGTGTTCAGGATCATTCATTTGATCATGAGTAGTTCACGTCCGTTATGCGTAGATCTTTCCCCTCTTATTTCTTGGACTCGTAAGTTTAGCCACCAAATATATGCTTAGCCGCTGCTGCAACCTCACCACTTAAACCATGTGTCGCCCATTAAGTTGTGCTAGTCTTGATACCTTTCGAAATGAGATTGCTGAGTCCCCTGCGGCTCACAGATTACTACAACACCTTTTGCAGGTACAGGTAAAGGTTACTCGACGCGAGCGCGTTGATTGTTCATTTGGAGTTGCTTCTTCTTCTTCTTCATCATCGATCTAGGATGGGTTCCAGGCCGGAAGCCTGGGATAGCAAGGATGGACGTCGTTCTTCTTTTCTCGTTTGTTTTCGTCCGTAGTCGGACCCTGCTCTTATTCATGATATTTATGTATTGTACTGATGTGACTCTGATGTAGCTTGTGGCGAGTGTAAGCCAATTCTATATATATATATATATATATATATATATCTTCTTTTCAGTACATGTACTTGTAACGATATCTATTCTTGCGACACGACGAGATGCGCTTATGTCCCTGACGAGGCCCTCGGGCCAAATTGAGGATAGGGTCGCCTCTTGGATGTGACAGCACAGTCACACCGAAAACCAAAAAACCGCACCGAACCGAACCAATTTAACCGATTTATGTGTTTATTCGGTGTTTGGTTTTTCGGTTCGGTGGCAATTTCATCTGGTATTCGGTGTTCGATGCAACTTCGGTTTTGAGTGGCCACAAACCGAAATTACCGAAGAAACCGTTATTATCTACGATGGTCGTACGTACGTGATTGTGGCTATGACCTATGAGCGGTTGAGTGCAGCCCATTTGTCCTTCGACCCAACAACTTCTTATTTACCTAATGTAGATACATACCTTGTACATAATCACCCCAAGTTCACACATTCGTAAAACCTAGTCATCGCCTATCTGACCATCCCTTTGTCAGGCCGCACCCTTTCCTCTTGAACCCTAGACGTGCGATCAGCTCCTCATCGAGCTGCCTCCGGCCAGTCGACGCTCAACTGTCAGCAACCAATCCTTTTGTTACGATGGACGTAAGGCATCCTCTAGCTTATCCAAGTTCTAACCTCTCAAATATCAATACAAGTAGCTAGTACAGTAAATAACGTAACTCCATGATAGTGATCAGTTTGATCTACTACTGCTAGGAATATTTTGGTATTTTTTTGCATGGAGCGATTGTCATGTGCTAGTGTATCAACACGTATTTATACGATTTCTATGTATGGATCTTCTTGTGTACATGTGCAGTGTGCGTGAATAATGAAAAAAATATTTATTAATTTACAATTTAGTGCATGTGATTATTCTAATTAATATATTTAGACATACGCCAATGCGCCGCTAGATACGTGCGTACGTACCGGCTAGATGCGACTTACGACGGCTGAAAAAACAATCAAGCCGCATGTGTGCTACTCCCTCCATCATAGTATATTGGGCGTATCTCACGGGGCTCTCGGACCTAGATGTTTTTCTATTGGTAGAAAAAACCGAGGCGACGAGCTGTAAAAGCGTCTAATTAATCGCAAAACTGACGCATTAGTAACTCACATCCACTAAACGAGTGACTTCCTCGCATGCATTGGTGGAGACGGTTTTCAAAACACCACAATTAGTAGGCTAATTAATGTCATACGCCTTATTTCCTTCTAATTGTGAAAAATTATCGTTTTAGAGATACGCCCAATATATTGTGATGGAGGAAGTAGTTTTCTTAGGCTAGCTTGCACTTGTACATGTATACCTCCTCGGGTGAATCGATCTAGGAGTCTACAACAAACATATATAATACATATCAAATTCTCTAGAAAATGGCACCAAATGGGTGCTGCACACATAGAGGCATCACATATTTGCTTGACTAAACTGAACACTAACTAATCTTATTCTTGTCCAATTTGTAGATGTCAGAACCAATATAAATAGCAGCTCATTATTACTTGCACTTTCTCCAATGCAAATAGCTCCTCACGAGTCGTGGCTCTTACTGGTGCATGTATTTCGGTTTTCCGGTTAACCAAATAAACCAAAGCAATATATTTTGGTTAATATGGTTCGATGGCTAATTTATGTATGTTTTTTTCGGTTGCGATTTATCCAAAACCGAAATAATAAAAAATCAAATAAACCAAACCGTAATAACCATATTAACCGAACGCCCAGTCCTAGACACCAGGCAAACCGTTGTGTCCCCTCAAGGATAGTACGATCTTGAACGGGGCTCGTATGATGTACATCATGAGGACGTGGGCCAACGAGTGGGCTCTTTGTTTAGTTCCGTCAGGGGAAAGGCATTGTCTGGATGCTTACATCGGGTATGTAATATACCTAATTCGTGGATGACACGGAAGTTCCCAGAGTCTTGTGGGTACAACACGCAACCTCTATAGAGTGTAAAAGTATTCCAATAGTCGTGTCCACGGTCAAGGACATTTGGGTGGACCTGCTTAAACTACGTCCAGAAGTTTTCGCATAAACCAAGTGTGCGTGTGTGAGAAAGGTGGTTGTGTGAGAATCATGGCAGTATGATTCATGAGCTAAGTGAGACGACTTGCCATGATGGGTGGACATGGGATGTTCAACCCTCGGCTAATATTGATATCTGTAACCTGTTTGTATGGATATTGGTTACCCTATGATGCATACCCTCCAAGATATTGATCATGTCATTGCACTTAAAATTTGCTATCTGTAAATTACCTATTTAGTGCTATATCATGCTTTGTCATTACCTTGTTCCATGACATGGGTTGCTTGCAAGTACATTCAAAGTACTCATTTGCTTGCCACTGGTTATTTAATTGGCTAGGCATGTAAGAGTATGAATATGGAGAAGAGTTCGTTGGAGACGAACACGCGAACTAGGACACTTTCCAGTCAAAATGCTTGTAGGGTTCACGCTTTCGTTCAAGAATTTAGCTACTAGTTAAGTTTCGTGCGTTGGCCGTCGAGGACCTATCTATGTAAGACTTGACCTTAATGGTCTCTATTTGGATCAGATGGTATGCATGGATGTAAGACTCTTGTTATTCACCTTCTGTGTGTTGAGTGAGCATCGATCTTTGGGATCATTGTACATGTACATGCGATGACACCCCTTATGAGTCGGGGTCCCCACAATGTCGTACTAACAGGAAATATTCCTTGTGCATGCCTATCCTTGAAACCCTAAAGTTATCCCAAGGACTCCACCATATCTACCTATATATGGTATTACTCTGTCGTTCCAAGTAAATTTGCATGTGCATGCCATTCCTACTTGTAAATTGCATTGGGCTTTCCCCCCAAAAGGAGAGGAGATGAGGCACAATAGAGGTAAGTAGTTCCCCCAGTGAGAATCAATGTTATCGAACCAATAGGAGAACCACGCAAATTCTCGTCATCAACACCTACACACAAAACAGCAAACACTTACACCCAATGCGGGAAGAGGGTTGCCAAGCCCCTTGAACGCATTACTTGCAAGGATTAAGTAGTGACAGTGGTAGAAATGTTTTTAGGGTTTTAGTAATATGTTTTGTGAAGACCTTGGGGCCATAGTTTTCACTAGAGGCTTCTCCCGAAGAAGAAGGCATATGGTGGGTAAACAAATTACTGTTGGGCAATTGATAGAAAAGCGCATAGTTATGAAATATTTATTCACGACAATGATCATATATATAGGCATCACATCCATAAGCAAGTAGACCCACTCCTGCCTGCATCTACTACTATTACTCCACTCATCGACCGCTATCCAGCATGCATCTAGAGTATTAAGTAAAAATAGAGTAATGCTTGGAGCAAGATGACATGATGTAGACAAAGTAAACTCAACTAATATGAATAAATCTCATATTTTTATCCTTAATGGCAGCAATACAAAATACAAATACGTGGCATGTCCCCTTCTGTCACTAGGATTAAGCACCACAAGATTGAACCCATCACAACGCACCACTCCCATTGGAGATAAATCAATCTAGTTGGCCAAACCAAACTAATAGATCACAGAGCGAAGTTATCATAGTCATGCATATAAAAAACCAGCAAAGACTCCATATATTTTCATGGCTAATCTCATCATAAACCTACAATCCATCGGATCCCAACAAACACGCCGCAAACAAGATTACATCGAATGGATCACCACGGGAGTCACGGTGAACTTTGTATTGTAGATCATAGAGAGAGATAGCCATCTAGGTACTAGATATGGACCGGTAGGTCTGTGGTAAACTACTACACATCACCATGGGAGCAACAAGGCTGATGTAGACGCCCTCCGTGATTGATCCCACCTCCAACAGGGCACCGGAACAGGGCTCTGGATGGGATCACGGTGCAATAGAGACTTGTGGCGGCGTAAAAAGTGTTTCGGGTGGATCTCTAGTGTTTTCCCGCCTTAGAAAATTGACATAGGCGAAGTTACATCAGGAAAAGTTAGGGGGTGGTCCCAAGCCATCAGAGCATGCCCACCCCCTCGAGTGTGCCCTGTTGGCTTGGCACTGCGTCATGTGGCATCTAAGCTCCCTTCGAAGCTTTGAGGTCTTATTTTGTCCAAAAAAATCTTCAAAAAGTTCCATTGCATTTGGACTTCATTTGGTACTAATTTCCTTAAAGCCAAAAACACGCAGAAAACAACAACTGCAGTAGGCACTAGGTTAATAGGTTAGTTCCAAAAAATGGTATAAAACATCATATAAAAGCATATAAAGTATACAAGAATTATGATATAATAGCATGGAATCTATACCTAATACTAAAGTGGCTATTTCTTATGTCGAAAAACCCGTCGTCATCATTTTTACAAAAAGGCCCCTCCTATTTTCTGTATTCAACCCACATTCACCGTCGTGTTTGTATCTCCCTCCTCCCGTACCAGCCCGCGAACAGTTACAAGCGATGGAAAAAACACCCAGCGCACAACCCACGACCCTAACTCCAAATCGCATCTCCAGCGCGTCGCCGGCCCCTGTCACGCCGTCGCGCGCGCCCGCCCTGCCGCCGTGCATCGTTGGACCCCACCGCCATAGGCCACCGGCCTCCACCGCCGCCCCGCCGTCGTGCACTGCCACCCCTCGCTCTTGTGCGCCGGTGCTCCTACCACTACTCCAAGTGCCCCACGCCCGCGGCGTTCTACCACCGGCGACCCTCGACGCCTCGATCGTTGTCGGCTACTACACTCGCGGGCCTCCGTATACTCCACCAGTGCCGGCGTTAGCGCCCCGCCCCCCATGTTTCTGCCCTGCTCGTCCAGCGGGTGGGCTCTGTCCACGGGGTGCAGGGGCTACGCACGCCTCCTTTTGCCCCACGGACGACGCCGCATCCTGTAGCTCCATGGATACGTCCTCCACCATGACTGACTTCTCTGAGCCTGATGGGATCCCGATGGTGGTCGCACCCTGCAAGAGCCCACCGCTGCTCGGGCGCCATTGCTTCTGGTAATCTTAGTTTTGTAGTAGCAAGTGGACAATTTAGTGTTCACTAGCAAAAGAGCCCGTGCGTTGCAACGGAAGAGAAAATAACACGCACTCTTAACCCAATAACCACGACTCAAGACCTTAATAGATCCACGTCTTTTAGTTTCGAATGACATCACATTTTCTGTTATCAACAGTGGTCTGAGTGCTCACACAACGAACACGCGTTCGAATATGGTTAGTCCTAAACATAAAACTATTCTCTCTAGTCAATTTAAAAGGATAGAACTCATATATAATAGGAATTTTAAGGATGCATCCTAAACATAATTTTAGAAATAATTAACGTACGTGTTGTAGCATATTTAGTACACATTTTTCTATGGATTTTTCATAAATCAAATGTTCAATTTAACGTTAAGGTTTGAAAGATATAAATTTTTAAAGCATTTGATTCGTCAAAAAAGAAAACAAAACATTGCAAAACTGAGTAGCTCGGCCGACACCAAAAATTTCGTCAAAAAAGAAAACAAAAGGTTCCAAAACTGAGTAGCTCCGCCGACGCCAAAAATTGAACGCTACATGGGCGCAAAAACATGAGAATTGATGGATTCGAACCGTGGTCTCCTTTGTGGGTAAGAGAGGCTTAAGCCACTGTGCTATTCAGCTAGTCATGCCTTATAAAGCGCTCGCTCAGAATAAGCTAAAGTTTGCGCGGATTTTAGAAGAAAAAAAATCGTTCTCTTCACTTACCAGTGGCATAGAGGGTAAATTCATCCGAACTTTAGGGCTATTTTTAGTGACGGACGACCAGAAACCCTATTTGCTTTATTATTAGGGAGAGATTGGCAACAAAAACAAGTGAATAATATAATGTCGTACTATTTGTCCGTACTTCTCCAAGATCTGAGCATATACCATGTTAGTAACTTCCGAAACTTCCTAGTATGGCATAAGTTCAGGAGTATAATTTATCATTGTACAAGTGCGTACTGAAGCTTAATAACAAGGGGATTCTGTCAAAAATCTGGCGTATAGAACAAACTGTTTGGCCTGCATGGTCATATTATTCTGAATTTCGAGGAACAAAAATTATGTATATTTTGAAATGTAGGGGTTGAGGAACAAAATAATGTGATTTCGAGGAACAACATTAAATAGGCAGGAGGACAATGGATATTTCTCGGTCAGTATTTTCCAGTTAGATACATATTTGAACTTGCAATTAGGAGGTTATGAACCTATTTTTTCTTGAGGGAGAGCATGCAATGAAGAAACTACCATCACTGGTTTGTCACAGCCGGAGGTAAGTACATGGTTGTTTGGGTGATAGCCTTGTAACTGTCATAGTTAATTCATGGTCAACATGCATGGTATGGCTGCATAATGTTTATGTTTCATCTCATATTAGTAATTCACTAATATGTTCCTTTTACCATTGCCTTGACTGGAACGAAGGTGGTTACCATCGTTGAACATTTATTTAGAAATCTGTTGCCGCTCGATATTGGCATGGTCCTTCCACTATGGAGCATGATTTGCAAAGAATGGTAGAGTTGCTTGGTTCTTTCTATGAATTGGTGGAGGATGTAGAGGCTCATCTGCATTCCTTGTCCAGGTCCATACCTTGGCATCAAATTCAGCCCTTATGGCCACTTGAAGCGCTTTTCATTGTACAAATAGCATGCGGAGAAGCTAATGGGGTCTTGTTCAGGTTATCACTGCTTTTGCTCCAACAAGGTATCTTTCTACCTCTTTATTGACCTTTACGTCTTCCTGATTAGTGAAACTGAGGCACGTGATTCCACTTACGCATGCATATAACATAGGCTGTTTTTGTTGGTTCGTATTAACATGGGAACTGAGTAATTTCTTCAAATGTATTCTTTTGTTGCTTTGAGTAAAATGCTTGGTAAATTGTATTTTGTGCTCATATTAACACTTGTGCAAGTCATCACATGCTATGTAACGATTAGTCACAAGTCGGGTATTATTTTGTGGTCATATCTTGCAAACAAAATTCCAAATCGAGATGAGTTAACAAACACCACTTCAGCTATGCATTGGTTGCATGAGTAGTCTCTACACTCAGCCAACTGAATGATGTGGCCACTCACGTAAACATTGTGGTTAATATTGTATGCTAGACTGCCATCTCTTTTAGGTCCATGTTTCCCATTAAAGTCGGCCTCAACATAGCACATATCTTCCTTGCCTTTCTGCTTTGATTCATGTCGAGCATCTAATAAGAATTTATCTGTAACAGACTACAAGTTTCATCATCAATTTCTCATCTTCTTGGATAAGCAGACCTGCTTCTTCAAACGAAGCATTTCACGGCCTAAATTCAATGTCATGCTTGAAGCCATCAGAATTTGAAAAAGCTTGTGACAAATTAATCATCCTATCAGCAGAGCTCTCCTTGCAAACTTCCTTTTTATCTGAAGACAAAGGATCATAAAGAGAACAATTCTCATTCCTAGCTCTAGCACCCCTCTTCTGATTTTTTTGATTCATTCTTGTCAGTGCCATCACTATGGTATTTTCCCCTAGAATTCCTTCAACTTCTATGGGGTATGAAGATGAATCATGACAACTTTTTATCTCTAAAATGTTTTGATTCATCTTCTCTGTATTTTCTATGTTAACACAAGAATCGTCTCTATCGTACTTCTTGCCATCTGTTTTCATCTTAGTATTGTTACTTGTGTCACGTTTATGGGTATTATAATCTCCCAAGCTTCTCCTATCATATTTTGACCTTGGACAATCTACATCCTCAATATAGTCTTCATTCTTCCTTTTTTTATACTCCACGACATCAGATGTCTAGATTTCTTGTGATTACCTATTGTCAATATCCAACATTTCATCTTCAGATACAGATGAACCATTTTTCTGAGCAACAACATAAGTATATACCGAACGCATGGAAATCTCCACGTGAAGTGGGAAGCTAGCTTCAGAAGCTGAATTTGCAGAGTTGGAGAAGTTTGGAGAGGTTCAGAACACGCCCTTAGCCATGCAACAATGAAATCTAATTGCACTTTTGTAAGCCATTTAAATTGTAATCATTCATCCATTTTGTTCAGAAATTTTATCCTAATACTTTTGATCACTACTATACTTCTATTTCGGCAACATAAATTGTTTCAACTTGCCACATGCCAGTTCACTAACAGTGCACACACCATGCAACTTGGAACATTAAGTAAGAGCATATCCATGTTCACTTATTATATTCTTTGAGTAAGTTATGGGATTTACATACTGAAAATATTAATTCATCGAACAATGTTCTGCTATGGTTATTTGATTATGTGCAAAGTAGTTCGGCTGGTGTTTTTTTCAATTGTCTAAGCATTTGTTTATTTATTTTCACCCGGTACAACACACGGGCACTTGTACTAGTAATAAAAAATTATAGATACGTTGGAGTCGTATCAGCATCCTCAAGCTTAATTCATGCTCGGCCTCAACTAGGTAAATGATAATAATAGAATTTTTGATGTGACATGCTACCTAACATGCAATCTTTTTCAGGTATGATCATTGAGAAATGATGAACTAAGAAACATCAACATAGTAATATCCATAAACATAAATAACACAATCATTAACTTCCAAAATATACAATCCCTAAAGAATGTTACTCCCCACTCATTTTATCATATTAGCATTGCATGGCTCTGTCTTCACCACATAAGTACAAATGATGAGCACCATGGTTTCAAGTTAGGCAATTGGATCATACTTCTAATGCGCTTCAGCATTTTCAACCTCACTCAATACATGAGCGTGAACCATGGACATAGCATATGAATGGAATAGAGTATGGTCGTAGAGACAAAAAGGAGTAAACATGGAGAAGAAAGTCTCGCACCAACTAGGCGGACCAACGGGCTATGAAGATGCCCATCAATCGATATCAATGTGAGGAGTAGGGATTGCCATGCTCAATGGATGCTAAGTGGGCTATGGAGATGCACTAGAGCTATAAGTGTATGAGATCACACTTGAAGCTAAGTGGGTGTGCATCTAACGTGCTTGCTCACGAAGACCTCAGGCATTTGAGGAAGCCCGTCATCGAAATATGCAAGCCAAGTTATATAATGAAAAATTCCTACTAGCATATGGAAATGACAACTCATGAGACTATTTATATGAAAAACATGGTGCTCCCTCTAAGCACAAGTGTGGAAAAAGAAGTAGTAGCATTGTCATTTCTCTCTTTTCTCTCATTTTTTCATATATTTTTCTTTTTTCTCTTTTTTTCCTTTTTCTTATTTCCTTTTTTCTTTATTTTTTACTTTTTTACTTTTTTATTTTTTTTATTTTTTATTCTTCGTCCGGAGTCTCATCCTGACTTGTGCGGCAATCATAGTCTCCATCATCCTTTCCTCAGTGAGACAGTGCTCTAATAATGGTGAACATCACACTTCTATCTGCTTACAACTCGATATAACAACTCAATGATGCTGAAAGAAATGATTCTATATAAATGCATCTGGCAGTGTACCAAGATGTGCAATGATCTAGTGTAGAAAAGATATAAAAAATAGACAAGCCATGGAAATATCATGCTAGCTATCTTACAATCATGTAAAGCAATATGATGATGAACACACAAGTCATGTGATGTAACGGTGGAAGTTGCATGGCAATATATCTTGAAATGGCTATGGAAATGCCATGATAGGTAGGTATGGTGGCTGTTTTGAGGAAGATATAGGGTGGCTTGTGTGTGATAGAGCATGTCATATCACGAGGTTTGGATGCACCGGTGAAGGTTCCACCGATCCTCGAGGTGAGAATGGGCAATGCACGGTACCGAAGTGGCTAGCAAATATGGAAAGGTGAGTGTGCGTACATCCATGGATTCACATTAGTCATAAGGAACTCATATACTTATTGCAAAGCCTTATTAGCTTTCTCGAACAAAATTACTACCACATGCCCCTAGGGAGTAGGTTGGTAGGAGTTAAACATCATGCGCCCCCGACATGAACAACACTAGGATTTCAATGAATAATAAGAATTATCACACATCATCAACGTGCCATAACCAATATTTAGATGAATGACAAATAACACCCTTTCATTATCGATATTTCTACTAACCAACAACCATGTACGCATGCCCTTCCATATTACCACATCAATATCATTAACCCACAATTTCTCTTTATGTGCTACATGAAAGTTTTAAATATATCCTTCTTGAATACCTATAATTTTTGAACTTGTCTTATAAACCATGCAAATTACTATTACTCCCTATTAGACTCACAAACAAATATAATTGAAGAATGGGAGTGCGATTATTTCTACAAATCTACACGCCACCACGCTCTAAAAGATATAAATGAAGCACAAGAGCAACTACCTAGCTCAAAAGATATAAGTGAAACACATAGAGTATTCTAATAAATCATGATAAACATGTGTCCCTCTCAAATAGGGTGTCCAACAAACAATTATTGTGGAAAACTACAACAAAAGAAAACTATAATAAACAATGATCCAAGCAAAACACATATCAAGTGATGAATAAAAATGTAAGTCCAAGTGACATACGGATGGAATGGAGGCAAAAGAGGGGATGCCTTTCGGGGCATCCCCAAGCTTAGACGATTGAGTATTCCTTGAATATTATCTTAGGTTGTTGTGGGCTTCCCCAATCTTAGGGTCTTGCCTCTCCTTATTCCTTCATCCATCGTGATCACACACAAAACTTGAAAACTTCACCACACAAAACTCAACAGAAACCGCGTGACATTCATTAGTATAATAGGCAAATCATAAACTTCAGGTACTGTTATAAATCGATTCATATTGAATTATTGCATAAGGTATTGTATTCTAACTTCTCCATGTCTTATACCCTCGATATAATCCATAGCATCATCAGAACAAGCAAACTATGCAAGAAAAAAACAGAATTTATCTAAAACAAAACAGTCTATATAGAACAGCACTAAAACATACTACCGTAACTCTAAAAATTCTGAAAAAATGGAAAACCTGAGGAATTTTCATATAAATGTTGTGTAAAAAATTCAGATCAAAAAGATGTTCCAGTAAAATCATAGAAGTTTTGCACTGGACGTAAACGTTTTTGTTTTTGCACAGGACCAAATCATCCCAAAGGCTTTACTAGGCACAAACACTAATTAAAAGATAAAAACACAATCATTACAGTATCAATGATCATGTGAGTGCAAATAATAGAAATTACTACACAAAAATTAAGATAACTATTGGATTGCCTCCCAACAAGCGCTATTGTTTTATGCCCCTGGCTAGGCATAATGCAAAGTATCAAGTATTTTCTTCCTTGGTTCTTGTATCTTGATATGTGTGTTCATTAGTAATATTTTCAAATATAATGGGAAAGACATCATCTATTAAAATATTAGCATTCTCAAGGCTACTTTCCTTGAACCCTTCTTGATTCTCTTTCACTATCCAAGAGTATTGTTGATTAATAGCATTGAAATCTTATTGGATAATATGCAATGGAAGCACTTCCTTTTAGTATTTTCCTCAAAAGTATGATGGTCACAATACCTCATCATATAATCCTCATTATATAAAATTTAATCTTTCACATTCACACGATGTTCATGACTCATACTATAAAAATCAAAGATCACTCGATCCTCTCGCACTATATAATCAAATTCATTCATGCGGATAAGAGTAGCTATTTTTTAGCCTTGGCATTGTTTATAACGGGTAACTCATAGAAAATCTTTTGAAAAGTGGGGTGAGTGCACATAAATCTTCTTTCAAGTTTAAGAACAAGTGCAGAAATAGCATCGAAATACCTATGTGCACTTTTAAGAATAGGAACATCATTGCAAACCAAAGTCCCCGTGCAATTAAAGAATTCTTGGATAATGTTTTCCCTATGATATTCCCTTTCTTGTAACAAAAATTTTAAATCCAAATTTTTGGGAATTTCCTCTTTAGGGGTTTTGCCATCCTCACTCTTCTCAATGACAAACTCAGACATGATGGCAACTTCAAGCATACAAACTAACAAGCAAGACAAGCAAAAAAGTAAACTAGCAAAGATAATTTTGTGTGTGTTTTTGGTACTTTTAGGCAAGAAAATATAAAGTCAAATAAAAATTAGAACAAGTGAACGATGATTTGTGTGAAGGAACCTCATAAGAATTTGATGATGTCTCCTCAGCAACGGCGCGAGAAATTCTTCCCGCTGCTTGTAAATTCTGTTGGATTTTTTCCCGAAGAAGAGAGGAGATGAAACACAGTAGAAATTAGTATTTACCTGAGTGAGAACCAAGGTTATCTAACCAATAGGATAACCATGCAAATTCTCATCGTCAGCACCTGCACACCAAAGAGCAAATACTTGCACCCAACATGGGCAAGACAGTTGTCAAGCCCCTTGAAATTGTTACTTGCAAGAATTAAATGGTGATAGATAGATAATATAAATATAAAATAAAATAACAGAATATAAATGGCCGAAATATTTTTGGGGTTTTACTAATATATTTTGTGAAGATCGCGGGGCCATAGTTTTCATTAGAGACGCCTCTCTCGAAGAAAGCATACGGTGGGTAAACAAATTACTGTTGGGCAATTAATAGAAAAGCACATAGTTATGAAATATTTATTCACGACAATGATCGTGTATATAGGCATCATGTCCATAAGCAACTAGACTGACTCCTACCTACATCTACTACTATTACTCCACTCATCTACCGCTATCCAACATGCCTCTAGAGTATTAAGTTTGAAACAGAGTAATGCTTGGAGCAAGGTGACATGATCTAGACAAAGTAAAGTCAACTAATATGAATTAACCCCATCGTTTTATCCTTAATCTCAGCATTACAAATACGTGTCGTGTCCCTTTCTGTCACTGGAATTGAGCACCACAAGATTGAACCCATCAGAACACACCACTCACACTGAAGATAAATCCATCTAGTTGGCCAAACTAAACCGGTAGACTACAGAGAAATATCAAGCTATAATAATCATGCATATAAGATTTTAGAGACGACTCAATGTATATTCACGAATAATCTGATCATTAACCCACAATTTATCGGATTCCAACAAACACACTGCAAAGAAGATCACATCAAATAGATCACCGCAGGAATCGCCGTGAATTTTGTATTGAAGATCATAGAGAGGGAGAGATAGCCATCTAGGTACTAGCTATGGACCCTTAGGTCTGCGATAGTCTACTCACACAACATCATGGGAGCACCAAGGTTGATGTAGAGGCCCTTCGTGATTGACCCCCCCCCCTCTGGCAGGGCACTAGAACAGGGCTCCACATGGGATCACGGTGGAACAGAGACTTGCAGCGGCGGAAAAAGTTTTTCGGGTGGCTCTCTAGTGTTTTCCCATTTTTAGAGAATTTATAGAAGCGTAGTTAGGTCAGGGGGAGCCACGAGTTGGTCCATGACATCAAGGCGCGCCCTACCCCTTAGGGGGAGCCACAAGGTGGCCCCAAGACATCAAGGCGCGCCCTTCCCCCTAGGGCGCGATCTGTTTCCTGGGTGCTCCCACGTGCGGCCTTCGGCCTCCCTCCAAAACTTCCAGGTCTTATTGTTGTCCCCAAAAAATCATCGAAATCTTCATGGCATTTGGACTTTGTTTGGTACTGGTTTCCCAAAAAGCCAAAAACACATAGAAACCAACAGTTGACACTAGGCAGTGAGTTAATAGGTTAGTTCCCAAAAAAGAATAAAACAACATCTAAATGCATATAAAGTATCCAAGTTTGATAATATATTAGCATGGAACAATCAAAAATTATAGATACATTGGAGACGTATCACCTACCCCCAGCATGCCCTGATGTCTTGTGGGGCCCACAGGTGGCCGTCTAACCTAATTCCAAGCGTGTAAATTCCATTTCCCAAGAAAAACTAAGAGAGAACTTTTCATTGTGTTTTATGATATGGAGCCACTGCTACCTCCTATTCTTCACCGGGAGGGCGATTTTGGAGTCCGTTTCGGGCTCCGGGAAGGGGGATTCATCGACATCGTCATTGTCAACCCTTCCCCATCAACAATCCTATGATGCTCGCAACTAGGAGTGAGTAATTATTTCGCAGGCTTGCTGGACGGTGATGGAATTTGATGAAATTTATCATGTAACCTAGTCAATTTTTTAGGGCTTGATCCCTAGTATCCACTATGTTCTAAGATTTATATTGCTATGAATTCGCTATGCTTAATGCTTGTCACTATGGCTCGAGTACCATGATTTCAGATCTGAACCTATGATGTTTCTATGATCATGATAGTGTTTTGGATTCTATCTTGCAAGTTGTATGCACCTATTATGTGTTATGATCCATAGACCCCAAAGTGATAATAGTTGGGACCCCCCTCCGGTGATGATCGTAGTATGAGGAGTTCATGTATTCACCTACGGAATACATGCCTACATTACATTGATGAATTGGAGCTAGCTCTATGTCGCTTGTGACTATTATATGATGAATGTCATCCAATTATACAAATATCAATCGTTGATCCAATGCTTATGCTTTTCTCATAATGGTTTTTGCTAAGTTACTACTTCGATTGTTGTTACAATCATTACAAAACGGGTACCTGCTACTGTTACTATTGCTATTGTTACTACTACTATCAAACTGTCATAATACTATGCTACTAAACACTTTGTTGTTGTAGATATTTAGTTTTCTAGGTGTGGTGGAATTACCAACTCAGTTGCTAAGGCTCTTAAATATTCTTTGGCTCCCCTCGTGTCGAATCCAAAAATTGGGTGAAATACTACCCTCGAAGACTGTTGCAGTACTTGTGGATCATCAGTTGCCTTGAGACAAGAATCTGGGCGAGGATATGGACGTCATTTGCTTACTCCGAGCCTTCTTAAGGCAATTGTTGTTCCTTAACTGTCTAAGGTTTTACCCGCTCCTGTTGTATGAGTTCTATCTTGGTCAAAAGACCTTGTTGTATCTATTTGGTATTTGACTTTTTGTACTAGTAGTTGTTTATGTGGAATATTTGTAATATATGTTGTGATTCTCGGTCCTGCCATACAGCATGCATGTTTCCAAAGCTTATGTTTTGTGAAGGTGGTGTCTTGGGATATATATTATGCGGAGGGTAGCGGAGTTTCCATACCTGCATATTGCCGGTCCCGGGGTGCTACAAGTTGGTACTGGAGCCTAGGTTACGGAGTCTTAGCCACTTTGTTACGAAATGGTTAATGAAGCAATGGGGTCTGCATATGCATGTAGGATAACCAAGGTGACGAACCCGACTTCGGATGTTAGATCCAAGGGTATGGTACACAAATAACCTTAATGAATAGTAAAATCTAAAAAATAGCAAAAAAATCAAACAATTCTAAAATTTTAAGTTACCAAACATGGTTGATTGTCCTATCCATATGTGAAATTTTTCTAAGAAATGACATCTCATGTATTCTTTGTGAAGAAAAGAAAATCAAATTTGGACATTGCTTCAAACATTAAATTTTTATAGCACCAATTTTGTCCTTTTTACCAAGAATACAACTGATATTTTCTCTGTCAAACTTCACACGTGAAAGAACACTTGACCATGTATATTAAAAAAACAGAATTATTTGATTTTCAACCATTTTATTTGATTTTAATATTCATAAAGGATGCACGTGTGATGAGAATTGAACGTATCAAATATTTTACCACTTGGTCCCGAGTCTGTGGGTGGCATTATGGTTAAGGTTTATGTATCTCGTGCGTGCCATGTTGATGACCCACAAGTATAGGGGATCTATCGTAGTTCTTTCAACAAGTAAGAGTGTCGAACCCAATAAGGAGTAGAAGGATCTGACAAGTGGTTTTCAGCAAGGTAATCTCTCCAAGCACTGGAATTATTGGCAACAGATAGTTGTGTGACAAGATGATTCGTAGCAAGTAGCAAGTAACAATAGTAACAAAGGTGCAGCAAAGTGGCCCAATCCCTTTAGAAGAAAGGGACAAGCTTGGACAAACTCTTATAGGAGGTAAAGCGCTCCCGAGGACACACGGGAATTCCTGTCAAGCTAGTTTTCATCATGTTCATATGATTCACGTTCGCTACTTTGATAGTTTGATATGTGGGTGGACCGGTGCTTGGGTGCTGCCCTTACTTGGACAAACCTCCCACTTATGATTAACCCCTCTCGCAAGCATCCGCAACTACGAAAAAAGAATTAAGACAAAGTCTAACCATAGCATTAAACTAGTGGATCCAAATCAGCCCCTTACGAAGCAACGCATAAACTAGGGTTTAAGCTTCTGTCACTCTAGCAACCCATCATCTACTTAGTACTTCCCATGGCCTTCCTCTAGGCCCAAATAATGGTGAAATGTTATGCAGTCAACGTTCACATAACACCACTAGAGGAGAGACAACATACAACACATCAAAAGATCGAACGAATACCAAATTCACATGACTACTTATAGCAAGACGTATCCCATGTCCTCAGGAACAAAAGTGACTACTCACAAAGCATAATAATATTCATGACCAGAGAGGTATTGAATAGCATCAAGGATATGAACATATAATCTTCCACTGAGGAATCCAACTAGCATCAACTACAAAGAGTAATTAACACTACTAGCAACCTTACACGTACCAATCGGAGTCGTGAGACGGAGATTGGTTACAAGATATGAACTAGGGTTTTGGAGATGAAGATGTTGATGTTGATGAGTCCCCTCCGACGAGAGGAGTGTTGGTGATGACGATGGCGACGATTTCCCCCTCCGGGGGGGAAGTTTCCCCTGCACGACGACCCTGTCGGAGCTCTAGATTGGTTCTGATCAAGTTCCGCCTCGTGGCGGCGGCGATTCCTCCCGAAAGCCTCCTCTTGATTTTTTTCTCGAACGAAACCCTCCTAATAGGAAAAGAGGGGATCCAGAGGGCCAACAGGGGGCCCACAAGCCCCCTAGGCACGGCCAGGGGGTAGGCCGCGCCTAGCAGGCTTGTGGCCTCCTGGTGGCTCCCCTCTGGTACTTCTTCGCCCAATTTTTTTTATAAATTCCAAAATAAATCCTCGTTGATTTTCACGGCTTTTGGAGTTGTGCAGAATAGGTATCTCAAACTTGCTCCTTATTCAGGCCAGAATTCCAGTTGCCGGCATTCTCCCTCTTCATGTAAACCTTGCAAAATAAGAGAGAAAAGGCATATGTATTGTACCGTGAAGTGTAACAACATCCCATAAAGCGATAAATATCAATATAAAAGCATGATGCAAAATGGACGTATCAACTCCCCCAAGCTTAGACTTTGCTTGTCCTCAAGCGGAAACCGAGATCAATAAATATGCCCACATGTTTAGAGAGAGAGTCGTCGACAAAACAAGATATGGACATGCACGCATCATGATCAGTTAGAACAGCAAATTTCATCATATCATCTCTTATGCTAAAGTGATAATTCCTTCACAAAGTAAAGTATGGATCAAGAACTTTATTGAGAATTAACAACCAATAGCCTTTAGTCATTGAAGAAATTGCAATTTATCATAACATCGGAGAGAGTCAAAGAAGAGCTTGTAAAGCAAATCCACATACTCAATCATCCTTTCGTCTTCTACAATTGCTACAACTCACGTGGTACTCCTGAGATCAAAGTTTCAGTCAGACACAGAGAAAGATAGGGGCTTATAGTTTCGCCTACTAACTGCTTACCTCAAGGGTAATGTCAACAATAATAGTTCATGAATACTTACTTTCAAGTTGACATAGGAATATAGATCTTTCCCTAGCATATGATGTTAGCCAAGATAAAGGCGAAATAAGGAATTGGTGTAGATCACCATGACTCTTTCAAGGGCAAAAAGTAAAGGTACAAGAGAGGCCCTTCGCAGAGGGAAGCAGAGGTTGTCATGCGCTTTTGAGGTTTGGATGTGTGTCCTCTTAGTGTGAAGGAACGTCACTTTATATTGCCTCATGTGATAAAGAACTTTATTATGCAGTCTCTCGATTTTATGTCTTCCTCATCACAGGTTCGTACAAAGCTTATTTTCCACACACTAATAGATCATACATATTAAGGGAGCAATCTTTATTGCTTGCACCGATGACAACTTACTTGAGGGATCTTATTCAATCCATAGGTAGGTATGGTGGACTCTCATGGCAAAACTGGGATTGAAGGTTTGTGGATGCACAAGTAGTATCTCTACTTAGTGCGGAAGTTTTGGCTGATATGAGGTGGAAGCAATCGTCACATGCTAAGGGATCTCTAGTCATATAACATTGTCCGGAACCAAGAAAACATAATTCATTATGTTGTCTTCCTTGTCCAACATCTACTTCTAAGCATGCAATAGTTTAGTGCGTGTTCACAATCATAGATGGTGCCCGAGATGATATATTTATATGTGAACCTCTCTTTCTTTATTACTTCCTATTAATTGCAGCAATGACCAAGGTCTACCTTTGTCCACCCACAACAAGTTTCAATCAACATTCTTTTTATATGTGGAGCCATCACTTCCCATAAGATCATTACATGATCTTTCATGCTTTTGTTCTTTTATCATTCTTTTCCTTAGATCATGGCATGAAGCAAGGCCCTTAACTAAAAACACTCTTTATTATATGACTCATGAACTCGAATCCATCAGGGGTGACACAAAGCAAAACTCAAGCCTAAAACACTAAGAACTTTATTCTACTGGAGAAATATAAAACCAAAAAGGATCGAACTAAGAAAAGGTAAAGGCAAAAGATGTGATGGTGATACAATATCGCGGCAACTCCCCAAGCTTAGCACAAGCCAAGGGGATTGCCCATACCCGTGCTTTGTTGTCTTCCTTTGGAGTTGATGGTGGTGGAGTTGTTGCAACCTGGGTTTGATCCTCCGTCTTCCAAGGCATAGGTGCTCCATCATGGAAAGATGATTAAGTCTTCGGAATCCTCAAATCTGCATCCAACCGTATTGATTTAAATCTGTACTCATACTCATAGTTTTGGTTCTGTAGGTCATAGATCTGGGCTTGGAGGTGATCAATTATGTCATAGAGCCTGGAGAGGTGCTTCCCGATGTCATTGGCATCGATCTTGTGCTTGTTGGCGAACTCCATGATCATCATGTGGTTGGCGTTGAGTCCGCGTTCCACCATCCCTTGGCACTTGAAGACTTGCTGCTTCATTGCTTCGAGCCTCGCCTCCATGCTTCCGGTCTTCTTGGGGCCCTCAACATCACGGATGTGCAGCACCCCCTCATGCATCTCGATAGATTGAGGGTGTTGCAGCACTCCCGCGAGGTAGGGATTGATGTCTTTCTCGAAGATCTTGTCCTTCGGAGCTTTTGGGGATGCCATATCGATCTAGATCTGGGTGCACAACAGCTCGAAACGAAAACAGAGGAAAATTGCGTGATACGAGGGTCAGACCTTTCGGGAGAATATATAATGATTTTTTTCTGACCAGAAGTGGGGAACCCGACTTACAAATTAAAGAATTACTCTTGAAGAACAGGTTACAGATATCAATATATCTGTCGAGGGCTGAACCATCCGGGTTCACCCTATATGCCAAGTCACTCAACTTGGTCATATCATTGCTATCATAGCAACACCTTTCTCAACACCACACACACACTCACACTTAGTTTATGCAGAAATAGCTGGACATAGTTTCAGCAGGATTACCCAACTGTCCTTGACCGTGGACACGGCTATTCAAATAGTTTACACTCTGCAGAGGTAGTACGTTGGACCCACGAGATCCAGGAAACTTCCGTGTCATCCACGACTCGTGGTATATCACATACCTGAGGTAAGTACCCGGTCAATGCCTTTCCCCTGACGATACTAGACAAAGAGGTCCACTGATTGGTACCCAGCCCACATGTTGTACGTCTTACGAGCACCAACTCTGGACAGTACCAACCTTGCGGGGACCAACGGTGTGACTGGAACCCATAAAAATGGCATAGTCGTCCTACCCGGCACGACCCCATCACGAGAGTGACCACACATCACTCCCGCCACTAGTAATGTGGCTCTTTGCTAGCACCGACCAGAGTAATTAACATAGCCCCGTCCCATAAGGGTTAACGTGGTCGTACTGGTAAGGTTGGGACGGTCGACACATCATAAATCTATTCCCATTTCCGAAACCATACTCACACAAATACCGGGTGCATCACTTCACCAAAAGTGACCACCTACTCATCATCACCCTCGGGCATTAGTGGCACCCGACGGGGTTTTAGTAAACTCTTGCTTTATGTCAACAACATTCTCATGATATTACTACTTCTATCTTTACTTGTCAACATGGTATTAGCACAACCCTCAAGGGGTAGGGTTAAGCTCAATGCATGTGCTCCGGGGGAGCCTTCGGTAAAATCATATCAAATGATTACCGGCACTTATGATCATGTGCAACGGGAATACTTGCTATTTTAACATGCAAAGTAACATATGCTCAGTCATGGTCAAAGGGCTGCTTGCCTTGGTCAGCTAAGTATCCGGGGTCTTCGAGGTCTTCCGCTCTGATTCCCTCGTCACACGGATTTTCTATCGTCGATAAAATAGTAAATAAGAAATAGCTCACGCAGAAACAGTCCAGAAAGTCATTTTAAAAATGTTCTCTATTACTGATAAATCTAAGGTATCATTTTAAAGTATTTGCCTTAATTTTCCTTGAAGGAATATTTTTGAAATCAACCAAACAGAAGCAAAACTATTTCAATTTAATCATTTTTATTAATATAAAATAGAATAGTTGTTGGAAAATTCATCCAAACGTTTTATTAAATACTACACGTTTTTAGAAGAATAACATTGGAAGAATCATATTTTTACACTGGTTAAATGTTTTTATAAAAATCTTAGAAACCAGGGTTTAAAAATAAAAGAAAAACCGGCTAACTCCCGGTCTGGCTCGGCCCAGAGATGGGCTGGCCCATGGCCAGCCGACACCCTGCCCAGGCGCGCGCGCCGTCAGGTTTGAACCTGACGCGTGAGGCCCTGCGGTCAGTGGCCGAGGTCAGCGCGGGGGAGGAGGCTGGGCACACCTGTCGGGGTCGTCTCCTACCTCTGGCGAGAGAGGAGGAGGAGGACACCGACGAGGTTGCCGACGCGCTCATGCCCCAACGAGCATAGGAATGGGTTCGCCTTACTGTCTCCTACCTGCTGGTGGTCGAAACAACAACGGGAAGGCAGGGATTCGCCAATGACGAGGAGGCCGTGGTGGAGGAGTTTCGGGAGGTGGTCGAGGGGGTGGCTAGAGACACGGAAAAGCTCGGGCGAGTTGGGGGAAAGCTTCCTGGGATCGAGAGGGTTAGTTTGGTGGGTCAAGGGGCGCAGGAGCCGTCGTGTAGCCGGAGATCGACCGGAGCTCCGAGGCGGAGGGGCCTCGGTCGATCTCGAGCACCAGGGCTCTGCTGGTTTGCTGGGGTGGCTAGGGAGGTACTAGTGATCGTGGTGAAGCTATCTGAGGGGTGCTGGAGCGAGGGGGAGGGCTATTTATAGGCCCGCGACGGTGAGAAGATTCGGAAGTGCCGATGACTCACCGTGGTGCGCATGGGGGTGTAGAGAGAGGCTGGGGTCGAAACCACGGTCTCAGGACGTGGTTTTGGACTGCCCGAACCATCTGCAACAGAGAGAGAGAGGGGGAGTCGAGCATTTGTGGCCACGCAACCTTCGCCGGTTCTGGTGCGCGCGGGCACGCGTCGCGCGAGCTCTAGCACGGGAGAGGAGGGGCCATGAGGCTTGCTCGACGCAGAAGGGTTGTCGGGGAAGAGGTTGGACATCTCAGGGGAGGCTAGAACTGGCCGAGGGCGTCGCCCCCACCTCGGTGACTCCCTGTAGCACGCCCAAAGCGCAGTTTTGGCATGCCACGGCATGCTGGTGCGCTCTGAGGCACTTTGGACGTGTCTAGCATGTCCTGGCACTAGCTGGGGGTGTGGCTAGCCGTTTGGTTCTTGTGGGAGCTTCGGCTGGTCAAGGGAGGCAAGAAATACTGGTGCTGTCAGTCATGAACTGAAGTCTAAATTGGGTTTTTTGGCCTTTCCACTTTGAACCAGTGAGAGGCTAGTTGACTCGGGTTAGACATAGGTGCTGGCCACTTAATCTATGAGTTTGAAGCAAAGGGGTCTGGTTTAGTTGTGGCTAAGGTGGCTTTTTCCTATCTGTGAGAAGGTGTTCGACTATGGCTTAAGGGGGTTGCACCCCACCACTGGTGCTGCAACTTAACGATTTTGGGTTTGGTGGTAAACCATGGAGTTTCACCAATTTTGAGCTCTAAAGGACAAGTTTAGCTTTCTAAACTTGAAAACACTCCAATATGACCAGATATGTCCCTTCCAAAGGGAGTGTGGGCAAACTAAGTCCCACAAATCCCAATTTTGGTGTGGAACCCTCATTTGAGGTATTAGGCACTCCTGCAAAGTTTTAGCATCATTGGACAAACTTTGCTATCTATAGTTGCTTTAACTTGATTCTAGACAGATAGGGTTTTTGGGTTATTTGGGGTCCTTATTCACCTTTGATCAAGGTGAAACTTTATGTGGACATCAAACAAGGCTTAGGGATATCACTTGAATTTTCTAGGAATTTATTGAGAATATTTCCTTTGGAAATATTTCAAAATGCCAAAACAGACATAAATATCTTTTATAGTTTTAACCAATAAATATAATATAAAATGGGGTTTAAAATCCTATGTATGGAAAATATATGTCCTCCTGATCATCTCTAAATTTAATCAGATTTTTCTAAAGCAGAAAAGTATTTTTCCATGTTGGAATACCAATTCTGGCCTTAGAAATGGACAGGTTATTTAATTAGGAAACTAATCACAAAAATAATTATTTTTGTAGTTTTGAAATATAAAGATAGGTTAAAATCAGATTACCAAATTTGAGTAGAAGCACTGCTTGCTGTCAAGGACATGTAGTGCAACTTAAGGTAGGTTTTACCTTGATCAGAAATAAGCAAGGGTTTTTGAAATCACTATAACACCAAAGACTTTAGGGTTTTAATCCTCACATGATCAAGCATACAATCAAACAATGTCAATTATGGCACTCACAACATTAGTTTTGAAAAACTTTTAACAAGCTCAGAATTTCACAATACAGACAAGTGATAGCAAAAACAGGGTGTGACACCACAAGGAGTACTCCGCAAGAAAGGGAGACCGGGAGGCACACGAGGTGGTCACAAGCCCCCCCCCCCACGCGCGGCTAGGGGGGTGGCCCGCGCCTGGCAGGCTTGTCGCCTCCTCGTGCGCTTTCCGGACTACTTTAAATTTTTCTATTTTTCTAAAAATTCCAAAACAGAGAAAAAATCCTACTGGAAAAGTTTTGGAGTCGGTTTACTTACCGAAACACATACCTCTTCGTTTTTGGAGTCTGAAACAGGCTCATAAATATCCCTTATGTACTCCTCCGGAGTTATAGTATTGATAATATTGCTTTCAACATTTATGGGAGTACCTGAGATATAATGCTTGATTCTTTGCCCATTTACCACTCTCGAAAAATTACCTTCCGTGTTGTTGATCTTGATGGCACCGGAACGATATACTTCCTCAACAATATAAGGACCTTCCCATTTAGAGAGAAGCTTGCCTGCAAAAAATCTTAAACGAGAATTATATAGGAAGACATAATCACCTACATTGAACTCACATTTTTGTATCCTTTTATCATGCCACATCTTAACCTTTTCTTTAAACAACTTGGCATTTTCTCATGCCTCAGCTCTCCATACATCAAGCGAGCTAATATCAAATAACCTCTTCTCACCAGCAAGATTGAAATCAAAGTTCAGCTCTTTGATTGCCCAATAAGCCTTATGCTCTAGCTCAATAGGTAAATGACATGCTTTATCGTAAACCATTTTGTACGGAGACATGCCCATGGGATTCTGATAACCCACAAGTATAGGGGATCGCAACAGTTTTCGAGGGTAGAGTATTCAACCCAAATTTATTGATTCGACTCAAGGGGAAGCCAAAGAATATTCTCAAGTATTAGCAGTTGAGTTGTCAATTCAACCACACCTGAAAGATTTAGTATCTGCAGCAAAGTATCAATAGCAAAGTAGTATGATAGTAGTAGTAGCAACAGTAACTAGTAGCAGCAAAGTGACAGCAGTAGAAACAAAGTGACAGTAGTAGCAACAGAGTAACAGTAGCAACAGTGACAGCTGTAGCGGCAAAGTAACGTAGCAAGGACCAGTAGGAAAAACTCGTAGGCATTGGATCGGTGATGGATGATTATGCCGGATGCTATTCATCATGTAACAGTTATAACACGGAGAGATATGTAACTAGCTCCAGTTCATCAATGTAATGTAGGCATGTATTCCGTATGTAGTCATACATGCTTAGGGAAAAGAACTTGCATGACATCTATTGTCCATCCCTCCCGTGGCAGCGGGGTCCTAATGGAAAACTATGGGATATTAAGGTTACCCTTTTAATAAAGAACCGGACCAACGCATTAACACTTGGTGAATACATGAACTCCTCATACTATGGTCATCTCCGGGAGTGGTTCCGGCTATTGTCACTCCGGGGTTGCCGGGTCATAACACATAGTAGGTGACTACAATTTGCAAGATAGGATCAAGAACACACATATATTAGCGGCAACATAAAAGGTTCGCATCTGAAATAATGGCACTCGGGCCCTAGTGACAAGCATTAAGCATGGCAAAGTAGTAGCAACATCAATCTCAGAACATAGTGGATACTAGGGATCAATCCCCATCAAAACTAACTCGATTACATGATAGATCTCATCCAACCCATTACCGTCCAACAAGCCTATTATGAGATTACTCACGAACTGTGAAGAGCATTATGGAATTGGCGATGAAGGAAGGTTGATGATGACGATGGCGATGATCTCCCCTCTCCAGAGCCCAGAACGGACTCCAGATCTGCCCTTCAGAGGAAGAACAGAAGGTGGCAGCGCCTTTGTATCATAAAACGCGATGAACTCTTCTCCTTGATTTTTTCCGGACGAAAGGGACTAAATAGAGCTGAGATTGGAGGCGGTGGAGCAACGTGGACCCCACAAGCCTGCCAGGCGCGACCAGGGGGGCCCGCCCCTGGTGGGCTTGTGGGCTCCACGCTCTACTTCCTCCGTTGATTCTTGTGCCAGTATTTTTCATATATTCCACAAAAATTCTCCATAAATTTTTAGGTCATTCCGAGAACTTTTATTTCTGTGCAAAAACAACACCATGGCAATTCTGCTGAAAACAGCGTTAGTCTGGGTTAGTTCCATTCAAATCATGAAAATTAGAGTCCAAAACAAGGGCAAAAGAGTTTGGAAAAGTAGATACGACGGAGACGTATCAACTCCCCCAAGCTTAAAACCTTACTTGTCCTCAAGCAATTCAGTTGACAAACTGAAAGAGACAAAAGAAAACTTTTACGAACTCTGTTTGATCTTGTTGTTGCAACTATGTCTAACTCATATCCAGAATTTCAGCAAGATCACAAGCAAACCACATAAGCAAATGATATCTAGGTCTCACAGTAAAGTCATATCAATGGCATAATCAACTAGCGAGCAAATAATAATAAGTCTCAAACGTCAATACTTCAATCAAAACAAACATGAAGCAGTACGAACAGATGGTATCTCGCTAGCTCTTTCTGAGACCGCAAAACATGAATGCAGAGCACCTTCAAAGACCAAGGGCTGACTAAACATTGTAATTCATGGCAAAGAAGATCTAATCACAGTCATACTCAATAGTAGTTAAAAGCAAAGAATAAAAATGACAGAGGTGCTCTCTAATTGGTGCTTTTATAAGAAGAGGGTGACTCAACGGGAACATAAATAGACAGGCCCTTCGCAGAGGAAAGCATTGATTTGCAGAGGTGCCCGAGCTCAAGCTTTCAAAACAGAGATAATAATTTTGGGTGGCATGCTTTCATTGTCAACGCAATGACCAAGAGTTCTCACCATCTTCCACGCTATACATACTATAGGCGGTTCCCAAACAGAAAAGTAAAGTTTTGACTCCCCCACCACCGATCAATCACACTCCACGACTAGCCGAATACTCGGGTGCCGTCCATACCAACATCAATCCAGGGGAGTTTTGTTTGAAATTATCTTTTTGATTTGAGCATGGAACTGGGCATTCCAATTACCGCCCCCTTTCTCTTGAATGATAGTGAATAAACACATATGGAGGATAACACGCCTAGCATGGAAGATACTGATAGCCCCCTGTCACCATATGAACGGTTCGGGCATGCAAAACAGATTATTTCTTGAAGATTTAGAGAGTGGCACATGCAAATTTACTTGGAACGGCAGGTAGATACCGCATATAGGTAGGTATGGTGGACTCATATGGAACAACTTTGGGTTTATGGAAGTGGATGCACAAGCAGTATTCCCGCTTAGTACAAGTGAAGGCTAGCAAAAGACTAGGAAGCGACCAACTAGAGAGCGACAACAGTCGTAAAAATACAATGAGATTAACCAACATTGAGTGCAAGCATGAATAGGACATAAATCACCATGAACATGAATATCATAGAGGCTATGTTGATTTTTTTTCAACTACATGCGTAAACATGCGCCAAGTCAAGCCACTTGAATCATTCAAAGGAGGATACCATCCTATCATACTACATCATAGTCATCTCAAGATTCATATTGGCATCCAAGACAAACCATTATAAGCTCCTAGCTAATTAAGCATGGCATCAGAAACTATGATCTCTAAGTTGTCATTGCAAACATGTTTCTCTCACAACAAAGATGAATTTGGAACGATGAGCTAGTCATATTTACAAAAACAAAATAGATCGAGTTCATACCAGCTTTTCCAGGCTCAGTCACTTCATCATATATCGTCATTATTGCCTTTCACTTGCATGACCGAATGATGTTAACAATAATAAGAGTGCTCGTGCATTGGACTAAGCTGGAATCTGCAAGCAAACACAAAGGAGAAGACAAAGTAATATGGCTCTTTGACAGATAAACATAATATGCATGCGAGAGCCATTAAACATTGTAACCATGGTCTTGTATCTTGACCCAAATAAAAAGAAAACTATTTACACGGGAAAGCTCCCAACAAGCAAAAGAAGAATGGAAAATCTTTTTTGGTTTTCTCAAACTAGACAAACACACGAAAAGAAAACGAGAAAAAGAAATAAACTAGCATGGATGATACGGTGGCAAAGTGTGAACACCGACTAACAAAGTGAAAGCATAAGCAAGAAAATAAAGTCAGTGAGAAATAACCAGGCTTTTGGCCTAAGTTGGTCTACTCCCATGGAGGGAAATAACCAGCTCTGGGGTAATCCGGAGTGTACTGAGGGTGCCACTGTTGTGTGAGCTCCTCTGGCTCCCACTAATAAACTGGTGTCTGGTACTCGACTGGTGGCTCGGGCACGGGCACCTGTGGTTGGGCTATGCCCCAATATGCGTAGATGTCCGAGGGCATAATAATGTACCTGCCTGCATGAAGGTTGAACAAAGAAGGAGCAGGCAAAGTAATAGTCTCACGAGTACCCTCACTAAATACCAGGTTATAAATCATCCTTCTATTTATATCTCTATCAAGAAAGTCATGGCGAACCATACTATCATAATCTAGATATCTCTCGGGAAGAAGAATCTCTTCTTCCTCATCCAGTCTAATGGGTATCTCAAAATGTCTAGGAAGACGAGTAGCATAGATACCTCCATAGACAACGCCTTTAGAACAGTTCGTGTTCAACCGTTGAGCTACTATAGCGCCCAAGCTATAAGTTTTATCATTATAAAGGGCTTCGCGCAAGACCGCAAGATCTGGAGAGCTAAGGGACCCAGCTTTCCCACAGCCAATCAAACATTTTCCCACGAATAATGAGAAGTACCGAAGCACGGGAAAATGTGTGCTAGAAGATCTAGCGCAAGACACTCCTCTCTCCTCTCCTACAGCAATAGTATCGATGAAAGCCTCCAAGTCCTGTGGACGAGGTTCATGGATATCCCCAACATAAGGTAATTTTCAAACATTGCAAAAATCCTGAAGTGACCTGCGCTGGGGGATATCATATAATTTGAACTCAACCATAGGAGGATTCTTCTTTGGATAGAAGTTAAAGCTTTGCACGAAGATATTAGTGAGGAGGAGGTATTGCGGACACTTATCTTCAATGAAGGTGGTAAGGCCTGCGTTCTCCACCAAGTAATAAAAGTCCTCATAAAGTCCGGTGGCGCGTAAGAACACATCGCTTGGCCACTCGCACGCTCGAACTTCTGCAACTCGGGGGACCGGATACTTGGGTTTCTTCTTCTCACTTCCATCATCCTTGGGGTCACGGCTTGAAGAGCCTCTTAAGAACCTCCTCATCTTTTCCCTTTTCTATCTCTAAAAATTTCTCAAATTTTTAGTGACACTAAGGAAAAGTGAATAAGGACCAACGAAACTCATAGCAACTACTCCAACAAGTGCCTAGAAGCCATATCACGCATCAAAACTACTTGGGACCAGCTAAAATTAGCATGCAAAGCTCAAGAACAGGGTCACCAAGGCAGCAAAAATACGCGAAGTATAAGGCACTAGCGCAGAAACTAATTGGACCAATGGAGGAGTCACTTACCAAGGAGTAATTTCCCCAAAACAGTTCGGTAAATGGTGCTTTGCACAAGGAGATCAAAAATCCCAGCAAGAAGAGCAAGAACACGGGTTTGAGCTGCGAAACGATTTTTTCTAGAGGTAGGAGAAGCAGATGGGAGCTAGAATGAGTGGAGGGGGTGCACGTGGGCCCCACAAGCCTGGGTGGCGCGGCCAGGGGGTGCACGCGCCTCCAGGGCTTGTGACCCACTGGTGCAGCCCCCTGACTAGCTCTCCGTCTCGGTATTTTTCAAAAATTCTAGAAAAAATCATACTTGATTTTCAAGACGTTCGGAGAACTTTTATTTTTGGGGTACTTTTCTACGGGACGCTAAAAGCAGAAAACAGGGAAAACTAAACTAAATCTATCATTTTTCTTCTAAGCAACCGAAAGTGAAAGCTTGGAACAAAGGTTTGTGACTCCTCGATTCATCCATCTCATGGTCATCGAAAGAAATCCGTCAATGAGGTTGATCAAGTCTCCTTGACAAACTTTTTTGAATCGCAAAAGGAAACGGAGAATTTTCGAATAGCCACTAGGTTACCTCAATGGGGATGTGTATCTCCCCTACAAGCAAATCATACTTCATCTTTCCAGGAGGTATAGGGCATTCAAAGCTCCCAATAAGAATCTATGAAGTTTTTTCGATAGCATTGATGCAATGTACTCGATATTGTTTCTCCGAAAAGTGCATCGTATGCTCATTACCGTTGACATGGAAAGTGACATTGCCTTTGTTGCAATCTATAACAGCCCCTGCAGTGTTTAAAAGGGGTCTTCCGAGGATGACCGCCATGGCATCGTCCTCGGGAATATCCAAGATAACAAAGTCTGTTAAGATAGTAACGTTGGCAACCACAATAGGCACATCCTCGCAAATGCCGATAGGGAAAGCAGTTGATTTGTTGGCCATTTGCAGAGAGATTTCAGTGGGTGTCAACTTATCCAATTCAAGTCTACGATAAAGAGAGAGAGGCATAACACTAACACTAGCTCCAAGATCGCATAAAGCAGTTCTAACGTAGTTGCCTTTAATGGAGCAAGGTATAGTGGGCACTCCGGGATCACCTAGTTTCTTAGGAGTTCCACCCTTGAAGGTGTAATTGGCGAGCATGGTGGAAATCTCAACCTCGGTTATCCTCCTCTTATTAGTCACAATATCTTTCATGTACTTAGCATACAGAGACATTTTGAGCATATCTGTCAAACGCATTTGCAGAAAGACAGGTCTAATCATTTCAACAAATCGCTCAAAATCCTCATCATCGTTTTTCTTGGATGCTTTGGGAGGAAAGGGCATGGGTTTCTGAACCCCTAGCTCCCTTTCTTTACCATGCTTCCTAGCAGTGAAGTCATTCTTATCGTATCTTCTATTTTTAGGCTGTGGGTTATCAAGATCAACAGGTTCAATCTCCACATCCTTATCGTTGCTAGGTTGAGAATCTTCATGAACATCACTATTGATATTATCATTAGGCTCATGTTCATCGCCAGATTGTGTTTCGGCATCAGAAACAGAGACATCATTTGGACTCTCACGTGTAGCAGCAACAGGGTTGCTAGCGTGCAAGTTCCTATCATCTTTCTTCTTCTTCGTAGGATTACTAGGTGCATCAGTGCTAACTCCTTGAGTATCTTGTTCAATTCTCTTAGGATGACCCTCAGGATACAAAGGTTCCTGAGTCATTCTACCGCCTCTAGTGACGACTCTAACAGAACTGTCATCCAACTCATTGAGCAAGTCATTTTGAGCCTTAAGTACTTGTTCTACCTGAGTAGTAACCATAGAGGCATGTTTACTCAGGAGCTTAATATCATTGACGTTTCTGTCCACACAAGCACTTAAATGACTAAGCATACGAGCATTCTGTTCCAATTGTCTGCTAACATAATCATTGAAACTCTGTTCTTTGGCAACAAAGTTATCAAATTCATCTAGGCATTGTTGCGGCAACATAAGTCCTTCCCTGGTGCGTAGGAATTCTTCTTGTTACTTCTCTGGTTTGCGTCGGTTTTTCCCTTGAAGAGGAAAGGGTGATGCAGCACAGGAGCAGTAAGTATTTCCCTCAGTTTGAGAACCAAGGTATCGAACCAAAAGGAGGGCCTCGTCAAGTCCAAAGTACCTGCACAAAAACAAACAAGCTTGCACCCAACGCTTCAAAGGGGTTGTCAATCCCTTCAAGATTGTTTCAAAGTAAGATCTGAAGGCGGAAAGTGCAATGAAGTGAAAAGTGTAAGGCTGAAAATATGGTGTGGAGTAGACCCTGGGTGCCATAGTGTTCACTAGAGGATTCTCTCAAAATAGCAAATATTACGGTGGGTGAACAAGTTACTGTCGAGCAATTGATAGAACCGCGCAAAGTCATGATGATATCTAAGGCAATGATCTAGCATATAGGCATCACGTCCGAGACAAGTAGACCAATACTTTCTGCATCTACTACTATTACTCCACACATCGACCACTATCCAGCATGCATCTAGTGTATTGAGTTCATGACGAACAGAGTAACGCTTTAAGCAAGATGACATGATGTAGAGGGATAATCTCAAACCAATGATGAAAACCCCATATTTTTACCCTTGATGGCAACAACACGATACCTGTC